>NC_042623.1:173517076-174171817 GCF_901001135.1 Rhinatrema bivittatum
TGAAACCTCCGAAGTGCGGACACCATCTTCTCCCTCCAGATGGCTGATTGTATCCAAGGGACACCCGATGTTCAGGGTGTACAACAGCAATAACGATAATCCTCACGGTTTTTCACTGGAACATCCAAAGTACAACTGGATTGTTATGTGACTTGTAAGAATAATTTGATTTTGGTCCCCTGCCAAAACGCTGCAGCAACAGGCATTTCCTGGGTGTATCAAACCATCGGGTGTGGCAAAATGATGTTTGTACTTCGGATGTTCCAGTGAAAAACCCATGAGGATTATCATTATTGCTGTTCTACAGCTTGAACATCTAGTGTCCATTGGATACAATCAGCCATCTGGCAGGACAAAATGGTGTCTACACTTCGGAGGTTTCAGAACGGAAATCCTGTGAAATCATACAACTCGGGGGGATTATTCATATACATCAGCAAGCCTTTGGGCTATCTTAATCAAAGCGATCTATTTTGATTATAGCAAGATCTTCGTTATATCAACACATTGTAAGGGATCAATTTCACAGGAGAGGTTACTTTCTTCAAACCGTTGGAAGTGCTCACTATTATTTACAGTGTTTTTTTCTGTTTGAGAACCTCGAGGCTAAAAATCATTTTGAGATCTTTCAGAGACATTGGTGACTGTCATTATATCATACATCTGGAAATTTAGAGCTCTGAATAATGAAAAACCTTTTTATTTTATAGGACAGCAATATTTCTCCCGGTTATGGGATTGTTATATTTATGTGTTTTGGGATGGGAAGAATTGTGGAGTAGGTATGTGTGTGTATGAGTGGATGTGTGTGTATGATGTGAGGTGTGCATTGTTTAAAGATGTACATTATAGTATATTCCATGAATATTTATATTGTGTGAAGAGACATATTAGGTTATTTACATTTTTTATTCTTATTATTAAGATTTTTGATATGTAATAAACCTTATAAAAGTGATAATTTATAAGCTATAGTGAGAGACTGTCTCTTGTAGTATTTGTTCTTTACCTTTGAGAAATTTAGGATTATGGACTTTTCTGTAATGTGGTGCAACTTCAGTACTCGAGTCCTAGAGCAAGGATTTTGATTAATGGGCAGGCCACAGAGGAGTTTGAGATACAGAGGGGTACACATCAGCAATATCCCTCTCCTCTCTACTGTTTGTTCTATCTCTAGAGCCCTTATTGCGATCAGGGTAGGCTAATGCGGTGATAGCAGGAATACCCATTAAAGACCAGGAGTTTAAAATCATAGTATTTGCAGATGACATTCTTGCGCATCTCTCAAAATCTGCATATCATATTTTATAAGTTACTGAATGCTATGAATTGTTGTTACAGGGATCTGATGGGTGTAATGAACCTACTGTGTCACACATTTATCTCAGATGTATTTGAAAGAAATTGAAAGAATCATTGGATATGAAGGGGGGAAGGTAGAGGGGAAGTGGGGTTCTTTGTCTACTACTGTACTATATTCTCTACGCTACATATAGGATTTTGGAGGCCTTTGACACTTTGAATTTATGAAGATGGGTGGGGGGATTAAAAGGGGAAGAAAATGTATACTGACAGGAAGATCTCCTGGTCGGAGGATATTCACCTGGAGCAGCAGGAAGTGATCCTGTAGCAAGGACCTCCTCTCCAAGTGATGCACTGTTTCTCTTGCACACAGGCCAGTCTTATCCACGTCATTTCGGGAACCTCGGGGGTGTCCCCTCCCGATGACGTCAGGATCTGTGGATATTTAAACCTGCTGGCCCTCTCTGAAGACTATTTGGCAAAGAGTCTCATCCTTGCTATTTCCGCCTCGCTTCCTGAGGACCCTGTGTTCCAGATTCCAGTTCTGACATGGACGTCTCAGGTATCCGCTCCTCGGGGGCTTCTCTCTCATCCTGGCTATGCACTTCTCGGAGGGCCTGTTGCCTGGAACTCCGTCTGTTCTGTTCCCCGGGGCTTCCTGGAACCAACTTGCTCTTTTGTGCGTACTCCGCCCTGCGGATCACTTCCTACCTACCAAGTGCCTATCGGGTGTACCCCGCACTGCGGGCCATTACCATCGCTAAGAGAACTCCATCAGTAGTACCTTCTCTACTACACTATCGAGGACCTTACAGGCACTTCCCGCCTTGCGGATCACTACTAGACCGAACGAGGACCCTTACTGGTGTACCCTGCACTGCGGGCCACTACCACTTCCACCTTGGGCCTCGACTGTGCTCCTCGCTCTGCGGGCCGCTGTCACCTCTTCTGAAGACTTCATCTGCATATCCTTCTCTGCGGGCTTTTACCATCCTCTACCGAGGACATCATTGGTGTACCCCGCCCTGCGGGCCACTACCATCTCTAGCAAGGCCTCTTCGATGTACCCCGCTTTTCGGGCCATTACCATCTCTACCATTATACCCGCTTCATGGATTACTACCAGCGCTACGGAGGTATTCCCTCGGGGCACTACCTATCCCATCGACCCTGTGTCTCAGGGTCTGTGTGACCATCTCTCTCTGGCACCCCCGCTCCACGGGTAGTGCTTCTATCTGTTTAATAAAGACTCTATTCATTCTGTGCCTTCCTTAGCTGAGACCTAGCCTCCCGACAGTGAGGCTCACAGGGCTCCTCCCCATGGGCTGGTAACCACCTCTCACTTCGGCCCAGGGTTCACACACCATCTGATATCTCAGAATCCTAACAGATTGCCAGATCATGGACCCGGCACAGGTCTTAGCAATTCAGGCTGAGACCTGTGCCTGGGCCTGGCCAGGCGAATCACAGAGCAACAGAAGATTCTAGAGACTTTGGCTAACGCCGTCAATCAAATGAATAGCCGGCTGGATTCCATATCTATGCCTGCCAAGCCTGATCTGGCTAGGCAAGCACTGCCCTTCCAGCCTCCAGTACCTTTGCCGGTTCCTCTTCGTTTTGCAGGTGACCCCTCATTATGCAGGGACTTCTTGAACCAGTGCAACATGCAATTTTCCCTACAACCTGCATATTTTTCGGTTGTAGTCTGCAAAACTACATATATTTTATTCCTTCTGGACGGTAAAGCATTGGCTTGGGCATCGCCTCTTTGGGAACGTACAGATCCCATCCTGAACGATCTACCAGGCTTCCTCGCTCTCTTCCGAACTGTGTTTGATGATCCAGGGCGAAGGACCATCTCTGGATCCACCCTTTTGCATTTGCAACAAGGATCCCGATCATTGACTGATTACGTCATCGAGTTTCGGACTCTCTCATCAGAATTACATTGGGACCTGGTTTGTCTGCGAGCCATATTTCTTGAGGGTCTTAGCCCACGTATTAAAGATGAGTGGCAGCACGTGAGCTCCCTGAGACCCTGGACTCGCTTATTGATCTCACCGGCCGCATAGACCATCGTCTAAGTGAACGTTCGCAGGTGATCAGAGGAACCAAGAGAGCGGCTGCTAGTGCCCCACGGGTTCGCACCACATTCTCTACTCAGGGCATCTCAGCATCAAACACAGAAGAAGAGGAATCAATGCAGATGGGCCGTAGTCATCTATCCGCAAAGGAGAAGCAGCGGCGCTAGAAAGCAGGCCTCTGCATGTATTGTGGCTAATCGGGTCATGCTGTACCATCCTGCCCTCTCCGTCCGGGAAACTCCCAGGCCTAGGATCCTCTGGAGGACTCCTCCAAGGCCTAACTGCACCTTCTCCTCCACTAACCCTACCTGTCACCATTAATTTGGACCACTAGGAGTTTCATACCCTGGCACTAGTAGACTCCAGAGCCGGGGGAAACTTTATTCTCCAGCAACTTGTAGAACATTTACACACTCCCACTGTCTATCTGCCAACACCTTTGTTACTTTCATCTTTTCATGGAAAACCCTTGCCTGGTGAAGTCGCCTTCTCCATGATTCCTATTCGTCTTTTTTGATTTTGGACAAGGCTATACATCCAGTGATCCTGGGATTACCCTTGCTAAAAATACATGCTCCTCAATTTGACTGGACCACTCTCCGATTCTCCCACTGGGGAGATTCCTGCCATAAAAAAAGCTTAAGAACTATATCACCGATGCCTTGCCTGACTACGCAGCCATCGATCTCGGCTTCCACCACAATATTCCTCCTTCCAGGATGTATTTTCGAAGAAAGTTGCAGACGTCGCTCCTTTGATAGTGCAATCAATCTGCTGCCCAATTCTGAGCCTCCTTAAGGAAGAGTCTTTCCACTTTCCTTAACTGAAACTCAAGCAATGTCCGAGTACATAAAGGAGAACCTGGTCAAAGGCTTTATTCGTTCCTCCAAGTCCCCTGCTGGAGCAGGGTTCTCTTTTGTCAGAAAGAAAGATGGCTCTCTCCGGCTGTGTATAGATTACCGCGGCTTAAACGAAATTACACAGAAGGATCACTACCCCCTACCACTAATTTCCGAACTGTTTGACAGGCTCCAGGGGGCTAAGATATTCACCAAATTGGACCTTAGGGGCGCTTATAATTTGATCAGAATACATCAAGGCGATGAGTGGAAAACCGCTTTTAACACCCGCGACGGCCATTTTTAATATCTGGTCATGTCATTTGGCCTATGCAATGTGCCTGCAGTGTTACAGAATATGATGAACGAAATCTTCAGAGATATGCTCTACATTTGTGTCATGGTTTATTTGGAGGACATCCTGGTTTTGTCACAAGACCTTCAAAGCCATCGTCGGGACGTCATCAACATCTTACAACGTTTAAGGGAAAACCAGTTATATGCCAAGCTGGAAAAATACTCTTTTCACAAGGAGTCCGTCCCTATTTTGGGCTATGTGGTCTCTAGCTAAGGATTTCAAATGGATCCACAGATGACTAAAAGCATCCGAGACTGGCCTCAGCCACTGGGCCTCAAGGCAGTCCGAAGATTTCTAGGCTTCACAAATTATTATGGATCCTTCATCAACCACTACTCTACACTAACCCCCCCCCACTCATGGCCATGACACAAAATGGAGCCGATCCATCCCAATGGTCACCCGAAGCTGTTTCCGCCTTCCAGAAACTTAAGGATGCTTTCTTGCAAGAGCCATGCCTGCGTCATCCGGATCCCCAACGACCCTTCATCCTTGAGGTAGATGCCTCTGATGTTGGTGTTGGGGTTGTGCTCAGAGAGCATTCTCTTAACCATACATTACATCCATGTTCCATCTTTTCCCGACGCTTTACCCCAGCTGAGCACAATTAAGGATCGGGGACAAAGAATTGCTTGCGATCAAGTTAGCATTTGAGGAGTGGCGTCCATGGCTCAAGGGAGCACAGCATCAAATAACCATGTACATGGATCACAAAAACCTCGAATATCTCCATCACGCCCAACACCTGAACCACAGACAAGCCTGTTGGTCTCTTTTTTTCACCCGATTTAATTTCCTGCTTCAGTACCGACCAGTAGACAAAAGCGTGCGAGCAGATGCCCTGTCTCGCTCATTTACTACTGATGATGTCCAGGACGTCCCCCGGCACATCATCGACCCCCACGAAAGTACTCCTCTCCGCTACTCACACTGTGCCATCTGGGAAGACGGTGGTTCCCTGGCATCTTCGCAAGAAGATCCTCAGATGGACATATGATTCTCTACTCTCTGGTCACCCCTGGCAATCAAGAACGCTTTCTACACTTCAGAGGTACTATTGGTGGCCGACCATGAAACAGGATGCTGAGCTTATGTGGAATCTTACCCCACAAGTGCTCACCTAAAGCTGCCAACAGGCCGTCCATGGGGCCTCCTACAACCTCTCCCGGCACCTAGTGAGCCATTGGCACATATATCCACAGACTTTAGTGTAGACCTACCTGCTTCCAGTAGAAACAATACCATTTGGGTCACCGTAGACCGCTTTTCGAAGATGACTCACTTCGTGGTGTTACCCAGCCTGCCCTCAGCTCCAGAGTTGGCCAAATTATTCATCAGACACATTTTCCGTCTTCATGGACTTCCGAAGCACATCCTCTCGGATAGGGGCGTCCAGTTCACAGCCAAGTTCTGGAGCTTGCTGTGTAAGAAGTTTGACATCGCCCTGGACCTTACATCGGCCTATCATCCACAGGCCAATGGACAGACAGAAAGAACCAATCATACTTTGAAGCTGTTCCTTCGGGCATACGTGAATTCCCATCAGAACGATTGGTCTGAGTTGTTGCCATGGGCCGAGTTCGCCTTGAACTCCCATCAGTCTACAGCCACAGGATCATCCCCTTTTCAAGTGGTGTACAGTCGTCAGCTTTTACCTCCTCTTCTGATTCCTCTACCTGTGCCCTCTCCAGCGGCCCTCTCCAGCGGCACAAGCCTCCGCTCAAGAACTGCACCAACTCTGGGAGCATACCAAGCAATTGCTACAACAAGCAGCTACGATGCTCATCACCGGGCAGCTCCTCAGTTAAACCCGGGTGACAAGGTGTGGCTCAGCACCTGCTTTATTTGTCTAAAGTTGCCTTCAGCCCGCTTTGCTCCCAGATACATCGGGCCCTTTTCTGTACTTCACAGGCTGGGGCCGGTCACTTACAGCCTTCGCCTACCCACGTCGCTCAAAATCCACAATGCATTTCACATCTCGCTACTAAAACCACTCATCCTATCAGAGTTCTCAAAGAAACCTCCTGAACCGCAACTCTTAACTTCTGAAGATGACATCACCTATCAGGTTGAGGACGTCTTGAATGTAAGGAAGCGTGGGAAGTGTTGGGAATATCTGACCTCTTGGGAAGGATTTGACCCTGAAGAAAACAGTTGGGAGCCCGCTAAAAACATCCTTGAAAAGGAGCTAATTCAACAGTTCCAAGCATCTCATCCTGGAAAGCCAAAACCCCATGGGAGGGGCCCTAAGAAAGGGGGTACTGTTATGCCCGTTGGACGCAGACGGCTGCGACCACTTCTGCTCACTTCTTTCTTCACCTCCCTGACTCTATGGGGTAGATTGGCAGCCTCCGCTAGCTACCTACGACCTGCCTACCGCTTCCAGGATTCCCAGGTCGGCATGGACGCCGCCGACCACCATCTTACCATCAGGTCCCTCTAGGCACGCTCGCACGCACACAGGCCGGTCTTATCCACGTCATGGCGGGAACCTCGGGGGTGTCCCCTCCCGATGACATCAGGATCTGCTGGCCCTCTCTGAAGATGATTTGGCAAAGAGTCCCATCCTTGCTATTTCCCCCTCGCTTCCTGAGGACCCTGCGTTCCAGATTCCAGTTCCAAAGTGGATGTCTCAGGTACCCACTCCTTGGGGACCTCTCTCTTGTCCTGGCTATCCGCTCTTCGGAGGGCCTGATGCCTGGAACTCCGTCTGCTCCCTTCCCCAGGGCTTCCTAGAAACAACTTGCTCTTTTGTGAGTACTCCGCCCTACGGATCATTTCCTACCTACCAAGTGTATATCGGGTGTACCCTGCACTGCGGGCCATTACCATCGCTACAGAGAGCTCCATCAGTAGTGCCTGCTCTACTACGCTATCGAGGACCTCACAGGCGCTTCCCACTTTGCGGACCGCTACTAGACTGACCGAGGACCCTCACCAGTGTACCCCGTGCTGCGGGCCACTACCACTTCCACCTTGGGTCTTGACTGTGCTCCTCGCTATGGGCCGCTGTCACCTCTTCTGAGGACTTCATCTACACATCCTTCTCTGTGGGCTTTTACATCTCTACCGAGGAGATCATTGGTGTACCCCACCCTGCGGGCCACTACCATCTCTAGCAAGGCCTCTTCAGTGTACCTCGCTTCGCGGGCCACTATCATCTCTACAAGAGACCTCTCAGTTGTACCTGCTTCACAGACTACTACCAGCGCTACGGAGGTATTCCCTCAGGGCATTACCTATCCCATCGACCCTGTGTTTCAGGGTCTGTATGACCATCTCTCTCTGGCACCCCCCGCTCCATGGGTAGTGCTTCTATCTCTTTAATAAAGACTCTATTCATTCTGTGCCTTCTTTAGCTGAGACCTAGCCTCCCGACAGTGAGGCTCAAGGGGCTCCTCCCCATGAGTGGTAACACCTCTCACTTCGGCCCAGGGTTCACACACCATCTGATATCTCAGAATCCTAACAGTTTTGATATATTCCTGGAGCAGAAGTCTATAAATTGCTATTAATCAATAAGGAATACCCACTGCTTGTTACTAGCATTAGAGCTTCAGGATCTATTTAATGTTTGGGTGCTTGCCAGGTACTTGTGACCTGAATTGGACACTGTTGGAAATAGGATACTGGGCTTGATGAACCCTTGATTCGACCCAGAATGGCATCTCTTATGTTTTTAAGTTCTTATGACTGATCCATGGTTTGCTGTTGACTTGTCCTGCAGCATGCCAGAAACCAGTGTGCACCAGAAGCTGGCTGTTTGTATTCAGTCTAATAATAAAAAGATTTAAACTAAAATTAATTTTATCTGCACTTACGAAGCAAGGTCCTGTAAATGCACCCATTGTTGTCATTTTTGGCTCTATTCACCCAAAATAATTTTGGTCACTGGAAGCAAAACACCAGGAACTATTTGGGTTTTATCACATTACTTTTCTGACAGTTGCAGTTATTCAAAAAATATTCAGCATTAAGAAAAATAAGAAATAGTTATTATGGCCCAAGGGAAAAATAAAAAAAGATATAAACTGTAGTGCGCAGGAAGCAGAGAAAGCATACCTGCTCCAGTTACACCCTCCACTCTACCCACAGACATTTATTAATCTAAACTAATGCTTTTAAATTTTCCCCTCCAGCAAACCTCTAGTATAAATAGAATTACTCTTGTCCAGGTTGGTGGAAGCCCAGCCCAGAGCATCATCACAGATGCATAGCTCCCATTACTTCATATCAAAGCAATTGTGACATTTTTCAAACATTTTTTATGTTTTCAGAAAAACAGGAAAGCTGGTTGTAACAAACCCATTTTTTATTTTACTCTATTAAACAATGCCTCTGTAAATGATTTATTAACTTTTGCTTTTTTTTTTTTAAACACTGGTTAAAGTTTTCCCCGAAAAGTCAGTCTTAAAAGGTCTAGTGCTGCTTTTTCCTCCAGGGAGTGCAGCACTCATTTTTTGTTTGTTTGTTTGTTTGTTTGTTTTAATAATAATGCTTTGGCACACTGCAAGATCTAAAATCTCCTCTACAAAATATATAACCATCCATCACAAGTTAAATCTACTTTTGTTTAAATTGATATCTTTCCTCCCTCACTCTTTCTCTGACAGCCATGCCTAACACATGAGTACTTGCACTCCGCACACAAGCATGGAAACCCTTATTATAGTAACATCTTACAGACTGATAAATACTGGAAAACATAAGGGCCTTAAACATTCTTAATACTTTAGCAAGTACAAATACCACTGTCTACATCAGGATTTCAACAAACCTGTCCTGGTGACTCCATAACCACTTGGGTTTTCAAGATATCCATATCACTCAATTGAAACCATATGGTTAATGTGCGTTTATAGATTTCTGTTTTCAGGCATTACTGGCTGGGACACTACACTGATGCCTGTGTTCTGAAAAACGGTTTCCAATGGAATGGTAACATCTACATTATATTTAATTCTGCTGTGTAGCTGATTGGTCCAATATAACCAGTCTGTTTTATATATATTGGTAAGTGATAAGTTTTATCCTATTCTATATAAAAAGGAATGTAACACCCCCCCCCCCTGCCCCCCGTCCATCTGGGGTCACTTTCTCAGCTTCAGGGAATCTGGTGTAATTCACCTAAAGTAAGGAAATCAATCTCAGCTGGGTCGTGGACTGGGGCAGATAAACTGCAGTGCCAAACCGAGCTGAGGACATTCACAAAAATGCTTCCACAAATCGACCATCCACTACAGATGGTGTGCTCCAACAGGAAATAATTTATTTAAATAAATTGTTCAATTGGTCTAAAAATTGTAGAAATCACTTCCAGAAAAAATCAGGCGGGCCTGACGTGGCGGCCTCTTCTGAGCGCGGCAGGAAGCCATGCTGTGCCGCTCCAGTCTCTCTCTCTCCTGTGCGGCAAGATGCTGTTGGAGCTTCAGGTCTGGGACTGCCTTCCACCCAGCATCTTCTTCCACCTCCAAAGGTCCGTATGCGGCCGTCTCCCCCACCTTTATGGGGCCAGTAATGAGAATGGCCCGGCGTCGCTCTCCGATGATGTCATAGACTGAGGCCTATATATAGCCACTCCTTACCTTCCTCCAGTAATTTGGCAATAGGTAGGAATTATTAGAAAAGGAATGACGAATAAAACGGAAAATGTCATAATGCCTCTGTATCTCTCCATGGTGAGACCGCACCTTGAATACTGTGTACAATTCTGGTCGCCGCATCTCAAAAAAGATATAATTGCGATGGAGAAGGTACAGAGAAGGGCTACCAAAATGATAAGGGGAATGGAACAACTCCCCTATGAGGAAAGACTAAAGAGGTTAGGACTTTTCAGCTTGGAGAAGAGACGACTGAGGGGGGATATGATAGAGGTGTTTAAAATCATGAGAGGTCTAGAACGGGTAGATGTGAATCGGCTATTTACTCTTTCGGATAGTAGAAAGACTAGGGGACACTCCATGAAGTTAGCATGGGGCACATTTAAAACTAATCGGAGAAAGTTCTTTTTTACTCAACGCACAATTAAACTCTGGAATTTGTTGCCAGAGAATGTGGTTCGTGCAGTTAGTATAGCTGTGTTTAAAAAAGGATTGGATAAGTTCTTGGAGGAGAAGTCCATTACCTGCTATTAAGTTCACATAGGGGCGGATTTTCAGACTCCGCGAATAGGCCTACTTTTGTTTGCGCTTCAGGCGCAAACAAAAGTACGCTGGATTTTAGTAGATACGCGCGGAGCCGCGCATATCTGCTAAAAACCTGGATCGGCGCGCGCAAGGCTATCGCTTTTGTATAGCCGGCGCGCGCACGAGCCGCGCAGCCTACCCCCGTTCCCTCCAAGGCCGCTCCGAAATCGGAGCGGCCTTGGAGGGAATCCTCTAACGCCCTCCCCTCACCTTCCCCTCCCTTCCTCTACCTAATCCACCCGCCCGGCCCTGTCTACACCCCCTCCTTACCTTTCTCCGGGGATTTACGCCTCCCGGAGGGAGAAGTAAATCCCCGCGCGCCGGGCCGCAACCTGGGGGTGGGTACGGAGGGCGCGGCCACGCCCCCGGACCGCCCCGGGCCGTAGCCACGCCCCCGTACCCGCCCCCAAAACGCTGCCGACACGCCCCCGAAACACCGCGATGACCAGGCCCGCCTCCGACACGCCCCCGACACGCCCCCCTCGGAGAACGCCGGGACTTACGCGAGTCCCGGGGCTCTGCGCGCGCCGGTAGGCCTATGTAAAATAGGCTCACCGGCGCGCAGGGCCCTGCTCGCCTAAATCCGCCCGGATTTGGGCGGATTTAGGCGAGCAGGGCTCTGAAAATCCGCCCCTTAGAGAATAGCCACTGCCATTAGCAATGGTTACATGGAATAGACTTAGTTTTTGGGTACTTGCCAGGTTCTTATGGCCTGGATTGGCCACTGTTGGAAACAGGATGCTGGGCTTGATGGACCCTTGGTCTGACCCAGTATGGCATTTTCTTATGTTCTTATGTTCTTATGTTCTTATGTAGTCTCATCTAAAGAAGTGGATTTCCCTGCTTGCCCATTCCTGTTTCTTCTTCCTGAGAGTATTCCGTGTTCGTTCCCGGTTCCCTGCAGTCTGGTTCCTGTCTTCCTGGTCAAGTCTTTCCTTCATCCATCTTCAGCGTCTCATCTTCTCTGCCCTCCTCATTCCTTGCTTCTTGGATTGGACTCCTGGCTCTTGACCTCAGACCAGCTCCTGGCTTCTTCTCAGATTGTTTTTCTGGCTAGGCCTTGGATCCTGACACTGTTGATTGCTGCTTGCCCAGGCCACTGCCTGAACCATGACTCCATGTGATCACTGCCTGCCCAGACCCTCGCTCGACCCTGACCCTGTTTGCTCTTCCTGTACTAGCCTGTCGCACCCATATCTCTTCGGATTTCCATCTACCCCGAGGCCCGCGCCCTAATTCCAGCTGGCCCCGGCACCTCAGGGCTCAACCTAAGGGTATTGGCAAAACTCCAGCTGGGCCTCTGCTCCAGTCCACTCTGCCTACCAATGGTGGGGCCTACAGGGCTCCTCCCTGCAGGTTGTGCCAACTCCCCCTCAGTCTAAGGATCTACAGACTCCCAACAGATTGCCAAGACTCCCACAGACTCCCAACAGATTGCCAAGGCCATGGACCTGGCGGAAGCTATTGCCCTTCCGGTCATTCTGGGCCTAGCTAACAAGATCTAGGAACAGCAGCACTTCCTCGAGGCTCTGGCAGCTTCCTTGAAGCACCTCAATGCCCAGCTGGATGCTTCTGTGATTCATGTTGCTCCACTGCCACCAGTAGTGACTTCTGTTCTGGCAGCTCCTCATCACCCATCTATTCCCCTGCCGGCACCTCCCATGCCGGGGATCCGAATCAGTGTCAGGGTTTTATTAGCCAGTGCTACATGCACTTTTATCTCCAGCCATCTCTCTTCCCAGATGAGACCACTAAGATCACTATCATTCATTCTCATCTGGAGGGTAAAGCCCTAGCCTGGGCATCCCCGCTCTGGCAACTCTCTGACCTGCTTCTTCAGGACCTGCAGCAATTCATCTCTTCCTTCAAAAGGGTATTCAACCCAGGCCGCCTGGCTGTTTCCAGTGCGGATCTCCTCCACCTACACCAGAGGGAACCGGTCTGTGATAGATTATACTATAGAATTCCGCACCTTAGCAATGGAGCTCAGTTGGAGGGAGAATTGCTTGCATCCCATTTTCCTTGAGGGGATTTCTTCTCAAATCAAGAACTAGTTGGCAGCCCGAGATCTCCCAGAATCCTTGGAGGCTCTCATTGACTGGCCAGCAGGATAGATCGCTGCCTCCAGGAACAAGTCCGGGAGCTCCGCTCATCTCACAGACCTGCCTCAGCAGGGCCCAGTTCTCCTCCACTGCTATTGCCACCCACTTTGGGTCCATCTCCAATTGACTCAGTGGAGGAACCAGTGATTCTGGGTTGTGGATGCCTATATTCTGAGGAACGCCTACATCGGCGTGAGACAGGATTATGCCTGTACTGCGGTGGAGCAGGGCACCGAATAGCGCAGTGACCGATCCGTCCAGGAAACGTCCCCACCTAGGGTCTAGTGGGGACCTGACCTTAGGCTTTTCGACTCCAGCTCCCCAACTAATGTTTTCCATAACCATCACTATGGATAGCCTGAGTTTTCTCGTCCTAGCTCTCATGGACTCTGGTGCAGGAAGAAACGTCCTTATGAAAGCCCTGATGGATCATCTGCACATACCAACCATTCCTAAGGAGCTTCCACTTGTCATCGCCTCCATTCAGGGAGACCCGTTACCCGGGAAGATTACTCTCACAACAGTACTGGTAACTCTGCGCATTGGTGTGCTAATGTCGAGCATATTGCATCCCATGTAATCAACAGATCGAGTCACCCTATGGTTCTAGAGCTACCGTGGCTTCAATTCCATTCTCTGCAGTTTGACTGGACCTCTCTGTAGCCCTCCAAATGGGGTCCCAACTGCCACAATTCCTGCCTAGAGAAAGCAGAGGTCGACATGTCTACCTTTGGCAGAAACAGTACCCAGAGTTCCTGACCCGTATGCCGACTTCTTGGATGTCTTCTCGAAGAAAAAAGTGGACTGCCTATCCCCTCACAGCGAATTTTATTGTGCAATTGAGCTGTTGCCTGACACCAATCTACCACGTGGCATAGTATATCCGATGTCTCTTCCTGAGACAATGTTGGAATACATCCCTGTGAAACTGGATAAGGGGTTCATCCGCCGCTCTACCTCTTCGGCAGGGGCAGGATTCTTCTTTGTTACTAAGAAGGATGGGTTACTCCATGCCTTCTTTGACTATCGAGGTCTCAATGCATTCACCAAGAAAGGCCAGTACCCATTGCCCCTGATTTCAGATTTATTCAACTGCCTGCAAGGAGCAAGGATCTTCACCAAATTGGATCTTTAGGGGGCTTAGAACCTGGTTCAATTCTGCCCAACAACGAATGGAAGACAGCTTTTAACATGAGGGATGGGCATTTCGAATACCTTGTCATGCCATTCAGATTATGTAATGCTCTGGCAGTCTTCCAAAAGATGATGAATGAGATCTTCAGAGACCTCCTTTACACCAGGGTCATTGTGTATCTTGATGACATCTTAATTTTTTCCAAAGATCTCTCCTCTCACCGCCATGATGTCCGCCAAGTCCTTCAGTGCCTCCGTGACAATCAATTATATGCCAAACTGGAAAAGTGTCTGTTCTAAAGGGAAAGTCTTCTCTTCCTAGGATATATTGTATCCAGTAGAGGTTTCTCTATGAATCCGGGCAAATTCAAATAAATCAGTGATTGGCCTCAGCCAACTGGGCTGTGGTCTCTACAGAGGTTCCTAGGCTTCGCCAATTATTATAGATATTTCATCACTAACCACTCCACAATTGCCGCTCCCCTTATAGCCCTCACACAAAAAAGGGTTAACGTCAAAATCTGGCCACCTGAGGCCGTGACGGCCTTCCAAGGCCTGAAGGACACGTTCCTACGAAAGCTATGTTTGCATCATCTGGACCCTACTCACCCCTTCATTGAAGAAGTGGATGCCTCCTCAGTAGGGGTAGGGGCCGTCTTAAGTCAATACTCCCCCAAGGGTACCATGCATCCCTACTCCTTCTCAAGGAAATTCTCCTGCTGAATGCAACTATGGAATAGGCAACAGGGAACTCCTCGAAATCAAGTTAGCCCTAGAGGAATGGCACCACTGACTAGAGGGCATTCGGCATTGGATAACATCTACACTGACCATAAAAATCTGGAACACCTTCAGCACACTTAACATTTAAACACCCAACAAGTTCGCTGGTCTCTTTTCTTTGCTCATTTTGATTTTGAGCTGAGATATCTTCCGGTGATCAAGAATGCTTGGGCAGATGCGCTTTTTCGCTCTTTTCAGTCAGAGGATCTTCCTGAACCTCTTCAGCACTTCATAGACCCAGCTCAACTCCTCTTGTCCACCTCCCGGACTGTTCCTCTAGGGAAAACAGGCATTCTATGCAGACTCCACAAAAAGGTGTTAAAATGGTCCCACAACTCCCAGGTAGCAGGTCACCATGGTCGGGCTAAGACACTCGCCCTCCTCCAACACTAGTATTGGTGCCACAGATACAACGTGACGTCCAAGGCTACGTGGACTCTTATCCCACCTGCGCATAGCAGAAACCATTGTCAGGATGAACCTGGGGGCTGCTACAGTCATTGCCAGCACCCAGGGAACCTTGGACCCATTTGTCCACCAACTTTGTGGTGGACCTCCCTCTCTTGAATGGCTGTTCAGTTATTTGGGTCGTGATTTGTTTTATTTATTTATGTGTTTTATAGACCTTCATTCCATGTGAGAAGCACTAGTTCATAACGGTTTACAGGTTTGACATTCAAAAATAAATAATGGAAAACTGAGGTAGGCATACATACAGGAAGGAAGCTGGGGAAACATTTAGAAACAGGGTTAAAAGAAAGTTTCTTTTTTTATTTTTTAAATTTTATTTTTATTAAACATTTCAATTTTCAAAAGGATATTACACAGCATTAGGCAAGCAATTATTATGCAATCATTTATATAAGATAAACAGCTCATAGCCCAAACAGCTGTGATAGCCCAGATAATTTTATCAGAAATAATAAGATTCTGGTAAAACGAAAAGAGCAGACTACTTATAGAAATTCAATAACAAATATTAATATAAAGAACCATATACCTTTATTCCATCCCTTTGACTAAGGTATTCTGGATCTAGGAGTCCAGGTATGAACGCAGTTGTTCTGGCGAATTAAAAACATATCTCATATTTTGAAATAACACAATGCAGCGACATGGAAATCGTAAAATGAACTTGGCTCCTCGCTGGGTGACCCTATCTCGCATTGAAAGAAACTCTCTTCTCCTAATCTGAGTGTTATAAGATATATCAGGGAAGATCCTGATGGTATGACCATGAAAATTAACATTCTGGTATTTAAAATATAATCTAAGAACTATATCTCATTGAGACATATCTATAAATTGCACTACTAAAGTGGCTCTTAAAGTTTCATTAAAGACATAGCTCGGCAATAGAAGGGCAATTGGTCAGGACAGTTCTGGTTATCAGACTTATGATGAACTGGAGTTTATCAGACTCATGGCGAACTGGAGTTTTCTGTCAGACAGTAGGCATTTGTGAATAGCCAAGATTTGAACTCGCTCTTAAATGTTTTAATGTCTGTTATTGTTCGCAGGTCCTCTGGCATGGAGTTCCATAGTGTTGGGCCAATGATAGAAATTGCTCTTTCTCTTGTTTGTGTTAGATGAGAATTTCTTATGAACAGGATTTCAAGGAGGCCTTTGTTTTGGTGATCTGAGCATTCATGGTGGAATATGTGGTTTAGATGTTATTCCCATCAGATTGTTGTTCTGATAAATGTTATTGAATATTATTGTAAGTACTTTGTAGATTATTCTTGATTGGACAGGGAGCAAATGATTGACCATTTCTCAAAGATGGCCCATTTTCTCTCGCTTCCTGGCCTTCCCACGGCGCCCGAACTTGCCCAGCTCTTCTCTCAGCATGTCTTCTGCCTGCATGGCTTACCCCAGCATGTTGCTTCCGACCAAGGCTCCCAATTTACAGCCTAGTACTGGCGATCTCTATGTAAAATATGTAACATATCACTAGACTTCACAACAGCGTACCACCCACATGCCAAGGTCAGGCTGAATGGACCAACTTCACCTTAAAGACCTTCCTCAGGGCTTACACTAATGATTAGCAGGATAATTGGGCCTTCCTTCTGCCCTGGGCAGAATTCTTCCATAACTCCCACATCTGTACAGCCACTGGGTCATCACCCTTCCAAATCGTGTATGGTAGCTAACCCCTACCTTCATTACCTATTCCTCTTATAGTTCCATCGCCTGTGGCCCAACTAACAGCTTTAGAACTTCAAGAACTCTGGGTATGTACCTCGGAGATATTTATTTATTTATTTATTTATTTATTTAAAGGCTTTTATATACTGATAACCATTTGCACATCATATCGGTTTACATGGAACAGGGTGATTAAATAATTATAGGATAACATTTACTTGGAATATTTGGTAACATAATAAAAGTTAAGATATGGTACAAACTGTAAACATATTAATAAATAAACGTGAATAATATCAGGGTTTCAATAGAAGAAAATAACAATTAATATGTGGAGAACTCAGAGAGGTTTACAGTTAGAGGCTTAAAGTTTGGGGGGCAAGAGAAAGCAGGGAGGGGGGAAACATCAATGTGTAGGGGGGAGGGTGGGAAGGGAGAAGGATCAAGCAAGTAGGGGTGTGAGGAGCAGGGTGAGAGGGAGGAAGCATGAGCTGGTAAGGGGCATTAGATATTACAGAAAGCAGCCGACTGGTCCAAGAAGACAGCTGATGCTCATCAGAGGGCCACACCGCAATTTAAGCCAGGAAACAAGGTGTGGCTCAGCATCCACCACATCCAGCTTCAATTACCATCTATGTGCCTCACCCCCAGATATATTGGGCCTTTTCCCATCATCAGGCAAATTGGTCCTGTGCCCTGTCAGTTACATCTGCCTGCTTCCTTGGGAGTCCACAATGTCTTCCATGTCTCCTTTCTGAAGACACTAATTTTCTCATGGCCCTCCCAGAGACCATCCAAACCAAAAGAAATTTCCTCTGAGGCCGATGATACCTATCAGGTAAAAGAGATCCTCAATGTTCATTGATGAGACAAAAATGGAATTACCTTATTTCCTGGGAAGGCTATGGCCCTGAAGAAAATACCTGGGAGCCTGCGTCTAATATTCTAGATAAAAATCTCCTGAAGGAATTTTATGCTGGGCACCCCAGAAAACCTAAACCCTCAAGGATTGGGTTTAGAGGAGAGGGTACTATTATGTTCGGTGGACCGTGGATCAACCCCACAGCTTGCTGCCCTTATCTGCTAGTCGGGCCCAGCTACGTAGTCTCCTGACACCGCGTTTTCCCCACTCCCAACGGGCCTAACATAGTGACCTCTTCTGAGCGCGGCAGGAAACCATGCTGAACTTCTCCAGTCTCTCTCTCTCTGGCATGGAAAGACACTGTTGGAGCTTCAGGGACTGGGCTGCCTTCCACTCAGCCTCTTCTTCCACTGCCTTGAGCCCATGCATGTCTTTCTCCCCCACCTTTATAGGGCTAGTGGTGGGAACGGCCTGGTGTCACTCTCTGATGATGTCATAAACTGAGGCTTATCTACTGGAGACTTACTTTCTTGGCCCTCTTACCTTGGTTCTATACAATATTTCATATCAAGATAAGGCCACCTGGACAGTTACCTATACTTGACTCCAGAATAACCATAATATATTACCAGGACTTCACTTTTTTATGTATTTTATTTACAGTATCTACCACTCCTCCTATCCCCTCTTCCACTCGTATACTCTAAAGACATCCTTGTCAGGTTAAACATGATGAAAACATGTTATGAAGTGGAATACCATATTCATGTTTGGCACTTCTTTCTTACATTGTTTTTGGATACTCACAAATATCCAAATTGTTTTCAGTTTGTCTCTAGTCATATGCTTAATGCTTGGTTTGATATGTAATGAGGCACACCTCAAATTGTAATCAATTTGATACAATTTTAGGTGCCTTTAATTCATTTGAACTGGAGGTGCTCCATAATAAGATGGGATCCACATCTCAAAATGCTTTTGAGCTTTTGCCTCACAACATACAATTAATGAGGCTCCTTCTAAGCTTTCCAATGTAATTGTTAATACTTTTGCTCTTTGCATGACCAACCTTAGTGCATGAAGAATACATATTAGGAAATAATATTTCTTGGGCTATAACCTGTGAACAGGTTATTATCACCCTTAAAGAAATTCTCATTATTTCTAGGACACTGACTACCATCTTTCAACCAGATGGCTAGCACCAAATTATTTTAAAACACTTGAGTACTGTAGATAACGGATGCAAACTACTCTATAAACTCATCTTCCACATTTCGGGAAGCTATTTGAATGCATCCACTCATTTAGTAAAATTAGATCCTGATGATTTTGCCTTGAGCTTTGAATGCAAGGTATAATCCATCCAGGCAGAATTCATCACAAACATTCCTCCTGACACCACTATTTCTCTTTCATTACCCTCTTCCTCAGCGTTATTCAGTATTACCAAAAATACATTTTCAGTATTTAATAATATCATCCCCTCAGTTCTAGATCTGTTTAAATAGCAGCGCGAGTGTGGACCACGATTGCGCCAGACCTGAGCCACTCGAACCAGCTGCTGGACCGGACCCTAGACGCCTGACCAGCCCACCGGACCCAACCGCTGGACTCGACTGCCGCTCTCAACCTGCGCCCCAGCAAACACCACCCAGCCAGCCCGACCGAGACTCCCCGCCGGACCCAACCCACCTGAGAGATGCCGGAGAGAAGCCAGGGACGAACCGCGACGAGCCGCGGCCTTATCGGCAAAGGGACCAGATGAAGGAACAGCAGAGGGACTTCAGGCTGCGCAATCGGCGCCCTCCCGTCGGGGTAAGGCCTCCCTCGAGCCGCGTATGCTGCCGATCCGCCCCCTAACCAAGCTCCACCCCCAGGAGGCAGAGAGCAGGAAAAGGCCTTTAAAGCCTCCTGCTAGGCCCAGGCGCCACGCGCCGAAGGAACACGACTAAGGGGCCTGCCCCTTAGTGCGCCCCTTTGTGCCGGTCCTTGTGCCCCTCCATTGAGTCCCTCCCACTCTACAACACCCCCACCCTATCCCCTTTCCAAAATCCTCTCACTTCTCAAATGTTACACCAATGTTTTCAAGATCTTACGGAGGTTTCTGAACATATGTTGCATAGGGAGACGCTATTCAAGTTTTACCATAGGCTATATAAACCCACAACGTGGGCCTTTAAGATTAAGCTGTTGCCTTCTGATAAATGTACCAAATGTAATGCAGAGCCAGGTACTCTCTACCATTTATTTTGGAATTGTGTAAGAATGACAGCTTTTTGGGGGGAGGTCCTCCAGTTTGCTAACCACTTGCTGAATGTTACAGTACTGTTGAACCCCTTAGTACAGGGGTCAGGAACCTTTTTGGCTGAGAGAGCCATAAACGCCACATATTTTAAAATGTAATTCCATGAGAGCCATACAATATGTTTAAAACTAAATACAAGTAAATGTGTGCATTTTATGTAAGATCACACTTTTAAAGTACAATAAGTCTCTGAAAATATTACACCAGGCCTTAAGACACCAATACATCTCCTATTAGGAAAACGGACCAAGTCAGGCTGCTATAGAGTCCTACACAGAAACTACACGCCAGCAGAAAACCTCACCTGAATCACGTGCTGTCCCTCACCTAACATAGAATAAAGAGACCAAAACGCATAACAAGAAGCATGCAGACAAAAACTGAATTGGAAACTGCAACAAGCCAGAGTCTCTGTATGCAGTGTAACAAAGGAAAAAAGAAACATCACACATCCTTATAAAACAAATCAAGAAATATAAAATCATCAGCAGTAAAACTGTACTAACAAAAAGAACATATTTCGAAACAGCTGATGAGTGGAATATCCAATAATTAAAAACTCATATAAAACATTTCCAGATACCAACAAAATATTTCAAAATAGCAGACACAAAGATCCAGTAATGAAAAATAATAAGGATACAAAAATTTTTTTGCTCTGCATACCTGGGAACGTTTGATATCCAGGTGTCCTGAGATTGTTCTGAATTAGCAGGAGGTGGGGTGGTTTGCTTGGAACTTTCTCCTCTCTCAGTCACATACCAGCGCTCTCTCTCACACTGGCTCTCAATGACACACCTATACACACATGCTCTCAGTCACTCACATATACAAATGTTTTTTCTCTCTCACTTATATAGGCTCTTAATTACACATTTACACACATGCTGTCTATCTTTTCACGCTTACACACACACAGGCTTTCAATCACATAAATACATGCTGTCTTTTTCTCTCACACACAGACTCTCATTCACATGCTTACAAACATGTCCTCTCTTTCTCTCATTTACACACAGGCTCTCAATCACATACTCACATGCTCCCTCACCTAAATCAGCTCTCAATCACACACAGACACACATGGTCTCTCTCTCTCATTTAAACACAGGCTCTCAATCACATACTCACATGCTCCATCACCTAAACCAGCTGTCAAACAGACACAGACAACACATGATCTCTCTCTACTTATACACACAGGCTCTTAATCATACATACACATGATCTCTCTCACACACAAAGGATCTCAATCATACACACATACTCTTTCAAACAAACAGGTTTTCAATTACAAACTTACACATACAGGTTCCCAATGGTAAACTTACATTCATGCTCTCTCTCTCACAGGCAGGATCTCAATCACAGACATACTCTCTTTCACATATACAGGCTCTCAATCATTCACATACATGGCAATCTCTCACTCACACACACAGGATCTCAAACACACATGCTTGCTCGCTCATTCACTCTCTCTCTCCCCCCCCCCCCGGGAACTCGCGGCAGCAGCAGCCACCTCCCAACGCCTAACCTCCTTCATTTCAGCCCTCGCGGAGGCGAAGGCGGAGTCCCCATCGGCCGCGGTTGAAGATTTTCATTTTCCTCCGAGCCGCGCTGCAGTCTTCTTCCCGCACAGGCACCCGATGCTCTCCACTTCCTCTTCCGGGCCGCGGGAAGAAGAGAGCACCGGCGTGCTCTCTTCTTCCCGTGGCCCGGAAGAGGAAGTGGAGAGCATCGGGTGCCTGCGCGGGAAGACCCGCGCAGGCACCCGATGACTCCAGCGCTGGCACCCCCGGCTGACACCCGATGACTCCCGCGCAGGCACCCGGATGACTCCAGTCGGCGTGCTCTCTTCTCCTCCCCCCCGCGGCCCGGAAGAGGAAGTGGTGAGCATCGGGTGCCTGCGCGGAAGAAGAGACCATGCTAGTGTGGTCTCTTCTTCCCGCGCAGGCACCCGATGCTCTCCACTTCCTCTTCCGGGCCGCGGGGGGGGGGGGGGGAGGAGAAGAGAGCACGCCGGTGCCGCTGACTCCAGCTGTCCTGCCGCGTTCCGCCCGGGCTGACAGCATTTTAAGCCCGGGCGGCGGAGGACCGGGGAGCAGCTGGGTCAGCGGGGAACCGCGAAGTATGGCGACACGTGTCTGCGAGCCAGATGCAGCCCTCAAAAGAGCCATATCTGGCTCGCGAGCCATGGGTTCCCGACCCCTGCCTTAGTATGTTTGCTCTCACGCAGAGAGGAACTCCCTCACCGAATCACGGACGCCCAGTGGTTGCTCTTGAGAAAAATCTTCCTGGTAACCAAGAAATTTATTTTAGAACATTGGACTGTGGAGGACATCCCCTCAATTACGTACTGGAGAATACATCTTCACCGAATGGCCACCTATGAGATTTTGACAGCCCATCGTACATCTTCCAAGAAATATGCTCAGTTTATGTTTGTCTGGCAGCCTTATCTGATGTTGCTCATCACCAAAGCCAGGAACAATTTATTAGCCTTACATTGAATATGGACTTCCTCTTCACAGGTCCTACAATAGCCTAAAGTGAGGAATTGTGACTTGACCGTACGGCAAACTTGACTATGTAATGGACTGTGTAACGAGTCTCCAGAATGACACAGGGTTACACATATCAAAGGGTGGGAAGGGGATGGGTTGCTATTGCTGTTTGCTAGCTTTATATTGACTTATGGTTTATCTGTTAATGTTTAACACGCCATAGGGTTCATAGGGTCGATGAGACAGGGTCCCGGTCACCCCAATACCACAATTCTGTGCCTTTCCCAAACAACCTCTCACTTGTGGCACCACAGACCAGATAAAATCATCACACCAGAATAAAACAGTAATTAACCTTTTTACTAGTATTATGTAAGTAAATAGTAAATCCAACCAGAACTTTAAATAGGAAAAGTACAGTAGAGAAGTATAATTATAAACTTGTAGTTTTCTTATTTTAAATCAAGCAATATAAAAATAACATTATTTATTTTTATTTATTTAAAAATGTTTATATACCGCTTTTACAATTCAAAAGAATTAATCAAAACGGTTTACAACCAAACATACACAATAAATGAACTTGACAAAATAAAAACAAAAATAAAACAATTAAAAGCTAACATAGTGCAGTATATATTCATATCCAGCTATTTTTTTCAAAGGATATTAGCAGAAAGTAAATATTATATGGTGTGAATGTTTCTGAAAGAAGAGGGAACAGTTGAAGTGAATAAGTGTTGAGTTTATGAACTAGTTAAGGTGTATGCTTTCTGAAATAAGTATGTTTCAATAGTTTTTTGAACTGTTGTATTGATGAAGTGAGACGAATGTGATCTGGAAGTGAATTCCATAAAACAGGACCTGCCACTGAGAATGCTCTTTTTCTGGTAAGTTCAAGTTTTGCTGATTTAACAGTAGGGATATCTAATAAGTTTTTTGAGAGAGATCTGAGATGTCTGGCAGGTTTATATATGCGAAGATTAGTACATAACCAAGTAGAAGAAGTATTGTAATTGAGAGAATGGATAATTGATAAAACTTTAAATTGAATTCGGTATTTAATTGGTAACCAATGAAGTGAAAGTAGAACTGGTGTAATATGGGTACGGCGTGAAATACCTACTAGCACCCGAGCAGCGGAGTTTTGTATCATTTGTATCATTTGTAATGGACATTAGCCAGAGCAACCAACATTCTAATATAGAGAGTAAAAAAAAAAAAAAAAAGAAACGCTAATAGAGAAAGGTTGGGAGGAAAAGCAGTGAAGTACACAGCATTCAAAAATTGTCTTTACCCCTGAGTACTCAAAAGGTGTGTGTATGTGTTGGGGGGGAGGGGAGAACAGATCCACCCCAATGTCACCAGTTTGTAAAGGGTACATCCTGTCCCAATCACAAAATTGGGTGGAAAAAACTATCAAGAAAATGAGGAAATCCCTCTTGATGGTGGAGCTCGCTAGATACAAACCAAATAGATGAGCACTGCAGTGTATGGAGGGTCTCTCTCTCCCTAAATGGTTTACTTGGTACTAAACAGAAAGCGAGCCTGGATTCAATCTCTTACAGAGAGATTGAAACCATCAGCTTCTCTTTCCCTGCCCTATCTTGTGTGGCTGTGGCAAGGGTTTATGCTTGACTTCAGCTAAAAGGCTGAAGCAATTAAGATGAGATACTGAAGTTGTGACAAAAGGCAAGGCAATAACCCTTCTCTCTTCTCTGCTAAGATACTCTCTGTGCAAAGTTTCGATTACTTAACTCAGTCTCTTAGGAGGGTGATCTAGCCATGTGCTTCTGGGCCTGGATATCTCTGGAAAGAAAGTCTGTCTCTCATTCTCTCCGATCCTGGCTTCTCTGTCCCTCTTTGAGATTTTACATGTAGCTTGGTTATGAAGCAATAACAGCTGCCTGCCTCTCTATTTCCTTACAATGCAGACTTCTGTCTCTCCTTTTTGATAATTGGTTCTTTAGGAGAAGAATTGATTGTAGAGCTACACTTCTCTTTTCCTGGCTCTTCACACACAGACAGAGCCCTTTCTTTCTTAAATTTTCTCCCAATATTCCTTTGGCTTCCTTCTCTGCTGGCTATGTAGTGCTGTTCTCTGGGCAGGCTAAACAGTACAGCCCTTTTCTCAACTTGTTAACACTGTGAGTGCTGGATGCTGCCTCTTGCAGAACATTTGTCATTCACAGGAGAGCATACAGGGGTTTTTGATGTATTTTTACATTTCTTTACCTTGGCTTGCAGTCTCTCTAGGGTTGAAAGCCCCTTTTTGACAGATCCAAAACACATCACTCAGATCCAGATGTAGCTTGGTTCACATTGTAAGGCTCCAATACATGTTAAGCTCATGGGCACAGAAACCTGGTTTATAGTAGTTTGCTATACAGGTGGTTGCTAGCCTTGATCTTTCTGCCAATGAACCCCCTGTGTAATTTCAATAGTTGTTTAACCATTTTGCAATCTCCATAAGACAAGTCCAAATTGAAATTAAACCCAGAAAAATCTGAGGCAATGTAGTTCTGTAGAAAAAATGTTTTTCAAGATTTTCCAACTCCTGTCCTGGCTGGTATACCCATATCACTCAAAAGTACTGTCACCACCTTGGGAATACAGCTAGATCCTCAGCTAAGTTGAGAACATGCTATGAAAAACTAAAGTCATACCTCTTACTACTTTCTGCACTTTCTGTCAGACTTAAACCAGTTCTGGATATGGGTGACCTTAAAACTTTTCACTTGTTTTAAGTCAGCTTGATTATTGAAATGCCTTATTTCATAGTCTCACTGAAACCCTATTTGATGACTCCAGACAGTACAGAATACAGCTGCCAAGCTTATCTTTGGCAAGAAATGATATGATCATGGTACTCTGTTGGTAATACAACTGGTTATATATTCATTTCGTGTCCAGTTTAAGATTGGCTATCTAAGCTTTAAAGCACTTTGATGGGGCACTCCTCAATATTGCTTCAATTTTTTAGTCCCTTATTAGTGTTCTCATTCCCTCAGTTCCTCTCAACACGAGCTTTTAACTTTATCTTCTCTGAGGTCTATTAGATTTGAGTATACTTGAGAGACTGTCTTTTCTTATCTTGTCCCTTGCCTTTGGAACTCATTTCCTTTAAGTCTGCAGCTAGAAAAAGATTACGTAAAATTTTAAAGACGTTCCTTTTTACACTAATCTATACAGACCAGCTTCTTTAGATATTTCTCTAAGGCTTGGTCCACTCTGATCTTGGTTCTAGGGACTAGCTTAATTTTAATTACCTGGCTCTGGCTTACATGTCCTAATCTATCTTTTACTATACTTGTCAAATTTTTTCGTATTTTAGCCATTTTTATGTATATTTATTTATTTTTGTTTTAGTTAAGTCATTATTTTTAGTGATTTACATTATATTTTATTTTATTTTTTGAATTTAATGTTTATTAAAGTTTAGGTATATTACATTTAAACAAAACAAAGAATATCATATGTATTGCATAAACCAGTTCCAAACAAATATGAAATCAATAAAGGAAATATCCATCATACAATCATAATACAGTCCTCTTCACAATAAAGGGGGACCTTATTCAGAAGTAATAAAAGAAATAAATAGAAATTAAATAAACGGAGACAATAATTTATTGTTCAGCCTATATTACACTTAACCAGACTACAACTCTTAATCAGTCTCAGACGTATCCACTATAAATGTTTCTAAATGTAATGGATCCTGAAAAACAAATGTATTCTTCTGAAATGTAATCAAGCATTTACATAGTTTAAAAAGAAAGAGGCACCTATAGCTAAAACTTTGGGCCTCAATTGAAGAAATTATTTCCTCCAAATTTGTGAATTTTTGGCACATCAGGAAATATAGAGATTTTTTGCCCACAAAACAAAAAATCCGTCCTAAAATATTTCTGCAAAACTAAATTTTTATCCAATTCTGAAATAAAGGAGATTATTAATGTTGCTCTTACAGGAATATTATCGATAGATGTTTCCAAAAAATCAGTCAAATTGGGACTAATAGGGATCAAACTATTAATCATTCCTTCATTATTAGCCACATTTCTCTTAAATCCAGAAACATATGAATTTTAGATAACACAGACCTAAGACTTCCCTTAAATATTTTTTAAACTAGCTGTTAAGCCCATAACAACGGGCTACATTTAAAAAAAAAATTTCGGTCCATTTCCTTCCCCCCCTCACCTCCCCCCTCTAGTCTCCCTCCCCCCACTCTCTCCTCCCTCCCACCTCCCCCCTCTATTCTCCCTCTCCTCCCTCCCTCCTCTATTCTCCCTCTCCTCCCTCCCCCTTCCCTCACTCTCTCCTCCCTCCCCCCTCCACTCTCTCCTCCCTCCCACCTCCCCCCTCTATTCTTCCTCTCACCTCCCCCCTCTCTTCTCCCTCTCCTCCCTCCTCTATTCTCCCTCTCCTCCCTCCCCTCCCCACCTCACTCTCTCCTCCCTCCCCCCTCACTCTCTCCTCCCTCCCTCCTCCCCTCACTCTCTCCTCCTTCCCCCCTCCCTCCCTCTCTCACTCTCTCCCCCCTCCCTCCCCCCTCACTCTCTCCTCCTCCCCTCCCCTCACTCACTCCCCTCCCAGCTCATCCACAACCGACAGACAGGGGGTGTCCCTCCCTCCTGCGTGCGTGCGCATTGCCGCCGCTACTGCTCCTCCCTCCCTCGCGCACGCGCCGCCGCTACAACTCCTGCTGCTCCTGCTTGTCGCCGCCGCCGCTCCTGCTGCTCCTGCTTGTCGCCGCCGCTGCTCCTGATGGTTGCTGCTGCTGCCGCCGCCGCTCCTGCTCCTAAGGAGCAGGCGCCATTTTTTTTCTCTGGGCACGCTCTGCTCTGGCCGACGTGCTCGCATGCGCGGTAGAGCTGCTCTCTACTGCGCATTTGCGGCACGTCGGTCAGGGCTCCCTTATCTAGTAGATAATTCCATAGGTGACAATAAATGTGAGACAGGAAAAATTAATAAATACAGATTTTTTGAGCACATGACGTTCTCCTATTGACTATGAAAATCTAAACTATCTTTAACATGAGCATTATTCAAAGCTTGAACTGATGAAACTTGAGTCCCATAGTGCCAATGCTGGACTCCAAAGATGTTACTCTTCCCTCAAGCTCATTCATTTTTAACTTGGTTTCAGTAGAAAACTTGTCATGTTGATTTAAAGACTTAGGCCTGGATTCTCCATTCTCGCACAGAATGGTGACTCCAGCGGTAAAGGGGGGGCGGGCCTGCGAAAGCCAGCAGCCATCGCACCACCGCGGTGTTATTGCTGCCGGCTTTCGCACCCAATAGCACCACCGTGAAAGGTGGTGCTATTGGGCACTCTACTGGCGGCGATAACTTGGCTTACCTTATCGCCGCCAGCAAACACAGCGCCGAGACCACCTCCTCACTGCCCCGACTCCTCCCCTCACCGCCCCAACTCAGCCCCCCGCTTGCTATCGCACACGATAAGCCTTGCAAAATAACCCCCTTAGAGTCATATCCATCTTGGAGATTAACCTCCACACATCTGCAATAGGAGGTAAAGGGTTAGCAGCAGCCTCTGCCATCTCAGCCTCCAAAGACACAGGCAAGGAGTCTCTAATACTAATCCTACCAATGTCCAAAATATCTCCAGGTGGTCTAACTAGAGCCATAGATGTAAAATGCTCAATTGGCAAGCCTGTCAGTTGTACTGGTGGCTGGTTCTGACCTGGGCTCAATGATGCCCCAGAAGACTGAGAGGAATCAGATATAACATTGTCAAGGTGTCCACTGCCCTATGAAAATGCACATCAATAAGACCAGAGATCTTACTTTTATCGTTAGCCGAAGAAGAAGCCATGATTTCATCTTTCATTTCCTTCCCATGCCTCTTTGGCACACAACTTCAGCTGCACACTGCAGGGCCTGATCTTAAATACAGGAGGGCACTGGCTGATGATGTCACTCACTGCAGGCAGGGAGCAGTTGTCTCGGGCAGTCAATCGCAGCCCTCTAGTCCCACAGATTTTTTCTCTCTCACGCTTTCTCACTTGGGTGCTGCAGGGCCCGATCTTAAATAGAGGCAGGTAGGTGCCGATTGATGATGCCACTCACTGTGGGCAAGAAGTGAACATCTCAGGCAGTCAATCGCAGCCCTCTGGTCACATGGGTTTCCTCTTTCTCATGCTCCCGCTTTTACTGTATATTTATTTATCTTACTTTCCATTTATGCCTTTGTTTTTTTCTTTTCTTTTATTATATTATATTTTTGTTATTGTAATTTTCTATGAAACTGAATTTTTTCATTCTTCTTTTCCTTGTACATCGTTTTGATATACCTTGAAAGAAAAGCAATGGAATATCATCTATGGTACCTGAAGACTGGAGGGTGCCAATTTTTAAAATGTGATCAAGGGGTGATCCAGGAAACTACAGACCTGTGAGTCACTAAATAAATTTGGGAAAAGGGAAAGCCCTCCCCTTCATTTTATGTACCCCAAGATGGTGTTACAATTGAAATATGTAATACTTAGTGATATTAAATTATTACATTTTCTGCACACTGTTTATTTAAAATGAAATGTAAATGTAATTATTGGCAAGTGCCCCACTCTACAACTCTAATAAGCTGGTGACTAGACAGTGTTCCTGGCTACCAAATATTTTGCAGCAGTGCTGAGCTAAAGAGATATTATTGAGGAAGACACTTCTAAAATGAATAATTGTACCCAGTAAGGTGCCAGCAGAATAGCCGTCTGCCAGAGGTGTGCTGTTGTCACTCTCTGCTTGTCCCTGGGGTTAGCTGCAGGAGTTTTCTCTTGCATTCTTGTGCGCACTCCTCTGCCTGAGCAATGAAAAGGCTGATTTAACGCTGAATCTTGAAGCTCTAGAATGTATCAGTCGTTTGCTTAAGATATATAAGCCAGGAAGGACTTTAAGATCTGCTGGGAAATGCCTATAAGGTGAGCCATCATTCAGCAGAGCAGATTTATAGATTCACATGAGAGGATGTTTGCAGTGACATGGAATGTTCTGCCTGACCCCTTACAGCTGGAAGTGAGCTTTAAGCCATTTAAGAAAAAGTTAAAAACCCATTTATTTGAGAAGGTTCCGATGTAAGTTTTATATATTCTTTGTGTTGGGTTTCATGGCACTTAAGGAAATGGTAGTTATTTAACATTAATCAATGTTATTTATTTATTAACTGTAGGGAAATTAAGTATTTCCCTACAGTTAATAGTATGGGACGGATTTTAAGAGCCCTGCTCGCGTAAATCCTCCCAGATTTACGCGAGCAGGGCCTTGCGCGCCGGTGCGCCTATGTTCCATAGGCCTACCGGCGCGCGCAGAGCCCCGGGACTCGCGTAAGTCCCGGGGTTTTTCGAGGGGGGCGTCTCGGGGGGGCGTGTCGGATCGGTGCGGCGTTTGGGGGGGCGGGCCCGGTGGCGTGGTTTCGGCCCGGGGCAGTCCGGGGGCGTGGCCGCGCCCTCCGGAACCGCCCCCAGGTTGCGTCTCGGCGCGCTAGCGGCCCGCTGGCACGCGGGGATTTACTTCTCCCTCCGGGAGGCGTAAATCCCCCAACAAAGGTAGGGGGGGGGTTCTAGATAGGGCCGGGGGGTGGGTTAGATAGAGGAAGGGAGGGGAAGGTGAGGGGAGGGCGAAAGCGAGTTCCCTCCGAGGCCGCTCCGATTTCGGAGCAGCCTTGGAGGGAACGGCGGCAGGCTGCGCGGCTCAGCACGCACCGGCTACACAAAATCGGCAGCCTTGCGCGCGCCAATCCAGGTTTTTAGCGGATACACGCGGCTACGCGCGTATCTGCTAAAATCCAGCGTACTTTTGTTGGCGCCTGATGCGCCAACAAAAGTACGCGAAGGCGCGCTTTTTGAAAATCTACCCCTATCTGAATATGATGTGCTCTGAAGTGCTGAAAAGTGGAATATAAAATAAGGGATAGATTTTAAAAAGAGCGTGTGCGCGTCCATGAGCGCACAGTTTCTGGCGCGTGCACATGGATGCGCCGATTTTATAACATGTGCATGCTGGCACGCGCATGTTATAAAATCCACTGGCTGTGTGCGCAGGGGGGGGTGAATTTTAGTAAATTATGAGTGGCGACACAATCAGGCCTCCCCCAGTTCCCTCCCAGTCCACTTCAATTAAAGAGTGGACTGGGAGGGAACTTCCCTAATCCCCTGCCTAACTTTCCTTCCCTTTTCCCTCTCTATCCCAACCCCTAACACCTATCTAGCTACCCAAAAATTGTTATGTTTTTACTTACTGCTCCTCCTGAGCAGAAGTAGTTTGTGCACGTCGGCCGGCTGCCAGTGTGCACTTCCCCGGGACAGCGGCTAATGGCCGCAGTCTCAGCTGGCCTCCGTCCCACCCTTCGCCACCACACCGCACCCCCAGCCTGCCCCTTTTACAGGGCCCGGCACTTGTGTGCATATCGGGACTTAACGTGCGTGGCCAGGCCCTTTTGAAAATACGCGCGGCTTGCTCAGGGCCCGGCCACACATGCAAGTCCCAATTTTTCCGCGCTCGCCCATTTGAAAATTCGGCCTTAAATAAACAAAAGTAAGTAAATAAATAATTTAAAAAAAACAAATAAGGGTGAGTATAAATAAATAAATGGGAAATAATTTTAAAAGGTTTTAACTTAATTTTAAGCTCTTATTTCATTTTAGGAGGCTGGCTGTCATTATGATGTTGCGGGTTTGTTTTTTAAACTAATGCATGATCCACTGTAAGCCCCCCAAGGATTTTAGATGGCGCGGCTATAAAAGTGTTTACAAGAAATGAATACAGACAGGTGCAATTATGCCGGCTTCCTATCTTTGCAACTCCTTTGGTGGGAATCCCCTGAAAAGGGCACTGCTTAGCCAAGGACCAACCCCGGGCCCAAGTCCTGAATCTTTTAAGCATCCAGCATCATCGCTTTGGTAAGTCGCCGATATAATAACCTTTAAGAACCTTCTTTGTGGCATTCTCCAAAAATATACAGCTCTCCTAAGGAGCAAAAATCTCTTTAAAAGCTTGCTAAAAGAGGTCTGTGCAGAGGTGCAAAAGTCTCTTTAAAGAAATCTTCCCAAACAGGCAAACAGTTCTTTAATAAAAATAAGCCCTAAGTGCCAAACGCTTCTCTAAAGTGTTCTGCCAGGAGAATTACCAGCGATCTGCCCTGAGAGGCACAAGGCTTCTTGCAAGAAGCCTTCCCCGAGTGATTCAAGCCTTTTAAAGTTCAGCCTATTGTGAGGCAGTGATGTTTTAAAGCAACCCTGCTGGAAGGTAAAGGATAAAAAAAGAAAGATCTTCAGAGAAGCCTATAACAATAAAATAAAGCGTAAACACTGACCGCAGCACTGTAGACAAAGCCCAGAATGAAAAAGGCTCTTCTACTGCCGGGCCAGTGTCTGAAGTGGAATCAGTTAAAGGCTTTAAAATGGTAAAGAGCAGAAGGATCACTGACATGGAACATGATGTAGACAATAGCTAGAAAGGGAAAAAAAATCTAAAATGAAGTAGAACTTCTGAGAGTTATGCATAGTCTGCCAGCAGTGGGAAGAACACTGGGCCTGTGTTCAGTTCCTTTGAAATGTGATGTGCATAAAAACCAAAGAGAAGTGCCTTACCTTTCTGAGATTACTGTTGCAGGTACTCCGCACAGAAATCCAGCTGGTTTACTGCACGCTGCAAAGGCTGAGTCCATAGGATCTGCCAGTGAGCCACAGGAGAGGGGGGAAAATAGTGTTGTTTCATCTCCTTATGTATTTGGTTTTGCTTTTGTCTCATGTAATAATCCCTGCCTGCGCCTCTCTGAAATCCTCTCATTCTGGCCCCTACCTCTGACATTCCAGCTTCCTACAGCTCCCTCAAACATACTTCTGCCCAGCAATCCCCCGGGTTTTTCCCCTTCTTCAGAATCATCAGAATCTTCATCATCACTTGCATGAAAATGGTTAATTTTTCTACATATAGCTTATTCTTTGTATTAGCAGGAGTACCCATACTCCTCTCTTTTTCAGTTTTAAGCTGCATTGCACATATCCTACTTTGCAGCTGAATAACATCTTTTCCAAGTTTATTCTGTGCCTCTCTATACTGATCACAATAGTGAGTAATGTAAGCACTCATCTTTCACCAAGATTCCCCTTCCATAACCACTAAATTATCCAGCCTTTTTCTTACAGGGTCATGTAAACACTTAATCAATGCTGAAGAGAACAAAAATTGTACAGTCGGCTATGTCTTTTTGTGTTCCAATTGATGTCACTTGTTTCATCGCAGCCCGTGTTATATTTTCACCATTGGCGTTCTTCACTTAATTTTGCATGTCATACAGGGCGAGACGCTTTTTCTGCACTTGCTAAAATGACATGAACAATATTTTGTTCACTTTTTTATGTTTCGGATGGGAAGCGACACGAAATGAAATAACAAAAAAAACAAAAATCACTTTTGCTGCCAAGTCATTTTAAAAGGACAGGACAGCTCATCCTTAGTGTAGTAATGACAATTTCAACGTACAGCAGTAGGGATGTGAATCGTTTTCCATATCGTCTTAACGATAGAAATCATGTGGCAGGAGAAGAAAATCGTGTTTGGCACGATTATTTCATTGAAAAATCGTTAAAAATCGTTTTTTCCGATTAGTGCGCACTAACTCCCCGTTAGTGCGCACTAACTCGAGTTAGTGCGCACTAACTCAAAATGATACAAATAGACACTTTCCAGGTCACTGAAGGTCAGTTAGGAATGAATATGTGTTCCTATTGGCTGGCAGCCCTCTTATCTATTGATGTTACCAAGGTTTCCACTGAGGTGATGGTTGGGGGGATGGGAAATGGAACTGGAAACTCATGAACACCAACAGAAAATGAAACAAAGTGTTCACACTTCCCAGGTCAGTAAAGGTCACTTAGGAATGAATATGTATTCCTATTGGCTGGCTGTGCTCTTATCTATTGATGTTACCAAGGTTACCACTGAGGTAATGGTTGGGGGGATGTGAAATGGAAACAGTTGGAAGCTTGACATGTGATGATCAGCACTCACGTGACTAGAACTTCTTTGTTTATTATTTTTGTTAGCAGGCACCTGAAATGCTAGTGCATGTTGAATTTGCCAATCACTGTGCATTTTAGAAAGGTGGTCCTGGCTGGAACTGTACACAGTTCAAATATATGTAATTGATTGTTGGTAAGTGTATTTTTTAAGTAGCCACACTGGCACAAGTATGTTTACTTTTCCTCCTACTTAACTCACTAGCTCAGCTTTGTAAGAAGGGCTTCTCTGCTTGAGTGAGGGTCAGGCAGCTCCCCCCTGTCTGTGAAGCCAGCCTCTCACTAGTAATGCAGGGAGGGAGCTGTCTCAGACTTCACCATCCTCCTCCCCCCCGCCCCCCCCCTCACCCACACACCATTCACTAGCTGGGACATGGGGGAAGTCAGGAGTGAGGGTCAGGCAGCTCCCCCCTGTCTGTGAAGCCAGCCTCTCACTAGTAATGCAGGGAGGGAGCTGTCTCAGACTTCACCATCCTCCCCCCCCCCCTCACCCACACACCATTCACTAGCTGGGACATGGGGGAAGTCAGGAGTGAGGGTCAGGCAGCTCCCCCCTGTCTGTGAAGCCAGCCTCTCACTAATAATGCAGGGAGGGAGCTGTCTCAGACTTCACCATCCTCCCCCCCCCCCCCCCCTCACCCACACACCATTCACTAGCTGGGACATGGGGGAAGTCAGGAGTGAGGGTCAGGCAGCTCCCCCCTGTCTGTGAAGCCAGCCTCTCACTAGTAATGCAGGGAGGGAGCTGTCTCAGACTTCACCATCCTCCCCCCCCCCCTCACCCACACACCATTCACTAGCTGGGACATGGGGGAAGTCAGGAGTGAGGGTCAGGCAGCTCCCCCCTGTCTGTGAAGCCAGCCTCTCACTAGTAATGCAGGGAGGGAGCTGTCTCAGACTTCACCATCCTCCCCCCCCCCCTCACCCACACACCATTCACTAGCTGGGACATGGGGGAAGTCAGGAGTGAGGGTCAGGCAGCTCCCCCCTGTCTGTGAAGCCAGCCTCTCACTAGTAATGCAGGGAGGGAGCTGTCTCAGACTTCACCATCCTCCCCCCCCCCCCCCTCACCCACACACCATTCACTAGCTGGGACATGGGGGAAGTCAGGAGTGAGGGTCAGGCAGCTCCCCCCTGTCTGTGAAGCCAGCCTCTCACTAGTAATGCAGGGAGGGAGCTGTCTCAGACTTCACCATCCTCCCCCCCCCCCCCCTCACCCACACACCATTCACTAGCTGGGACATGGGGGAAGTCAGGAGTGAGGGTCAGGCAGCTCCCCCCTGTCTGTGAAGCCAGCCTCTCACTAGTAATGCAGGGAGGGAGCTGTCTCAGACTTCACCATCCTCCCCCCCCCCTCACCCACACACCATTCACTAGCTGGGACATGGGGGAAGTCAGGAGTGAGGGTCAGGCAGCTCCCCCCTGTCTGTGAAGCCAGCCTCTCACTAGTAATGCAGGGAGGGAGCTGTCTCAGTCTTCACCATCCTCCCCCCCCCCCCTCACCCACACACCATTCACTAGCTGGGACATGGGGGAAGTCAGGAGTGAGGGTCAGGCAGCTCCCCCCTGTCTGTGAAGCCAGCCTCTCACTAGTAATGCAGGGAGGGAGCTGTCTCAGACTTCACCATCCTCCCCCCCCCCCCCCCTCACCCACACCCCATTCACTAGCTGGGACATGGGGGAAGTCAGGAGTGAGGGTCAGGCAGCTCCCCCCTGTCTGTGAAGCCAGCCTCTCACTAGTAATGCAGGGAGGGAGCTGTCTCAGACTTCACCATCCTCCCCCCCCCCCTCACCCACACACCATTCACTAGCTGGGACATTTGGGAAGTCAGGAGTGAGGGTCAGGCAGCTCCCCCCTGTCTGTGAAGCCAGCCTCTCACTAGTAATGCAGGGAGGGAGCTGTCTCAGACTTCACCATCCTCCCCCCCCCCCCCCCCCCTCACCCACACACCATTCACTAGCTGGGACTTGGGGGAAGTCAGGAGTGAGGGTCAGGCAGCTCCCCCCTGTCTGTGAAGCCAGCCTCTCACTAGTAATGCAGGGAGGGAGCTGTCTCAGACTGGTATCAGGGTTAGGGCACTGTGTGCAGGAAGATCACAATACTCCTGGTATTAATAGGGATAAGGCACTGTAAGAGATGACTGTAGTAGATTGAATAAAGATCTGATGTTTCTGCTCTCCTCACACCAAACAAAAACAACACACAAGCAGAGAAGCCCTTCTTACAAAGCTGAGCTAGTGAGTTAAGTAGGAGGAAAAGTAAACATACTTGTGCCAGTGTGGCTACTTAAAAAATACACTTACCAACAATCAATTACATATATTTGAACTGTGTACAGTTCCAGCCAGGACCACCTTTCTAAAATGCACAGTGATTGGCAAATTCAACATGCACTAGCATTTCAGGTGCCTGCTAACAAAAATAATAAACAAACAAGTTCTAGTCACGTGAGTGCTGATCATTACATTACTTTTTTTGTCAAGCTTCCAACTGTTTCCATTTCACATCCTTCCAACCATTACCTCAGAGTTAGCCTTGGTAACATCAATAGATAAGAGCACAGCCAGCCAATAGGAATACATACATACATATTCATTCCTAAGTGACCTTTACTGACCTGGGAAGTGTGAACACTTTGTTTCATTTTCTGTTGGTGTTCATTAGTTTCCAGTTCCATTTCCCATCCCCCCATCACTCAGTGGTAACCTTGGTAACATCAATAGATAAGAGGGCAGCCAGCCAATAGGAACACATATTCATTCCTAACTGACCTTCAGTGACCTGGAAAGTGTTTATTTGTATCATTTTCAGTTAGTGCGCACTAAATCGAGTTAGTGCGCACTAACGGGGAGTTAGTGCGCACTAACTCGAGTTAGTGCGCACTAACACGATTTAACGATTTTTAACGATAAATCGTTAGAATTTCTATTGTATCGTGTTCTATAACGATTTAAGACGATATAAACATTATCGGACGATAATTTTAATCGTTGAAAAACGATTCACATCCCTATCAGTTCAGTGCTATCTGCATTGCCTGATAGCAGCAGAATCCAACGGCAGCTCTACACAAGAGATCTCCTTGGACAGTATTCTGCTTAACAGTCATGGCAATTGCACCTGGCAGTTCCTTTATCAATCTTGCTGATAAAGTATTGTTTTGTTTTTTGTTTGTTTGTTTTGCCTATCTGTTCTTTCTGCTCTCCTCCGTCTCTGCCTTCTCCGTGCCCTCCATGGATAGCACAGGAATCTCTTGCTGGCCCCAGGGTAGGAAGGGCGTCTTCTCTGAGGGACACTTTCAGTATCACTGGTTGGCCAGTAGGTCCAAGATCTGTCAGTTTGATAAAATCAACAATACATTTGCAATTGCAGCTAGTTCCACAATTGTGTTTCTAGGCAATTTTTAAGTTACTCATAAACACTCTTCTTGGGTACCGTAAGTAACAATCCTTTGATTGCCTGATTGATTGATGGATTTATCATCAGCCTGTCCATACAGGCTCAGGGCAAAGTTACAATAATTTACATTAAAATACAGTATAAAATACATTACAACAAAGTATATATGTAACAAACATTCTTTAAAAAGCATTGTTGGTGTCTGTAAGCTAGGAGTTTGCATGCTAACAGAACTTTTAGCATGTTTGCTTTAGCAAGTTAATGCACAGACATTATGGTAATGAAATAATGAGATGAAAAATTATACAAAGCATCCCATTATTTTATTTTATTTATTTATTTAAAATTTTTATATACCGACATTCATCAGGGATATCACATCGGTTCACAGTGTAACGCAAACAGACGCCTGGGGAGGCGTTTTACATCGAACAGTATTATATCGAACAGTTATAACATGTTAACATGAGAACAAGTGAGGAGGGGAGGTATGAAGGGATATAATGAGGGAGTATAACATTAAGTGTTAAGAACAAGCTTTGCACATATAAATAAAATAATATAACAGTATATACAATATCCATTAAGAGGCGATGACATAGTAAAGATATTTGTGTAGAGTTTGAAAAGAGAAGGGGGAAGAGGGACATGGTGGGGGAGAGGGGAAAGAAGGTAGATTGTGAAGAGTTTGAATTGAGAAGAGGGGGTAGAGGAACGGGGTGGGGGGAGGGGAAGGAAGGGAGGGTAGGGTGGAGTGGAGGGTAGGGAATGAGAGAACTGAGAAGTTAGGGGAAGATGGGTGAACTGTACAGTACAGTAAGGCGAGCTGTACAGTAAGGAGGATGGAGAGAGGATGGGAGAAGAAAATGGGGAGGAAGATGGAGAAATTAAGTGTAAGCTTTAGTAAAGAGCCAGGTCTTCAGCTTCCGTTTAAAGGTTTTTGTGCATTCTTCTTGCCGTAGTTCAACTGGCATTGTGTTCCAAAGGGTCGGCCCGGCGATCGAGAGCGCTTGGGCTCTCATGGAGGTTAGTTTATAGAGTTTGGGAGAGGGGGTAGGCATAGAGGCGAGGTGTTGGTGTCTGGTGGGCCTGTTGGATTGGTGGAGGCGGAAGGATTCGTTAAACCAGTGCAATGACAAAGTATTGCACTACAGATGAAAATTGACTGCACTTCAGGCAATATAATTTGAGTAATTATGGCCTGGAAGAATATCCTAGTAGTTAGAGCAGCAGGTTGTAAATGAAGGCAATCAGGTTTGAACTTGTTGCACTCCTGCCCGCGGAGCCCGCATACAGGGCCTTACCTCCGCTGCACGAGTCACTGCTGGGCCTGCCCTGCCCCTCAATGCCACTCCCGCGGCGGGACGCCACCGCTGACCTCCTCTCCTTGCACTGGAGCTGCTGCCGAACATCGCTCCCGGCCTGGAGAGGCCGCCGCCCACGCTGAAGCCAGCCCTGCGGCCTAGCGCCGCCCCTCCGGCTCTTTGCGGCTATACCGCCGCTGATGTTCCCCCTTGATGCAGCCTGGAGGCCACCGTCATCCTTCCTCCACGGCCCGGAGGCCGCCGCAGACCAGGTCCTCTTCCACGGCCCAGAGGCCATCTCGGAGCTCCTCTTCTTGCGGCAGGGAACCTCCATCAGCTTCTGTCTTCGCAGCAGGGAGCCGCTGACATGAGGCCTGCTTGCGGCAGGGACGCCGCTGTCCAGGGTCCTGCTCCTACCAGGCCCTTCCCCTAGGCGCCGGCACGCACCTCTTCAATCCTTTTAAAGGGCCAGTGGCAGGAAGAGCCTGTGGCTCCACCGATTTCCATTCTCCTCCTACTTCCTGGGTCAGCCCTATAAAAGAGCTCTGCCTCAGTCCATCGGAGTCTTCACATCAACTCAGATGCCTGTTCCTGAGTTCCTGGCTTCCGGAGGTCTCCGCTTCTTCCAAGATGCCTTTCCTGAGTTCCTTCTTCCAAGTGGCCTTGCATCAGAGCTCTCCTTCTTAGAAGCCTGTCCTGTTCCTTCACTTCGTCTTAAGTTCCTGTTGTCTCCTTGTTCCTGGCCTCCTTGTCTGGATGTTCCCTTCTGTTCTTCGTTGGAGCTCCTTCGTCACTTCCCTGGATCCTGACGTCTCTCGTTGTCTCTCTGGTATCTTGATGTCCTTTTGTTCTGACGCTCCATATCTAAGATGTTCCTTGTCTGAAATGTCCAGCTGTCCCAAGATGTTCTGTGTCCATGGTGTCCAGCTGTCCCAAGATGTTCCATGTTCGAGAGGTTCCTTGCTCTGCTGTCCTACCTTCCGGATGCCTCAGATGTCCAGAGGTCCTGTCGTTCCTGATATTATCCCCAGAGGTTCCGATGTATCCTGATGTACCAGTTCTGATGTTCTCCTTTGTAGCAGCCCACGCCTCGGGAGGACCCTTGTTATTAGAGTTCCAAGTTTTAATCCTGAGCCTTGTTTCCTGTCCCAGCCTCAGAGGGTCTTGGGGCTGCTTCTCCCCTGACTTGCGTTCTGATGTCTGTAGTCAGGTTCTGATCCTGAACAGTCGCTCGCCCTGTATCTCGTTCCAGCTGACCGCTCCTGGGAGTAAATCCATCCTATCCAGTGTCTGCTTTCCTGGGGGCTGGAGTCCTCTTCCAGCAGGTTTGTCGTCAAGCACTGCCCGGACTTCCAAGTCCTCATCTGAGTCCTTCCTAGTTCCAAGTCCTCATCTGAGTCCTTCCTAGTTCCAAGTCTTGTCTGAGTCCTTCCAAGTTCCAGGTCCTCGTCTGAGTCTTCAAGTTCCAAGTTCCTCACCTGAGTCTCCACGCTCCAAGTCTTCATGTTCCTGCTCCTACGTTCCTCTCTCTGTCCCAGTGTTCCTGTCTTGGCCTGTCCCAGTCTTCTACCTCCGTCTGGCCTCCTGCACTCGCAATTCCCAAGCAGAGGGTCCGGAAGGGCTATCAAGTGGCCGGAGGGCTACTCTTGAGACCAGCATTGCGTCGCTGGTGCATGGAAGTCCAGCGGAGGGGTGTTCCTGTCTCGTTTCCGTCCCATCGTTCCTTGCCTCTGTTCCATCCAGCTCTGTTCTTGTTCCGCCCGTACCTGCACACACACCTCCCCACGGGGTGCGGCTCATGCCTTGCCTCGAGCTGTCCCGTGGCCTAAGGGCTCATGCTCTCCTATGAGCTAGCGACGTGCTTCTGAGTCCTTTCTGAGCCTTGTTTCCTGTCCCAGCCTCGGAGGGTCTTGGGGCTGATTCTCCCCTGACTTGTGATCTGATGTCCATAGTCAGGTTCTGATCCTGAACAGTTACTCACCCCGGATCTCATTCCAGCTGACCGCTCCTGGGAGTAAATCCGTCCTATCCGGTGTCCACTTTCCTGGTGGCTGGAGTCCTCTTCCAGCAGGTTTGTTGTCAAGCATTGCCCGGTCTTCCAAGTTACTGTGTGAATCGGCACCAGAAGGCTGCGCTCGCAACAGAACCCTGCTGCCACTCCCTGTGACCTTGGGCAAGTCACTTCACCCTTCATTACCTCAGGTACAAACTTAGGGCCTGATTTGCTAAGCATTTTTCCCATTGAAGCAGAATGGGAGGAAAGCTTTAGTACATCAGGCCCTTAGACTGTAAGCTCTCTGTGTGCAGAGAAATGCCCACAGTAACTGAATGTAGTCTGCTCTGAAGTGGCTGGCCAGTCACAAAAGGTGGAATATAAAAATTAAAGTCTCAGGATAAAGTATGCATGCAGTTTACTGCCTTGCCTCATTTACATGTCATTTATATCATCTGTTAGTACATGTGATAAACGCACTTATGTGCATATTTGTTTGATGATCAGGGCGCTTCAAGACACCTGCCTCAAAGAGTGAATATTCCATTCCTGTAGACATCTCTGGGTGTGCAGTAGGAGGTTTCTGTCAGTTTTGAGCTTTTCTCTGAGAGGAAGGAAAGTTCTCTGCCCTTGGCATTGAAGATTTTTGTTATTTGTAATTATGCTGTTGATTTGGAGAAGCTCTTTGAAAACTGAGTTCAGTGTGTATAGCATTACATTCTCTCCATCTTAGGACTGGATTCATTATTCTTCGCAGAATGATGAATCCAGCGAAAAAGGGGGCGGGGGGGCTAAGGGGGTGGGCCTGCGAAAAGCTGCAGCCGTTCGCACCATGGCCATGCAATTTCGCCGACCGCAATGCGGCCAGCTTCAGCCTTTCATGCAAATAGCGCCACTGTGAAAGGTGGTGCTATTCGCTGCACTACTGCCGGCGATAATGTTCCTGGCTGCCAAAAGTCCCTGGTGGTCCAGCGGGGGTCCTCGAGCATTCTCCTGTACGCGGGCCCTCGGCTGCAAGTATTCAAAATGGCGCCGATAGCCTTTGCCCTTATTATGTCACAGGGGCTACCGGTGCCATTGGTCGGCCCCTGTCACATGGTAGGAGCACAAGATGGTGCCGACCGTCCATTGTTCCTACCATGTGACAGGGGCTGACCAATGACACCGGTAGCCCCTGTGACATCGTAAGGGCAAAGGGCCATCAGCGCCATTTTGATTCGTAGCAAGCTCGACGGCCCGGAGGGAGAGATCGCTCGCGGGACCCCGCTGGACCAACAGGGCTTTTATTAAGTCTTGGGGAGGAATCGGGATGGAGGGGGGATTGTAATACAGTAAATTTGAAGGGTTGGGGTGTTTTTTGTTTTTTTTAAATAAATGTGCCCCTCTCCCTTGCACTAACCTGAAAAACAAATTTTCCCTGAAGTTCGGGGAAAATCAGTTTCGTGGTTCAGGACCCCGAACCACTATGAATTAGGCAATTTCGTTGAAATTGCCTAATTCGTTATAAACGAATGCACATCTCTATCCCTGGGTGGCCTGATCACAGGGTTCTCCATTCCCTGAGGCCCGGATAGGCCCAGGTATTCAGCAGGGCTCCTACCAAGCAAAATGTCCAAAAATCCAAATTAGTCCCTGGACAACTACTCTGCACCTCTGGAGGAGAGAACGGCAGTAAAACCCCGATCTGCTCTGGAGGATCTCGGATGGATTCTAAGGCCTCAGGTAGGCAAAAAATGCAATTCAGAAAAATCTCTAACCTTTTTCTCAAACTGCCAACTAAGGGGGTTATTTTCCAAGCTGCGTTATTGGCCTTTCGCATGCATTAAGGCATTTTTTGCATGCAAAAAGCACCATAACGCATGGTGCAATGCTAATTTAGAAAAGGGGTGGAGTTTAGGTATTTATACCTCTATATGAGGCCCATCTAGTAACTCGAGGTGAGGTTTAGGTATTAGTGTAGGGGTTAGGGGCCACTTTGACATTCAGAATGAGACGTACGAACAGAACAGTGCTCTCTTGTGAAGATTTGATGACCTTCGGAGTGAGGAAACTCACCTAAAGATGAGATTTGTGCAGTGTTCTCTCCACTTAGCTTGATGTTACCCAGGTAGAGAGTCCATCAAGTGGCAAGTGGCCCCTAACCCCTACACTCCTACCTAATCCTCACCTCGAGTGGGCCTCATATAGAGGTATAAATACTACCTAATATGAGGACATTATGGCTAGGCTCGCTCTCTCTCGCTCTCTCTCCCCCCCAGTGGTTATAGATAGGAATTACAGCAGTTGTGGCACTTACCGCAAAGTGTGAAAAGTTATTGCACTCTGTGGTAATACCTATGCGAAGTGCTATGATAGCGCACTTTGCGATAAATAAGCTATTACCATAAAACATGCCCCTCTTCCTATCGCATGCAATAGTTTGATGAATCTAGGCCTAAGACTGGCCCCAGAGCCCTTTGTGGAGCTCTGCTATACATCATCCTGAAGGGGAATATCCATTACAGCACCCTCCAGGGGAGAGGCTGCCAATGAATGGATCTTCCCCCTAATTATCCCTCTCTAACTGCACTAACATGTATGATCCCAGGACTTACTGGTAACCTGGAAAGGGGCCTGAGCTACACATACAAAATAATTCCCTACTGTTCACAAGGAAGCAAGAGAACAGCAATGAATAATGAGATTTTTAATTACAGGCACTAGATGCGTGGCAGTGGAAAAAATCAATTCAGCATCCATGGGCATCTTGTGTTTTTCTGTGCAGCAATGTGGGGGCCATGTTGAAGATCCTGCATTGTTTGCAGCTTACACAGGCACTTTTAACCCGTGCACGCCAGCCCTGTTGTTTTCCTTCGAAAATTAGCAACCACAAAATATGCACAGTGCACACTAAAAGCACCCACACACTTTGTGCTTTCGATTGTGTGGGGGGGAAAAATAGCGTGTGTCCCTTTCAAATGGAAATGAATGCACGCTTTCCACTCCCACTCCTTAAACATGCCCACGGGAATGCCTCTTTGTAACCCGGTTAACAGTGTGCGGGTACTTTTAGCTGGGTAGAGGGAGGGTAATTATCATCCAGGCCAATTTCCCCAGGAAAATTGCTTTGAAAATTGTCCTTTGGGAGGGTAATTTTAAAAAGCATTTTCACAGATTAAAAAAAAGGTATTGTTAGGTGCAAAAACAGTCCAAGCCCCAGATGCAAAGCATTCGCGTTGACTTGAGTGGCTGCTCCGTCGCACTCATGATGCAGAGCACAGAACCTCGAAACACTAGACCAGAGTCGGGTTATGAACTGAGTTTTGGAAATGTTACGTCAAGATGAGTATTCATGACACACTGTAACTGCCATTGCATTTTGATTTAAAACACTGAGTAAAAATGTCTGGACTAGACTCTGTGTGTTGGACAATTTATATTGATATAATATCTCTTGGAAAAGTTTATAATCCAGGTGGACATTAAGAAAACTGTTGTGGACACATATTTGTAAAATTTTCTCAAAAATGTAAAAATTAAGTAAACTTTTTTTTGACTGCTGATTATACCTGTTGGCATCACAAACTAACAGTGAGCATGAGCATTAGCATTAGCATACACAAACTAACAGTGAGCATTAGCATCTTTCATCTTGATTATTTTCACATTATTTATCAAATTTTGGAGCATCCATTCCTATTAGGGTAGGATTTCTTTCTTTTTATATATGTTCAAGGTTTCCATGCTGAGTGTATTTTTTCTTTATTGATTCATTTTCAAAGTTGTTCACCCGGTGTATGCCTAAATATCCACGAGACAGTCATCTTCGTCTATAAGTTTACCTGGGCTGAGTGGAGGGGCTCCTGAGGGTGGAGATGGGGGAGGGGTTTCGACTCATTGAGCATGCTTTTAGACTTTTAAAGGCACACAAAAGCTCCTGGAACATTTTAGCAGGTGTAACTTGCACAGGGTATATTTGGTGGGATGTTGTTTTAAGGCAGACAAAGGCACATGGGATCCACTTTCAAAACTTACATGCAGATTTGCCAGCTAATCTATGCACAGTGTTAGAAAAATTGCCCCCATCTGTCTGTCTGTCTCACCTTTTTATCTGGGGCCAATTTTCAACTTTTTTTTTGCCTGTGGACTCGGGCCCCTAATTTTCAAACCAGAAACGCGGGCGCGTGCTCTGGCTTCGCTTGCTAAGGGTACGAGGGACCTGGCAATATTTGCACATGCTTTCTGCGCAGGCACGTTTTGCATTAAACATGGCAGGCTTTGATTTGAAAATGCCATTGTGTTATGCTCGAAGAAGTGGACCCTTGGCCCGACGATGACTGATTAGGCCACCGTCGGTAGGCAAGGCCGATCCTCGGAGTTGAAGGTAGAAATGAAGAAGATCTGGATGCAGGTGCCTCCTGCTGGTCGTGTAATCCAGATGCTGGCACCTCCAGCTGGTCGAGACAACAATAGATGACGCCTTCAGCGGGTCGAGGAACAAACCCCGAGGACCTCTTAAAGAAGTCCAATCCAGTAGTCGTGAGCCAGAGGGGTCCGTAGCCAGTCCAGGAGTCAAGAGCCAGAGATGTCCACAGCCAGTCTAGGGGTCGAGAGCCAGAGAAGTCCGCAGCCAGTCCAGGGGTCGAGAGCCAGAGAAGTCCGCAGCCAGTCCAGGGGTCGAGAGCCAGAGATGGTACGTCGCCAAGCCAGGAAATTGAGCGACTCAGGTCAGGGTGGCAAAGACAGGGCTGTCATAAAAAGGAGTCTTTAAGAGCCTGAAATGCTTCCTCGGCGGCAGTGGGCCAAGTAGCGATATTAGCTCCTTTAGGTGTGAGTGCGGTGAGGGGTGCAGATAATTTGGAAAAGTCCTTAATGAAATGTCGGTAGTAATTTGCAAAACCAAGGAATCTCTGCAATGCCTTTAGCCCCTTCGGTCGAGTCCATTCTTGTATACTTTTTATTTTAGTTGGGTCCATTTGGAAACCTCGTTTAGAAATAATGTATCCCAGGAATGGCAAAGACTCTGTTTCAAAAATACATTTTTCCAATTTAGCATACAACTGATGGTCCCTGAGTCTTTGTAATACTTGTAGCACGTGTTGACGATGAGTAAGTAAGTCTTTAGAAAAAATCAAAATATCATCAAGATAAACCACAACACAAGTATATAACAGATCTCTAAAGATTTCATTAATAAAATTCTGAAAAACTGCAGGTGCATTAGTTAAACCAAACAGCATTACCAAGTACTCATAATGTCCGTCTCTGGTGTTGAACGCAGTCTTCCATTCATACCCTTCTTGAATTCGTACCAAATTGTACGCCCCACGAAGATCCAATTTAGAAAAAATTTGGGCTCCTTGCAGACGGTCGAATAATTCCGCAATGAGAGGCAAGGGATACCGATCCTTGATAGTAATGGCATTAAGCCCTCTATAATCGATGCAAGGGCGTAAAGACCCATCTTTTTTTTCCACAAAGAAAAATCCAGCCCCTGCAGGCGAGGTGGATCACCGGATAAATCCTTTTTGCAGATTGTCCTGAATATATTCGGACATAGCTTGAGTTTCGGCAGCAGACAAGGGGTAAACTCGCCCACGCGGAGGTGTGGACCCAGGCACCAACTTGATCGCGCAGTCGAACGCCCGATGAGGGGGCAAAGTGTCGGCCGCTTTCTTAGAGAATACATCCGTGAATTGTTTATAAGGAGTGGGTAGTTTCCCCAGAATCGAGGCACAGATATAATTGGAAGCGGAACTGGAGTCCTTCAAACAAGTCTTAGAACATTCAGGACCCCATTGTGTCAACCGTAAGGAAGCCCAATCAAATTGGGGGTTGTGGCGTTGTAACCAAGGTATGCCCAAAACTACAGGATGAATGGCTCTCTCCAGGACAAAGAAGGTGATTTGCTCAAAATGGTCTGGTGCAATAAAACAGTTCAGAGGTTCCGTCTGATGCGTAATCCTGCCGGGTAAAGGCTCCCTGTGGATGGAGGAAATGACTAGGGGTATTGGACAAAGTTGGACTGGAATGTGGAGTTTATCCACCAGATTTTGCAGAATGAAATCTCCTCCAGCTCCAGAATCCACCAGTGCCAAGGTGGTAAATTCTCGTCCATTCATATGAAGAGTTACTGGTAGAGTGAGTGGGGGTTTTGGAGAAGAAAGGCCCAGGGAAACGCCCCCCAAAGTCCCTAGGCTTTGAAGTTTCCCGGACGAATAGGGCAGTTCGATAAACGATGTCCGGAACCACCACAATATAAGCTAAGTCCTGATCTTCGTCTTCTCAAACGTTCCTCCGGAGTCAACGGACCCCTTCCAAGCTGCATAGGTTCATCCCTGGAACCCTCACTGGTAGGGGTTTCTCGAGGAGTCGTAGTGGCAGGTGGAGGGGCTAGAGAAAACGTGGGCCGTCTTCTCCAGTTACCGCCTTCTCGTGCTCTCTCTTGAAGTCTACGGTCGATCCTTGTGGCCAATTCAATGGTGCCATTTAAAGAAGACGGAAGTTCTCAGGCAGCCAACTCATCCTTGATTTTTGCAGTAAGTCCTTCTAAATAGATGGTCCGAAGAACATTCTCCTCCCAATGGAGTTCGTTGGCTAACATGCGGAAGTCAATGTTGTAATCCGTAAGAGAACATCCTCCTTGACGGAGATGGAGTAGATCTGTGGCGGCAGCAGCTTGTTTCCCAGGTTCCTCGAAGGTAGTCCAAAATAGTTCAGTAAATTGAGAGTAGTTCTGCAACACTGGATCCGATCATTGCCATAAAGGAGAGGCCCAGGTGAGAGCTTTGCCTTCCAAGTGGTCTTGGTGACGTCATCTGGAAAGAAGGGTGATTGTAGTCGGAAATGGATCGTGCATTGGTCCAAAAATCCCAGGCAAAGACGGGGATCTCCGGCGTATCGTGGTGGTGCTGGAAGTGGAAGAACTGGACGAGGGCTGCTCGATGCTGGAGGTAAAACAGGTGCGACCGATGGAATTGTGGCAGACACACTAGGCTGATTGGCCACCACCGCATCTAGCCGAGCGCTGAGCCGTTCCATGGATACGGCCATGGATTCAAGCATACTCTGTTGCTCCATGATTTTCTGAGCCAGACCAGGAATGGCTCGTAAAGCTGAGGCCTCTGCCGGGTCCATGGCCTTGACTTACTGTTATGCTCGAAGAAGTGGATCCTTGGCCCGACGATGACTGATTAGGCCACCGTCAGTAGGCGAGGCCGATCCTCGGAGTTGAAGGTAGAAATGAAGAAGATCTGGATGCAGGCGCCTCCTGCTGGTCGTGTAATCCAGATGCTGGCGCCTCCAGCTGGTCGAGACAACAATAGCTGACGCCTTCAGCGGGTCGAGGAACAAACCCCAAGGATCTCTTAAAGAAGTCCAATCCAGTAGTCGTGAGCCAGAGGGGTCCGTAGCCAGTCCAGGAGTCAAGAGCCAGAGATGTCCACAGCCAGTCCAGGGGTCGAAAGCCAGAGAAGTCCGCAGCCAGTCCAGGGGTCGAGAGCCAGAGATGGTACGTCGCCAAGCCAGGGAATTGAGGAACCAGAAGAAACATCAGCCGGACCAGGAACCAACACAGGAAGACAACCAGGAACCAGGAACAAAACAAACGCAGGAGCCAAGAAGTCAAGGCAAGGTCTGGAGGTCCAGACCTTGCTTAAATAGTCCCCAGCCAATAGGAGGACTGCAGGAAGGAACCAGCTCACATCCTGTGAGTGTTCCTTTAAATTTAGGGCCAGAGCCGCCCACGCGGCCCTAGCAGAAGTCAGGGGGCGGGGCTATGCCGCGCGGGGAGAAATGTCGCGGCCATATTGAATTTGCAGCGGCAGCTGCCGCTGAGGAGCCCAACAGATCCGCCTCAGTGCCGGCGGTCCGACTGGCCCCTGGGGATGGCGGTAAGTCCCGGTCGCGGCTTGCCGCGGCCGGCATTCATAACACATTGACGTGCACTATATTCCTCACCCCCCACACCTAAAAACACATCCGAGAATGCCGCCTCTTAATGTGGCTGAAGGTTCTTATAACCTCACCGAAGAAGAGCCAGGCAGTTTATGCGGGTTCAACACTTTTTACCTGAGTATACGGCTTTGGAAGCCATCCTCCTCAAGTAAGCTACTAGAGCAATTACTGCTTCATCCTTACAATATTCATTTATCAAGGAGGTTACAGCAGCTCTGAAAAGAAAGTAAATAAGTCTCTATGTTTGCACATTTTATCCCACTGGTCAACCAGCAGTATTGTGACTTGAAGAGAACATCACCGCATGGTCAACCTTCTGCTCAGAGGAAACATATGCAGTGGGATGAGGATCAAGGTGTCAGTGGGGAAGAGTGAATTAAAATAAACCCAAACAATGCAATCAAAGAAAAAATAAAACAACTCTAGTTTTTTTTTTGAGGGGGGGGGGATTCATTTTTGCATTGCTTCATTCAATAAGCCTCATTCCAGAAGCTGGCAGTCATCCTGTACAGATCCTGCAAGAACACATGAATGGCACAATCAATAACTTGCAACTATTAAAAGGTTGAACTTTCTCTTGCATGCAACCTGCTGATATTTTGCACTTTTGTTATGTGTTTGTATGCTGTTTACAAACAAAATTCCCGTGGAAGACATTGGCAAAATAAAGAATGAAACCATGTCATATGCACAATGCAAGTAGTTATCACAATTAAATTAAAACTTCACTATGGAGATGGGTAATACTAAAGTAACCCCATATAGTGGCTTGAATTGATGCTAAATTTGACATTGTTCCATGTTGTTTGATCATTATCTTTGGTTGTTGTTTATATAAGGTGTTATAATATTTATATTAAATGTATGTATGGTAAACTGCCCTGAACGTAGGAAGGGTGGGCTATAAATGTTTTAAATAAATAAAGTGGATTCTGGACAGTTTTACATAAAGACTGCAGCATGAATTTATCCATTTTAACCATATGCATAACAGTTGATACTTCACAAATCTGAATGAAGAATTTCTTACAGCTGCATTTGCATTGTTCATTGGCTCTATTTTATAAGTAATGTACATGTATGTTGTCCACTGGGCCTAGGAAACAGGAATTAGCAGAAGAGCCAGACCTTTATGTATACAAAATTGTGAGCAGGAATACTAGACAAGAGGACAGAACATCCTGATAAAGCCCAGGATAACTGTGAGAACATATTTTATTATCAGTTATGAATGGGAGTGTTGGGTTTGTTGGTCGCAGGTCCGTTCCGTGACCAGTTGCTCTTACCTCTAATCCCGGACCAAGGGGAGCTCACCAACTCCGTGGCTGGCAAAGACGCAGCTGACCACCATGCAGGCCCTACACGACACGCTAGGGACACTGCTCAACTGAGCGGGTGTCCCTAGGCGCACATGCGTGCGGCTCAGCCTCTTTTAAAGGACCCATGCCAGGAAAACCACCGTAGTACCACGGGATGACATCACAGGCCTTCTGCTATTTAAGGCCTGCTCGGCCCTGGCTCAGACGTCTCAGCAATAGATCAAATTCTTCAGAATAGCTGTTTATCACACTGTTCCTGGTTCATGTTCCTAACTTCGTTTCAGTGCCTTGTCTTTGTGTTCCTGTTTCCTCCCTATGTCTTCAGAATTCCTGGTTCTTGTCCTATGGTCTTTGTTCGTCTTCTTTGTCGTCCTGCTGTTCCGCCTTGCCTCCTCTTCCTGGATTTACTCCTTGGCTTGACTTTGGCTCGGACCCTCGGCTTGTCTTCATCTGGATTCCTGGCTTGATACCTGCCCTGACCTCTGCCTGCTTTCGTCTCTGCTGTCTGCTCCTACCTCTGCATGGACTGACTTTGTTTTCTTCCCACTAGCCTTCGACCTCTTCAGTAATGGATTCTTCTCTCCACAGAGGCCCGCACATAAGTCCAGCCAGCCCCGGTACCAGAGGGCTCAATCTAAGGGGAAATGAGGCTAGTATTGGTGAAGTTCCTGTTATGTCTCTGCTCCTGCCAGCTCCGCCTGCTGACGGTGTGGACATGCAGGGCTCCTTCCTTTGGGTAGCGCCAACCTCACCTCAGTCCAAGGGTCCACTTCCACAACAGATTGCCGAGGCCATGGACTTGGTGGACCTCTCGGGTCTCCAGGCCATTCCCAGCCTGGCACAGATACAGCAGCAGCAGCATTTCCTTAAGCTCTTGGCGGGATCCATGGAGCAACTTAGCTCCCACCTCAACTCCACTCCAGCCTCTGCAGTCTCTCCGCTTCCTGAAGTACCTGCATCAATGGTAGCTGTGCCTATAGTACATCTCCTTGTTCCTCCTCGGTATGCAGGAGACGCAAAGCAGTGCCGCAGATTTTTGAATCAATGCTTTATGCACTTTTCACTTCAGCCAGCACAATTTTCCAGCAACTCCATCAAGACCACCTTCATACGCTCCCTCCTGGACAGAAAGGCCTTGGCCTGGGCCTCTCCTCTGTGGGAGCATGGGGATGCATTGCTATAGGATTTGCAACAATTCGTCAACGCCTTCAAACTAGTATTTGATTAACCCGGACGGCGGGATACGGTGGGTTCGGACCTTCTTCACTCTGGCAGAGCAATTGGCCCTTAATAGACTACAGCATTGAGTTCCAGACCATGGCTACCGAGCTGAACTGGAGGGAAGATACTCTCTGGAGTATCTTTTTTGAAGGCCTGTTGTCATGGGTGAAGGAAGAGCTAGCCGCCCAGGAACTGCCTGAGTCCGTGGTCACGCTCATTGACCTAGCCGGCAGAATCAACTGCCATCCCCAGCAGCGGATCAGGGAGCTGCGGTCTTCTTTTAGGCAAGTGATGCTGGCCCAGACCTTTTCTTACCCTTTCTTCACAATGCTGGTGACAGCTCCTACCACAGCTTGGGCCAAAGAACCCATGCAGCTTGAGCAGGGATGCCTCTCTCTGGAGGAGAAGCTCCAGTGCTGCAACTTGGGGCTTTGCTACTACTGTACTAGGTCCAGGCATCAGCTGGCACAATTCCCCCAGAAGCTGGGAAACTAGCAAGCCTACGAGCTAGTGGGGAGATGATCCTAGGCTTTACCACTCCTGATCCCCAACTCACCCTCCCAGTGTTTATTTTGATGGACAGTCATGAGTTCCCCACTTTAGCACTGGTTGACTTGGGCACCAAGGGGGACTTTATAATGAAGGCTCTTGTGGGCCATCTAAAGCTTCCACTGGTTCTAGGAAAATGCCACTAGTCATCTCCTCCATACACAGAGAGCCGTTTCCTGGATGGATCACCACCTCTACACCCCCCCCCCCCCCCCCACATCTCCGCACTGGCATCCTGCACATGGAGAGTATCATCTTCTACATCATTGAGAAGGCAATATATCTTATCGTGTTGGGGTTACCTTGGCGGCAGCTTCACTCTCCTCACTTTGACTGAGGCTCAATTTAGCTGGAGAGCTGGGCGGCCCAGTGCCATGATTCTTGCTTTCATTGAATTGAACCTCCACCGATGATGCCCCTGGCAGTGACCTTGTTGGGATTGCCTCCTCAGTATGCAGAATATGCTGATGTATTCTCCAAGAGAAAGACGGAGATGCTGCTGTCTCACCGTACATTTGACTGTGCCATTAATCTACTACCTAGCACTAATACATCACGAGGACGGGTATATCCTTAATGGCACCAGAGACTGCAGCCATATCTGAGTATATCAAGGAGAACCTCGACCAAGGTTTCATCAAGCCATTCACGTCCTACGCTGGGGCAGGATTCTTCTTTGTGTCAAAAAAAGACTGTTCTTTACGCCCCTGTATAGATTGCTGGGGTCTGAATGCTATAACAAAGAAAGACTGATACCCACTGCCACTCATTTCCAAGCTCTTTGACCACCTCCAGGGATCTAGAGTGTTTTCAAAGTTGGAACTCCATGGGGCCTACAATCTAATTCGAATAAAAGAGGGCAATGAGTGGAAGACAGCATTCGATATGTGGGATGGCCATTATGAATATCTGGTGATATACCCTTTGGCCTGTGTAATGCCCCCATAGTATTCCAAAAAATGATGAATGAAATCTTAGAGACCTCCTGTACATTTGTGTCATGGTGAACCTCAATGATATCCTTATCTTCTCAAAGGCCCTCTCTTCCCATGTCAGGTCATTCAAGTTCTTCAGAGGCTATGGGCAAATAAAGTATATGCAAAGCTGGAGAAGTGCCTCTTGGAGAGGGAGAGCCTACCCTTCCTGGGGTACATTGTCTTCAGTAAGGGCTTCTACATGGATCTGGAGAAGGTCAAGTGTATCCAGGACTGGTCACAACCTTCCGGTCTCCATGCTCTGCAAAGGTTTTTGGGCTTCGTAAACTACTATTGGCACTTTATTCCGAAGTACTCAAGGATCATGGCTCGACTCATGGCGCTCACCCGGAATGGAGCCAATATCAAGGTTTGACCTGAAGCGGTTAATGCATTCTGAGAGTTGAAAAAGGCGAGCCTCCAAGAACCGTGCCTCCATCATCCAGACCCCACATGTCCATTTATTTTGGAAGTCGATGCCTCCTCCATGGGCATGGGGGCTGTGTTTAGCCAGCAATCCAGTAAGGGGGTTCTTGCCCCTGCTCCTTCTTCTCGTGAAAGCTTTCCTCCGCAGAGTAGAATAATGGGATTGGATCAGGGAGCTGCTGGCCATCAAACTGGTGAATGAGGAGTGGCGGCAATGGTTGGACGGTGCATAACATCAGATTACAATATACACCAACCACAAGAACTTGGAACACCTCCATCATACCCAGTGTGAATGCATGTCAAGCCTATTGGTCCCTGTTCTTTGCATGTTTTGACTTTGAAGTAAGATCCAACCTGCATCCAAGGATGCCCGGTCAGAAGCCCTCTCCCGATCCTTTGAGGCAAAGGATATGCCTGACCCCACCAGGCACATTATCAACCCAGCCCGCATTCTTTTGGCTCTTCTGTGACTGTTCCTTCAAGGAAGACAGTTGTACCATGCTGGCTCTGAGAGAAAGTTTTGAGATGGTCCCACAGCTAACATGTTGCAGGTCACCCTGGGCAGACTCGGAATCTCATGCTGGTCTAGCAGTACTACTGGTGGCCCTAGATGCAGAGAGATGTCAGAGCCTACATAGACTCTTGTCCTACCTGCACTCAGCAGAAACTGCTGGTAGGATGACCCTGGGGGCTGTTACAGCTGTTGCTGGGCCCCCCAGGGAACCCTGGACCCATAAGTCCACCGACTTTGTGGTGGACCTTCCGCTCTTAAGTGGCTCCAGTACTATTTGGGTCGTTGTTGACCGATTCTCAAAGATGGCTCACTTTGTTCCCCTTCCTGGCCTTCCTTCAGGGCCTGAACTGGCCCAGCTGTTTACCAAGCACATTTTCTGTCTCCATGGCTTGCCCAGGCATATCATTTTGGATCGAGACGCTCAGTTTACTGCCAAATACTGATGCTCTCTCTGCCAGAAATTCAACATCACTTTGGACTACACCACTGCCTACCATCCACAAGCCAACAGCCAGTTGAAAAGAGCTTATCGGACCTTGTAGGGCTTCCTGAGAGCTTATGCAAATGAATGGCAGGAAAACTGGGTCGCTCTCTTCCTGTGGACAGAGTTTTCTAAAACTCCCATATTAGCTCTGTCACAGGATCATCACCATTCCGGATTGTGTGTGGAAGATAGCCTTCTCCTCCATTGCTGGTCCCATTGACTGAACCATCCCCACTAGGTTAGCTAACTGCTCAAGTGCTCCAGGAACTCTGGGTTCACACTGAGGAGATGCTTTAGAAAGCAGCTCAAAAAGCCAAGAAGGCAACGGATGTTCATCAGTGGCCAGCCCCACAGTTTAAACCAGGGGACAAGGTCTGGCTGAGTACCTGTCATATCTGACTCAGGATGCCCTCTGTGAGGCTCGCCCCCCATTACATCAGGGCTTTCCTGGTTCCAGTCAGGTAGGGCTCGTTACTTATCAACTACGCCTATCTGCCTCCTTGGGAGTCCATAATGTCTTCCATGTCTCCCTCCTCAAGCCCTTAGTCCTCACCTGGCCATCCCGGATGATGCCAAGACCCCAGGAGGTGTCCACCATAGAGAACCAAGTCCAAAAGTGAAGGAGATATTGGAAGTCCAATGTCGGAACAAGGGGTGGGAGTATCTAATATCCTGGGAGGGGTACGGTCCGGAGGAGAATACATGGGAGCCTGCCTCAAATATCCTGGACAAAAGTCTCCTGAGGGTATTTCACATTTCTCACCCCAAGAAACCTAAGCCCTTAGGGGGGAATTAGAGGAGATGGTACTGTTGTGTTTGGCCAGTTGCAGGTCTGTCCCACGACCAGCCACTCTTACCTCTGATCCCAAGACAAGGGGGGCCCACCGACGCCATGGTGAAGCTGCGGCCGACCGCCATGCAGGTTCGACGTGACGGGCTAGGGTCTCCGTTCAGCTGAGCGGATGTCCCTACACGCACATGTTTGCCCCTCAGCCTCTTTTAAATGATGGTGGGAAAACCACCACAGCGCAATTGGATGACATCACAGGTCTTCTGCTATTTAAGGCCTGCTCTGTCCTGCCTCAGACGACTTGGCAATAGGTCAAACTCCTCGGAGTAGCTGTTTGCCACACTGTTCCTGGTTCCTGTTCCTGACTTCGTTCCATTGCCTTGTCTTCATGTTTTCCTGCTTCCTCCCGATTTCTTCGGAGTTCCTTTGTTCTTGTCCTGTGGCGAAGTTCCGGTTGGCCTCTGATCCTGCCAGTTCTGCCTGCTGATGGTGAGGACCTGCAGGGCTCCTCCCTGTGGGTAGCGCCAACCTCACCTTGGTTCAAGGTTCTTCTTCTGTGACAGGGAGGGTATGAACAGGATTATTCTTCCTCCTATGCCCACTCCTTCCCCCAGTAGTTAGGGAAGCTGACAAATGTACAAGCAGAGCTCAGATAGAGCTATTTTTTGTTTGGGTTGTTATGAGGCTATCTGCTATTCCTTTCCCAACCACACAACAATAAAGAAAGCATTTTGTGATAAATTGCAGGAGGACCTTGCAAGAATGGAAGCTTGGGCATCCAAATGGCAGATGAAATTTAATGTGGACAAGTACTAGGTGATGCATATAGGGAAAAATAACCCATGCTGTAATTACACGATGTTAGATTCCATATTAGGAGCTACAACCCAGTAAAAAGATCTAGGCGTCATAGTGGATAATACATTGAAATCGTCAGCTCAGTGTGCTGTGGCAATCAAAAAAGCAAACAGAATGTTAGGAATTATTAGAAAAGGAATGGTGAATAAAATGGAAAACGTCATAATGCCTCTGTATCACTCCTGTTTTGACCATCGGTCGCAGACGACTGCGACCGCTATTACTCACTTCGTGTGCTGCTGCCCTCTCTTCCTCAGGGAAACTCGCGGCTGTGGCTAGCTGCTTCCGACGCACATTGCTCCTTTCCAGGACTCCCCAGGGCGGTGAGGATGCCGCCAATTGCCATGTCTCCTTCGGGCCTTCCTAGGCGCGCGTGCGTGCTACATGGCCCTCCTTTAAGGACGCCAGGGCGGGAACCTCAGGGGCATCTCCTTCTGATGATATCACTAGCCCTGGACTCTTAAGCACATTCGGGGCCTGGCTCTAATTGACTTGGCAACGAGTTCCCTCCTTGCTGAATCCTGCTGATCTCTCTATGGATGCTGGTTCCTGTTTCCTGCTCCTTCAGGCGTGAGACACTCTTGGGTACCCGCTCCTCGGGGGTCCTGTTCCTGTCTCTGGCTATCCATCCTCAGAGGGCCCTGCGCCTCGGACGCTGCCTAACAACTCCCCCGCTCCTCGGGGTTGCTTCCGGAACTTCTCTACTCGTGGAGACTCAACTTTGGTGTTCCCCGCTCTGTGGACCATTGCCTTACTACTCTGCTTCGTGGAGACTTAGCGTTGGTGTACCCCACTCCGTGGGCCATTGCCTTTCGCCTGTGACTGTGCCGCACCCCCCACTCCTCGGGGCAGCGCATTGTGTACTTTGTGACTGTGCCGTTCTTCCCCGCTCCTGAGGGCAGCGCCTTGACTATTCAAGTGATTACGCCTCGCTCCCCGCTCCTCGGGGTAGTGTCCTGCTTTTATTTCATAAACTGTACTCTCACTCCCCCGCTCCTCGGGTCCTGTCCTCGTGCACTGCCAGAGACCCCTGGGCTTCCCCGCTCCTCGGGTAAGTCTACGTCATTCTCCCGTGCTGACTCTCTCCATGGCTCCGCCCCCTGGGGTTGCTCTCTCAGCACTCCTCCATACCCTGCCTGCATTCCCCGTTCCTCAGGGCCTGCTCAGCACTTCACCACTAGGAGGACCCTATGACAGCACTTCACCACTATGTCTGCCCCTATGACATAGTGAGGGCAAAGGTAGCGCCGGCCCCATTTTGAATACTGGCAATATGGCCCGAGTGCAGGAGGTTGCTCCCGGACCCCCGTTGGACTTTTGGCAAGTCTTGTGGGGGTCAGGAGGCCCGCCCCCCCAAGCTGGCCAAAAGTCCCTGGGGGTCCAGCGGGGGTCCGGGAGCGATCTCCTGCACTCAGGCCATATTGCCAATATTCAAAATGGCGCCGGCGCTACCTTTGCCCTGTCACAGGGTAAGGGCAAAGGGCCATTGGCGCCATTTTTATTAACGCAGCCGATGGCCCGAGAGTGGGAGATCGCGCCCCCGCTGGACCACCAGATAATTTTAAAAGGTTTTTTTGGGGGGGGATCAAGGGGGTCATTTTAAAGGGTCAGGTGTTGTTTTTTTTTATCGGGCCATCGGCGCCATTTATATTAGTGGCAGCCAAAATGGCGCCGATGGCCCGAGAGCGGGAGATCGTGCTGGGACCCCCTACCGGACCACCAGGTAATTTAAAACATTTTGGGGGGGTTCGGGAGGGTGGGGGATTTGTTTTAAAGGGTCGGGGTGGGTTTAGGGGTTGTTTTGGTGTGCCAGCTTTCCCGCCCTCCCCCGATTTACGATTTTTCACGATAAATCGGGGGAATTTCTATTGTATCGCGACTCTAACAATTTTTGACGATTTAAAAAATATCTGATGATTTTTTTAAATCGTCAAAAAACGATTCACATCCCTACCTAGTATGGCAACTTCTTATGTTCTTAAGCTGAAGAATTGACCCAGGTATGCCACTGATGTATTCAGAGGTATCTTCAGGAAAAGACAGAACCATTCCTAGCTGAAAGGGATTTTTACACATTTGGAACAGTGCTTTGCAGTTGAGAGCTGTTGAGTATTGTAAGCCACCGTCTTGGTAAGAGCCTGCCTGGTTATAAATTTCAGTACCATTGTTTAGTCCCACTTCTTCCCTGTGTTCCTAATGCATAAAGAGCAGTTTGAATCACAGATCTTACCTGGGCCTTGCAATCAGGCAGAATTTTCTGAAAGACTGCTGAAAACAGAAACTGCCTCTGCTGGTGGGTGAGCTAGGGAAAGTGTGAATTTTTGCAAAATAATAGATGATTAAAGATTTTATTTTCTCTGTGTTAGAGAGTTAGTTTTATTTTCTGTACGTATTATGAGAATTAAATAGAGAGTTAACATTTTATTTTCTGTGTATAAGAGCTTGCAATAGTCAATTTTCTGCTGAAGGAAAGTGAAAAAGCAATTTCCTGGTATAGTATTCAGTAGTCACATACTTCCATATATAGACTTTTACCCAAGTTAGAAGGTGAGAAGGTAATCTTTTTACAATAACAGTCAATTAGGGATTAACCTCAACAAGTGAGCAATTAACTGTGATCTTAACAACTGATTAGCTGTAGTTTTATAGCAAGCCATTGACAAACAGATTAAAATTAAGTCCCTTATAAAAGTTTGTTTAGGATATTTTAAATTGGACTAATCTTTCCAACTCATACTACTTTAAATAACTTTAACAATTAAGACACAGACAGCAGTCCAGTAAGGGGATAAGGGCTATATAGTCTTTTGCACCAAGTGCAACATATATGATGTACAGCCTGTTGATGAGAGGTTGCATGTGTATACCCGATGCAACAAGTTTGATTTCTGGAGGACAGATTGGCAGACCTAGAGGACAGAGGCGGAGAGGTATATAGAGAAGACATTCATGGCATGGTAGAATGGTTCCACCTTCAGTCTAGTAGCCCTGTGCTACTTTAGAGAAACAAGATCACCTGGAACGAGAATATCACCTTGATGTAGCTAGGTCCTGCATACCAGATGATGCATTATCCTCTCGCACTGAGGATGTGTCTCCAGGGGCATGTTTGGCAATTCAGTCATTAGGAATGTAGATAGCTGGTAGGCGTGGATTGCTTGATAATTTGCCTGCCTGATGCAAAATTAGCAGACCTCAAATATCACCAAGGTAGGATTTTAGAGAGTGCTGGAGAGGAGACAAATGTCATAGTAATTGTGGGTACCAAAGACATGGGAAGATGCAGGAGGGAGGTTATGGAGGCTAAATTTAGACTTTTAGGTAGGAAACTGAAATGCAGAACCCCCAGGGTTGCATTCTTAGAAATGATCTCCATTCTATGTGCAGGACCTCAGAGGAAAGCTGAGCTCCAGAATCTCAGTGTGTGGATGAGAGGATGGTGCAGGGAAGAGGGCTTTAGATTTGTTAGAAATTGGGGAACACTCTGGGGCAGCTTTTCCCAACCAGTGTGCTATGGCACCTTGGCATGCCTTCAGACATGATCAGGTGTGCCATGGAAAAGTCAACACTGCCTGATGCTTAGATCCAGGTCAGTGCCGGAGTTCTACTCTCAGCAAAAAGAAAAAAGTGGTAGATCAAACTTGTAGGAACTCCTTTTTGAGAACATGTGTAAATATATTATACATGCCTCTTCTACCTAGTTCCCAACATCAGCCCAGACTGAAGTAATTAATGGGCAGCAAGCAGAGCAGCACACAGTGCCTCCTTCCAGCCTCTGTTTTTTCCCCAGACTGAGTTAGATAAGGAGAGCATTCACTGAGCACTGGATGTGACTGACTTTGTGCTTGTTGGAAGCAGCACATCTGGCAGCCACAACTGAGCCGGCTGCCTGAACCACATCAGCTACTCCCTTCTTCTACACTTGTATACAGAAGGAGCTGGTCCATCGTTACAAATTCATATACATTGTGGGGCGGATTTTAAAAGGGTTATGTGTGTAACATACACGTGTAACCCTTTAAAACCCCTCCTGCACGCACCGAGCCTATTTTGCATAGGCTCGGCGACACGCACAAGCCCCGGGATGCAAGTATGTCCCGGGCAGGGCCGGCGGAAACACTAGGCGAACTAGGCGGTCGCCTAGGGCGCCAGCTTCCCGGGGGCGGCACTGCCCCGGTAAAATTAAGAGAGCCGCGCTCAGCCGCTGCCCCGGTAAAATGAAAAGAGCTGCATTAAGCCGCCGCCCCCCCCCCCCCCCCCGATAAAAATAAAAGAGCCGCTGCCGGCAGCCCGCCCCAAAAGACCCATCTGACCTCCCCCAGCGGTTCGCGTGCTCCCGGTCTCTCCCGCTGCTCTTTCTTTCCTGCTGCCGTTGCCGCCGGGCTATCAGCACGTTCAAGCCCAGCGGGAACGGCAGCGGTGCAAAGCTGTGGCATCCGCGGCTGCCCTTTTCTTCCTCCCGCCCCCCCCCCCAACCCGGAACAGGAAGTGATGCGCGGGAAGGAGAAAGAGCGGTGCCGCATGAAAAAAATAGCGGCGACAGCAGCATCGGCCCCTGAGCAATTGAAGCAGCCGGTAATCGGGAAAGGAGTCAGCAGCATGAGCCTCCGGCGGCCGATGGGATTCTTCCTTTTTGGCCTGCGGGGGCTGGAGGAGGAGGCTGCTGCAGCTACCATTTGTGCTGGGGGGGGAGGAAGTGAGTGAGAGAAAGAGAGAGAAGCAGCCAGCCTGCCTGTGTGTGACTGAGAGAATGTGTGTGTGATTGAGAGCCTGTGTGTAAGTGAGAGAATGTATTTGATCGAGAGAGCTGATGTATGTGTATATGTGAGAGACAATGAAAGTGACTGCTCAAGGAGATGACTGATGTGTGAGCGTGTGAGACAGTCAGGGATGTGACTGATGTGTGTGTGTGTGTGAAAGAGAGAAAAAGCATGGAAGTGAGAACTCTGGGTATGTGAGAAAGCATGGGAGTGAGAAGCCTGATTATGTGAGAGAGAGCATGGGAGTGGGAAGCCTGTGTGTGTGTGCATGTATGAGAGAGAGACTGGTTGGTAAGGTGACGGTGTGACTGGTGTGTATGTGAATGTGAGAGAGAGAGAATGTGATTCAGGGAATGAGAAGCCTGTGCACCTGGAGAGCGAGCATGGAAATGAGAGAGAGACTGGTGTATGTGTGTGTGTGTAACAGAGAGAAAGTGATTATGGGAATGAGAAGTCTGTGCATGTGAAGAGAGTGAGCATGGGAGTGAGAACCTGGGTGTGTGTGAGACACAGCATGGGAGGGAGAAGCCTGTATATGTAAGACAGAACAGGTGACTGGTGTATGTTTGTGTGTATGTGAGAGAGAGAAAGAAAGTGATTATGGGAATGAGAAGCCTGTGCATGTGAAGAGTGAGCATGGGAGTGAGAAAGCTGGGAGTGTGTGAGACACAGCATGGGAGTGAGAAGCCTGTATATGTAAGACAGAACATGGAAGTGGGAAGCCTGTGTGTGTGTGTGTGTATGCATGAGAGAGATCAGGTGACTGGTGTGTGTGTGTGTGTGTGTGTGTGTGTGTGGTTGTGTGTGTGTGTGAGAGAGAGAGAGAAAGTGATTATGGAAATGAGAAGCCTGTGCATGTGAAGAGTGAGCATGGGAGTGAGAAAGCTGGGAGTGTGTGAGATACAGCATGGGAGTGAGAAGCCTGTATATGTAAGACAGAACATGGAAGTGGGAAGCCTGTGTGTGTGTGTGTGTGTGTGTATGCATGAGAGAGATCAGGTGACTGGTGTGTGTGTGTGTGTGGTTGTGTGTGTGTGTGAGAGAGAGAGAGAAAGTGATTATGGGAATGAGAAGCCTGTGCATGTGAAGAGTGAGCATGGGAGTGAGAAACCTGGGTGTGTGCGAGACACAGCATGGGAGTGAGAAGCCTGTATATCTGAAAGAGAACATGGGAGTGGGAAGCCTATGTGTGTGTATGCATGAGAGAGATCAGGTGACTGGTGTGTGTGTTTGTGTATGTGTGTGAGAGAAAGAAAGTGATTATGGGAATGAGAAGCCTGTGCATGTGGAGAGAACAAGCATGGGAGTGAGAGACTGGTGAGTGTGTGTGAGAAAGAGAAAGTGATTATGAGAGTGAGAAGCCCATATATGTAAGTAGAACACGGGAGTGGGAAGCCTGTGTGTGTGTATGGCATGAGAGAAACTGTTCAGGAAGGTGACTGGTGTGTTTGTCAAAGACTGTTTGGGAAATGATTGGTGTGTGAGAGACAGAAACTGGTCATGGGGGCATGACTGGTATGGTGTGTGTGTGAGAGACATGGGCACTAAGGAAGAGGACCATGAGTATAGAGCTTAGCCACTACTGCTGCTTCTGCTGTGTGCTATGGCCTGCATGGAAGAGGGGTAGGAGAGCTGCTGGAGGGGGTAAGTAAAGGTGGCTTTTTAAGTTTATTTTTCTTGATTGACTGCCATTTTAATTATTTAATATTATGTGGTGTCTGCTTTTTTTGTTTGAGCAACAAGTATAGCTTTGGTTTATGTTTATTTTATTTATTTTTATTTATTTATTTATAAAAGTTTCTATACCGTCGATAAGACAAATCATCTCAATGGTTTACATGGCATAAAAATGTCAAATAAGTGTTCTGTTATAAATACAGACTTCGTTATTTTCATTAATGCACAATGTAAGTTAATTGTGTGTGGAGGCGGGGGGGGGGGGGGGCGGGCGGCATAGCTGACGTTTCGTCTAGGGCGCCTAATACCCTTGCACCGGCCCTGGTCCCGGGGCTTTGAAAAAGGGGCGGGAAAGGGGCGGGAAGGGGCGGCAGTCCAGGGACGGAACCGAGGCCTCCGGCACAGCAGCTGTGCCGGGGGATCGCGCATTGGCAGCTGGCCGGCGCGTGCAAGTTACACCTGCCTCAGGCAGGCATAAAGAAGAGAACAAAGGTAGGGGGGATTTAGGTAGGGCTGGGGGGCGGGTTAGATAGAGGAATGGAAGGGAAGGTGGGGGGAGTGAAAGGAAAGTTCCCTCCAAGGAAGGAACGGGGAAAGCCATCGGGGCTCCCCTAGGGCTCGGCGCGCGCAAGGTGCACAAGTGTGCACCCCCTTGCGTGCACTGACCCCAAATTTTATAACGTGTGCGTGGCTGCGTGCGCATGTTATAAAATCGGGCGTAGATTTGTGCGTGCCGGGTTTCGCGCACAAATCTACGCTCGCGCGCATGTTAGAAAATCTGGCCTTATGTCTTTACCTCCTCTCTTTCTTTGTTTTAAAAATTGGAAGAGACTGTGGGGGCTTTCAGTGCTTTCCTAACTCTTCTTTTGGCCATACGAGTCTCCTCACTGCCTGCCCTTTGGAGGTTGTTGTGCCACACAACATGTTTGTTAATGTAAGTGTGCCTTGAGGGTAAAAAGGTTCTGAGACACTGCTCTAGGGAAGGGGGAGCCTATTCTAGACCTCTCATGATTTTAAACACCTCTATCATATCCCCCCCTCAGCCGTCTCTTCGCCAAGCTGAAAAGTCCTAACCTCTTTAGTCTTTTCTCATAGGGGAGCTGTTCCATTCCCCTTATCATTTTGGTATCCCTTCTCTGTACCTTCTCCATCGCAATTATATCTTTTTTGAGATGCGGCGACCAGAATTGTACACAGTATTCAAGGTACGGTCTCACCATGGAGCGATATAGAGGCATTATGACATTTTCCGTTTTATTCACCATTCCCTTTCTAATAATTCCCAACATTCTGTTTGCTTTTTTGAACATAAGAAATTGCCATGCTGGATCAGACAAAGGGTCTATCAAGCCCAGCATCCTGTTTCCAACAGAGGCCAAACCCAGCCACAAGGACCTGGCAATTACCCAAACACTAAGAAGATCCCATGCTAATGATGCCAGTAATAGCAGTGGCTATTCTCTAAGGGGAGGATTTTAAGAGCCCTGCTCGCCGGTGAGCCTATTTTACATAGGCCTACCGGCGCGCGCAGAGCCCCGGGACTCGCGTAAGTCCCGGGGTTTTCGGAGGGGGGCGTGTCGGGGGCGGGACCGAGCGCAGCGGCGTTTTCGGGGCGTGTCGGGAGCGTTCCGGGGGCGGGCTCGGGGGCGTGGCTATGGCCCGGGGCGGTCCAGGGGCGTGGCCGTGCCCTCCGGACCCGCCCCCAGGTTGCGTCCCGGCCCGCTAGCGGCCTGCTGGCGCACGGGGATTTAGTTCTCCCTCCGGGAGGCGTAAATCCCCCGACAAAGGTAAGTGTGGGGTTTAGACAGGGCCGGGCGGGTGGGTTAGGTAGGGGAAGGGAGGGGAAGGTGAGGGGAGGGCAAAGGAAAGTTCCCTTCGAGGCCGCTCCGATTTCGGAGTGGCCTCGGAGGGAACGGAGGTAGGCTGCGCGGCTCGGCGCGCGCCGGCTATACGGAATCGATAGCCTTGCGCGCGCCGATCCCGGATTTTAGCGGATATGCGCGTATCTACTAAAATCCAGCGTACTTTTGTTGGCACCTGGAGCGCCAACAAAAGTACACCTATTCGCGGTATTTGAAAATCTACCCCTTAGTCAAATTGATTAATAGCAGTTAATGGACTTCTCCTCCAAGAACTTATCAAAACCTTTTTTGAACCCAGCTACACTAACTACACTAACCACATTCTCTGGCAACAAATTCCAGAGCTTAATGTGCGTTGAGTGAAAAAGAAATTTCTCCGATTAGTCTTAAATGTGCTACTTGCTAACTTCATGGAATGCCCCTAGTCCTTCTATTATTTGAAAGTGTAAATAACTGATTCACATCTGCTCGTTCAAGACCACGCATGATTTTAAAGACCTCTATCATATCCCCCTCAGCTGTCTCTTCTCCAAGCTGAACAGGCCTAACCTTTTCAGCCTTTCCTCATAGGGGAGCTGTTCCATCCCCTTTATCATTTTGGTTGCCCTTCTCTGTACCTTCTCCATCACAACTATATAAAGAAGAGAGAATTTCTTGCGCTAAGGCAAAAATCACCTCTTTAGTTTTTACCTTATTTCTACGATATCCTTGTTAATGTGAAATTAAGAAAGGGGATCATATATATATATTTTCCATCAGTTAGATCAATTACAACAGTTTGTAGATGCTCAATCACCTGTTACTTCCTCCCCATTGCCCCCAAATGAGTAGCCTAGATTTGGGAGTCATATAAATACCAGTTGGTATTGCTATGTTAAGCTTTGTGTTTTTATTTATTTTCCTTAAATATCTTCTTATTGTTAAGGGCACGGAGGTGCGGTCATCTCTAAAGCAGGTGATGTGAGCCCTTGGGCCTCGGCATGACTCAGGAAGGAGCCCCAAGACAAACCGCAGGAGGTGAGCTGGTGTGAGCATGGGTAACGAAGAACAGGACAAGGCTGAAGCGAAGACAAGGAGACAGGGTCTGACCCTCTACCGGACCTGCACATCCCAGGATGACCAAAAACGCAATGTTGATCAATGAACAGTCCTCCGACCGTTCCAAGCCCTTTTGGACCTGCCGCTGGTTATGGCAAGAGGCGGAAGGCCAGATAGAGGATGAGGACAGATGGAGTCCTTAGAACACAGAAGACTTAGACGAGGACTGAAGTGAGGACACTGTAGACAAGGACTGAAACGAGGACACTCTAGACGAAGGCTGAAGCGAGGACGCTGTAGACAAAGGCAAGGATCAAGGCACTGTAGACAAAAGCAAGGAGGTCAAAGCACTGGGTCGAGACTGCGACTCAGCGTGCCCTACACAGTCCACCCGCGGGACTGGTCGCAGACCACGCTGGGCTCGTAGCAGACTCTAGGAGAGATAATGGAAGTTGATACCAGAACATGACGAAGATACTGAAGAGGCCTGCACCGGGGCACGCCCTACACAGTCTCCCACGGGACTGGTCAAGGACCATGCTGGCGTGGAGCAGGGTCGAACAGAGTCTTGACATGGATGGACGCGAATTGCAATAGGCTCCAAAGACCGGGACAAGACTCAAGCACAGGATTCGATTCTCAAGGATTAACTTAGGACTGAAGCAGAAGTCTTCCGAAGGGTTGCAGTGCGGAGATGAGGATGGCCTTTGTCCCGTGAGGTGCCCTACACAGCCCACCCGCAGGACTGGTCGCGGTCCAAGACAACGGCACACCAGGAAAGTGGATATCAGAAAACCAAGGCATGGAGGCAGAGGTGAAGTCAAAAGCATCAGGAAGGACATCGGATATCAGGAGTTACGAACGAAGAACATCAGGACCATGAAGACACCTGAAGACATGGACGAAGGACATCAGGAACCTGAAGACATCTGGAGGCCTGAACGAAGGACATCAGGAACACAAAGAGGACTGAAGACCTGGACAAAGAACATCAGGAACATGAAGACGAAGCCGTCAAAGCAAGAGAATACTACAGAGGACCTGGACCGAAGATGAGGACACAGACAGCTGTGAGACTCGATCCAAAGAACTGGAGTGACTGAAGAGGAACCCCTTTATAGGGCTAAGGCAGGAAAACGTCATCAGGTGGGGCCAGGAGCAATTCCTGCTACTGGCCTTTTAAATACTGTGAAGAGGCGCGCACCGGCGCCTAGAGACAGGCAAAAGAGAAGACGGGCATGTCGGCGGTGTCCCTGCTGCGTAGGAGTGAGGCTCGGCAGCAGCATCCACAGCGAAGATGGACAGGCAGTGGCAGGAGCTTCTGCGGCTTCCCAGACACAAGAGATGTCCCGGCGGCGGCACTAGGCCGCGAAGAAGACAAAGAAGAGATGGGCACAAGCAGGGACAGCCTCCCTGCTGTGCGAGGACCCTGGCAGCGGCTCCAGCCGCAAAGAACAGCTCCCGACGGCGTCAGCCCTGCCGTACAGGGCAGAAGATGGTCACGGCCTCCAGGCCGCAGAGGACGGAGTCAGCAGCGTCCGGCTGCGCAAAGAGAACAGGTGGGTGGAGAGGCTGCCCGTAGTTCACCGCGGGCAGAGCCGTAACAATAGGTCACCTGACTATATTCAGCCTTTATCCAGCTAACTTCTAGCCGGCTAATAAGTTAAGAGGCTAGAATTTAACTGGATAGCACGTTTGTTGACCCTCACCCAGGGACACAGTTATTTTATATTTTAAGTGGGTGAGCCACAAGTGCGTGCAAATGCTGCTTCTACAACATAAATCAAGGGACTTTAAAAGGGGCGCATGCCGACACCATATCCAATTTTACCAGTTCATCCAGTTAACAAATAGGTCTTCCAAACCCCCCCCCCCCCCCCCCCCCCCCCGATTTAATAGCCTTCACTCCCCCCCGGTTATCCCTGACCCTTAAAACCCCACCGATCTGCCTATTTATCTTTATTTTATAACTTACACGTCATCCATTATAGATGTAAAATTACATGGCAGGGGGCCTCGGTGCACACCATAGCGCATAAGTTTATACTCGCACATCTCAGGTTCACACCCCGAAATGCCTCGCCCCTTTTTGAAAACTTCCGAGATGTGTGCGCTGCAGCATTTACAAGTGTATCCGGGTGACTTTTAAAATCCGCTTGGTGGGGTGGGACAGATGAGGGACTTCCCTGTTTTCTTTTTGGGGTCAGATGTCCCAGAGCCAGACGTCAGCCCTGTTGTTTGATCATTTGTTTTCTGTGTCTATCCGGGATGTGGATGGGAAGGAATATTGTTAAAATGCTGTTATTGTATATACTCTGTTTGTATGTTGGTTACACCCTTAATAAACATATTTCACTAAAACCCGCTCGGTGATCATGAGCCCAACATATTCGCACATCACCTAATTAATGCGTGTGGCGGGCTTTTTAAAAGTCACTTTTTTTATGAACAGAAAAGCTCTTCTTATTGTAATTGCCCAACTTTAGATTCATTTCCTCAATTTTTGTTGCATGGATTGATATAGAGGATTCCTGAGCTAAAATTTATTAGAAAGAAATAACATTTCTTGAGACAAAATAGAAATATGCCCAGTCAGTGTCTTATGCTTATGAGAACGTTTTTCCTCACACAGCCCACAAAAAATTTGAGGGAACATTGGATAAGAGGCAGCATCCTGTTGTGGATTGGTAATTGGTTAAAAGAGAGGAAACAGAAGGTAGGACTAAATTGTCAGTTTTCAAAATGGAGAAAGGTCAATAGTTGAGTGCCCTAGGGATCTGTGCTACTACTTGTGCTGTTTAACATATTCCTCAATGATCTGGAAAAGGGAACAATGGACGAGGTGATCAAATCTGCAGATGACACAAATTTACTTAAAGTTGTTAAAACAGCAGCGGGTTGTGAGGAAATGCAGAAGGACCTTGCAAGACTAGGAGTACAGGCATCTAAATGGCAGAAGACATATAATGTGGACAAGTACAAAGTGATGCACATTGGAAAAAGAATTCCAAATGTAGGTACTCAAAGATGGGTTCTGATTTAGAAATACCCCCCCAGCTCATTGTACAGTGGTCAAAAAAGCAAATAGAATATTAGGAAAATTATTAAGAAAGGAATGGAAAATAAAAGAGAGCATCATAATGACACCGTATTGATCCATGGTGCGACAGCATCTTGAGTACTGCATGCAGTTCTGGTCGCCCCATCTCAAAATAAACCCAGCAGAACTAGCAAAGGTAGAGAGAAGGGCAACAAAAATGATTAAGGGCATAGAACATATGAAGGAAGGCTAAATAGGTTAGGGCTTTTCAGCTTGGAAAAGAGATGACAGAGTTTATAAAATCACGAGTGGAGGGTAACGGAAATAGGCGACAGTTATTTACACTTTCAAATTATATTAAAACAAGGGGACACTCCATGAAACTAACAATCAGCAGGTTTAAAAAAAAAATTGTAGCAAACACAACCAAATTATGGAATCTGTTGCCAGAGGATGTGATCAAGGCAACTCACATGGTGGGGGTTCAAATGAGATTTGCACAAGTTCCTGAAGGAAAAAGTCCCTGAGTAGTTATTAGCCAGGGAGACTTGGGAAAGCCAACGCTTATCTCTGGGAGTAAGCAACAAGAAATAGATCAACATTTTGGGATCTACTGAGTACTTGTGACTGCAGCTGGACACTGTCAGAGACAGACTGCTGGGCTCCAGGGACTTTGGTCTGACCCAAAATGGCCTATGTTCTTATTATCTTGCTTGCCCTTTCAGTCTACGTAGGAGAAATTCATCTATGACATTGATCCATTTCTAAATAACCCTGTACTTCTCACATCTTTCACTAAGTGAAAAATAGTTCCAATTTAAAAAGGGCTTCTCCAGTTCTCTTCCAATGAACGCAATCTTTTGAAAAGCAAAAAGCCAGTGAAGTTCTCTGCCTTCTCTAGTTCTTCAATACTCCTCATTATTCATGTTCTGTCTAACTACTTTTTTGATCAATTTACCAATTTTGATTTGCTGAACAATTTTTCTTAACCTGATATAAACACTTTTTTTTTTTTATAGTAACGGAAGCTGATCCCACTTATAACCATAAAAGTGATGGTGCATCCCCTAAACCTCTGGTGTCACAGAAAATACATGTGTGAAGTGCATTTGTCATCAGTCTGTTGCCTAAACCCATACGGCAGGGTAGCATTACATGTTTTCCCAAGTCATGGATGGTATGTATCCAAGAAATCCATGGTAGCCTGGGTAGCCTGCATAATACTGTAATTGCCTTTATCTTGGACAAAAAGTCCCTCTTCTGTTTGACTACTGGCTTCACCTATTCACACTGATGCACCAAAATACATTTTTTAAAAACATGAAAAATTAGAGAGGATTAGAATGCAGGATTTATAAGCACTATTGGCTTCTACTTGTGCTGGTGTTTTAGTAGGTGTCTGAAAATGTTTGAAGAATTCATGAGGCATTGAAACGTATGTGAAATGCCCGTAGGCATTCTGTATGAAGTAAATGGCTTGGCATGGACAACAATGGCACTAGGGAATTAGTTTCAGTGCAGTCGTCATAGCGATGAACCCCAGAACACAAGTTACGTCTTGGTCCACAAAAAAACCCAAACATCTAAAGAAACATAAGCCAGCCTGTTTGTGTGTTTAGCAAAGGATGCCTTGCCATGATTGACTGAATGGAAAAATGGCCCAGCACTTTGCAAGTGCTGTGTCTTACCTTCTTACGATGGAGATCATTTGAATGGTTGTGGGCTGGGGGGAACATAATATTATTAGAGGGTAGGTCGATTTGCTTTTGTTTTACATGGGGGTGGCTGGAATTCTAGAGCCACATGGCCCCTTTAAATTCCAACCTTGAGAGCACTGGAAAGCGTGTTAGTGTTCCCAAGCTCCCAGGGGAAAGTTGACTACACCTCCTAAGGTGCAAACATTCAGCGAATAACAGCTTTGCAAACTTTAATGCAAGCTATGTTATTTGATTTGAATACTAACGAATTGCTTTGCATGCATTGTGATGTGATGCAGGTCATTACTATACTTGTGCTGTTCCGTATTTGTGGGCCAGGACATAAAATGCAGAAACTGAACATTCTGCATGTTATTTCAGCACTAATGTGTTTTAATATGCAGCAAACATTGTTCACCATGTGCTAATGTTTAGTGCGGCTTAATAAATAGGCCCTAATTAAAGATGCCAGAATCCTTTATTACCTACTTACAGGCCGATACAGTACAGTGCGCTCCAGTGGAGCTCACTGTTAACCGGCATTTGGACACGCGTTTTCAATGCGCTATTACATGCAAATGCATGTTGATGGCCCTATTAGTAATTCCCGCGCGATACAGTAAGTAAAATGTGCAGCCAAGCCATACATTTTACTTTAAGAAATTAGCGCCTACCCAAAGGTAGGAGTTAATTTCTGCCGGCGCCGGGAAGGGCACAGAAAAGCAGTAAAAACTACTTTTCTGTGCACCCTCCGACTTAATATTATGGCGATATTAAGTCAGAGGTCCCAAAAAAAGTTAAAAAAAGAAAAAAAAAATGTAAAAGCAGCCCGTGGCTTGCGGGTTGAAAACCAGACGCTCAATTTTGCTGGCATCCGGTTTCCGAACCCGTGGCTGTCAGCGGGCTCGAGAACCGATGCCGGCAAAATTGAGCATCGGCTGTCAAACCCGCTGACAGCCGCCGCTCCTGTCGAAAAAGAGGCGCTAGGGACGCATTAGCGTCCCTAGCGCCTCTTTTTTCCGCGGGCCCTAATTTAAATATTTTAATTTACTGAATCGTGCGCACAGGACACTGACTTGTGCATGCGCCGGGAAAGCGGGCGCTCGCCCGCTCTCCCGCAAACTTTACTGTATCGGCCCACTAGTTTCTTCCATCTTTTTAGGCGATAACTGCATGTTCTTAGTAGTTAGAACAGCAGGGTTCAAATCCTGCTGCTGCTCCTTGTGACCTTGGGCAAGTTACTTCACACTCCATTGCCTCAGGTACAAACTTAGGCCTGGATTTTCTAATATCGCAGTGATTTGTGAATCCCGGGGGGTGGGGGGACGAAGCAGGGAGCGAGCCTGCGAAAGCCGACAGCGATCGCACCACCGCGGTGTTATCGCTGCCAGTTTTTGCACCCAGTAGCACCACCGTGAAAGGGTCTTACCTTATCGCCACCAGCGAAGTTTCCGCCGCGTCCGCCCCGACGCCCCCCCCCCCCCCCCCGACTCCTCCTCTTCCGGTCCCAATGCCTGCCCTGACTCCACCCCGACTCGCCCCTATCTAGGGGATAGAAAATGACCCCCTTAGATAGTGAACTGTCTGGGTCAGGGAAATACCTACAGTACCTGAAATGTAATCTGCTTTGAAGTGTCACAAAATGCGAAATATTTAAAAAAAATTATATTTAAGAAGCCTCTATGACATATGGGATTGGGAAGCTCTCTCTTCTATGATAGATCTCTGGCACAGGCAGTTATTGCCAATTTGATGAGTGTAGAATTTTATAATTGAAAGAAAAACTACAGCCTGACAAAGTAGCTTTACTAGGATAAAAATCATTTGTGGTCTTTGCTAATGCTCTTCTCTGATACCTCCTATGCCTTTATTTGTAGTTGTCCTTCAGTAGAATCTATTTCTGTACGTTGCGTACTGAGGTTGAATTTTCACTATGCATGTCGCGAGATAATGAATACAACACAGATCAGATTCTAATCCCTAGCAGAATATCATAGATTTCTCCAGCCTTGTGCATTTATCAAAATCAAAGCATTTTTTAATGTAAAATTCTGCAGTGAATAAAAGTCAAATTAAACTGTAATGAAAGTGCTATGCAACATTATATATTTATGAGAACAATGCTGTTTAACTGACATCTGACCTATAATAAATAATACATTAGTACAAGGATCTTATCATTTGAGAATCTCTTTGTTGCCTGAACATTTGGAGAAAAAAAATGATCCTTAGTTTTGCATTAACATTACATGCTGGGTTTTGGTTTGGAGATAGTGTAAAGTTCTTAGTGTGATTACTAGCCTTGATGAGAGATCACAGCCTTTAATTCCATATTTATTCAGGTATATTGCAAAAATTCCTTTTTGTGATCAGTGGAAAACTCTGAAAAACCCAGAGCATGCACTGGGCATGTGGCAGTACAAAGGGCCAGATGGGCGAAAGGATATTTCCCATTTTGTGTCTGTGAGACACATGGTATATCTGGCCCAAAGAGAGGTTCTGAAACCAAGGAGCACTTATTCTACTGTTGACAAGAATTGAAAATTTGTGGATGGCTTTACAGCTCTGCACTACTTCAGCCAGATGACCGTATGATCAGTTTCTCTGAGCATTACGATTTGGCGATTAATAGCTGCTCAATCAGATCTTGGAGGTGAGTCTGGAAAGAGTAGAATGTGACAGCAACTGAAATGGATTTACTCAAATGTTACAAAACAGTGAGAGTCTGAGAATGATGCACATGTCCCACTCTTACCTACTGGAAATGTAGTTTTCCAAGACATTTAAGTGGGTAAAAAATAAAAGTACTCCTGAACTTGCAAACTACTCACAGGGCTTAAAAACTGCCCCAAGAGAATACATTTGCCATACATTAGACTCTGAAAGCCAAGCAATTAATACCAGTGAGATTCTTTTGTTCTTGGAGGAAAGCAGAGAAGAATGGGTCTGCAAAACAGGCTGGCATTAAAGCAGGGAGATCAAGAGAAATTTCAGAGCTCATTTCTGGGATTGCAAAATGATAGCAACGTACCTGCTGTATTACCAGGGATCTTTATGTTTAGCACACTTTGGGGCCGATGCAATATTAAACGCGGAAAGCGGGCGCTGACTTTTCAGCGCCCGCTTTCTTAACGTGCGCATGGCGCCCGCAAGGGGGGAGCCGGGCTATAAACAAATTAGGGGGTCGCGCTAGCAAGGAGGCGCTAGGGTCACTTGCGCGACCTTAGTGCCTCCTTGCTAACGTGACCCTGCTGCCGGTTATGAAAACCGACGCCGGTAAACTCGGCATCGGTTTTCATAACCGGCTCTCTGCCAGTAATGAAAACCGATGCCGAGTTTACCGGCGTTGGTCTTCATAACTCGGCAGTCTGCCGAGGTTTGGTTTTTTTTTTACTTAAGAAAAGAAGCGTTGATGTATTGTTAACCGACTTGATGTCTTTTGAGGAAGGTCGGTATATAAAAACGTGAAAATAGATAAATAAATAAGTACAGAAAAGCCGTTTTTTCTGCTTTTCTATACTTCTTGTACAAGCGCTCAGCTATTAACGCTGCTCCAGGCAGGCGTTAATATCTGAGAGCTAAATGTGCGTCAGAGATGCACACTTTTTTTTTTAATGCGGAGTGAATGAGTAATAGCCTCATTCTCATGCATTTGCATGTGATGAGCGCTATCGCATTCACTCCTTGTCGGACGTGCGTTAAATAGGCGCTAATCCCCCTATTGCATTAGGGGGTGGATTGGTGCTTATTTAACCCGTGTCCGAGTGCAGGTTATACAGTGAGCTCGGCTGAGCGCACTGTATTGCATCGGCCCTTTTGAGGCCCATGCACTGACGTGCTAATGCTATCACAAGCGTTAATATGTGCTAAAAATGCTGTTAGCATGCGCAGTCTCGTTTACACAGGTTAACCGTGCTTTTAATATGTGTTAATTAGCTCATGAAAGCTTAGATACAAAAATTTATGATAATGACCTAATGAAATCTAAAATTATGCAGACTAGTTCAGTTATTATTAGTGCATAGAAAAAAATGTGTGCCAAAATGCGCAAAAGTGAACACAGACCCTTTAATGCAAATAATGTAACCACATCTCGGGGAGGTGTAGCATTTTGATAACCTCCGCATTAAAGCACTAACTTTAACACTAGCAAATGTACGCAAATCTGCTTTGCATGTCATTAAAATGGGGTTTTTAACGCATGCTAATGAATGTATGTCAACAGCCGGCATGGCATGGCAGTCCATTGGCCTCAGTAACTGAAGAGGCGTGCTAGTGATTCTGCAAGAAAAAGCAGAGCAAAATAGCAAAATGCCAGTGCCAAATATATTTCTAAAAGAAGGAAGCATTTTTTATGAAGCAGGCGTGATGGCTGTACCTTTTGAGTTTCAGAATAAACATCAAGAGGAGACTATTCAAAGCCATTTCCGTCTATAAATAGCAATTTCTGCACATAAAGCAGCCATCAGAAAGTTTCCCCTCCCCCTCCCCCCACACACACGGCTGAAAGAACGAGCGTTGTTACACCAAGCGCTCACTTTTTAACCACATTTAGTACAGGGGGTTCGGGGGAGAGGGAGATGGGAAAACAACTTGCACGGATTGCATTTTCAAATCTCCCTGTCTTTTGTTTTCCATGAAAAAAAGTAGCCGCACAAACAGCAAGTTCCAATGACAAGTTTCAAAACGAAAGTTGGCGGCAGAGCCTTTCTTGGAAATTCGGTGCAAAGTCCATGGGTATCGGGTACCAGTGAACTTTGTCCCAGTGTGGACAGGTTGAAAATTGCCTCCCCTTCTGAGTTTTGCCACAGGCACAGCGAGGGAGGTGCTCTTCCGACAACATGGAACCTGCTGTTTCCTTCTGTTCCTTTTTGGGGGTTTGTTCTTTTTAAAACATATTATGGTGTCTTTATCTTTTTGCAACATCTGCTTCCTTCTGCAAAGGTTTGGTGAGGATAGGCAACAATGGGGACAATTAGCACTCAGCCACTTTCTTCCTTGCTGGTTTTCTGTTCCCAGCATCACATCCACATTTCAGTTCCAGTCGGCAGAGCTCATTAAAGCGGGCAGCTTGCTTCGGTGTTTTGTCTTAACGTCAGTCAGTGCTGTGTTGGCTAAACATATTACTTTTACTTTTGGCATGATTAAAAAGATGCTGATGTGCTTACAGCATGGCTGTAGGCTCATTAAAGAGAGTGGATTGAGCAGGAACATTGATTTTCTGACACACGCATAGTTTGTCACTGGCTTATATTTGCTTGTTTTAACTAATATACTTTGCTTCCCATTCAGTACATTCTAGGCTACAAGAAAAAAGGGATGCAATGACAGTATTACTGTCTACTAACTACTGTCTGCCTTTCAAAGTATCATGTGTATCGATATAACGTGATGAATAAACGTTAAGACAAACAAACAGCCATAAATAAAATATGTGTAATTATCTGTGTGTGTGATTCCGTCTCTTTTAAATGTGTTGTCTATTTAATTCAGGGTTATTTATGGAACAGAACAAGCTGGGGAAAAGGCATGCTGAGAGTAGGGCTCAGTGGCAGGTTTCCTCTTCTTCTAATTCTCCCTCCCCTGTCCATTCCATGGCGTCCTCACCCTACCCACCACTGTCCTTCAAACCGTTCCCTTTCCCACCACCTCACAAGCCTTAAGCCATCCACCTCCTCCTATTCTCCTTTCCCCTCCCTCTATTCTCTTCACACCTCCTTCTCTCTCCTTCCCTTGCCCACCTCTGACCCCTTTCTCCCCTGGCTGCAAGTCAAAAGTTGTTTGTGCTGGCTGGCACCATCGGCATTTTCAAAACAGAGCTGCCCCAGGAGGGGAGGTGTTGCAATTTCTAACAGAGATTTTCAGCATGTGGCATGGTGCAGAACGGCGCACCCCTCTCCAGAAAAATATCTTCTTTACACCTGTGACACTTCCTAATCTAGCTCCTCTCCTCCTGTATGCCCTCCCTTTCTGTCATGCAGGAACAGAAGGGCAGGGGTGTGAGGTTAGAATGGATGGAGCAAAGAAAAGAAGTGCCACTCCACTCCCTAATCCAGCCCCTCCTTCCCTATGATTTCCTCCTTCCCTCCTATCCTGCTGGGAACAGGAGGGGAGAGGACGTGGTCACGTGTTCTGGATTTAGTGAAGGTTTTTCTGTGGAGGTATTCTGTAGGGATGTGCAGAGGGATGCCATATGTTGCATTCGGGATTCGTATTCGTCGGGGAGCAGATATGTTGCATTCGGCCGTATGGCACCCCGATGCGTTAATACGGCGATTTCTATTCGTGTCCCAGCTAAAATTAAAATTAACTACAACCCCCCCCCCACCCTCCTGACCGCCCCAAGACTTACCAAAACTCCCTGGTGGTCCAGCGGGGGGTCCGGGAGCCATCCCCTGCACTCTCACACCCTCGGTGCCGGTTTCATCATGGCGCCGATAGCCTTTGACCTACTATGTCACAGGGGCTACCGGTACCATTGGTCAGCCCCTGTCACATGGCCATCGGCGCCATCTTGTACTCCTACCATGTGACAGGGGCTGACCAATGGCACCGGAAGCCCCTGTGACATAGTATGGGCAAAGGCTATCGGCGCCAATTTGATTACTGGCAGCCGATGGCCCGAGGGCAGGAGATCACTCCGGGACCCCCGTTGGACCCCCAGAGACTTTTGGCCAGATTGGGGGAGGGCTCCTGACCCCCACAAGACTTGCCAAAAGTCCAGCGGGGGTCCGGGAACGACCTCCTGCACTCCGGCCGTCGGATGCCAGTACTCAAAATGGTGCCGATCGCCTTTGCCCTCACTATGTCACAGGGACAGCCCCTGTGACATAGTGAGGGCAAAGGCGATCGGCTGCCAGTATTCAAAATGGCCCCTATGTCACAGGGGCTACCAGTGCCATTTGTCAGCCCCTGTCACATGGTAGGAGCACAAGAAGGCGCCAATGGCCATGTGACAGGGGCTGACCAATAGCACTGGTAGCCCCTGTGACATAGTAGATCAAAGGCTATCGGCGCCATGATGAAATCGGCACCGAGGGTGTGAGAGTGCAGGGGATGGCTCCCGGACCCCCCACTGGACCACCAGGGAGTTTTGGTAAGTCTTGGTGGGGGGTCAGGAGGGTGGGGGGTTTGTTTAAATTGATTTATTTAAGCGGCTAATTCGGCGAAGATTCGTGTATTCATGGGGAATTGCGATTCGTTTTGCTTCCCCACAAATACAATGAATATGGCAACATCCGTTGCGTATTGCCAATACGTAGGGACCGAATGCACACCCCTAGTATTCTGTGTAGTGCAGCTCATTCTATTTTTCCCATAAGGAGGTGTATTGTGGGGCCTACACTATGGAAGGAGGTACCATTAGATATTTATTTTGAAATGAGTTATCCTATCTAAGGGTGGCTTTGCACTCTTATCGAGCATTTTCTTGTTTACATCTGCTGGGAGATCTTTTGCATTTTTGGATCCTCCCCAGGTGTTGGCCATTTCCCCCTTATTTGGGATTGGTCAAGTTCCCTACATAGAAACAGGGATTGAGCATGCTCAGCTTGTGTTTGGTTGTGTCCTTGAGTTTTGGCAAGTTTGGTGCTGGTAATCCCAGTGTATGTCAGATTTTGTGATTTATGCTGTACTCTGTCCTTGGCCAAAGATAAACATTGGACGCACTTCCAGAACTATACGGACTTGCTAAATTGAACAACGAAATTGTTTAAACATGGGAAAAATGAATGCTCCCATAATCCATTTTTGAATGACATTAACTGCTCTCTTTCATATTTACGATGGACAATTTTAGAACAAGTGAGTTCGATGAGAGGTAGTAACTGACTCCAAGCCCTCAATTTTTATGAACAATAGTGGATTTATAAATTTTACACAGAGGTTTCATTTGAGATAAATGAAGAGTTGGACTGGTATTCTTTTAAATGAAGTGTTTAAAATAATATGGCACTGATGTTTTATTTCAAGAGAACAAAATGATGAAATAAATTTGATTGGTTTATAGAAACTGTTTCAAATAATTAGAATTGAGATTTTTGCCATTAATTTAATGAAAAGACATATACGATTAAACACATTTGATTTGTCTTTTTGTAGGTTAGTCAGGCCTATATGATGTCATTTCTGAGACGTCATGGCACAAAAACTATACAAAACCTACAAAACTATACATCAACTCACCACCCTCGATCTTCAATTCCCTCTCCAAGCACATAATTCTACCAGACCTACCAGAGATGCTTACAGAGGCTCCCTCAAAGTTCCCCCAGCAAAAACGACCAGACACGTCACCATAAGAGATCGCACCACCTCCACAGCTGGCCCTCTTCTGTGGAATTCCATTCCTACAGACCTCAGACAGGAGCCCTGCCTCCTAACTTTTAGGAAAAAACTTAAGACTTGGTTATTCAAGCAAGCTTTTCCGGACACAACCCAATGACACAATCCAATGACTCCTATAACACCATGCCTCTTGTATATAACATTTATTTTGTATACTATACTTAAATTGTATATTGTTTAACTATTTCTATTCTCTCCTATCTTCATCCTTCTCCAAGTTCGGCTACCCTTGTTAAATGTAACTGTACCTTTCGGTCACCACAGTTCTAGTTTTTATGTATATAATGCACTCCTGTTTTATGTAAACCAGCAAGATATGTTTTCATGATTGCCGGTATATAAAAATTCTAAATAAATAAATAAATAAATAAATAAATCAGAGAGGTGGTTGGCACTATAGCAGCAAACTCAGCAGGCATCAGGCATTCTGGGAGAAATTGACTACTTTTTAAGATAAGTGCTCTGGTCGCTTTCATAAAAGATTTTCAATGGATAATGATTTATATATCATTAGTCAATATTTAGCAGGCTGATATTTTGTTTCTTTTAAATGCAAAAAATTATGATTAAATGGACACTTTTTTCAGGATGAGATAAATAATTAAACACAAGGAAAAAGGAACTTTATATGATTTCTCCTCTTTTACACTTTATATTATTTGATTGTACCACTGTTAAGTGGTATTTTGTATATTTATATGATGTTCATTCACTTATTTTAAAGGGTTTTAGGAATAGTATTTTGTGTTAACACTCAAATAAGTCAACCACTTAAGGTTGGGAAAAAATAACATAGGCATACAACCTCCACCCCCTACGTTAGAACATCAATTCTTTAGAAAATACTATACATATTGTAGTTTGCAATGCCATTTTAACTGTCATAACCTGGTGTAAAGAGGAAGGATTTGGATACATTGGGGGCTGGGGCTATGTAGGGAATAATAAACTGTAGGGTAAAGCTGGCCTACATCTGCCTGCGGCAGGAAAAAGTATCATATGTCATCAGGCATTCGAACTAAAGAATGGGGGATGGCAGGCAGAAATCTGTGCATTGAAATGTCGCCCCCGACACATATAAACACAGGGAATGGGTGACGAAAAGAACAAAATTGGTCCACCCTTAGGCAGAAAGGCAGAAAATGTGCCTGGGAAGCGCAGCGAGCTGAGGAGATAGGGCTGGGAAACGTATGCGCCCAAATGTTCTAAGCGCCAGATCTGCAGGCCCAGAGGACAGAAAAAGGGTGTGCGGGGGCAGTAGCGCTTTATGTCAAAAACAATAAACTAGAAACCGAAATGCCGGGGGAGTGGGGAAAGGAGGAGGAGCTGCGGGCTTCCATTTCCATACTGGTGTGGTCCCGAGGCCTCCAGCTCAGACGGAAGAACTGGATAGAGAACTGGCTGAAGATATCCAAAAGGTGGGAAGGAAGGGAGAAGGGTTGCTGGGAGATTTGAATCTGCTGGATGTGGATTGGAGGTTCCTGGCTGCAGAATGTGTAAGAAGGAAGAGAGATTGAGGATGTCCTTCAGGGGGTTCCGTTTAGACAAATGGCGATGGATACCCGCGAGGGGAGAAGTAATGCCAGACCTCACATACGGAGACAGTATCGCTAATGCCAGGGTGGGCGCCCACTCGAGCTCCGGTGATCTTCAGATGGCATTGGTTTGGTATAGCGGCCAAGACGGAAAGAAGTCTCACAAAGACCAAAGTCCTGGATTTCAAAAATGCAGAGTTTGTTAAGACGGGGAAGTATCATGAGGAGGAGCTAGAAGGCTGGGAGAAGATGATTGAAGTGGGCGAAATAAAAAAAATATCTATGTAAGCATGAGCCCTAAACTAAAGAACATATTAACTTATTTTTTTAAAATGTTTTTTTATTAAATTCTCTAAACTTATTGTTACAAAGCAGTACTGTGCGGCAGTGAGAAAGCATTATAATACACAACAGCTAACAAGCATCTGCTTTATTTTGTAGAAATGATAATTAGACTGCTGGTGTATTTCTTCATAACTGCTGTTAAATGTTTTCTATATGCTTACATTTACAGTAAACATATTGCTTTCATTTAAACAATACATGCACTGCAGGGATTACATATTTTTCTGCTGGAACAAGATGTATTAGCAATTTTGCTTCCTGTTCTGAAAGGTGAACTACTCCAAACACTAGTCTGGAAGCTTTCTTTCCAAGAACACATTTCATGGTGACAACACTGCCATCTTTTGATAATGTCCTAGATTTTTTCCATGGAAAGATGTACTGTATGTACAGTAGATCCATGAATACTCTTAGTATCTTTTATTCACTGTATCCATGCTTTGTTGAATGAATGCATGCATGTTATGTTTTGCAGAACAAATTATTATCAGCAAAAAGCATTTTCCAGGTACGGCGCATTCTGAAACACCTTTTAGGGGTCAATATTGAAAGGCTAGCTAGCTAACTGGGTCATTTTTCAAAATGTGTTAGGGCCCTAACGTGCGTTAAATGGGGTCTAGCGCGCAAGAAATAGCACAATGCAAGCTGACATACAAATTTATAGGAGGAGTTAATGCACATTAAAGTGTCCTCCACATTCTGTGATAGATTAACGCACACTAACGCAGGATTTAACGTCAGAAATAGCTACACCGAAAAAAGTTTTTATCGCAGATTGCGGTTAATATCGCAGCTATTATCACGCGCGATAAAATGAGGCCTTTTATCGCGCCTACCATGCCATACTTGGTCTACCTTCCTAAACCTATTATGTTTGTGGCAGGTTTACTTGTTCGGGGATATTTGCTGCTTCAGCATGCTCGGCACAGACAACAACAAGAACAACAGCAACCACAAGAACACGCAAAGGAAGTCCCTGCACCAGAGCCCAAGTCACTGGCCCACAATAAAACAATAATCCCCATTTGGTCATAGTCCACAGCAGCGCTTGGCACGCAGGCAGCCAAGGCGTAGGAGATACAGGGAGCATATCTTTTCTCCATGAGCTTCATTGCTGGGCATGCCAGAAGATTATGTGGTTAGCAGGTAGCACCTCAGCTCTTAGGTTATCCTGGAATTATATGAAGAAATGCAAGGGGATTTGGATCCAGTCACGGAAAAGTCACACACTATACCGAACCTCACCAAACTATTGGCTACCCTGCATTTCCTGGCATCCGGCTCCTTCCAGATGACAGTAGGGGTCATCAGGGTGAAGAATATGTCTGATTAAGAATACCCAGACGCCTCTGCTGTACTAGCCTGTCAGAGGTGAATGAACTTTGAGAGACTTTCTGACTATCACAGGTTCGAAGGATGCAGAAGATTTGGGAAACTTGTAAGCTCTGCAAAGCCTATAATTACAGGCCAGGAAGGCATCAATGACAACATTTGCTTTACAATGCAGAGAAACTGAGTCTTGGATGCAAGCTTTTATCTTGCAGATGCTGGTTTCAATGATCTGAAACCAATGTGAAAAGGAGATCTTGTGAGGTGATAGTTTTGAATGAATCCTGGTGCCAAGAAGTGGAATCCAAGTCTAGCTCTATTCAAAACCCAGACTGCGAGTTGTGTACATAAACAAAGAAGAACAAAAGAAGAACAGAAGAGAATACTTGCATCAAAGTCATTGATAAAGGAACTTGTTTACAGTGGGAGGAGGAACAGGGTTAGAAGAATTCTTAGTTGAGGGAGGTCCTCACAAGCATTTCCTATACAGGATAGATTGTCATGACAACAGTATACGGTATTTTTTGTAAGGAAGTCTTTGGCCTGTTACGTCATTCATTCTGGAAGCTTCGGGAATGTTGTATTTTGATTATATAAGTCAGGGCAGGTCAGAGATTTACTGAGATGCAAGTTGTTACAGATAGAGGGCAGTTATATTGCATCTCACAAGAACACTTGTTTCTTAAGAAGCCAAATAAATTTGATTAAAAAAAACCTCTTGTTGATTTTGAGTGTTCTTGTTGCCCTAAAGCTTTGAGTCCAGAGAAATTATACATTTGGCACCCCAGGTGGGACTCTAATAGCTGTTGTTATTATAATTATTAATTATTAATAAGCTGTAGTGTTATGGTTGGTGGACAACCTAGCACTAGGTTCTTGACGGGTAAATTTGGCTTGCCGTTCAAAGATTGAGTTGCCCCCATGCGGGGAGGTTATCCCGGAGAATTATGAGTTCAGAGCAGATGTGGAATGAAGTTGGATCCATTTTGTGAGTATGTAACAAGAAAAAAAAAAAAAAAAGGAAAAATCTGTAAGTATCAATGTTTTTATTTTATTTTATTTTATTTGTTGTATAGTGTATATAGATTGTGTGTTACATCGGGGTTAGAATACTTTTTGCAAAATGTTCTTTAATATATGTTAGGGAGACAGGACATGAGTTGATGATTTAATTAAAATCAGATTGAACAGTTGAAAAAAAAAACAGAGGGGTACCCAGCACTAGTCAGTCTGGGGTCTTTTGTCCTCAGACCGCATGGCTTGGGCTCAAGCAGTTTCACTTTCACTTTACACCTGGTGAACGGCTGAGTAGAGCAGTTGTAGATTCAGAAGGAGAAAGAGGGAATAAGTTACAATTGGTAAGTTGAAAGTTATAATTAGTATAAGAAGGAGTTTTTGTTTCGTGGAATATTCCCCAAAGTTTGGTGGTTGTAGGTTACATGTGGTTAATTTCTTTCTTTTCCTTCTTTGATTAGCTTTAACAAGGAAGCCTATTTTTGTCTGTGTGCATCTATTTATATAAGTTAAGATTTTGTGTAAAATGGTTCCTTATAAGAAAAGTTTAGTGATTGTAGTTGAACTTAAATCTGGACATTAGTGAACTGCTGGCAGTGTGGTATATAGGGACATTTGAATTAATTGCTGCAGTTCATTAAACAGAGAAAGGAATCTTTCCGTGCTATGTTGTTTTTCATCAGCCTTGGCTGGCTTCAAGGATTTAGCAATGCTGGCAGAAGGAGCACAAGTCGTCCATCCAGTTTGCCCAGGTAGTTTTACATATTTTACTTATCTGTTCCTCTTAGTTTTTGGTTTTAATTCCCACCATTAATGCAGAGATGCTCATATTTTGCATCTAAGTTTTAGAATTGTGTGCTTAACGAGAGTTTATTGTGAAGGGTGTGTTATTTCATTTGGTAAGAACGAAAGCATGAACCTGTGTTTATTTAAAGCCATTCATAATTAGATTTGATGTATCATTGGAGAGGGATGTATTGTTTTTTCTTTGGTCAGGGGTATAGGCAGAGAGATAGAACAGGAAAACAATATATAGATATACTACAAGAGAGCGACTCCATTTTAATGAAATGATCTGTTTAAGTGTTTTATCACTTAACAAACCTATTCATTGAGTGTAACAGTTGTTTGGCGGGAGAGGAGGTGAACCCCCCCTTAGGAATGTGTTTGAGAAGAAAGAAAAAAAAAAAAAATCCTGGGAGTGAGTCACTTTTTAAAATGGATTTTACAGTTCTGCTGAGAGGTTTGAGGTTTAAGTATGTTATAGGACTGAGTGCAAAAGGTGATAGAAGAGGGACTAATGAATTGATCTGTTTAATGTGAAAACAGAAATTTGTATTGAAAGTATGGGGAAAGTGAATATTAGGGATGAGAGATGACGTAATGTTAAAGAGGGAAGAGATTTAGGAATATGCAGAAGGCTGTGTGCTGAGCAATATAGACTGTTTTGGGTAAAAGTAGAGAAAAGATGTAAGTCAGTTGCATTTAATTGTGTGACGATAGGATTTATTTTAACTTAAACACAGGTCAGAAATAAACGGACGGCATGCAGCAGTAAGGATGATAAATATTTCTCAGTTTTGATTATACCTCAGTAGCTGCTAACTTTTAGAAGAAAGGAAATGAATTAGGTGGTTTATTTTGATGGGAGTTCAGGTATTACATGTTTGTATTGTGGACTGGTTAGATGATATGTAAAGGAGAAAGATTGTGAGACGGTGAACAGCAGAGAGTTAAGCAGCAATGCCTATTATCTATTTATGTGCCAGTAAGAAAAACTTTTGGTTAATGCATATTAATATGTGCCATCCTTTTATTTTGCAGACTTCCAGACTCCTAGCTGATAGGTCTGTGCTTTTGGAAATGATTCGTATTTCTATTTAGGGTATTTACAGGATTTGGTAGTAAGAACTTTGTGGAACATATGCATATTGGATGGAAATAGAATGACTTCTAATTAAGTGCAAAGTTGTTTGTTTTAAGTTTTTCATTTAGAAGGTGAGTTAGGAGTTTACAAGCATAGGAAAACAAAAAGGTTTTAGATTTGTAAAAGGAAGTAGCTCTTATCACAGGGGACAGCGCCTCCTAGGGGTGGACCATCAGAGAAAGGAAAGTAGTTTTATGACTGCTTTTTTCTGAATTAAGGTATATCAGTAGTTTGACTTTTAAGGAACCTGTAATGTCATTTTTAAATTTCATTTTAATCATTATATTAACTGTTATATATTAGATTTCTTTCCAGGGTACCAAAGCACAAAGTGCATCTGTCTCTGATCTATGGGAGATGAAGAATGCAGTTTATTCCAGTTTGATTCCTTTTCAATTTTTGAATAGATCTATTCTATTTTTAATCCTGAGTTTTTGTTTTCTTTTGTGGATCGATCCAATTCTTTTATATTTTAAAATACGTTTTTCTTTTTTGAGCTCAAAAGTTTGTCATGTTGTCTGTTCTATGTTACATGTGTACTAGGAGGAATGAATGAATGCATGCATTATGTGGTCAGTGTTGTGACATATATGTTTTACTGTACAGTCTGAGTATGTATGGTTGTGGTCTGGACCATTGCATGATGTTTTGAAATAATGTGGGGATTATTTGGCAACTTAAATATAGGGAGTACGTGACATAAAAGTATTTTCTTACTACTTAATCGGATTTGTTGCACTTTTATTTAGGTTTGACTTCATATACATGCATCTAATCTAAGGAGCTAAGAGATTCTGCCTTGACATCATCACTGAATCCTACTAAAAGAACTATATATGCACTGAATGCAGAAATTATCCTTGGTCACAGACTATTATATGGACTGCAAGGCTTACAATTTATACCTGATATTTGCTTTTTTCTATGTTTTGTGGGAATGACTTTATGCAGAATTTAGGTTCTTTCATTCTCTGTCAGCACTTAGGTGTTCAAGTTAATAATATTATTTGAAGTGATGCTGTTTTTATTAGTTTGTATGTTCCAAGTTAAGTAATATTTTCCAGTCTTAGATTTTATAATACTTATATGCTGAATCAGTTAAATGTATATGTACTAGGTTTTTCTATCTTTATCTATGGAAGCTGCTTTGATCACATAGAGGGTGATGTGTTTCATTGTGATTTAAATATGATAATTCAGGGTTCAAGAGGGAGATCTCTTTATATTGCTCTTCCACACCAGCCTAAGTTATAAGCTATTTCTATTCTTTTGCTTTGCAGCTTGCACTTAGGATAATCATTTTGCTGATCTTTAATATCTCAATATTCTATCTCTTATTCTAATGTTTTCGCTGAACCCTTCTTTGAATATCTTTTCTTATGACATTATTTACTAAATTTTACCTAATGACTGTTTTACTTTCTACACAAAGATTTCGTACTAGTGTAGCCTGTGATGCTTATTATGAGACTGTTCTCCTTGAAACAAATACAGACCTTACACATGAGGAGCTCTGCTATAGGGATCTGCAACATTCTATTACTATATCTTTCGGCATATTAATTGCTCATTGTTCTTTTCTTCTTATCTTGGCCCTTTCACTATAAACTCTATCTGTGACTTATAAGCTAGTTGGTTTCTATTTAGGATTCCAAAGGGGAAGATATAATTTTCCTTATTTCTGTCTTTTATTTATATGACATTCCTTCCTTCCCTGTGTAAAATCTTACACTGATGGTTTATCAATTCTGCAAAGTAGTTCACATAATATGTTAAAGACTTTCTCACAGAGTTAGCTTTCATTTATTTTTATGAATATCCCCAATATATTTAGACTTACCATCATTTGAGAAGGGTATTAGCCCCATTTCCCCTAGAAGTATCTGAAGACGAAGCAGTATTACTAGCCATCATCTACCTTAATAATTAATACTTGCCCTACACAGCCGTATTATCTCTTGGACATATGACTGCCACAAGTGAATTAGGACAGTCCATACAGTGAGTGCTTTCACTGCTACAGTTTATTGTCATAATACTGGATAGCACTATACATACCCTACAGAATTAGTATGATGTTTTAGACTTTTGCTATGCCTTTGCCTATCATGCATATGCCTTTGTATTTGATCTTCCATCACTGCAGCATATGACTAGAATATGTCTTATGCTTTGCAACACTTTTACATCATGTATGCACAACACAGTATGAGTTTTTCTATAGATTCTTGGTCTTCTTCTATGTTATTGGTTTCTTTATTTTTCTGGTAAGATGCATTGATTATATCCCTGGTTGCCATTTTAATGAATATTATCCTGGGTAGTTGTTCACAACAACAGTATTCATTGAAAAGATTTGCCCAGTATACCTAGTATTATATGAAAAACACAGTACCGTCATACTAGTCTCTCTGTGTACTTATCTTTACATGTTATACCACTATTATGTACTTATTTGATTCTGAAAGATAACATATGTGATCATGTTGTTATGAAGTAGGTCCTTTTTATAATGCAGGTATCTGTATAGCTCCATTATAGAGCTAATAGCTACCTAGTGAATTAGTTTTGATGTTATTTTTTTATTAACTAGTGAATGCTTGTGGGAGTATCATTCATATTAATTAGGAATCTAGAGGGACATACACCTATGCACTACACCTGATAAATACCAAGGTTAGGGGTTAGGTTACACTTTTAAGTTCCTCTGTCATGGCTTAGCATCGAAGACTGATTGATGTGACACCTGTCCATTAAAGGTGTCCCATAGAGGGAAATGAAGAATATGTCTGATTAAGAATACCCAGACGCCTCTGCTGTACTAGCCTGTCAGAGGTGAATGAACTTTGAGAGACTTTCTGACTATCACAGGTTCGAAGGATGCAGAAGATTTGGGAAACTTGTAAGCTCTGCAAAGCCTATAATTACAGGCCAGGAAGGCATCAATGACAACATTTGCTTTACAATGCAGAGAAACTGAGTCTTGGATGCAAGCTTTTATCTTGCAGATGCTGGTTTCAATGATCTGAAACCAATGTGAAAAGGAGATCTTGTGAGGTGATAGTTTTGAATGAATCCTGGTGCCAAGAAGTGGAATCCAAGTCTAGCTCTATTCAAAACCCAGACTGCGAGTTGTGTACATAAACAAAGAAGAACAAAAGAAGAACAGAAGAGAATACTTGCATCAAAGTCATTGATAAAGGAACTTGTTTACAGTGGGAGGAGGAACAGGGTTAGAAGAATTCTTAGTTGAGGGAGGTCCTCACAAGCATTTCCTATACAGGATAGATTGTCATGACAACAGTATACGGTATTTTTTGTAAGGAAGTCTTTGGCCTGTTACGTCATTCATTCTGGAAGCTTCGGGAATGTTGTATTTTGATTATATAAGTCAGGGCAGGTCAGAGATTTACTGAGATGCAAGTTGTTACAGATAGAGGGCAGTTATATTGCATCTCACAAGAACACTTGTTTCTTAAGAAGCCAAATAAATTTGATTAAAAAAAACCTCTTGTTGATTTTGAGTGTTCTTGTTGCCCTAAAGCTTTGAGTCCAGAGAAATTATACAAGGGGAATGTCCAAACCCCTTTTTCCTGCTGTCTGGGCCAGGTCATGACCAGCTGTTATCTGACCGCATTAATTGTTACATAGCATTTCCTCAAGACAGGCAGGACTTGATGGAATTGCTTTTATGCCATAGCTTACTTTACAAATGTTCTGAGTTATCGACTGCACTCATGTAGCCATCATCCCACCCCGTGACAGGAAGGAAATCTTCCGCAACAGAAAGCTCTTCCACTCCCTCAACATGCAAGTGATCTGTGTCACTAGACTGTGCATCCTCGACGTGGTGGTGAGATACCCGGGACCTGCACACGATTCCTTTATACTTAGCAATCGGGCTTCTTTGAAAATTTTAAGGACGGCTTCTACGGTGATGGTTGGCTCGTAGGTAAAAGAGAACATAAGAATATAAGAAATTGCCATGCTGGGTCAGACCAAGGGTCCATCAAGCCCAGCATCCTGTTTCCAACAGAGTCCAAACCAGGCCACAAGAACCTGGCAAGTACCCAAACACTAAGAAGATCCCATGCTACTGATGCAATTAATAGCAGGGGCTATTCCCTAAGTAAATTTAATTAATAGCCGTTAATGGACTTCTCCTCCAAGAACTTATCCAAACCTTTCTCTATTCCCTCTCTGGCTGTGTGTTTGCAGCAAATGGCACGGACATGGTGGGGGCTGTGGGGGATGTAACAGCATCACTAACCTGACAAGTGGCTCGTGCAGTTAGGTCTGTGTGCCAGGGCCTGGCTTTCTCTCCCCATTCTAATCTTGTGAGGCCATGTACTTGCCATAAATCTTTGCATGTGAACAGCCACTAAACACTTTTTACAAGTTCACTTTAAACATTGGCCTTTTCTAATTCCCCCATTTGGAGCCATTGAAATCTCACTGGTTAATCGCAATTTTTAAGTGTCCACACTGCTGGTACTCGCAGATCCAGTGTGCCCTGTTAGTGATGGGTCAGCCAGGATGTCAGGCACAGTTTGTCTTGCTCATCACATAAGTAAACCAGAAGCAGCGGCCTGTGCATTTTTGGGCCTAGCATATTCCCTGTGTCAGGGCTAACAAATTTGTTTCTGTGGAGGACAGAGCAGCCAGGGACTTGCACATTCAGAGCACGAGGTAGAGGTTTTTGGGCTAGGACAGATGTTGCACCTCTGATGACTACTACGAATGAATAGCCTTAGCTTGGTTGTGAGGGGCTGCCACACATTTGGTGGAATCCCCAGATGCAGTTTCTTAGTATGGAAGCTCTGATCCAGATTCAGCTAGTGCTATAGTGTTCATATAGTGTCACAGAAAAAGAGGGCATGGATTTAGGGTAGAGAAATAGGCTTTTAAGGCTCATGCTAAAGTAGCTTCTACTGTCTTTGTGGTTTGGAAGCTATATCTCAAATTCAATGGTTTGAATGCTGTCCCCATTCTGTCTTTGCCGCAGGAGGTTCAGGATTCAGTTGCAGAATCTGGCTTCTCACCCGGTTGCTATTCCTAACATGCTGGCGGAGATGAGGTACAATGAGGCCTTATGTTCTATCTACTGAGTCATAGGACACACCTTTGGAATTCTCAAAAGTAGATTTTGTTCTTTGGACAAAATGGGTGGAGCTTTAATGTATACCCCACCCAGAATAGCAGATAAGGGGTGCTGCTCTGCTGCTGTGTATTTCATAATCTCTCTCTACACCATTGGATACCAATGGAGGTACATCTGGATCTACCCCCAGATCCCCCATGTGCACTCGCACAAGCCGAGGACACCAAGCTGAGTGGCAACCAACTTTGGCAAAGCTTCATAGAACACTACTTTGCCTGTTAGGCCTCAATTACCCCTTTTCCTTACATGGAAGGGAGGCCAGAGCAGTGTTTGCAGCTGCTCTCCTCTCTAGCATCTTTCTTTGACTCACTGCTTCTCTCTCTGTGTCAATGTGTAAAAGAAACCATGAATGCCTAGTTATGTTTCATCTTGACAATGAAGCAGTAGACTGTTTTTGAAAAATTATAGTCAAAGTAAAGATAACACCAAATACATGTGGCTGGCCTAATATTTTCTGACTGATAGTGAGTCTAAAAGAGGCATGTGTCGCAATAATGTTTGTGTAGGACTGCCAACACAGTGTACATAGCTTGGTCTAGTTTGCGGCATTTTGCTTGGCGGCCTACCCCTAGGACCTTGCCCTAGCTGTCACATGTAGGTGAGATACTGCCATACGTGTGATGGAACTCTAGCTGGGCCTTGAACATAGAAAGCAACGGCTCTAGAAATCCTATAAATCACAAATAGCTCTGAAGCTTAAAGGCACAGCCTAAAGCTACATGTTGACAGTTTAAAGTATCAGTCACAGAGTTGCCATTTTACAGCCTCCTCCCATAGCTGACAAATGTATGCATGTGAAGTTATGCACTCGTACTTGGAATGCTTTGATTCACATGGGCTTGCAAAAGTACTGCTCACAGCACTGCCTCAGCTGTTCCAGAGTCAGTGCTGACTTCAGAGTGCTCACCTAGCAGGCCTTTAATTACAGGCTTTAGTAAAGCGCCTGTCAAAGATTGTAGCATTCCAACAATGCTCACAGGTCATTGCAAGCTAGCATGCCTCTTTGGGGTTGCATGCACCCATACACAGATGCACCCTACTACACCTACCTAGGCAAAATGTCAACTATCATGTACAGATGGTGAGGGTCTTTGCCATTAGACTGTCATGTTGGTTATGTTAGCTTCTTGGAGAGACTAGACAAGGATGCTAGTCAGACTGTGTGAAGACAGGGTTGGGAATCAGACTGTGTCATGTCTTCAATTTTATTTGAAAAGTCAGCTCTGAAATGTCAAGGGCACAGTCTGCTTTCTAATGACTCTAATAGCACCCAGATGTCTCCTAAGAAAAGATACAAGTCATTTACCCAATGCAAAGGTGTGTTGGGAGCTATTTGCTTCACCTGACACATCACAGGTAACCTTTGTCAAATATGGAGATGTCACGGTGCTGCAAGGCCCTTGGCTGGTGCAGCTCAGGGTTAGTCATGTGGTGCTGCTGTAAATATGTACCTACAAAATATGCAGAGTGGTTTGTTGCAATAGCTAGTATCAGTCACACTCCTTATGCTACCCGTGGCCACCCTTAAAGCACTTAGGCTGAGGACTCCTGGGGGGAATAGCTTCCAGAATGGTCAGTTTCCAAGGTAGGTCACTACCTTTCTGGTGTTTTATGGTTGGAGGTCCTTGCTGGTCCACATAGCTACTATGACTTGTGGCCAAGATGGAAGAGTTGCTGTCTTATAGGCTGTGTCTCATGTGCTGTTTGTCAGTTTTACAGTTTGTGATCAGCAAGGTAGGTGTGCTGAGAGACTCTCAATCATCAGCTCTGTGTATAGCATAAAGGCTATAGAAGGTGTTGTCAGCTGATGACCTCAGGAGCCTAGATCCTGCCTCATTCTGAAACCTGCCACTGTGCTGATTGTATAGACCAACTGCTCCCAGAAGTCTTATGTGTTTGGCATGATGGCTTATGCACTTTTTGTGTTGGTGTCTTGCAAGACAAGCATTTAGTGCCACCTGAGGGCTTGAAGGGTGCATGTCAGTACCTCTGACAAAGTGCTTAACATATATGCTTTTCACAGATGTGTGTCAGGCTGGCAGGTATAGATAATCTTCTGGGCAAAGTTAAGACTCTGACTCCTTCATTAGCATTTATGGACCAGGCTGCTACAGACATCAATGATGGTTGATTAGAAACAGGGCAGGAACCTACACATTGTCCATGTGTGGAGGTAGTCCGTACCTAACTATGGGCCAACAGATATGTGTCAGTGTGTGCATCTGGGTGAGTGGCGTACTGTGTTAGCCTCTAACTAGATCTCTGTCTGGGGGTGATGTTGGCCTCATTGTTCCCTCCATTGCTATACCTTTGCATACCCCAGAGCACGCAGTATGTATGCATCCATTTTCTGAATGAGTATATGTTGCATCGGCAGTGGATTCTTGGGCTGAGGTGGAGTTGGCGCAACCCGTAGGCAAGGGCCCACGGGTCCTCACCATCAGCAGGTGGAGTGGGCTGAAGCTAGAGACCACTGGAGCTTCACCTATACCAGCCCACGTGCCCCTCGGGTTGAGCCTTTAGGTGCCGGGGCCGGCAGGCGGGCCTCGAGATAGTTCAGCCCAGAGACAGCAGCCAGCAGATGGCGTAGTTCTACCCAGGACGGGTTGTAGAATGGGAACCCAAGCACCATGGAATTGGAACTGACTGAGGGTGCTTGAGCACAGAGGTGCCGAAGCCCTAAGAGTCCACGTCCCAGATAGAGTCCGAAGAATAACAAAGGACTAGAGCAGAGGCTGGCAATCAAGGAAACAGTAGCAAGTGACGTGGAACTCAGAACGTATCAGAGTCTATAGCAAGGTCAGACGTAGCATTGGTCTGGGCACAGAGAAGGCAGGCATGGTCAGGCGTAGCAAAGGTCAGTGCACGGAGAAGGCAATCATTGTCAGGCGTAGCAGTGGTCAGTGCATGGAGAAGGCAATCATAGTCAGGTGTAGCAGTGGTCAGTGCATGGAGAAGGCAATCGTAGTCAGGCGTAGCAGAGGTCAGACTTGGAGAGAGGCAACATGGTCAGGCTTGGAGAGAGGAAACGTGGTCAGGCAGGCAGAGACCAGGCTTGGAGAGAGGCAACGTGGTCAGGTAGGCAGAGGTCAGGCTTGGAGAGAGGCAGTGTAGTCAGGCAGGCAGGAGTCAGGCTTGGAGAGAGGCAGCGAAGTCAGGCAGGCAGAGGTCGTTACCAGGAATCAGTCCAATATAAGGAGACACACGAACACGGGAACTGGGAACCGGAGACACAGGAACAGGAACGAAGACACGATAAAGCAACGATCACTTGGAACCATGGACAGGTAAACCAAGGAGACCTCTTGCAAAGGCAAAGCTTCTGTGGAAAACCAGGGAATTTATACTGAACAGGAGATGTCAGCAACCGGGGTCCGTGGCCTGGTTCCCGCCACGGGCCCTTTAAAGGTCTCGATGAGACACGCGCGCGTGCACACCTAGAGGGAGGCACAGCACTACTGGAGACTCGGCCGACGAAGGCGTCCCAGCTGGAGGGCCCAGGACGTGATGCAAGGCCTGAGGTGCTGGCACGGGAATCCCGGCTGGAGGGCCCGGGATGTGATGCAAGGCCTGAGGTGTTGGCACAGGCATCCCGGTTGGAGGGCCCGGGACGTGGTCCAGAGTCAGAGGCACTGATGGAGGTCCATGGTCAGAGCCGGTGGCCCACCTCTGCCATGGAAGTAGAACTGGGTCCCGCGGGCTGCGCAGCAAGGTACGAGGGCAGCACTGCGGGGTTACCGTGGGCTGTGAGCATAACAGTATATATCTACTTGTATTGTACACCTCTCCAGACCCTGAGTCTCTTCCACATAGTACCTGGAGTGGGTTTAATTGTCCTGTTATTTGGGGGTGTGCATGGTTCCAAGAGTTGCATCTACTAGGGAGGGATAGCTGTTTTGGGGTGTGCAGGTCCTGAGGCTTGACAGCACTCCTATAGAGGTTCCCTTTTTCAAGACAGTGGCCTACTTACCCTCCTCTCTGTAGAACATATCCTAGACATTCAACATAGAGGCTGCCACACCAGGCCACATCATTTGAGACTTTGCCATATGTATAAGCTAGCAAGTTAGGCCTACAAATATTTTGCCTTATGTAGTTTGATATGTTTTGTATGCATACATAGAAGTGGTGGCACATTTCTGCTGTGGATTTTAGGGGACAGGTTTAGCTGCAAACTTTCACTGCTTCTCTTGTCCACTATGCAACCTTTGCATTATGCACCTCTATCTACTTGCAGGTTGCTGGAACACTGTGTCAGAGCTGTTTGACAAGTGAGGAAGTTGTGTAGGCTAGAGAATCCCCACAATCCAAGGACAGTCAGCTATGAGGCCTTCTTTTGCTTGGGACCAGGCAGACCTCCACAGACTGGCTGCTACCCTTGTACTGGCTGCCTGATCCTAAGCAACAGCAGGCCTCATAGCCGTCTGCTCTTGGGCAGTGGAAATTCTCTAGCCTACATAACTCCTTCATTCCTCCTCAGTTGTCACACAGCTGCTAATACAGTGTTAGAACAGCCTGCAATTCGAAGACATATTTTATTTAGTGTGAAACCTAAAAAGGATTAGATTTAGATAGCCTTTTAAGTGGATTGAGGATACAAGTAAGGGGCCCAATGTTAAGTCTTGTGGAGTGATTAGAGTAACTTACCCTTAATACCACATAAGTTTTACATGTACACTATGTATTCTGTGGCTCTGAAACCTGCAGCTGCACATTTATGCTCCCTAGAGATAAATTACATCTAGGGCGTTATGTACTTTTCAAATAGCCCTCTAACTAAAGATATGTCACAATAGCATTTGGTGCCAGAGAGAAGACCCATTGGTTGGTCAGAGGTGATATATCCAGGCCAATGATTTGTAATAGCTACACCATGACCTTCGCATACCTACACAACCTATTGGTCCCCAACAGAGTGAAGACATAGCTGCTGCACCTCTAGCAAAGAATTTCTACACCTATTTATTTATTTATTTAGAAACTTTTATATACCAGTAATTGTGGGGACATCATACCGGTTCACATAGTAACTGAAAGATTGGAAAATACATTGCAACAGGGGAATGTAACTGGGCGGGGGAAGAACAGAAAGGCAGTAGGAAGGATAGGAGAACAAGAAGGTAATAACCAAAACAATTTACAATGAAAGTCTCCTTAATAAGGAGGTTACCTGAAAGGGGACTGCGAGGGGGAGTGGAAGGAGTTATTCTGTGTAAGCATGGTTGAACAGGAGAGTTTTTAATTTCTTTTTGAATTTAAATGCACAGGGTTCAAGTCGCATGTGGACAGGTAGTGTATTCCAGAGAACGGGCCCGGCAATAGAGATGGCACGGTCTCGGGTGGAGGAGAGATGTGCCTGTTTCAAGGATTGAACGTGTAGGGTGCCTTTGTTGGTAGATCTGGTGGCTCGGGTGGACAGGGGGGCAGTGAAAGGGAGGTCGAGCCAGTTGGAGTTGTGGGTGTAAATGGACTTGTGAATTATGGTCAGAGTTTTGTAGTGTATACGGGACATTATGGGGAGCCAATGTAAATCCTTGAGGATGGGGGTAATATGGTCATGTTTGCGTGTGTTTGTAATGAGTCTTGCAGTAGCATTTTGCAGAAGTTGAAGGGGTTTGATAGAAGACAATGGGAGCCCTAAGAGGAGGGCATTACAGTAATCTAGTTTGGAGGTGAGGGTAGCTTGGATCACTGTGCGGAGGTCATGGGCGTAGAGCAGGGGTCTGAGTTTCTTTAGTACATTTAGCTTGAAGAAGCCAGTTTTGAGGATGGAGTTGATGTGAGGTTTCATACTTAGGTTGGGATCAAGAAGGACTCCGAGGTCTCTAACGGAGGGTTGAGCTGTGAGGAGGTTAAGTTTAGGGTCGTTAGGTAGGAGGTCAGGGGGGTGCGAGGAGATGTGAAGGAGTTCCGTTTTGTTGGTGTTGAGAGCAAGCTGAAGGTTGGTGAGGAGGGCGTTGATGGCAGCAAGGCACTTTTCCCAGTGCTCGAGGGCGTCAGATATGGAGTTGTGAATGGGAATGATGATCTGTACATCATCAGCATAAAGGTAGAATTTGAGTTTAAGGTCAGTGAGGAGGTGGCAGAGGGGAGTGAGGTAAATGTTGAATAGGGTAGATGAGAGTGATGAGCCTTGCGGGACTCCTTGTTGTGGGGGGTATGAGGCAGATAGGTTGTTTCCAATTTTCACAGAGAACTTTCTGTTAGAGAGATAGGATTTGAACCAAGCAAGAGCTATTCCTGAGATGCCGATGCTTTCTAGCCGTGTCAGGAGGTGGTGGTGGCTGATGGTGTCAAAGGCCGCTGAGATGTCAAGGAGGGCGAGGAGGTAACTGTGGCCTTGTCCCAGACCTCTGAGGAGATAGTCAGTGAGGGAGAGCAGTAAGGATTCGGTGTTGAAGTGCTTCCTGAATCCAAATTGGGAGACATGGAGAATATCATGGTTTTCTAGGTAGTCCATGAGTTGTGAATTTACCACCTTTTCCATAAGTTTGGAGATAAAAGGGAGATTGGAAATGGGGCGGAAGTTGGAAGGATCTTTGGGGTCTAGAGAGGGTTTCTTGAGGAGGGGTTTGACAACAGCGTGTTTGAGGGAATCTGGGACTATCCCGTGGGTGATGGAGCAGTTGATAATCTCAGCTATGGTGCTGGATATGCTGTTGGGAATGGCTATTAGCGCTTTGGTGGGAATGGTGTCGTTGGGATGAGAGGCAGGTTTAAGTTTTCGGAGGAGGCCTGTAATTTCTTTAGAGGAGGTAAGATCCATTGTGGCCATTGAAGGTTGGGACAGGGAGGGGATCAAGGGTGGGTTAGTAGGGGGGGACGGGTTGGTGGGGGAAAATCTGGAGAGAAGGTTGGAGATTTTGTTTTTGAAATAATTGGCCAGTTCTTCACATTTGGCCACGGCCTCGGAATCTGGGATAGTGGGGAGGACAGGGGTGGTGAGGCTGGCGACGTAGGAGAAAAGAACTTTGGGGTTGAAATTATAGTCATGAATTTTTTTACCATAAAAGTCTCGCTTGTGTTTGAGAGTAGACTGCCTATATGTGTGTAAGGCTGTTTTGTAGATGGAGGAATGTTGCGGGGTTGGGTCCTTACGCCATTTTCTTTCTTTTTGTCTGAGATTGGCTTTTAGGGTTTTTAGTTCCTGGGTGTACCATGGCTTATAGGGTTTTGCTGCGGTGTTTATGATACGTTCGGTGATTGGGCATAATTTGTTGGCAATGTCTTCTGTGAGGCTATGCCAGGATGCTAGGGCTGTGTCTGGGTCTGAGCAGATAAGCCTTGGTAGGGATGAGGCTAGTGCATCGGTTAGTTCGTCGCTAGGGCAGGTTTTTCTGGAAATGATGGTGGTTTGAGCAGAATGGTTAGTTGGGAGGGGTTTCTTCAAAGTGAGCCGGCTTTCAATGAGGTAGTGGTCAGACCAGGGCACTGGGGTGCAGGTGGGTGGGTTGGCGGTTTGGAAATTGGAGTTAATAAACATTAGGTCCAACGTGTGACCAGCTTTATGAGTTGGCGATGCTATAATTTGTCGGAAGCCTAAGGCAAGGAGGGATTGAATGAAATTTTCGCAGGATGCAGTAGGAGGGTGTGAGTTAGCGTGGAGATTAAAATCTCCAAGGATGATGGAAGGTGTATCAGTATTTATCCATTCTATAAAAAATTCAATTAGGGGGGAGGGATTGGACTCGAGGATGGTAGGGGGGGCATAAACTAGACATAATTGGAGGGTATCTGCTTTAAAGAGGCCGATTTCAAGTTTGGGTGGGGCTGCTATACTGATGAGTTTAAGGTTAAGATGTTTCTTGGCTGCTAGGAGAATTCCTCCACCTCTTTTTTTAGGTCGGTGGATGGGGAAGATGTCATAGAGGGAGGATGGGAGTTGGTTTATGAGGACGGTATCTGATTCTTTGAGCCATGTTTCTGTAACTGCACAGATGTCTGGGGTGCAGTCTGTAAGCATGTCATTGAGGATTAGTGTCTTTTTAGATATGGATTGGGCATTCATGAGTATGATGGAGACGGTGGTGAGACCAAGGAGCTGAGTCAGGGGTGAGGTGAGGATGGGGATAAGGGATTTTCGGCGGGAGGCTGGGTGGCGGGGAAGGAGGGGAGGGGGAGGTAGTCTAGAGTGAGGGTAATGGATGCGAGGGATTGGGTAAGCAGCCATGTTGGTGCCCTTGGTAGTCAGGTAGGAGTGGTAGGCGTAGGAGGAATGGTAGGTACCTTAAGGTACCTTAAAAGTCAGGTGGCAAGGGAGGTACAGGGGGAAAAAAGGGGGGAGCCTGGTAGAAGAGTAGGTCAGCAAGTTTCGGCTGTGTGAATATCAGCAGATTACGGTTAGTAGCAATATGGTACATAATGTAACAACATGGTACACAATGTTAAACAGGATAGAGGCACAGAGTAGACAGCACTTTAAGTTGCTCACCGCAGGCGAGTGTCCATGTGGGGTGGTAGTGGAAGAAGTGGTTGCAGAAGGGAGCTTGTGAGGATGTAGGTCCAGTTGCATGTGTTTCTGTTTGTGGCTGAGGGGAGCAAATTAGCAGGATAGCGTTTCTTAGATTCCCCCGGTTAGCAACTCTAGCGTTCTCTCTCAGGTTGTGTGTCTTTCTCTCTCTCACTCCGTCTAGTTCATCCCCAGGCTATGTGTCGCAGCAGGAGGTGGAGAGGAGAAGCCGCAGACATGAAGCAGAGGGTAGAGATGCTTCAGGACACTGCGTGTGGGGATGCCCAGATGTTGGTGGCGGTGGGTTAGGCGCGGCACTAAGGTGCGGCACTAAGGGGCGCACAAAGGGGCAAGCCCCTTTGTCGCGCTCCTTCGGCGCGCGACGCTCGGCGCGCGACGCCAGGGAGTGCAGGAGGCTTTAATCCTGCTCGTCTCGTGGCGATGACGTCACCCCTGCGCCCAGCGGGGCGGATCTCGGCGCGGCGGGTCCGGTGGGGGTGGGGGCTCGGGGCCGGCGGGTGAGGCAGGCCGGATCGCGGGTGGAGGCAGGCCGGAGCGAAGCGTGGTCTCAGGACCGTGAGGTAAGTCCGATCGGGTCGAAGACTGGCTGGTGGCCGGAGTGGGAGCCCGATTGGGGAAGGCGGAACAAAGAGGCCTTACCCCGACGGGCTTCAGCGCCGGCTGCGCGGGGCCCAGTTCACCGCCGATCCCGATGAGAAGAGGAGGACGCCGGGGACTGCAGGAGGCTTTAATCCTGCTCGTCTCGTGGCGATGACGTCACCCCTGCGCCCAGCGAGGCGGATCTCGGCGCGGCGGGTCCGGTGGGGGTGGGGGCTCGGGGCCCGGCGGGTGAGGCAGGCCGGATCGCGGGTGGAGGCAGGCCACCTATCCACCGGACTGCATATGGAGATAGGTGGAGGCAGGCCACCTATCCACCGGACTGCATATGGAGGTGAACATTAGCTAACTAGTGCCCATCTCACATACATGCCCATGTACCCAAGAGTTAGCTAAAAATATGCTCTCTTGAGAAGGTAACTGGAGACAATAGTGAAACTCCACAGTAAGGAGCTTCCTATTTAGCTCTTGCTGTCTTCCTTGGGAGCTTTTGGTTGTATGCTGTGGCCATATGGTCTTGCCTGCCAGAAAAGTACCTAATTGGAATGGCCAATGGAATTCTAGCATGTAAGGTCAAGTGCATCCCAAACCTTTGACCTAGCGAAAAAGCACACAATGAAAACAGACAAGCAAAAAGTGTTCTTTAAAACCTATGACCACTCTATTATACAACAAATATCATCAACAGATTGAAAGTAAGTCAAATCTTTGGTAATCACATTCCGCAAGGACAAGATATCTAATTGTACATGACATTGTGACTGAAATGAACAGCACATTGAGTATAGATCTGTACAAAATGGCAGCATTACATATACAGTATCAGCATCTTATCCTTTTGCACAATCATGATTACAGCAAAGAACAGAGAAAGTGGAAGTTGTTGTGTTTGTGCCTGCTCTTGCCCTCGCTCCACCCTCTCTACCTCTGAGGCGACTCCCTTCGGGCCTGATGGACAGTTGCTGCTGCATCTTCTCCTCGCCGTTTCTTCCCGGAGTCCCCGGGCTGGCCTGATGCTGCGAATCCGCCATGTTCCTGATGATGTAGGGCGCACTCCGGTTTGTACCAGCAAGGGCGCGAACCTCGGGAGCATCCCCCTGTAGTGACGTCACCCGCTTCCAACATAAAAGGTCTTTGCTTACGCTTTCGAATCAAGTTAGCAAGGGATTGATTGCGGGGATCATCTCGACTCGCTTCATTCTCCGCTGCTCTGCCTCCTCGAACTTAACAGGGTTACCCGCTCCTCGGGGGTCCCGCTCTCTCCTCTTGTTTTCAGATTGCTAAGTCAGGATCCAGTACTCGCTCCTTGAGGGCCTACGTCCCTGAACGCTCAGAAGACTCCCTATTGCCTGGAAGCGATCGCAGACGTGAACATTGTGAGTTTCTATTTCAGTTTGCATATAGGAACCGGTACTTGCTCCTTGAGGGCCCATGTTCCTAGAACTCTGAAGATTCTCTTCTAAGACGCTATCGCAGGTACGGAGATCGTGAGTTATTACAGATTGCAGATAGGAACCGGTACTCGCTCCTCGAAGGCCAATGTTCCTAAAATCCTCCGAAGACTCTTTTCTATTTCAGAAGTTATTTCATATACAGATATTGTGAATTCTTATTTCAGTTTGCATCTAGGAACCAGTACTCGCCTAGCGGCTCCTGTTCCTGAATATACAAACTATTCTCTATTGCCTAGAAACCTTTACAGAGATAGATAACTGAGTCACCATCGCTCTCTCAGAGCTGTCCCTGGAACCAGGTACTTGATCCTCAAGGGCTTAACTCTCTCCAGCTACTGAGCCTTCTTATTTATCTATGTGAGTGTATCATCTACTTCTGGTTATGTATCCAGCATACCCTGTCTATTCACTATCTATGAGCCTCTCTCTACAGCTCAGCAAAACCCGGAGATAGCAGTTCCAGGATCTGAAGGACTTCAGCCCTGCCGGGCACATCAGCTCACTACTGCCACCTCTGGTAGTTCTACTACCTGTCTAATAAAGAATTATCTGTGTCTGTCTCCATACTCCAGCCTAGTCGGTGGTCCCTCTCATGATGTCCTCCTGGGGGCGCTGTCATCTGCCATCGGCCCAAGGATTCACCATTCTACATTAGAGTGCTCATCTCTCACTCTTTTAGAGCTGAGTACAACATACTGCTACCTTGCAGTCTACTCTCAACTGTTGCTAACATTTTCTTCCTCAGGACCTGTATCATACCAATTGCTACTTCTTAGCAGGAACCATACAGATGGCCAACACCTCCCTTCAGGGGAACTCTCGTATTTCAGGTTGCCACTCTGTGCGGAGATCCATAACAGATACTAACTCCTTCTCTCTGGAAGAATAGATCTTAGATGGTTGCTGACCTCTCCCCTCTGGGGAGCAACTCCATAACAGCTCCTACAACAGATTGCTACTCTGCAGTCTTAACCTATAACAGATTGCTAACCCCGGCAGCGTCGCTAACAGATTGCTAACCCCGGCAGCGTCGCTAACAGATTGCTAGCTCCTCTCCTCTGGGGAAGCAAAGCTCAACAGGATTGCTAGCTCCTTTCCTTGGGAGGAGCATACTCTGACTGCCAACTCCTAGCAGAAACTCTAACAGATTCCTAACTCCATCTACGGAGTCTAACAGATTGCTAACTTCGCCCTCCTGGCAGGGTGATCGACAACAGATTGCTAACTCCTCCCTTCTTGAGGAGTAAAGCGTAACAGATTGCTAGCTCCGCCCTCCTGGCGGGGTGATCGCTAACAGAAGTGGCACCCCAATAGCTACAGTATAGCTCTAATATTAGAGCTGATAGCAGCACAACTATGTGATGTTAAACAAAAGGCCCTAGAGAGTCCCTGTTGAAAAAGTGCACTCAAGGGGACAGCCTAAGGTCCAAGGCAGCAGAGTTGAACAAGAAGGCAACAGGAACAGGACCAAAGAGCATGGCATGGAGGCTGATGACCAGAAGAAGACATCACAGAATGGAGGCAGGAGTCCTAGGAGAAGACACAGCAGCATGGGGGCAACATCAGGATGAGCTGAGCTGAGATACTACAATTAAGGTAGCAGCAGGAAGAGCTGAGGTGAGATGAGATGAGACACTGCCATGAAGGCAGCAGCAGGATAAGCTGACATGAAATGAAACACCAGCATGGAGGCAGCAACAGGATGAGCTGACATGAGATGAAACATCAGCATTGAGGCAGCAGCAGGATGAGCTGACATGAGATGAGACAGACACCAGCATCAGGAACAGGAGATGAGACATAATGAGATGAGATAGCAGCTGGACTATTACTGGAGACTCCATCAAGGAGGCTGTAGTATGAGAAGAGCATCAAGGGCTTTAGCTAGACAGCAGGACAATAGTGGCAGACAGTAGACCATCCCCTTCAGCAAGCCAGCACAGGAACTCTGTGGTCAGGATGGGCCCAGTAGTCTTCTTCCATCTACTCGGCACAGGAACTCTGTAGTGAGGATGAGCCCAGCAGTCTTCTTCTATCTAGCTGGCATAGGAACTCTGTAGTGAGGATGGGCCCAGTAGTTTTCTTCCACCTGGCCGGCACAGGAATTCTGTACAGAGGCCCGGCCAGGCTTCTTTAGACAAGTTTTGTTTGTTGGCATTGAATGTCAGCAGGTCTGCTCCTTCATGGCCCTTTGCCTCGGCATGGATTGCCACTTGGGGGGTAGCATGTTTTTGAGGGCCCTACCTCAGGTCATCTATAGGGCCAGAGACTGCTATGGGGTATAGAGACCTGAGATGCTGAGAAAGGCACAGGTAGTGGCTCAGGCATACTCAATATCTGACTCAAGATGCTGACCATGGTGTTAAATGATGTTGCCGCCATTGTCAGAGCTTGTGTGTGTGCTGCCTTCTGATCATGCAGGGCTTGGGTTTGATTGTTGACAGCCCTCAGGCGCACTAGCTCTGCCCATATGTGGTAGAGGTGTATCCCCATATCTACTTTCCAGTCGATCCAGCTGCTCATGTATCAAGTTGTCTGTTGGTGCTGGTGTCGGTGACATTGGTGATGCTGGTGCTGGTGCTGTTGCCGGTGCTGGTGGCGGTACTGTGCTGGTCATAACACAACCTCCTCCTCACCAGTCTCAACCTCGTCCTCAACACAGCCAAGACTGAACTCCTCCTCATTTCCCCGGATCACAATAACCTTTCGCTCCCTGGCCCCCTCAACTATCACAGCTGCCCAAGCGAGAGACCTCGGCATTATACTGGACAACCGACTGAACTTAAAAAAATTTGTTAACAACACAACTAAAGACTGCTTCTACAAACTTCAAATTCTGAAAAGACTTAGACCCCTCCTCCACTTCTATGACTTTCGGGCGGTCCTCCAAGCTACCCTTTTCTCTAAAATCAACTACTGCAACTCCCTCCTTCTTGGCTTCCCCGCAACTACCACAAAACCCCTGCAGATACTCCAGAATGCCGCCGCCAGAATCCTAACCAACTCCAGCCAAGGAGATCACATCACGCCCATCCTCTGGAATCTCCATTGGCTCCCTATAAGCTTTAGAATCCTTCATAAGTCACTCACTATTATTCACAAGACCATCCACAATCAACACTCTCTCGAACTAAAAATCCCGCTACGACTCCATAGTTCAAAAAGACCGGTTAGAGTGGCCTACAAAGGAACCCTACACACTCCCCCCTCCAAATGCACCCTTCACACCTCCACTAGGGAATATGCCTTCTCCACAGCTGGGCCATCTCTATGGAACACCATGCCACCAGACCTACGCCAGGAACACTGCCCGCTGACCTTTAAGAAAAAACTTAAGACCTGGCTGTTGAAACAAGCCTATCCTTAACATTATAATCTTTGATGCTTCATTCAGTATTTTTATTGTATATATTTTATAAGTATATATCGTTGTTATAACAAACATCTTTCATATATACTACTACTCTATTGTTCCTTCTCTCCTTACTCTCTTCCACCCTCCAAGTTCCAGTAACCCTCGTTCATTGTAACTCACCTCTTCTCTTAATTCTCAGTAGCCTCAAAGCTACGATTAAGTTAATGTTAATTTACCCTTGTTCGATGTGAACCGATGTGATATGACATGTGTCATGAACGTCGGTATAGAAAAGAATGAAATAAATAATAAATAAATAAATAAATAAATAAGATTATTATTATTATTATTATTTATTAATTTCTATACCGGCTTTCACGACCAAAGGTTGCATCAAGTCGGTTTACATTTAACAAGTCGTGTAATAAACATAGAACTAGGGTAATTGAACTGGTGCAGAAAATAATAGTTACAATGAACAAGGAAATTACCAACTGGGATAGGAGGAAAAAAAGAGAAAAGGGACAGGAATATTTACATAGTAAAACGCATTTACAGTGAATATTTACATAGTATGCAATAAAGGATCTGTGTCAAGAGGATGTCGAGGGCTAAATGAAGTCAAGGAAGGGGTGGGGTATGGGCTGGTGGGGTTTACACTAGGAAAGAGGGAAGAAGGAGGTTAGGGGTGACAATTGGTGGTTGAAAGGGAACCTGGATCAATCTGAACTCTGGTAGGCTTTTGATGATGTTTTGGCCTTAAAAAGTGGCATAAGGGGACTGGTGGGCTTCTCTTGTTCAGTGCTTGCTGCCTCATGCTGGCGACGTAGTGTGCTTGACAGAGGTTGTTGTGGCTCAGCTGTCTCCCATTGCAGGCTGGGTTCCTCCATGTAGGCTGATATATTTAGGCTTACATTGAATGGGCTTGCTGAGCAAGGGGTTCCTGCATCTGGCTATACTCAGGATGCTGGTGCTACTGCTGCTCCTCCTCCTCTTCATTGACCTGTGTGTGTCCATCAGCAAGGGAGTACGGAAATGTGCTGTTGCATTGCTTGATGGCTGGGACTGGCAAACTCCTGGGTGAGAGCTGTGGAAACAAAGAAGAAGACATAAGTAATAAAGCCAAGAATTACACTTGTACCATTTGGGATGAGAAATGCATTTTGCTTCTTAATCAATGTAAGCATCTTATGCCAAATGATGTGGACAACTGCAGGAGCCTTGCCATTTACAGGTGGGGTGAACTTACCGGCTCTGGCTCTCATGGTGTCCAGCCGCTCAGCTATTCCCTCAAGCACATCCAGTCCGATGTCGCTGGATTAGGCGCTCCTCCATCAGTGTCAGCACTATCGGATAAGAGGCTCTTCCTGCAACATATATTTGTTCCTTTGGGACACCTTGGTTTTCAATTGGGCATTTATGTCATGATATCTGTGGGCCACCTGCTCCCCACTCTGCTTCATGCCGCTGTGCCTGGAGATAGCCTGGGCAATGGTACACCAGATCTGGCCCTTGGATGCCCTCGATGTCCTGGCCGCATGGTCCTTGCGATAATCATTAAATTGTCCTCCATGCTGAACTTCAGAGTCATCAGACGAGTGCGCCTTGCTGCCTGGCTGCCAGATTAGGGTGCCACTTCCAGAGAGGTGTCCTCCCTTTCCTCACTCTCACTCCCTCTCCCCTCTTCCCTCCTTCCTCCCCCATGCCCTTCCCCTACAAATTCCCTTCCCCTCTGCACTTTCTGTCTATCCCTAGCCTGCCATCATCCTCCCTCCATACTCACCTGCCTATCCCCTTCCCCCTCCTGCCTCCTTCTTCTCCTATCCCTTCCCTTCTGCTTATCTCTACTCTACAAAATTATTCAGAGTAGTTAAATCACAGGCAGACTGTGATACATTACAGGAGGACCTTGCAAGACTGGAAGATTGGGCATCCAAATGGCAGATGAAATTTAATGTGGACAAGTGCAAGGTGATGCACATAGGGAAAAATAACCCTTGCTGTAGTTACACGATGTTAGGTTCCATGTTAGGAGCTACCACCCAGGAAAAAGATCTAGGCATCATAGTGGATAATACTTTAAAATCGTCGGCTCAGTGTGCTGCAGCAGTCAAAAAAAGCAAATAGAATGTTAGGAATTATTAGGAAGGGAATGGTTAATAGAACGGAAAATGTCATAATGCCTCTGTATCGCTCCATGGTGAGACCGCACCTTGAATACTGTGTACAATTCTGGTCGCCGCATCTCAAAAAAGATATAGTTGCGATGGAGAAGGTACAGAGAAGGGCAACCAAAATGATAAAGGGGATGGAACAGCTCCCCTATGAGGAAAGGCTGAAGAGGTTAGGGCTGTTCAGCTTGGAGAAGAGACGGCTGAGGGGGGATATGATAGAGGTCTTTAAGATCATGAGAGGTCTTGAACGAGTAGATGTGACTCGGTTATTTACACTTTCGAATAATAGAAGGACTAGGGGGCATTCCATGAAGTTAGCAAGTAACACATTTAAGACTAATCGGAGAAAATTCTTTTTCACTCAACACACAATAAAGCTCTGGAATTTGTTGCCAGAGAAGGTAGTTAGTGCAGTTAGTGTAGCTGGGTTCAAAAAAGGTTTGGATAAGTTCTTGGAGGAGAAGTCCATTAATGGCTATTAATCAATTATACTTAGGGAATAGCCACTGCTATTAATTGCATCAGTAGCATGGGTTCTTCTTAGTGTTTGGGTAATTGCCAGGTTCTTGTGGCCTGGTTTTTGGCCTCTGTTGGAAACAGGATGCTGGGCTTGATGGACCCTTGGTCTGACCCAGCATGGCAATTTCTTATGTTCTTATGTTCCTTATCCTATTCCAAATCCTCCACCTAGCACTCCTGCCCTCATCTTCCCTCTCCCTCTCCTCTCTCCTCCCCTGTCCTCTCCTCTCTCCCCATGCCTCACATTCCATCCTCTCCACTCCTCAACACCACCATGCTTCACCACTCCTTCTCTGCCTCACCATCATGCCTCACCACTCCTCCCCCTCTCCACCACACCTCACCCAAACACAAAGAGAGATACACAGAAAGGACATACTAGCAAAAACTTTCATACACACAGATCAAGACAATAGTCAAAGGGAAAGGGAAACCTTCTGGGGAAGGGGGAGACTTTTCTGAACGGATGGGCTCCACCTTAACCAAGGTGGAACCAGACTGCTGGCACTTACTTTTAAAAAGGAGATAGAGCAGCTTTTAAACTAGAACAAAGGGGAAAGCTGACAGTCACTCAGCGCTGCATGGTTCAGAGGGAGGTCTCTTCAAAAGATACTAATGATGCATTAGAATTAGGGTATCCAAACAGTGAGATTCCAATAATAAGAAAAGTAGTCCAAGTGCCTGTAATTAAAAAATCACCTGAGCTAAAAATTCCAATTTATCCCTGTCAAATGACATGCAGAATGTAAATACAAACAAAAGCCACACTTTGAAATGTTTGTATGCTAATGCCAGAAGTCAAAGAAGTAAGATGGGAGAATTAGAATGTATAGCAGTGAATGATGACATAGACTTAATTGGCATCTCAGAGATATGGTGGAAGGAGGATAACCAATGGGATAGTGCTATACTGGGGTACAAATTATATTGCAATGACAGAGAGAAGCATCCAGGAGATGGGGTGGCGTTTTATGCCTGGGATGATAGAGTCTAACAGGATAAAGATCCTGCATGAGACTAAATGCACAATCGAATCTTTATGGGTAGAAATCCCTTGTGTGTTGGGGAAGAGTATAGTGATAGGAGTATATTACCATCCACCTGGTCAAGATGATGAGACGGAGAGTGAAATGCTAAGAGAAAATAGGTAAGCTAACCAAATTGGTAGTGCGGTAACAATGGGAGATTTCAATTACCCAAGCAAAAGCAAGAAGCAAAAGCCTTGCACATCAATTAATATCCATACATCCAGCGTGCAAGGAAATAGTAAAGCAAGTCCACCTTCAAAATTATAATAAGTTTTTATTGATTAGCTGAAATTCTTCAATATTAATAGTGGCAACTCCATACATTTTCAATGACAAATATTAAAGTCCCCCGACACGGTCCGTGTTTCGCGGTCGCTGCATCGGGAGGGACCCACAATCAGTATCATCTAAAACATAAAGATAATAAAGCTGATGGACCTGACAACAATGGCTACACAGTTTCAATAAATTTTCAAACATACCTTGTACGTGCATCATGGAGCGCATCGGCTCACACGATTGAAAGACGATTTAAAGAGGTAATTTGGCGCCAAAAGACAGCAGCTATCGCGATAGATTCGTTCGTATAAGCCCCTCCCTCTCTATACACGGTTCAACCAAACAAATGCCATTCTTCATCCCTGTTTAGTCCCTTAGGATGGACGGAGGAAAGCATAAAAATCCACTTCTGTTCCCGTCTACCTAAAATTTCTGAGTAATTACCTCCCCTAAATGGGGGAACAACCACCTCTAAGACTGAAACTGCAATTCAGCAATAGTGTGTTGGTATTGAACCCAGTGTGTAACCAAAGGTTCATCCATCCTAAGGAGACGAATGTTTGAACAATGTTCTATAATGCGGGTTTTGATCATCCTAGAGGTCTTCCCCACATATAACATGGAACACGGACATTGTATAACATACACCAAACCCTTAGTGGTACAGTCTGATGTATTGCAAAGTTTAAAGTGAACCCCAGTGTCAGGATGAATAAAGGAGTCTGAATGGCTGGTATGTTTACACATCGTGCAGTGCCCACAGGGGCCATGATGGCCTCCCCTGGTGTCCCTCAATTGTTTACTAAGACTAGCGTGTACTAGCTGATCCCGGAGGTTACTAGCTCTCCGAAAAGTGAAACGTAATGATCCCTGGAAAAGGGAAGTTAAAGATAAATTCTCCCAGTGTCTTCTTATCATTGTGGCAATAGCCTTACTCGCTGTTGAAAATGGTAAAATACAATTGAGACATGGACTGTCATCATCCATTGAAGGAAGAAGCAACCAGTCTCGATTGGCATACAATGCCCTTTTAAAAGCCTTTTTTACCACTCGTGGGGGGTAACCCCTTTCCCAAAACCGCTGAGACATCAGTCGGGCTTGCTCTAAAAAATCACTCCGGGATGAGCATAGACGTTTCAATCTTAAAAATTGCCCCGTAGGGATATTATCTCTAAGGGGCTTGGGATGACAGCTCGAGTAGGCTAAGAGTGTGTTTCTATCAGTCTCTTTCCTAAATAGAGTGGTGACATACTTATCCTGTTCTACTGAGATCGTAATATCAAGGAAAGCGATTTCTGAAGCATGAATGCAAAAATTAAATTGAATGTGTGGGTTCAACGAGTTGAGCCAATCAAAAAAACCAAAAAATTGAATGTCAGATCCAGTCCAAATAATTAGAATGTCGTCAATATATCGTAGCCACAAAGCCACATGGGAAAACCATTCCGTAGGATATACTAAAGACGATTCATAGTCGTCCATATACAGACAGGCAAGTGAGGGGGCCATAGTGGCCCCCATTGCCGTCCCTTTAATCTGTTGGTAGTAGCTCTGGTCAAACATAAAAAAATTTTTTGTTAGGGCCAAAGTGGCAAGTTGTACCAAAAATGCCGTGGACGGCCGGTGCGGAGCCGGTCGTTGGTTCAGAATATTTTCAATTAATTGTAATGCATCTAATTGAGGAATGTTGGAATACAGAGAGATAACATCAAGAGTCACAAAAAAGAAACCACCGGACGGGACAGTTGAATTTGACAAAATAGTGATGAGATGTGTAGTGTCCTTAACATAGGACCGGATCTGAGTAACAAAAGGGTGCAAAAAGATATCAACGAATTTAGAGAGTGGCTCAAGCAATGAATTAATGCCCGAGACTATAGGACGTCCAGGGGGATGTACCAGAGTCTTATGAATTTTGGGTAAAAGATAAAATAGGGGCATGGTGGGAATTGAATTTACCAAGAATTTTGCCTCCCTATTCGTGAGCATGTTGCGGTCAAGGGCTTCCTGAACAAGATCTTTAATTATCTTTAAGAGATCTTGTGTGGGGTCTCCTAGGAGTAGTTTATAGCATGAGGTATCGCTTAACTGACGAAGTGCCTCCACCTCGTAGTCAGTTTTACCCCACACTACAATACCCCCACCCTTATCAGCGGGTTTTATGACTATGGATGAGTCGTTGGATAACTCCTTGACTGCAATAGCCTCTTGCTGGGATAAATTGTATCGAACATACTGTTTTTTTTGTAGCAAGGGAGTGAGCATCTGTCCTTACTAAACTCTCAAAAGCCCCCAACAGTGGGTTTACGGGACCAGGAGGGGTCCACCTAGACCGCTTCGAGATCACTGACATATCCAATGTTGGTGGAGAGTCTGCAAAAAATAGTTTTAGTCGTAAAGCACGAAAAAACTTATATAAGTGCACTTGTAAATCAAAAGGATCACATCTAGCAGTTGGTACAAACGATAAACCTCTCTGTAAAGTTCTTTTTTCTACATCAGTCAGTACACGGGAAGATAAATTGAAAACGGTCTCCGTAGTCACTGCCATGCGTCCGGGAGGCGCGTCGGAGGATGTGGTGTGCGAGACATTTTCTGTCCTGACTGGAAAGGGTTGGTGGCAGTACGGGATCGTGTGCTGCGAGTCTCTCTGGGAGGTTGGCCCGAATCTAAAAAAGAGGCCGCTATTGAGGAGTATCGCGAGGAGGCAGAGGTAAAAGATTGTCCCATATTCAATGATCCTTGTATAGGAGCTGAAGTGCTGGAGGCTCCCCGGGCCTTGCGTCCTTGCCCGCGACCTCGAGGTGCATCTTCGCTCACAGATTCCTCTGAGGATGATGATGAGCCCTGCGCAAAGGTTACTTTCTTTTGTGGCTTCTTGGCCATCCATTTGTATACGTATCCTGTGGTGTAGTCTGTAGAATCACGCTGGAATTTGCTGAATTTAACAGCTTTCAGTTCGTCCCTAAACTTGGTTAAGTTCTCTTCAAATTCTTGAAACTGCTGTTGAAATGTGTCCAGCACCGTCGAATGTTTAATTAAATCAAGTTTAAATGCCAGATCCTCCTTTAAGGTGACTAGCAGCTCCAGCTCCAGCAGCTCCAGCACTTCAGCTCCTATACAAGGATCATTGAATATGGGACAATCTTTTACCTCTGCCTCCTCGCGATACTCCTCAATAGCGGCCTCTTTTTTAGATTCGGGCCAACCTCCCAGAGAGACTCGCAGCACACGATCCCGTACTGCCACCAACCCTTTCCAGTCAGGACAGAAAATGTCTCGCACACCACATCCTCCGACGCGCCTCCCGGACGCATGGCAGTGACTACGGAGACCGTTTTCAATTTATCTTCCCGTGTACTGACTGATGTAGAAAAAAGAACTTTACAGAGAGGTTTATCGTTTGTACCAACTGCTAGATGTGATCCTTTTGATTTACAAGTGCACTTATATAAGTTTTTTCGTGCTTTACGACTAAAACTATTTTTTGCAGACTCTCCACCAACATTGGATATGTCAGTGATCTCGAAGCGGTCTAGGTGGACCCCTCCTGGTCCCGTAAACCCACTGTTGGGGGCTTTTGAGAGTTTAGTAAGGACAGATGCTCACTCCCTTGCTACAAAAAAACAGTATGTTCGATACAATTTATCCCAGCAAGAGGCTATTGCAGTCAAGGAGTTATCCAACGACTCATCCATAGTCATAAAACCCGCTGATAAGGGTGGGGGTATTGTAGTGTGGGGTAAAACTGACTACGAGGTGGAGGCACTTCGTCAGTTAAGCGATACCTCATGCTATAAACTACTCCTAGGAGACCCCACACAAGATCTCTTAAAGATAATTAAAGATCTTGTTCAGGAAGCCCTTGACCGCAACATGCTCACGAATAGGGAGGCAAAATTCTTGGTAAATTCAACTCCCACCATGCCCCTATTTTATCTTTTACCCAAAATTCATAAGACTCTGGTACATCCCCCTGGACGTCCTATAGTCTCGGGCATTAATTCATTGCTTGAGCCACTCTCTAAATTCGTTGATATCTTTTTGCACCCTTTTGTTACTCAGATCCGGTCCTATGTTAAGGACACCACACATCTCATCACTATTTTGTCAAATTCAACTGTCCCGTCCGGTGGTTTCTTTTTTGTGACTCTTGATGTTATCTCTCTGTATTCCAACATTCCTCAATTAGATGCATTACAATTAATTGAAAATATTCTGAACCAACGACCGGCTCCGCACCGGCCGTCCACGGCATTTTTGGTACAACTTGCCACTTTGGCCCTAACAAAAAATTTTTTTATGTTTGACCAGAGCTACTACCAACAGATTAAAGGGACGGCAATGGGGGCCACTATGGCCCCCTCACTTGCCTGTCTGTATATGGACGACTATGAATCGTCTTTAGTATATCCTACGGAATGGTTTTCCCATGTGGCTTTGTGGCTACGATATATTGACGACATTCTAATTATTTGGACTGGATCTGACATTCAATTTTTTGGTTTTTTTGATTGGCTCAACTCGTTGAACCCACACATTCAATTTAATTTTTGCATTCATGCTTCAGAAATCGCTTTCCTTGATATTACGATCTCAGTAGAACAGGATAAGTATGTCACCACTCTATTTAGGAAAGAGACTGATAGAAACACACTCTTAGCCTACTCGAGCTGTCATCCCAAGCCCCTTAGAGATAATATCCCTACGGGGCAATTTTTAAGATTGAAACGTCTATGCTCATCCCGGAGTGATTTTTTAGAGCAAGCCCGACTGATGTCTCAGCGGTTTTGGGAAAGGGGTTACCCCCCACGAGTGGTAAAAAAGGCTTTTAAAAGGGCATTGTATGCCAATCGAGACTGGTTGCTTCTTCCTTCAATGGATGATGACAGTCCATGTCTCAATTGTATTTTACCATTTTCAACAGCGAGTAAGGCTATTGCCACAATGATAAGAAGACACTGGGAGAATTTATCTTTAACTTCCCTTTTCCAGGGATCATTACGTTTCACTTTTCGGAGAGCTAGTAACCTCCGGGATCAGCTAGTACACGCTAGTCTTAGTAAACAATTGAGGGACACCAGGGGAGGCCATCATGGCCCCTGTGGGCACTGCACGATGTGTAAACATACCAGCCATTCAGACTCCTTTATTCATCCTGACACTGGGGTTCACTTTAAACTTTGCAATACATCAGACTGTACCACTAAGGGTTTGGTGTATGTTATACAATGTCCGTGTTCCATGTTATATGTGGGGAAGACCTCTAGGATGATCAAAACCCGCATTATAGAACATTGTTCAAACATTCGTCTCCTTAGGATGGATGAACCTTTGGTTACACACTGGGTTCAATACCAACACACTATTGCTGAATTGCAGTTTTCAGTCTTAGAGGTGGTTGTTCCCCCATTTAGGGGAGGTAATTACTCAGAAATTTTAGGTAGACGGGAACAGAAGTGGATTTTTATGCTTTCCTCCGTCCATCCTAAGGGACTAAACAGGGATGTAGAATGGCATTTGTTTGGTTGAACCGTGTATAGAGAGGGCGGGGCTTATACGAACGAATCTATCGCGATAGCTGCTGTCTTTTGGCGCCAAATTACCTCTTTAAATCGTCTTTCAATCGTGTGAGCCGATGCGCTCCATGATGCACGTACAAGGTATGTTTGAAAATTTATTGAAACTGTGTAGCCATTGTTGTCAGGTCCATCAGCTTTATTATCTTTATGTTTTAGATGATACTGATTGTGGGTCCCTCCCGATGCAGCGACCGCGAAACACGGACCGTGTCGGGGGACTTTAATATTTGTCATTGAAAACGTATGGAGTTGCCACTATTAATATTGAAGAATTTCAGCTAATCAATAAAAACTTATTATAATTTTGAAGGTGGACTTGCTTTACTATTTCCTTGCACGCTGGATGTATGGAGATTTCAATTACCCCAATATTGACTGGGTAAATGTAACATCGGGACATGCTAGAGAGATAAAGTTCCTGGATGGAATAAATGACAGTTTTATGGAGCAATTGGTTCAGGAACTGACGAGAGAGGGAACAATTTTAGATCTAATTCTCAGTGGAGCACAGGATTTGGTGAGAGAGGAAATAGTGGTAGGGCTGCTTGGCAATTGTGATCATAATATGATCAAATTTGAATTAATGACTGAAGGGGGATAGTAAGCAAATCCACGGCTCTAATGCTAAACTTTCAAAAGGGAAACTTTGATAAAATGAGAAAAATAGTTAGAAAAATCTGAAAGGAGCAGCTACAAAGGTAAAAAGTGTGCAAGAGGCGTGGAATTGTTAAAAAATACCATCCTAGAAGCCCAGTCCAGATGTATTCCACACATTAAACTTGAGACAATGACAAGTTGAGACATCAACTTGTCATTGTTATTGTTTAGAATGTAAACCGAATTGATTAGTAATTCTGTTACTGGAAAATCAGTATATAAAAGTGCTAAATAAATAAATAAATAAAGATAGCTGGAAGGAAGGCAAAACGATTACCGGCATGGTTAAAAGGTGAGGTGAAAGAGGCTATTTTAGCCAAAAGATCTTCATTCAAAAATTGGAAGAAAGATCCAACAGAAGAAAATAGAACAAAGCATAAGCATTGGCAAGATAAATGTAAGACATTGATAAGACTGGCTAAAAGAGAATTTGAAAAGAAGTTGGCCGTAGAAGCAAAAACTCACAGTAAAAGCTTTTTAAAATATATCTGAAGCAGAAAGCCTGCGAGGGAGTCAGTTGGACTGTTAGATGATCGAGGGCTTAAAGGGGCACTTAGAGAAGATAAGGCCATCACGGAAAGTTTAAACAATTTATTTGCTTCGGTGGGGGAGTTGTGAATGGGAGCCTGCCTGGGGATGAATGTGAATGGGAGGCTGCTGTGGGATGGGATGGGAGAGTGACTAGCAGGCTGCCTGGGGAGGAGGTATGAATGGGAGCCTGTCTGGGGATGTGTATATAAGAGAGAACATGTGAGAGTGTAGAAGCTGTGTATGTGTGTGTGTGTGTGAGAGAGAGAGAGAGAGAGAGAGAGAGAGAGAAAAAATGTGGCTATGAGAGCCTGTGTGTAAGAGAGAGTGAGAGCATGTATGTTTGAAAGAGAGAGAACATGTGGGAGGGAAACCTTCTTTGTGTGTGAGGGAGCGTATGTGTGTGTGTGTGAGTCTGCATGTGAGGGAGAGCATGTGAGAGCTTGTGTATTTGTGTGGGAATGTGAACCTATGTGTGAAAGAGAATGTAAGAGTGAGAGCTGTGTGCGTCTGTGAGGGGGAATGAGAACCTGTGTGTGAGAGACAGCTTGTGTGTGTGTGTGTGGGGGGGGGGGGGGGGGGGGGTTGGGAGCCTGCATGTGAGAAAGAGCATATGAGAGTGGGAGCCTGAGTGAGAGAGAGTTTGTGGGAGTGGTAGCCTATGTGTATGCGAGAGAGAGTCTGTGGGAGTGGGAGCCTGTGTATATGTGAGAGAAAGTATGCAAGAGTGGGAGCCGGTATGATAGAAAGTGTGTGTGTGTGAGAGAGCACATGTAAGAGAGTCTTTATGAAGGAGGAAGGAAAGAAGATATGAGGAGAGAAGAAACAGAAAGAATAAAAGAGATCCTGAAAAAGGAATTAGGAAAAGACAGACAAGGGAAACAAAGAGACTGGGACCAACTGATTAAAAAAATAAAACAGATCCAACAACAAAGGTAAAAATAAAATATTTTGACTTTCAGTGACTGAAATATGCCATCTTTGGGATTGTCGTTTCTTATATACTAGTATTTTGCTGTTTCTTCGGTATTCCACTGTTCACACAATCTGGTTTGTCAAGCTTTCCATTTCAGTTTTGTCTGTATGTTTGTTTCTAATTAGTGGTCCCTTATTCTGTATTGGGAAAGGGTCTGTCTGTGTTGCGCAAGTGTAACAGAGGTACAGAATTTTGGCTAACATATAGTTTCTCTATAGGGATTTGTAGCAATTCAGCTTGTTTTGTTTGCCCACTAGGTGGTGCATTAGTGTTCTAGGGCTTGGTGTAATGCTTGCTTTTGCTGTCTTTTTGTAGATAAAGTTGCTGCTGAGTCCTGAGAACTACTGCTGTTTCGGTATGGCAAGGTTTAAGTGTGTTTTGTTTTGGGTTTTTTTTGTAGGGATTTGTCTTATTTCATAACTGTTTGACATTGGAGGGAGTTTCTTTAGCTTTCACTGAGGTGGCACCAGAATTTGAATTTTTTTTTTTTTTGCATGTCCTAGTTCTGTTCTGCACCTTTTGCAAATCTTAAGTTCTTATGATGATTATTATGATTATTGCTGTTTTATTGTAGTTATATTCTCTGTACTTTTGGAAAGAGGATTCATAAAAGAATACATTGATATTTGTTTTATTATGTGATTGGATCTGATATTTCTGTTAAGTGTTCTTGGTATACTTTTTACATGATGCAATAAATATAAAAAATTAATACAGATTAATAAGGTATTTTTAATGCTGATAAGTGCTTGAAATAATAGAATTAAAATATTTTAAAGCATCACTCATGATAAAACTATTTAGAAACCCATTGTCAGATGCACTCTAAGGCCTTATTTATTGATAAGAGTACAATTAGTAGGGCCTAGTCTGTATGTCAGCTGCCCACCCATATTAACCTTGGGCCTCCCCCAAAAATTCATTTCTGGCTATGCAACTGTTGTTCTGTGCTTATTGATTTGAAGTCAGGGTGCAGTAGTAGGAATGATTTGAAAAATCAGTCTATTTTGAGATGGCCTGTAGGTGGCGGCACAAGATAAGTAACTAAGGCACTGCAGCTTACAATAAGCTGAGGATCAGAGCCTGTTTGAGAATGTACAGAAGGTACAGAGAATGGAGAATGGAGAAGGTACAGAGAAGGGCGACCAAAATGATAAGGGGAATGGAACAGCTCCCCTATGAGGAAAGACTAAAGAGGTTAGGACTTTTCAGCTTGGAGAAGAGACGGCTGAGGGGGGATATGATAGAGGTATTTAAAATCATAAGAGGTCTTGAACGGGTAGATGTGAATCTGTTATTTACTCTTTCAGATAATAGAAAGACTAGGGGGCACTCCATGAAGTTAGCATGGGGCACATTTAAAACTAATCGGAGAACGTTCTTTTTAACGCAACGCACAATTAAACTCTGGAATTTGTTGCCAGAGGATGTGGTTAGTGCAGTTAGTATAGCTGTGTTTAAAAAAGGATTGGATAAGTTCTTGGAGGAGAAGTCCATTACCTGCTATTAATTAAGTTGACTTAGAAAATAGCCACTACTATTACTAGCAATGGTAACATGAAATAGACTTAGTTTTTGGGTACTTGCCAGGTTCTTTTGGCCTGGATTGGCCACTGTTGGAAACAGGATGCTGGGCTTGATGGACCCTTGGTCTGACCCAGTATGGCATGTTCTTATGTTCTTATGTTTTATTTCTTGTTTTAAATGTCTGATAAATAATATTTACTGGAGAAAAAAAGTTGTGCAATGTAAAGTGCATGAGTAGTATCAAGTGAAACTTACTTGAGTTCTTATCTGCTGTCCTTCCTTAACTCTCATAATCAGGACTTCTAGCCCAAGGTATTGACTCTTATTTTAATATCACAAAACTTCCCAATATCACAGTACAAATGGGCAACAGATACCGTAATTCTACTCTTTTTATAATAATTTGATCAAAACTGGTTTGAAACTTCAGGAGCATAAAGCCAGCCCTGTTTGTTGGCTGCTGGCCTACCGGTTTTGTCAACGGTTCTTTTTTAGGAGGGGGAATCTCTTTCCTTTTGACCATAAAATGCATTCACAAAAAAGCGGGGAGTAGCTGGCTTGTTACGGCAGTTACTACCCCAAACCAAATAAGCCTGATACTTCACTTTCAATGCATATCCAGCATAGATCTCTGCTTCAACGGCAGGGGGAATGAAGACAAGTGGATCTATATACAGACAACAACCAACAAGGACTGAATTACATAGTCTGGGTAAACAAATAAGCATGGGTGTAGCTTGCTTATTGCGGCGGTTACTACCCCTAACTAATTAAGCTAGATATTTCACTTAGATTCATTTCCAACACTGCTCTCTACATTAATGGTGAGGGTGGAAGGGAAATAGAACCAAAAGGTTACTAAGAGCCAAGAGAAACAGATAAGTATGAGAAGAAAAAAAAGTGCGAAGCTTGCTGGGCAGACTGGATGGGCCGTTTGGTCTTCTTCTGCTGTCATTTCTATGTTTCTATGTTACAGCAAAGATGAAACCCTGAAGCTCATTAGCCATAATTGTTGAACAACTGGGTCATAGTACAAATGCACCTCCAGTAGGGAGAGAGCAATGTCGTTACATAGTTAGCTCTACAGCCACCCCAAGCACTCAGCCTGTGCGCTACTGCTGACCCTACTAGAAAAAAAATAAAGGCTCTGGGCAGCACAGCCTAAGGGATCCTTGAGCTAGTGTTGCCACCTTCGCACCCCTATGAGGTTCTTTGTTCATTTTCACAATGGGATAAATAGCATTAGTAGCAATAGTGAACACTCCATTAATACTGAGCAAACCATTTTATCCATATGCATTCATTTTTATTGCCTTCTTCTACTTTAACAATTAGGTCTAGATAAGGTAGCAAACTCACTGTTCTTTTCCTGTAGTTCTTGCCTTACTCTTTGTCTCTTATGGCAAAGGTACAAATTGTGTCGCAAGCTTTTGTTCCTCCAGAAATCTAATCCACCACCTTATCATTACCAGTGTATTTACATTTTCGTGAAGAAGTAGATTATATGCCATATTTAATCTTATCAGTTTAAACTGTAGGGCTTTTTAGAGCTTTCTTAATCTTTTAATGGGTTAGAATATAATATTCATATTATTTTGTTCAATGTGTGCTTTACAGGTCCTTTCATTAAGATGCACTATGCTACCTACTGCTCTTTTTTTACCTACATTTTTACTTTCCTTATTTCTTTGTCTAATTGTACTTTTCACCCCTTATCAGCTTCTCCTTTAACTCTGAATGTGGACGCCAATGTATTTTGTTTTTTTTAAAGTGCCTTGCTTGAAGGAACCAAGCTATCCCATAAAGCTTCATGTCTGCATTTTCTTTCACTTGAAGGCAGTAAGACGCAAATCAAAGGGCATCTGAAGGGCTGTGCTGTACAAGCTATTCATAAAAGTTTTCCTTGTCCAAGTTTGGATTTTTTGGTCACAAATGTATGATATCTGTTCTCCATTAGTCTTTCTATGTAAAGTGTGCATAGGCAGAGAAATACAGTTAAATAAGTTTATAAGGATTGTCAAACATCTGTTCAGAGCCAGATTTCTCTCTTTAGTACATCAAGGCACAAAGGTGGGAGGGGGATCCCCCTGCATGAGTGTGCAGGAATGCCTGGTGGGGAGGGCAGGGGGTGCCTCGGGTCTTTCTGTGGAACACGCACAGTATTGAAAGGGATGCCTCCTCCTCCAACCCAGTAACGCTTTCTCACCAGCGCTAGTCAGCCCGAGCGGCAGCATTCCGGCAGGGGCTTGCAGGCTTAGTAGCAATTCCATTTTATAGTGCTCCGCATGCTGCTGGCAGACTCAGCAGAAGAGGCAGATAAGACAGGCGGCTGTCCAGAGTGCCAGACCGGGGGTGGGATGCCATGCCATCGCTGTCGTTACAGCAGTGGCAGAAGGTAATCTCCTGTGCAGCCGCATCGCTAGAAGAAGACTGCCGGCCAACTGGCTACGCCATGAGAGGGGGGACTACCCATCCTCCGGACCAGCTGGTCGTAACGTTAGAGGGGGGGGGCAGGCCTCCATCCCTGGATGGCAACATTGGAGAGGAGGAACGCTCCCTCCCCCCTGACCACCCAGGGGGCCCACTCGGACCACCAGTGGATCTGTCAGCTAGCCCAGGTCGGATGGACACTGCGTCTCAGGCGGTGTTTGTGAAAAGTGCGGCCAGGACAGAGGAGGAAGAGGAGTCGCCTCGCCCACCCTGGCATGTTTAGGCAGCCGCCCGCGCTGTCTAGTGGGAAATCTGGGCTTGCATCCGGTGCTGCATGAGTCTCAGCTAAGCAGGACAGTTGAACAGAATTAGTACGGATACCACTTCAGATGCCTGTCTCTGGTTTTTATTTGGTTTTTTTTTAGAGTCCAACCTAAGCCAGTTTGAGCTAGAGTGTGAATGTTCTGCATGGACTTAGGTTTGCCGGGAAAGTCTTTTTCTGTATATTTTAAGATGGCGGCGGCCATCTTTAAATACGGCGGTGGCCATCTTTAAAGATGGCGCCGGCCAGCCAGTGCTCCTACCATATGACAGGGGCCGGCCAATGGCATGGATACCCTGTCATATGGTAAGGGCAAAGGGCCATTGGCGCCATCTTTATGAGTGGCAGCCGACGGCCTGAGAACGGGAGATCGCTCCCGGGACCACCACTAGACCACCAGGTATGTTTTAGGGGGATCGGGAGGGTGGGGGAAGCTAAGGGGTCATTTTTAAAGGGTCGGGTGGGGTTTTTTTTTATCGGGCCATCGGCACCATTTTTGAGTGGCAGCCAAAATGGCGCCGATGGACCGAGAGCGGGAGATCGGTCCCCGCGCCCCCACTGGACCACCAGGTACTCGTAAAAAGTTTTGGGGGGTTCGGGAGGGTGGGTGAAGGTAAGGGATTCGTTTTATAGGGTCGGGGTGGGTTTAGGGGTTTTTTTGGTGTGCCGGTTTTCCCCGCCCTCCCCCTCCCCCGATTTACGATTTTTCACGATAAATCGGGGGAATTTCTATTGTATCGCGACTTAACGATTTTTGACGATTTAAAATATATCTGTCGATTGTTTTAAATCGTCAAAAAACGATTCACATCCCTAGATACCAAGGGGTAAATATTCAGTCACTGAGCAGCTAGTTAAGTTAGCCACATACACATATCCGACTAACTTAATCAGGATATTCAGCAGTGCAGCCGTGCCACGGAATATACCCGGATAAGTTAGAGTTAGCCAGATATGTGGTATCCAGCTAACTCCGCTCCTCCCTGAAATACCTACCTATTTCTATGCTACCTACCTATTTCTATGAAATACCTACCTATTTCTATGCTAGCCACTACTCTGGCTTTTCCTCCTCCCAGTTCAAGTACCCCTGTTTATTTTAACTTTTCACTCTCTCCCTCTCTCCTAGCCTATTGTTCACGAAGTTGTTAATTTTAATGTTATTGCACCACTGTTTATTGTAAACCGATACGATATGATTGGTATCATGAGTGTCGGTATAAAAAAGACCTAAATAAATAAATAAATAAATATCTACCTCCCACCCCAGGAACGCCCCGACTTACCCAGCTAAATTCTAGCCGAATAAGCCTTTTAAATTCGTGGCTAAGCCATTTAGATGGATTACTTTACCTTTATCTGCCTAAATGACTTTTGAATATCTACCCCCAAGTAGCTAAATAATGTATTTGTGACCCCTCTATTTTCCAGGGGCCACTTCTGGTATTGCAAAGCACTCTTCAGCTCATTGCTTCTCTAGAGTCTGATTCTGCTGTGGAGGACACTTGAACACAAAAAAAAGGTTCATACATAAAGTATTGCTTTCCAAAACAAAAAATAAAATATATTGAACCAAAAAATAAGCAGTCCAGCAGTATAAAATGAAAGAACATACCAGAAATAGTTCCTCCAAATGCAGCAAATGCCAAAGTAAGAAAATCACAGTCCTTAAACAGTTAACAAGCTCAAAATGCAAATCCTCATGCATGTTGAGTATTATATAATAGACAAACTTGGATTTTTTCTGAGCCTCTGAATGGTCTCTTCTCACCCAGATACCCCCTCAGGAATCCTCTTCTCTGATTTTGACAGGAATTCTCAGCTCAAAATTTCTGATTTCTTTTAATGTTTTTTAAATGTTATCTTTTTTTATTTCAGGGGCTTTATATTTCTTCAATTGCAGCATAGATTTTGGATGAGATACATGCGAGGATACTAAGGGAGCTCAGAGATGTCCCTGTGGGTCCCACTGAAAGACTTGTTCCATGGATTCTTGGAAACGGGAATGGTGCTGCATGACTGGAGAAGAGCAGTTGTGGTCCTGCTTCACAAGAGTGGGAGCAGAGAGGAAGTTGGAAACTACAGGCCAAGTTAGCCTCACCTCGGTGGTAGGAAAATTAATACTCTGTTGAAGGAAAGGATGGTGAACTATTTGCAATCCTGTGGGTTGCTGGACCTGAGACAGCATGGATTCACCAGGGTAAGGTCCTGCCAAACAAATCTGATTGATTTTTTTAATTGGGTGACTAGAGAATTAGATCAAGGAAGAGCGCTCAATGTGATTTATTTGGATTTCAGCAAAGCTTTTGACTTGGTCTCGGATAGGAGGCTCATGAATAAAATGAGAAACTTGGTTGAGAGCACCAAGGTAGTGGAATGGATTGCCGAGGAACTGAGGAGTCTGCGGAGGAGCCGGGGACGGCTGAGGAAGCTCGGGTGCTCAGGCGGCTCCCTACTGCCGTGAGGGAGGTCGAACCGGGAGCAGGAGCTGGAAGCCGAGGGTAAGTGGGCCCAGACTCGGGCCTGCCGCGGGCAGCACACGCAACAGTACCTTGGTGGGCCGAGAAGTGAAGACTTGTTCTCCTCTCCAGACAATAGCTAAAAGGGGATCTTTAAGGAATAAAGGTTGAATGCTGCAGGGAAACAAATGCCTCCAATTTCCTCACTACTTGGGCAAGAAGGATGGCAGGACAAACTTCCTTCCACACAAAAAATACAGCCACCACTGTCCATCCATGGGGTGTGAGATGGAATAAGCAGGTCTTTTGTCATCCAAAATACTTCCCACAAGAAAGGGAATTTTCCATCCCTTAGCAAGGACCAGGGTATCCAGAAAAACACCCAAAAATAAAACTCACAATTCCTTGAACAAGTTACAAAAGCCAGAGGCAACTTCATCAGCCATGCTGTGGACTGAAAAGGTATATTTCCTCCTTCTGTCCTGAAACAGCAGGTTGTGAGGCCTGACCCACTAGGACTAGGGGACCATTCCTTCTCTTTAGGCCTTCCAACTCAAAATAGCACACCAAACTCTCGCTCTGCCTGCCTTTGAGCAGACTGGAGCTCACCACTCCAGCAGCTTCACAGGGGAGCTGTGAGAAGCAGTACACTCCTTGCTTAACTTTTATAACCCTGGTCCAAGACTAGGGCCCTCTAGCAGAGATCACAAGGGAGTCTCTGCCCTCAATTAACAGAAATTCTGCTAAGGCAGATGTGCAAATTTAGAGAATACATGTGTAACACCAATCCAGTCTTACAGGGATGTTCTGAGATTTCTCTTTTATCATGACAATTTCATTGGTGTTGTACACATGGATTGGCCTGTTTGAACTAGAAATTAGAGATGTGAATCGTGTGCCAGATCGTCTTAACGATCAGATTCGGCTGGGGGGGTGGGGGAATCCACCCCCCCATAATAATAGGGGCTGATGAGTAAAGTGGCCGGCGCCATCTTTAAAGATGGCGCCAGCCATCCAGTGCTCCTACCATGTGACAGGGGCCGGCCAATGGCACGGATACCCTGTCACATGGTAAGGGCAAAGGGGCATCGGCGCCATTTTTTTTTTTTTTTTTTAGAACAGCTGATGCCGCGAAATCTCTCCCCGAGGCCCCCTTGGATCTCTCCTCTCCCCGAGGCCCCCCTGGACCACCAGGTAATTTTAAAAGGTTTTGGGGGGGTCGATTTAAAGGGTCGGGTGGTTTGTTTTTTTATTTAGCGGCGCGGGCCTCCCTTAAAAAAAAGGGTCGGGAGGGTGGGGGGGTCGATTTAAAGGGTCGGGTGGGATTTTTTTTAATCGGGCCAACGGCGCCATTTTAATTAGTGGCAGCCAAAATGGCGCCGATGGCCCGAGAGCGGGAGATCGCGCCGGGACACCCCCCCCCCCCACTGGACCACCAGGTAACAACATTTTGGGGGGGTTCGGGAGGGTGGGGGAGGGTAAGGAATTGGTTTTATAGGATCGGGGTGGGTTTAGGGGTTGTTTTGGTGTGCCGGTTTTCCCGCCCTCCCCCAAAATTTAACGATACAATACAAATGCCCCTGACAATAAATCGGGGGCATTTGTATTGTATCGTGCACTCTAACGATTTTGGATGATTTTAAAATTATCTGACGATAATTTTAATCGTTCAAAAACGATTCACATCCCTACTAGAAATATTGTAGATTGACCACAGAGCCCATACAAGTAACCATAAAAAATATGTGAACTGTGAAAAATAGGGTCCTCATGATTGCTTGCCATTTCCATCATCTGTGAACATTAGCAAGATTGATTTTCAGGAGTCTTTTATTAGAGGTTGGATCTTGAGTGCGTTCCATGCAGGCAGATGCTAGAGGTGAATTGCTAGTAAGCAATTATAGCATTCTGAAGTAAAATGACCAATTGTGATCCATTAATTTATCTTCAGAAATGACCTTTTAATTTCAGGGTTTCTGCTGGACTCTAAAACAAGCACTTACTCTGCCATTCTTTAATTGCTTTCATTAATCAGATAGTGTCAACCATTTTTGGCCCAGTGGGATCATTTCTCCTCCAGCTATCATTGTTTCTTTAGAGGTAAATGTCTTTTCGGCATTTAGCAATACATTAAGTGGCTTCCTCTAGAGCTCAGGCTGTAAATGCTTGAACTGCACTCACATCTTCAATGCCAATATTGGGAAAATGCTATTTTAAATTCTGCATGCCATTCAAGGCTTTCACGGACTGTGATGTCCGGTACTGACGCATGAAGGTAAGAGCTGACACAAGTTGGAACCTTCTCCAGCCCCATTCTAATCAAGCTAAGTCTGCAATCATTCCCCCATACTAAAAGAAGAGCAACAGTAAAACAGAAAACCGGGAAAACAATTGCTGCCTTTTCCGAGAGGCTCATCTTGAAATAATTTAAGCTGCAATTGCCCTTTGATATACTGTCCAGTTATTTTACTGAACCTTCAATAAAAACACCACACCTTGTTATAATTGAGGTCTCTCCCCTCCCCCCCCCCCCCCCCCCCCGCCGTGTCCTCACTACGGAGAGGGGGGTCACCTCAGAGGCTGCTGAACTGGGATGATGCTGAGCAGGGAGGGGGGAGGGAGAAAATAATAACTATAGACACTTAGGGGTAGATTTTCAAAAAGCGCGCCTTCACGTACTTTTGTTGGCGCACCAGGCGCAAACAAAAGTACGCTGGATTTTAGTAGATACGCGCGTAGCCGCTAAAATCCTGGATCGGCGCGCGCAAGGCTGCCGATTTCGTGTAGCCGGCGCGCGCTGAGCCGCGCAGCCTGCCGCCGTTCCCTCCGAGGCCGCTCCGAAATCGGAGCGGCCTCAGAGGGAACTCGCTTTCGCCCTCCCCTCACCTTCCCCTCACCTTCCCCTCCCTTCCTCTATCTAACCCACCCCCCCGGCCCTATCTAGACCCCCCCCCTGTCGGGGGATTTACGCCTCCCGGAGGGAGAAGTAAATCCCCGCATGCCAGCGGGCCGCTGGCGCGCCGAGACGCGACCTGGGGGCGGTTCCGGAGGGCGCGGCCACGCCCCTGGACTGCCCCGGGCCGAAACCATGCCCCCGGGCCCGCCCCCCAAATGCCGCGTCCCGCCCCCAAAATGCTGCGCTGATCCGACATGCCCCCCGACCCGCCCCCCTCGAAAAACCCCGGGACTTACGCGAGTCCCGGGGTTTTACGCCCTGCTCGCGTAAATCCGGGCGGATTTACGTGAGCAGGGCTTTTAAAATCCGCCCCATAGGGGCAGGACTCACAGTCACTTAAAACACTCTTTATACTGACGGCTGGTATTCCAATCATAGTAAACTTTATTGAAGCAAAATGTGTTCTATATTTTTATTTATTTATTTGAAATGATTTAGAACCTGCACTTCCAAATACATGTTTGCCTACGGTGGCATACATAATAAATAGTAATGATGTGGCATAGTCTTTCTTTTCGAGAAGCTGAATACATATCTAATAGTGTTGATTAAATTTATGCTGTTGGTACTCCTCATTTTTTTAAGACATTTATTAGCCTGATTCCCTAGTTTTAAGCTCATTTAATTTTATGTTACTTGGTGTAGGTTATAAAATGATAACTGTATTATTTATTTGGGTAATCTTTTGTAACATTGTAATTAATTTCGGGGCACGCTGGTTTAGTTATGTGCAACATCAAGTTGGAGCAACTTAGATACAATCTGAATGTTCTGTACCTCCAGCACTCTCCTGAAAAGTCTCCTGCACTTCTGGGCAAGAAATTATTTGAGAATGGGCTCTAAGAGCTCATCTTGTATCTGAATTTCCAAAGTTCAAATTTGATTGAATCTCCTTTCTTCTCCTTTCCAACATGTCTGTACTCCTCCTCACTGCTGGCACCGGATCTGCACTTTTCCCTTGCTTCCCTTTGCGTTCAGTACCAGGTCAGCACCAAACTCATCAGCTGGAATAGTTGATGTAAATCTCCTTCACAGCAAAAATGTTACAGGTTCCTAGAACACTTCTAGAGAACCATGTGGTAGGAAAATTACTCTGCCCTGGATTTTCTCGCCCTGGATTTTCTGTCCCTGGAAACAAACCAAGGAGGAATAAGCTATCTTTCCTTAGAGAAAGAGTAAACTCACCACTCCCCAGATAGAAAAAAAAGGAAAAGAACTGACAACTTTGTTCATGCTTTACTGTTAAGCTTATAGTCTGCAAAATCCAAAGTGACACACTTGTTCTATGTGGAGTAGAATACTATGTCATTATATGCTTTAGAAAATTAAAAACCTATTTGAATTAAATCCTTTCCCATCCAGCTCATATCTACTCTCGTCATCCTTCCATCCAGTTATAATCCTTCCCAACATGAAAGTAGTTACAAAACCAATTTCAACAGCTACCTCTCATAAATATAAGATATACTATATACAACGCAACATTCATTGTCTTACGCCTGTCAGTCGCAGTCGGATGCGACCTCTCATGCTCACCTCTTTTTTCCCCGCTCCTTCTAGCCTAGGAAGAATGGCGGTGTCTGCCAGTTCACGCCGACCTCTCCGACGTTCCCGGGACAGCGTGGGTGCTGCCGGCTGCCATCTTGGACCTGGAGTTACCTAGGCGCATGCACGTGTGCAAGGGCCTTATTTGAATACGTCATGGCGGGAACCTCGGGGGCGTCCCCACCCGATGAATTCAACCCATTAGCGTATTTAATGGAGCCAGCCCTTGCCTTCCTCGAGTTAGCAAGGAGTTCCATCTTGCTGTACTCTGCTCATTCAAAGACTTCCTGTTCCTGTTACAGCTTTGGCAATTGGACGCTCTGAGTACCCGCTCCTCGGGGGCTCCCCTGCGTTCACAGCTATCTGCTCCTCGGAGGGCCTTCCTGCCTGTCTGCTGCTGATCTGCTTCCCAGATCTACTTGCTCCAGGAGCCACCGACTGTGAGTACTTCTACAGACATCATCATTTCTGGACAACACTGAGGAGCCTATGCGGCGTACCCCGATCCTCTGGCCACTACCACCCTTCTTCAGTGAGAGCCTATCTTCATTCCTACTCTACAGTATTCCTACTCATCATCTGCACAGGACTGCGTCCAAGTTTGGCATTGCTACCAACATCTACAGTACAGACTTCCTCGGCATACCCCACTCCGCGGGCCACTACCGGATCTGTATCCTGAGGTGCCTAGTCTCGCCAGAGGTGATCTCCGGCGTACCCTGCTCCATGGGCTATTACCGGATCTTCTCCACTGTGTCTCATTCTGGGTAACTCCCATTGCCCAGGACTGTGCTTCTTATTGCTAATACTGTGGACATTTCTTTCCTTCCTATTTTAATAAAGGTTCTGTTTCTAGCTGTGTGCCACGCCACTGAGACTGTGCCTGCTGACGGTGAGGCTCACAGGGCTCCTCCCTGTGGGTGGGGACATCGCTCATCTCAGTCCAGGGGTTCACATCCTTCACTAAACATAACACATTGTCAATCTGCCATCATCAAGACGCCTTTTCAAAGCAACACACACTGTGGTGCCCCTCCTGTAACACACTGCAAGAGGAGAGAAAAGATAATACTACTTCTTACCACTGCCTCACTCACTCTGGGGTAGATATTCCAAGCTGGCCGTGTAAGTACTTATCTGGTTAGAACTTTTCCGGCTAAGTTATGATGTATATTCAGCGGCATGGCGAAGCCGCTAAATATACATGTATATATATGCTCTATGGTGCATCTAAACTTACACATATACTTATCCAGCTAACTGAATATCAGTGAGTTCTAGACACAGAGGGCCTGATATTCAAAGCACTTTCAGTGCCATTTAGCCGGATAAGCGGGACTTATATGGCTAAGCAGTGACCGCTGCATATTCAGTGGCTGCTATTTATCCGCAAAAGTCCTGCTTATCCGGCTAAATGATTTTGAAAGTGTTTTGAATATCAGGCCCTCTGTGTCTAGAAGTCACTAGGAGTTAGTTTATTAACCTTTTGAGTTATCTGGCTAAATCCCTCTGAATATGGACCTCTGTTTTCTTAAAATATTGACTGAGCCATTTTTGTAGTGGACTGGGTCCAAGGTGATTCTTCCCCTGGACAGGATGGTAATTCATTCTCTGGCTACAAATAACTCTGTTGCGATTCCTGGCCGAGGGCTACCTCGGCCAGGACCCCCTACCTCCCTCGGAGCTCCAGAATGGGGCCTTCCCCCTGCGCGACGGGCGGCGCGTGGACCGCGGCATGCTTTCCCCGGCGTCTCTACTACTGCGTCCGGGAGAGCGCAGCAGGCCCCACCTCTTAAAGGGGCCGCGGCGCGTGGTCCAGGCCGGCCCCGGAAGATGATGTCAAGACCCAGGGAGATTTAAACCTCTCCCTGGGTTCCAGCAGACGCCTTTGCAATAAGGTTCCTGTGTGCTTACTGGTTCTATTTTGCTTTGCCTGCCTTGACCCTGCCTGGACCCGGACTCTGCCTTGCCTGCTACCTGCCTTGACCTGGACTTGCTTTGCCTGCCGCCTGCCTTGATCCTGCCTGGACCCGGACTCTGCTTTGCCTGCCGCCTGCCTTGATCCTGCCTGGACCCGGACTCTGCTTTGCCTGCCGCCTGCCTGGTCCCGGACTTTGCCTTGCCTGCCGCCTGCCTTGACCCTGCCTGGACCCGGACTTTGCTTTGCCTGCCGCCTGCCTTGACCCTGCCTGGACCCAGACTTTGCTTTGCTGCCGCCTGCCTGGACCCGGACTCTGTTTTGCCAGCCACCTGCCCTGACCTTGCCTGGACCTGGACCTTGTTTGCTGGCCGCCTGCCTTGATCCTGCTTGGACTCAGTTCCTGCTTGCTACTACTTGTCTGGACACAACCCTAGACATTGCTGCTCCACCTTCAGGAGAGAAGTTCGTCAGGACTATTCCTCGGTGAGTACCTACTGGACTAAGGGTCCACATAAGAACTGAGAACAAGTCTCTTCTCTGGCCAACTTGGATGTTCCCCTGACTCTCTGTCTTCTATCATCTTAAAAGAACCCAAACCTTGGATGAATACAGTTCAATTCACATGCAATAGGTGACGGTTCCAAGATGCAAATTTATTAACAAGAGAGACTGAAATCAATTTCTTAAACAAAATCCTGAGCCACAGGCTCCACAGTGGACAAAAATAAAACATTAGCAGCACATTACAGCAGCAAAATCTTTTCTGGTAAAAGTTCACCACAATATAGACACTCCATTCTTCTAGTTGAGTGAGATTGTGAAACCTTTTTAGTAAGGCAAGTTTTTCAAAGTATGGGCCCCATCGTTCTCTTCGGGACTATTGTAATTAGGCCAGGTGGCACAGGAGTGGATTGTTAGTTTGTTTCCTCCATGAAACGAGCCGCACAACAGGCCGTTTCTTCAGTGATGTATACTGCAGACCTGTCTCAAGGAAACTTCCAAGCCATCTCCATCCTCCCATAATACGTCTCACTGTATATAGTCTAGGGTGCCACAGATGACTTCATCAGAGCTTAAAGTCACAGCATCACAGTGCATGCCTCCTACTAGCCAAGGTTCACCCTTTTGTGATAGGGATACAAGAAGGAACAATAATTATTACTTCCATCTTCTTGTGGTAACTTAGCATCCGGTTGACCTGGGCAACCCACAAGTAAAGTTCCTAAAATTTAGTATGCCTGTTCCTTCTAATGCCACTTAAGCTGTCCATAGAGAAGCTGATGTTTCAGTACCTTCTGCCACTGAAGCATGCCTCTTTGTACCAGCCTTGGTGATAAGGCACATGGAATTTAAAAAATGTTCTTAACATGTTGAGATGAGGAATGCCCACTTCAGCCAACAGTAAATGGAGCTACTGTTGCACAAGTTCACCCTATAGCGCAAAGGATTCTGTGGCACCATGACCTTGCCTATAAGAAACTAGAGTGGAGGAGTAGTCTAGTGGCTAGAGCAGCAGGCTATAAACCATGGAAGCCATGGCTCATATACTACTGATATTCCTTGCAAGCTTGGGCAAGTAACTTCACCCTTTGTTACCTCAGATACAAAATTATGGGTAAATTTTCAAAGCAGTTGTGTGTGGAAAATTATGTATTTATTTTAAAATGTTTTTATTCCACTTATAACAATGGATCGTGCTAAGCGGATTACATGAAAATAGTTCAAAACAATCAAAAATAAAATACAATCACATACATCATTAACATATACAATAGAACAATAAAAATTTAAAAAAGTTCTTAACTCCTGTTCATGCTGTTATGCAAAAGCTTGTAGAAACAGATACGCTTTTAATTGTTTCTTGAAGCTCCCAATGTCATTAATAGTAAGGATGTGATTTGGCTGAACTTTTCGGTTCGGCTTTCGTTATCGGCCCGCCGCGAGAAATTTCGTTTTCCTGCGGTTTGGGCCAATTTTATTTCGGCTGCCCCCCCGAAACAATGTAGTTCTATCTTTAACATCTACAGTGGACTCTTCTAAAAATTCAGTGAGATTTAGTAATTTTTCCCTCGCATCCAATTCTCTTTCTACAATCCCACCCTGATCAGATGATTTATCGCCTAAGATAAAAAAAAGCAGTCACAATCTCAGGGATGGTCTCTTTAGAGATTTTCAAAAAATCAACATAGAATTTCTTAATCATCTCCAAAGGAGAAAGTAAAGAACAGCGAGGGAAGTTAAGAAATCTTAAATTACATCTCTTAGAGTAATTGCCCATATTTTCTACCTTCCTGCATAAAGATGAATTATCTCTAATCAGGGATACTGTAGTATCATGTGATTTATTACAATCAGACAAAAACAAAAGAGCCTGAAAATACAGTCCTATAGAGATATAATCAAAAGCAACAAAAGGACACTGTTCAAGTATTTGCAATTCTTGTTGAGACCTGTTGTCCAAAAGAAAAGAATATTCATCTGTCATTTAGACTCCTGAAGAAGCAACTGCTAGGTTGCGAAACACCGGCCGCTGTCGGGTCTATTGTATACTTACTTGACACGGGAACAGACGGACTTAAATAATTTCAAAATTGCCGCTCTAATAATCTTTAAGGCATTTGCCATGCTATTCTAAAAAAAACGCAAATGAGGAATAGACCGGATGGCTTGGCCTAAAGCACAGTTGTTGTCAGGCTTGCTGATGCGGTTTTCTTTTTTTTTTTTTTTTTTTTTTTTTTTAAATTCTTTATTTTCAATTTTTGAAATATAACCAAGAAAATATTCTTATACAGAAAAACTGATGTCCAAAGTAACAATCAGGTAAAGGAAAATCAAACTTTGACATATATTTTCACTACTTTATGGCATCATAATTATAAGATAATAAGGAGAAAAACAGAATATAGCGTTAATCAAGAAATAAAAATTTACAAATAATAGTAACATGACTGATTAACTGAACAATACTATGAACCCAATTTTATTCATTCCAAAACTGCTGTAGATACCTGAGGAGGGTGAGCAATCAAAAAATCTTTCAATTGTACAGGTTCAAGAAATATATAATTATTTCTATTATAAACTATACAAGCTTTACAAGGATATTTTAACGTAAAGCGAGCTCCTAACTTGATTACTTGTTCCCTCATCTGCAAAAATTCCTTTCGACGTTGTTGTGTCTGTTTTATTACATCAGGGTATACCCAAATTGGAAAGCCATAGAATTTAACCTGTCTATTTCTAAAAAATAAACGTAATATATTATTTCTCTCTGATAAAAAGGCAAAGGAAATAAGCAATGGCTTTCTATGAGAAATTTCTAATTCAAAAGAGTGTTCCAATATATCTGTTAAATTCAGACCTTCACTTTGTGCCTCATCCTGATTTACCTGATGAAGGTAATAAGCCTTAACCAGTACCGGGAGTGCTGGTTCTGGAATTTTTAAAACCTGCAACATATAAGTTCTAAAAAGGTTTATTGGGGAAATATTTTTTGATGCGGTTTTCTCTCATTAATTTTCTGTATAATTTAATAATTTCAAATCATATATTGTCAAGGTGTTGGCAATCTGTTATACAAAAATAATTGAACAGTGTCCTTTTGTTGCTTTTGATTTATTACAAACAGCCAGAACATTTACTATCTTAGGCCAGGATTCATCATTCTTCGCAGAATGATGAATCCTGCGAAAACGGGGGCGCGAAGGGGGGTGGGGGGGGTGGGCCTGTGAAAGCCCGCAGCCTTCGCACCACGGTGGTGCGCTGGTTGCCAGTTTTCGCACCGAATAGCGCCACCTTGGAAGGTGGTGCTATTTGGCGTGCTACTGCCGACGATAATGTTAGTAACATTATCGCCAGCAGCGAAGACACCACCGACTCCACCCCTCCCCATCCCGACTCCTCCCCTCCCCCTAATTTGCATGATATCGCATGCAAAAAGGCCCTTTTCGCATGTGATAGAGGCTTATGGTATGCAATACGGCCATATCGCATGCGATAAGCCTTTGATAAATGACCCCCTTACTTTCTAAATCAGCAATTTTTTGAGACTGTTCATTAATTGAACCAGATAAGACTCCATAAGATCCCAAAACATTATCAATACGTAAATAAAGAGCTGACTCCAAATTAGTGATAGCAGACCATAAAGAGTCTAATGTTATTTCCGCAGGTTTAGCCATCTTGCAAGGTGTCACCGGCAAGGAGACTCCTATCTCCTGGGCCTCACCTCCGAGAGTTGGCTGGAAACATTTATTACATTAATCAAATCATCCCTAGGCCCCAGAAGTGATGTATTAGGCAGCTGCGGAGGGACTGGACCAGAAGGGCTAAAAGAGAGTGAAAACTCTCCAGGAGCGAAGCCAGATAATCCAGAAGCTCCAAGCTGACTTGGACCCATTAACGAACTAGTGAAATTAAAAGTTTCTAAACTGGGTTGGATAGACCAAGGGCTGGATTGAGAAGCAGGAGGGAAACTCTTCAAAGTACCTTTTCTCTTCTTACCCATATCCAGGTGTAAAACTTGGAAATAAAACGAGGAGACTTCCAAAGAGAAACCGGCAGAAGGGGTGCGCCCCTTTGGAGCATGGCGGTGGCTGCGCGCCACTGCATGCCGCGCTTTATCGGCGTGACTCTGAGCTTGCGGTGACTTCAGCGGCCTCGACAATAGGGTTCCCGGGTGTTAGGGAGCCGGTAGGGAAGTCTCCAGTAGAGATGTGCTTCGGGTTGCTATATCGTGTCAGGCTTCGTTTTGGGGCCCCCCCGCAGGAATTTCATTTTTACTGTGGTTCAGGGCCCTGATTTTCGGGTTAGTGCAACGTTAGTGCACACTATCGGGAGTTAGCGTGCATTAACCCGAAAATGAATTTTTTCTAAAATTTCGGGAAAAATTCAATTGTTTTTCGGTTCTCCCAAACCATTCTGAATTAGGCAATTTCATTGAAATTCCCTAATTCGGGAAAAACTATTGCACATCCCTAGTCTCCAGGCACTCTCCCCCCCTCTTCCTAATAATTCCTAACATTGTTTGCTTTTTTGACTGCTGCAGCACACTGAACTGACGATTTCAATGTATTATCCACTATGACGCCTAGATCTCTTTCCTAGGTGGTAGCTCTTAATATGGAACCTAACATTGTGTAACTATAGCATGGGTTATTTTTCCCTATATGTATCACCTTGCACTTATCCATATTAAATTTCATCTGCCATTGGATGCCCAATTTTCCAGTATCACAAGGTCCTCCTGCAATTTATCACAATCCGCTTGTGATTTAACTACTCTGAATAATTTTGTATCATCTGCAAATTTGATTACCTTGCTCATCGTATTCCTTTCCAGATCATTTATAAATATATTGAAAAGTACGGGTCCCAGTACAAATCCCTGAGGCACTCCACTGCCCACCCTCCTCCACTGAGAAAATTGCCCATTTAAACCTACTCTCTGTTTCCTGTCTTTTAACCAGTTTGTAATCCACGAAAGGACATCACCACCTATCCCATGACTTTTTACTTTTCTTAGAAGCCTCTCAAGAGGGACTTTGTCAAATGCCTTCTAAAAATCCAAATACACATCTACTGGTTTACATTTATCCACATGTTTATTAACCCCTTCAAAAATGTGAAGCAGATTTGTGAGGCAAGACTTGCCTTAGGTAAAGCCATGCTGACTTTGTTCCATTAAATCCTGACTTTCTATATGTTCTGTGATTTTGATCTTTAGAACACTTTCCACTATTTTTCCTGGCACTGGTCTGTAGCTGCGTTTAAAAAAGATTTGTACAAGTTGCTGGAGGAAAAGGCCATAAACATTAAGGTAGAGCTGCAGAAATCCACTCTTTATCTCTGGGATAAGCAGTATGGAATCTATCTACCCTTTGGGTTCCTGCCAGGTACTTGTGATTTGGATTGGCCACTACTGGAAACAGGATACTGGGCTTGATTGACCTTTGGTCTAACCCAGTTATGGCAAGTCTTATTTGTATGTAATATTGCATTTCTAGAATCGAGATTTATTCCTTTCTTTGTAAAAAAAAAAAAAAAAAAAAAAGATACATAAACAAAATGATTTTTTTTTTTTACATTTTAAACAAATGACCTAAAACGAAATGCTTGTAGAAATAAATAACACGTCTGAGGTCCAAGCACCCGCTGTGTTATCCGAGCTAGGTTCAAACCTTTGTGAAAGTGCTCAAGCTGCCCTTTGAATGTGCGAGGCTACAGGTGTCGGTCACGTGATCCCGCTCCGGACTCCTGCCGCCGAGCCTTCCTTCTGAAACCTTTCCGACTTATCCGTGCGGGAAAGCTGAGACCAAAACTTTCAGGGAATCTTCCGTTAAATGCACAGGTGCAAATGCCAGCACATCTGTTGTTTTTGTGTTTTCTTTTTTTGGTTTGTTTGGTTTCCTGGCCTCCACCTTTTTTTTTTTCCTTGCCTGGAGCTTAAATCCAAGAACTCGCATCGGTTGCTTGAGAGCCCGGGCTCAAACTTCCTCGCTACACCACACAAGTTATTCATTGACAGCGATTAACTGCTGCTGTAAGGTATTAGATGGAAGCTTTTAAATTGGCTCGGAAACCTTACTTATTTATTCTCACGTGGCTGGGATCCGTTTTCCAGAGAGAGCAGAGCCGCGTTTGCTCGCTTGCACGCTGACAGGCCGTGCGGGGCCGCATACCAGCGGCAGGGGGGGCCGCAAGGGGGGACTCTGACAAAGGTAACGCACGGCGGCGGAAAGGAATGTTCCAGCCCCCACCCCCCTCCCTCGTTCCTTGCCGAGAGAGCCTGCAGAAATGGAAACAAAAACCAGGCAAGCAGCAAAACGTTTTAGAAATTCTCCGTGCAGTTGAAACAAACTTATTTTGTTTCAGTTTGAGTGGAGGCGCCAGCGTTTCATTGGGATATTTTCAGTCGTAATTCAGGAAGTAGTTGCATTTCGATGAAATATATTTAATTGGGGGAAAAAAGAGAATGAGAGGAAAATCACGCCTGTAGACGGGACAAGCTTCCTTTAAAATGCCATAGAAAGAGTGCACGTTTTTGCAGTAGTTAGCTGGGTAGGCTTTGCTAATTTATCCGTGTGCTTGCTAATGCCACCCCTTCCTGGTAGGCAGATCCCCCCCCTTTGGGCACCACTCCATTTCGGTCATTTATTTATTGATTTATTTTGCTGAGGCATCTTAAGCACCCTGATGTAGTGTTTTGCACTTGTAGTTTCGGAGCAACTGTGACTACAATGCAGGCTAGAGAAGGTTTGAGCCTTGTCAAAAACCGTATTGAAAGGGAGCCAAAGCGCTTGCAAGGCGTACGAGCCCCCCTCAGGACAGGCGGTGAAAGCAGGAGACGTGCGCTTGCAAGGGGGCTCCCTTTTTTGGCAGCGGTGAGACAGTCACCTTCTTCAGAGGTCTTCCTGAGAGCATCTCAAGGTTTCGTCCGGAGGACTCCTTCCGTAAGTCTCATTCCAAAATTCCACAAAAGTGCTTCTCACCCCCCCCCCCCTCCTCCTCCCGTTTTTTGTTTGTTATTTGAGGGTTTTGCATATGCTGTACTTTTAAAAACTAAATTGTGAAAGTGTATGAGTGGGGTAGTCCACTTTTTACAGGACCTCGGCTGATGCCTCAGTTTTTTTGTACTTACAGGTGGAGAATCCTTTTCATATTTTTATCAGGAAAGAAAATGTATTGTTTAAAAAAAAAATTCTATATTTTAGCCGGTAATAACTATTGTGGAGCTGAGGTCTTACCCTTACAGGCCATGCTCAGGAAAGTTAGTCATAAATATATTACCTTGATGCAATGAAAAGGTAGCACCTACAACTTATTCTTAGACCTTCATTTCTATAACCTCAGAAAGATCTTCGGTGAATTCATTTGTAAGAGAAGAGCTATGCACAGTGGGTCTAGGAGGTTTGCATTCAGGTCCTTCCTCAGAGGCGTCCACTCACATTGCTTTAATAAATACCTGGGAAGTCCATATGAAAGTCAATGTAAAATTTCTGAGTGCAAATTAAGATTACAAAGACAACATGCCGAATTAGAAATTTGATTTATTTGATGTGTCTGTGTGATTTAAAAGTCAGGAGCTAGTTGTTCCCTAGCAATCAAATGATTATATATATTTTTTAATGCAAACTGCTTTGGAATCAACTAAAACCCTATGAATGATAATGTTCTAAGCACACAAGAGGCTATTTGTGTTCCTTTGATATGTGCAGGATTTAAAGCTCTGGCAGTGGGTTCATTATTCATAACTGGATAGCCTTTTCTTAACCCTACATCCAAAAATTAGTCATAAACATACAAAAATGAAAGATTATGATTTTTTTTTTAATTGGTGACATATAAATGATTCACCTGTGATATGTATTAATGGCATGATATAGTTTTGTATTAAGAATTATAGTGGAGAAACCACCTGTATAATTCTGGGTTGCATAATTTCTTTTTAAAGATATTCCTCGCTCACTAGTACATCATCCTTCAGCGTCTCCCACGTCCCCAAGCTCTTGGTAGTAAAGCAGGCTAGAAGCATTGTCATGACAGAGAGAAACAGAGAGGCATGTGGAGAACAATAGAGGTCTTGTGGGAAGAGGTGAAATGTATGCAGCTGATCCCATGGGAACTGCTTCAGCCCATTCACCCTGAGCTCAGAAAAGATGCTCTTTCAAAAGCCTAATCTGCAGTCTCTCTCTTTCACTGCCAAAGCAAAAACTTTTGAGTTAAAGCATTTCAGTGCAGACTAGTTCTTTGCATTAATTGGTAGTTCTACAGTATAGCACTTTTCCAAAGCAGTCTCCCAGTGAGTGCACAGAACAATTCACCCTAAACACATTGCCAAACTTCATATCTATGTGTGCTTGTGGAGATACTCTCGAAAATTATGCCCTCACTGTTTATTATATGATGGGCGATGTGAGAGTGAGCCCTTGTTGCTGTGGCGTAGTTGACGCCGCCTTGTAGGCGAACCTATGAGGCCTAGGTCGACAGCTGGTGAATGCTTCCTGAAGCGGAACAAACTGGAGCTTCGTCTGTACCAGCCACCTACCCTGCTGGTTGAGCCCTTTTGGGTTCTGGAGGACTGACAGGACTTAGGTGGGTCCCTATGGGCGGTAGAAAGAACAAGAATCCAAGGGCACACAGCAGGCTGGAGATAGCAGGAACAAACCAAGGGTTGGGGCAGGCAGCATAGAAAGGGTACAGTGCAAGAGGTCAGGTCCAGGCCGCAGAAAATCAAGGTCAGGTCCAAAGCAAGAGGTCAGGTCCAGGTGGCAGAAAATCGTGGTCAGATCCAAAGCAAGAGGTCAAGACCAGACGGTAGAAAATCATGGCCAGGTCCAGGACATCAGGCCCAGGATGGATGAAGACACACGAGAAACTGGATGAGATAGTTGGGCAGGGCAAGGATAGGCAAGGCTGGACGAGGCGGGCTGAAGCACAGGAGTACAAGAGCAACATGCACTGGTCTAGGCAGGATACCCATTGCTGAAGCATCTGATGCTCCTTTGAAGGAGCCTTATGTAGGAGGACGCCGTGATGTCATTGTAGGGTGCTGTGGCTGCTTTCCCATCATGGCCTCTTTTAAGATTGCGGATGTCAAGTGTGCGCATGCCTAGAGGAAGCTGGAAGGGGTGACAGCTGGATGGCATGGGAGCCACGTGTAGTGGCTTTAGTAGTTTGAAGTGGCATCCCGGCTCCCGGAGGTCTCACGTGGCATCGGGGGTAAGTGATGCGCGAGCCGCCAGTCAGGACAGCAGCTTAATTTTGAACATTAGGTATTTTTTCTCAGTTTTTAGGTGACCGTCTATGTTTAATAGTCTGATTTGGGAAACTCTAGATATCAATTAACTTGACTTTACAAATTGAATAACCAATAAGAAACATAACCTATAAAAAGGACCAGCCTGCAAACCCCTTGTTGCTGTGTTACCATGTGGGAGACCATGATTAATCCTTTCTGATTCATGCTCTGCTCCATTAGCTGGGATTGGACATGCTGCTGAAGTAGCACTCATAGACCTGAGAGGAGGGTTAACTGAATGGTGACATCTACAGTAGCGATTATATAACACCTCCCCCCCCCCCCCTGGAAATAGCTCTAAAATGGGCTGCGTCCTATCTTCTCGAATAAGGCAGTAACCAGCATAGGTGACCATATGCTAGATCTGACGAGAGTTAGAAAGGAAAGAGGCAAGAGGGCGGACAGGTAAAAAAATAAAAAATGTTAAAAACAAACCCCCTCCCCCCCCCCAAAAAAAAACCCAAAACAAACGTACAGGATTTGAGACATCTATTTGCTAAGAAAACAAAGTTCACGCTGCCACTTCTGGATGTCATAGAGATGACTGAGCAGTTAATGGAAGTTCCCTTCTTCTTCTTAGATCAGTAGTGCTCAACCAGTCCTCCGGTGTCCCTAACCCATTGGGTTTTCTGCATATCCCTAATAAATAAAAATAATGTGAAATATTTTTGTATGCAGTGTCCTTATGTGTACAAATATGCCTCATGCATATTCTTAAAGGATATCTTGAAAACCTAACTGGCTGTGCAGGTGGGTTCAGAGGAATGGTTTGAGTACCACAGCCTGCAAGCATCACTTCTCACAAATCTTTGGGGAAGAGGAATAAGATCATTACTCTGAGGAGTCTGGGTAATATTTTCTCCCTGCTAAAGTAAGGGTTGTCACAGTGGGTGGGTCAAAAGGTGACATGACAGACAGCTCTATTTCATAATGGATGATTTAATTCCCGAGCATAAGAATAAAGATAGTAAAATACTAAATTTAATCCCAGCAAACTTTCACCTTTGATACAATAAAGAAGACGATCAGCTTAACTGCGACATTTTCAGGGAAGCAGATGTAATTTCACCAGCTAGCTTCAAAACAAAGCTGAACAAGTCTCACTAAGGAAAGGGAGACTTTGTTCTGCCATGTGTGTCCTTCTAACAGACTTCTACTGTACTATCAATTACTTGTCCACCACTAGAACTAGATCAATGTTCTCCAATAGAAAAACAAAGACCTTTCAGCACCAGGATCTGCTTTATGTAATGTTTTCAGCAAAATGTTGCATAATGAAGGCTAGATAGATTTATAACAGAGTTAAGATGGGGCACTATAGAGCTCCTGGAAAACTATATTAGAAAAAAAAACTACAAGAAAATGTTTTCATATATTCTTAAAATGCAAGATCTTGGAGTAGAAGCAAAAGTAAAAGAAATAATGCAAAATGCACTCATTCCAGTGGATTTTGCATTATTTCAAATATTCTTATCTACGAATTCTACACCTTCTGAAAGGAAACATTTTTAAAGGATTCTTAAGGTTTTGCTTTATGGAATTTTTTTTGTAAAACATTATCCATTTGTAAAGTTGCAGAAGATTAAACTCTTGCATAAAAGATCATACAAGTAGCTGTGTTGGCCTGTACTGATGTAGCAATAAAGGTCGACAAACAAGTTGAACATAGGTGATTCCTTTTTATTGGTCTAACTTTACTCGCATACTCGGGCAACATCATCCGTAATTCAGCTTGTAGTGATCTGATGTAAGTAACATAGCTCTTGAAATGTATTATTTGTCCAATCAAAGGTATCATGTACAAATTGCTTGACTTTTATTTCTATGTAGTCTAGGAGGATCATTGTTAAGTTAGAGACTGGTTTACCTAAATTACCTGTATATCCTGTGACCTTGAGATAAAACAATCATCTTCCTCAGTGGTAAGGTTGAAGCTGAAGATTGGTGTCATCCTCCATCCTAAACTTCATTTCATGAGGTTACAGTGATGAATCTGATGCATTACTTATATACAGCTATGTCACAGGCAGGCTGACAGTCTCTGAAATTCCAGTTCCCAAAGTCCCATTACCAATGGACTAGCTCTTCTATAAATATGTTTGCCTGTGGGTTGATAGCTGACGGAGCTTATATGTCAGGCAGGCATGTTATCGCTCACACACTTCTACAATATATAGTCCTTGGAATGATCCCTATTTGTGGCAGATTTTGATAATTTTTCCTGAACCATCATAGATAAATATTTTATTAAAGCATGTTCTTCTCCAGGAGCAGAGGAAGGGACTGTGTTCAAATACAGTACAGAGAGTCTCCTGAAATCAGAGACTAGGAAAAAAAAACCCCGAGCACTTGAAACAGTGCTTTGCAGGCATCACTTTCATTTTAAGAGATGAACATGCCACAGGGAGACCAGTACCCAAGGTATGCTTTCAGCTTCTTCCTCTACTTTCAGCAGAACGTATTTACTGTACATACACATAGTTTTGTATGGTATATAGATGATGTATAAAAGTCACTTCATCAGGCAATATCAATGATAGTAAAAAAAAAAAATTAAGTAAACTTCTAACCCTCATACATATCAGGATTACCTGAAACCCAAAAAAGATTTCTTTGGAAGAGAAGACATTTGTATGGCTTTCCTGGCTTGTAATTTTAAAGGTGGGCACTGACTGCTCTATGCAGTTTCTCTGGATACCAATTAGGTTATGCATTGAGATCCTTCTTTCTAGATCACTGATGATAAAGTCACACTGCTGCCAGTTTCTGCCTGGTCATCTGACTCAGCCCTTTCTGACTTTCAGACTGTTTTAGTCTGCATTCCTGGGATACTTTGTCCCTGGCATTGCAATTAATAGCTTCAAGTTCATTGCTTTAACATTAGATTCCACAGTGCTCCAGTTACTATGCCTTTCTATAATGTCTTCTGTAGGATAAAGACACTGGAGAGCAGTCTGGAAATGTAATGTCTCGGTTGGAAATTTTAATATTGGTGCTAAGATATAACAGTACTTTGTGTGGTGGCAGTTGTCGATTGTGGTACAGCAGATGATATAAGTGGCTGATAGCTGTGTGATGTTAACTGTATTGCATTGTGCTTGGCCATATTTTATAAGCAAATGCTACCTTGCTGGCTTACAGCACAGGACTTGAACTGGTTACATTCCTCCTTTTTAACTTTTCTTTGGTGGGGTAAGAAAGCACAAGAGGGTTATGTTGTGAGACGCGGATGCGCGGTTGCTTTCTCAAGGGAGATTGTGAGCCCTTGGACCATGGGACGGCTATGGGAGGAGCCCCCAAGATGCACACCGTGGGAAGTGAGAGAGTACCGGCATGGGCGGAGCAGGAACAAGGCTGGACTGAAGACAAGGCAAGGAACGTCTGGAACAGGAACAAGGCAGGCTCAGCCCTCCACTGGACCTACACGCACCAATGAGACCCTCAGCGCAATGCTGGTCTCGAGAGTAGCCCTCCGGCCACTCAATAGACACTTGGGAACGACGAGTGCGTGAGGCCCGACGGAGGCTGAGGGCAGGAACAAGACAAGACAGGAACTGGAAGACTCAGACGTAGACTCAGGATATTCAGAAGACTCAGACGAAGACTCGGGATACTCGGAAGCTTGGACAAGGTTTCAGGTTACTTGGAGGTCTCAGGCAAGGATTCAGGATCCAGGAGAAAGTACTGGGTGAGTGCTGTATTGCAGCGCGCCCTACACCGCCGCCCATGGCTGGTTGCGGGCCATGCCAAAGGCGAAGCAGACTCCAGGCAAAGCAGTGGAACTTGATGCCAGGACATGACGAAGATTCAGGAGAGGCCTGCACTGGGGCGCGCCCTACACAGCCACTGGTGGCTGGTTGCGGACCACGCTGAAGCGGAGCAGGTTCTGGCAGAGTCTTGGGCATAGGCGGAAGCAGGCACAAGGAACTCCGAAGACTGGGACAGGATTCAGGATTCAGAAGCTAGGCATTAAAAACAGGAGCCTTCCGGAGACTTGCGCTGCAGATGAGAAGGTAGGCCTTGTGCCACGAGGCACCCTACACAGCCCCCCATGGGCTGGTCACAGACCATGACAGTGGCACACCCAGAAAGGTGAGCAAACAAGGAACCTGGGAACTGGACAAAGAGCTGGAGATGAGGAAGACGGAATCAGGACTGGAACACGTGACGATGGAGCTCTGATGAGGGACGAGACCAGGAACATCAAGACAAAGGAGATCAGGAACATGAAACAAAGAGCCATCAAAACACAGGAAGACCAAGGAGGACCTGTACCAGAAGGAAGACCACAGACCACTGTGAAGACCAGATCCGAAGGCCCTGAGGAACTGAAGCAGAGCCCTTTTATAGGGCTGGACTAGGGAACACGGTGATGACATCATCCGGTGGGGCCGTGAACTTTTCCCGGCACTGGCCCTTTTAAATATGAAGAAGAGTCGTGTGCCCGCACCTAGAGGAGCCTGGAAGAGCAGAGGCCTGCAGCGGCGTCCTGCCGCGATGGAAGACAGGCTGGAGACGGCTTCCTGCCGTGAAGAAGAAAGGAAGTTTGCAGTGGTGGCTCCCTGCCACCTAGGAACGAGTCAGTGGCAGCAGCAGTGGCTTCCTGCCGCTTGGAAGGTCCCAGTGGCGGTGCTAGGGCTGCGAAGATATATGCCGGTAGCGGCTCCTGCCACGAAGAGGAACGGCAGCGGCCCCTCCTGCCGCACAGGGTGGCGTCGGACCGCACGGAGGCGGCAGCGGCAAGCTAGGATGGCATAGGCCGCATCATGGGAGCCCTGCAGCGTTGGGCCGGTGGTCAGGCATCCAGCAGTGGTGAGTGAAGGGCTGCTCGCGGGATGGGCTCCGCGAGCAGGATCGTAACAGGTTATACTAAACCGGAATGCCCCAAAGAGCTGGGTGGGCTGGATCTTCGAGATATGCGATTGTACAATGTAGCCTGTCAATTGTGATTTGTAGGTGAATGGCTTACTGTTGTGAAGCTGGGCTGGTGGCCCGGTTGTCTGCTCCCTGGTCCCCACTCTATTTAATTCAGGCTCTGCTTGGAGCATTGTGAACTTTGGTGTTTCCCAGAACCTTGATTTACCCTTGTGTGCTGGCTTGGAGATGGCTGAGAAATAAGTGGAATTTTGGTGGGCCTGAGTCCTTATTGCTCCCTCTAGAAGGTAACGGGGGTTTTCTCTCAGGTGTGGAATGTTCATCTACTTTTAAGGGCTGGGTAAGCTGGGGGTCCAGTTCCTCCTTCACATATAGGCCACATCCACACTGGATATATTATCTTTTGCTGAGCTGGGGCAGACTTACTGGATTCTGCCTCGCCAGTTCTTTGCCTAATTCCAGGCCGGCACTATTTGAGTTCTCTAAAGTGGGATCTGGCCTCTTTTTCCAAGGAAGTTTCCTTTGCAGATAGTCTTAAGGGCACAGCAATTATGCGTAATTCTATTGCGGGGTGGAATAAGTTGTGTAAAAAGACATTGCAGGCTCAGCTTCTTCCACCACTTGCTACCTACTGGTCCTCCGCCTTGGGGGAACCATTACTACAGAATTTCTGGCCGGTTGTTTTATGGCACTACACCGTTGTAATACAGATGTTAGCTTGCGGGAACTGCAGTTTAAATTGATACAACATGCCTACTGATGATGTGCGGGGATACCGTATGTGGTTGGCCACCACTCCTTTATGTATCAAATGTACTCAGGGGGATGGCTGCATTGCTTCTTATATTGCCCAAGTCTAGAGGTGTTTTGAAATGCGGTGTTGTCTGCCATTTATAGCTGTGGTGCGGAAACATGGGAGAATGCTCCTTTCTGGGGAGGTGGAAGGGTCGATCAGGGCACACTGTGGGACAAATTTGCCTGACTTGCTCTGCTGACTGCTTGTAGGTGTATCCTTAGTTTGGCCGGAGGAGACACCACCTCTTCTTCGCTCTTGGTATCAGCAGATGGCTTTGGTGATGCAAATGGAATGGCTGGATGCACAGCTGGGTAGGAGCAGTCCTGAAGAGTCCTTCTGCTTGGCATGGAAACATTTTTTCCAGCTACTACCTCTTGATATTCAGATGGGGTAAAGATTATAGGGTTTGATACCCTTTGGAAAGGTCCCTCTAAGCCCACTCGTTGAGTTGTTGGGGGAGTGGTCTCAAGGGGGGGGGGTACCCATTTGTTATAAACCGGTTCTTAGTGAGTCCATCCTCAGTGTGTGTGTCTCTGATTGAGGGAGCTCCTATAGCTTGGGAGGGGGGTGGGCCTAGCCAACCAACCACCTGTTAGTATTTTTTTTTTCTCGTGGTCTTGGCTGAAGTTATGGTAGGGGGGAGGGAGGTGTGGGTAGAGTTGAGGACCTAGGATAGAAGGAAGTTGATGGGGTTGGACGTCTGTGATTGAATGTATGGGTGTACGTGTGGTATAGAAGGTGTATTGGGAATGTTAAGTGGCATTTCTTGGAGATGAAAATGGAGAAAGTAGCTGTTCTTGGAAACTTACCTCACAGAGTTTCTAGCTTTCACATGTTGTGCATTCATGGTGATATTTTCTTGCATTCTCTGTATACTCTCTTTGGTTGCCTTGACATGCCTGTCAGACTTGCTGGTTTCTATGTTTTCATGAGTTTTATGTGGACCTCTGTGAGGTCTCATGTTACTGTTAATATGCTGCTTCTCTTCAATAAAAATTATTTTGAAAAGAAAAAAGCAGTCAGACTATGGAGCAGAGGTTGCTGGGTTGAGCTCAGGGAGAGGGAGGAACTAAGGTCCATTGGGCATAGACATGCAGCTTTGGGAGACAGGAAAGGGAGGGAGGACTGGAAACAAAGCCCTTAGGAATGGCACAGGGAGAAAGCAAGGTGGAAGCCCAGGGAAGAAGGGCGGTAAGAGAGACATACAGGTGATAACTGAAAAGCTTGCTGAGGAAAGCTGAATGGGATGCTCCAGATCAATAGAGAGAAGAGGCCCAGAGGTTCAGCAGTGAAAGAGAGCCCAGGAAGAGAAGAAAAAGGAGGGCAGGATAGCAGATAAGCATCTGGGACAGGATTCTGAGAAAAGCTGTTTGAGGATTCTGTAGTAAGATGAGCATGATGGAACTGAGAGGAGAGAAACAGCCATGGCTGTCACAGAGGGGTGGCGCTTAACAGGCCCCCAACAGGATGCCATGAAGAACCTCTCACTGAGATTTCAGAAGCATGCCAGTTCAAAATGGCCTCAGGAGATAGCTGGAGGGCTACAATCAGGATTTGTTCAATAGACCTTTGGAAACAGGAGTGAATTGCATAGGGACAGATGCTGCCCCTCTATACAAAAGTGATAATAGAGAAAAGGTTAAGAACATAAGAAATTGCCATGCTGGGTCAGGCCAAGAGTCCATAAACCCTAGTTTCCAACAGAGGCCAAACCAGGCCGCAAGAACCTGACAGGTACCCAAACACCAAGAAGATCCCATGCTACTGATGCAATTAATAGCAAGGCTATTCCCTAAGGGGCGGATTTTAAAAGGCCTGCGCACGTAAATCCTTCCGGATTTACGCGCGCAGGGCCCTCGCGCACCGGCACTCCTATTTTGCATAGGCCGCCGGCGCACGTAAAGCCCCGGGATGCGCATAAGTCCCGGGGCTTTCGAAAAGGGGCGGGAGGGGGCGTGTCCGGGGCATTCCCGAAATGACACAGCGTTTCGGGGGCGGGCCCGGGGGCGTGGTCGCAGCCTCCGGACCAGCCCCCGGGACCGGAGGACGGAGCGGGGCTGCCGGCCAGCGCGCGCAAAGGTAGGGGGGGGTTTAGATAGGGCCGGGGGGGTGGGTTAGATAAGGGAAGGGAGGGAACAGGCAGCACGCGCTGGGCTCGGCGCGCGCAGGTTGCACAAATGTGCACCCCCTTGCGTGCGCCGACCCCGGATTTTATAAGATACGCGCGGCTACGCGCGTATCTTATAAAATTCAGCGTACTTTTGTTCGCGCCTGGTGCGCCTTTTTTAAATATTGGGGTTACATTGGCCACCCTCCAGTCTTCAGGTACAATGGATGATTTTAATGATAGGTTACAAATTTTAACTAATAGATCAGAAATTTCATTTTTGAGTTCCTTCAGAACCCTAGGATGCATACCATCCGGTCCAGGTGATTTGCTACTCTTTAGTTTGTCAATCTGGCCTACTACATCTTCCAGGTTCACAGTGATTTCGTTCAGTTCGTCTGAGTCATCACCCCTGAAAACCATCTCCGGAACTGGTATCTCCCCAACATCCTCATTAGTAAACACAGAGGCAAAGAATTCATTTAGTCTTTCTGCAATGGCCTTATCTTCCCTAAGAGCCCCTTTAACCCCTCTGTCATCTAATGGTCCAACCGACTCCCTCACAGGTTTCTTGCTTTGGATATATTTTTAAAAGTTTTTATTATGAGTTTTTGCCTCTATGGCTAACTTCATTTCAAATTCTCTCTTCGCCTGTCTTATCAATGTTTTACACTTACCTTGACAATGCTTATGTTTTATCCTATTTTCTTCAGATGGATCCTTCTTCCAATTTTTGAAGGATGTTTTTTTGGCTAAAATAGCCTCTTTCACCTCACCTTTTAATCATGATGGTAATCGTTTTGCCTTCCTTCCACCTTTCTTAATGCGCAGAATACATATGGACTGCGCCTCTAGGATTGTATTTTTAAACAATGTCCAAGCCTGTTGAACACTTTTAACCTTTGTAGCTGCACCTTTCAGTTTTTTTCTAACTATTTTCCTCATTTTATCAAAGTTTCCCTTTTTAAAATTTAGTGTTAGAGCTGCAGATTTACTTATTGTCCCCCTTCCAGTTATTAGTTTAAATTTGATCATGTTATGATCACTGTTGCCAAGTGGCCCCACCACCGTTACTTCTTTCACCAAATCTTGCATTCCACTAAGAATTAAATCTAAAATAGCTCCCTCTCTTGTAGGTTCCTGAACCAATTGCTCCATGAAGCAGTCATTTATTACATCCAGGAACTTTGTCTCTAGCAAGTCCTGATGTTACATTTACCCAGTCAATATTGGGGTAATTGAAATCTCCCATTTTTATTGCACTGCCAAATTGGTTTGCTTCCCTGATTTCTCTTAGCATTTCATCATCTGTCTGACCATTTTGTCCAGGTGGACGGTAGTATACTCCTATCACTATACTCTTACCCAACACACATGGGATTTCTACCCATATAGATTCTACTGAGCATTTACTCTCTTGTATGATCTTTATCCTGTTGGACTCTATACCCTCCCGGACATAAAGTGCCACACCCCCACCAAGTTGATCCTCCCTATCATTGCGATATAATTTGTACTCTGATATAGCACTGTCCCATTGGTTATCCTCCTTCCACCAAGTCTCTGTGATGCTAGTTATGTCAATCTCATCATTTGCTGCTAAACACTCTAACTCTCCCATCTTACTTCTTAGACTTCTGGCATTGGCATACAGGCATTTCAAAGTGTGGTTTTTGCTTGTTTTAACAACCTGTTTTTCCAACAGAGGCCAAACCAGGCCGCAAGAACCTGACAAGTACCCAAACACCAAGAAGATCCCATGCTACTGATGCAATTAATAGCAAGGCTATTCCCTGCTTTTCAGTTGTTTGGGATAATTCGGTAATCATTAGCTTTGGTGATTTTTTACATATAGGCATATGAACTATGTTTGCTTTTGATGGAACCTCTCTGTTGGGATGCCCTAACTCTCCTGTTTCATTAGTATCCTTCAAGGATACATTTCTCCGAACCATGCACTGCTGAGTGACTGTCTGCTTTCCCCCTTGTTCTATATTTTAACCACACTTTTCTAAGGATTTGAAATGATGACCAATAAAACAATTTATAATAATACATTCAAAATAAAATGAAATAAAATACATCAAAATTATAAAAAGATTAAAATATTTAAAGAAACCCAATGTCCAACAAAACTATCAGACAGAAATCACAACAGAATAAACTCTACCAGAGATCTTGGTTAAATAACCAGGCCTTACTCATTTCCCTAAACTAGGTCAAGGTACTGGCTTCTATGAGTTGTAATGCTAGTAAGTTCCATAGTGCAGGATCACACTAAGAGAAACTTCCAGTAATTTCAATTTAGATGGAATTTCTAACAATAGCTTATCCAAAGACTGTAATTGTCTCACAGAAAGATATAGTCTGATTCACAACTAATCAGGAGCCAAATCAAGTAAAGACTTTAAAACCATCAAAATACTTTTGAACTTGATAAGAAATAGAACAGAGAGACAAATGAGGGACTTCAAAGCCAGAGAAATGTGATCAAAACATTTCAGGCCCAGTAATAGTTGTGCTGCTGTGTATTGAATTAACTGAAGATGAGCTAAGTGATTAGTTGGAAGACCTGTAAAGAATGAGTTATAGTAATCCAGTAAGGTCAGAATTAACACGTATGACAAGACAATATGATATATTTATCAAGGTATGAATGAAGATTCTGTAATCTCTGAAGCTGAAAAAAAGAAGCTCTTACTACACTGAAATTTGTTACAAAAGTTAATAAAGGGAAGAAATAAAAAGAAGCCATTATGGCTTTCTAAAGAAGTACCTGAAAAGGTAAGGGAGAAAAGGTTAGCATTCATAAACTATAAGATGTCACAGAAAGAGGAAGATAGGTGACAATATCTGGAAAAATTAAGCTGAGAAAGTAGTCAAGAATGCAAATAGAAGAAAAAAATAGCAAATACAGTAAAACAGAGGGTCAACTTTTTTTTTTTTTTTTTAGATTTGTTAGTGACAGAAGGAAGTGCAAAAGTGACATTGTGAGACTCAAAAGATGAAGGAGAGGAATATGTAGAGGCAAAAAGGCAAAATTGCTTAACAAATATTTCTGTTCGGTGTTCACTGTGAAAGGACCTGGAGCAGGGCAACATAAATACAAATAAGATTGGAAGTGAGGTAAACTTCAATTGATTTTCCGAACAGTATGTTTGAGGAGCTAACTAAACTTAAAATAGATAAGGCGATGGGGCCGGATGGAATACATCCAAGGGTACTAAGGGAACTTAGAGATGTCCTGGTAGCTCCGCTGGCTGACCTTTTCAATGCTTCTTTAGAGTCTGGAGTAGTTCCGGAGGACTGGAAAAGGGAGGATGTGGTTCCTATTCATAAAAGTGGAAGTAAAGAGGAGGCTGGGAACTACAGGCTGGTTAGTCTGACCTCTGTGATGATTAAACTAATGGAATCACTGCTAAAACAGAGGATAGTACAATTTTTGGAATCCAATAGATTGCAAGATCTGAGACAGCATGGTTTTACTAGAGGTAAATCTCATCAGATGAATCTGATTAATTTCTTTGGGTGACCAGAATTGGATCAAGGGAGAGTGCTAGATATAGTGTACTTGGATTTCAGCAAGACCTTTGACACGGTTCCGCACAGAAGACTTGTAAATAAATTGTGCGCCCTTGGTATGGATCCTAGAGTGATTGACTGACTGGGTTAGAAACTGGCTAAGTGGGAGGCGACAAAGGGAAGTGGTAATTGAGTTTTCTCTGAGGTGAGGAATGTTACTAGTGGTTTGCCTCAGGGATCGGTCCTTGGACTGGTTCTTTTCAACAGAAGGTTTGTCAGCAAAGGTTTGTCTTTTTGTTGATATTAAAATCTGTAACAGGCTGGACAGCCAGGAAGAGTGGAAAACATGAGGAAGGATCTGGCAAAGCTTGAGGAATGGTCTAAGGTCTGGCAGCTAAAATGTACTGTAATGCTAAAAAATACAAAGTAAAGCATTTAGGATGCAAAAACCCAAGGGAAAGGTATAGTATTGGAGGTGAAATTCTTCTAAGCACAAAGAAAGAGCAGGATCTGGGGGTAATTGTATCTGATGAGCTTATGGATGCCAAACAGGTTGATAAAGTGACAGTAAAACCAGAAAGATGCTTGGCTGCATAGGGAAGAGGCATGGTCAGCAGAAAACGGGAGGTGATTTTGCCCCTGAATTCGTCCCTGTGAGACCTCACTTGGAATATTGTATACAACTCTGCAGACCGCACCTTCAAAAGGATATAAACGGGGTGGAGTCAGTCCAAAGAGTGGCTACTAAAATGGTCAGTGATCTTTTTTCTAAACCGTATGGGGCTAGATCTAAACATGTATACCCTAGATGAAAGGTGAAATAGGGGAGATATGCTAGAGACATTCAAATATCTCAAAGGTTTCCATGCACATGAGGTGAGCCTTGTTCTAGAGCCTACTTTCCACTGAAAGAGGGGTCACGCGATGAGGTTGAAAGGGGGTAGACTCGGGTGTAATCATAGGAAATATTTCTTTTTTTTTTAAATTTTTTATTTATGATATTATTACATTTAACAATCAGAATAAACATGACTGAACAGGAAACAAAAAGTTAGCCCTCCTCCATATATCAGTATTATAACTAAACACAAATATATTCCATCCAAATTAATGACTAACATCATAGTTCTCAATGAGGGAATCCAATTCTCGTGAGAGCAAAATCATACTATAACATTTCAGAAGAAATAGTAGTTGGACTTACTACTTAATTAAATAGAACAGTAGTTTATTAAGGTATAGAGACAACAGGGGCAATTATTTCTGTATTGGGAGTCACTCTATCTGATATAAATTTTAACAATTGAGATGGAGTATAAAATGTGAAATTAACTTCCTGATACCTTATATTACATTTACATGGGAATTTTAACTTAAATTTTGCTCCCATATTTAAAACCTGCGGTCTCATTAACAAAAATTGTTTCCTTCTTTCCTGTGTTTTCTTCGCTACGTCAGGAAAAATTTGTACTTTCAACTGAAGAAATAATTCTTTTATATTTCTAAAATACATTTTCATCACAAGATCCCTGTCTGAATCCAACAGGAAAGAAACAATTAATGTTGCTGGTTGGGCCAAATTTGTGTCTGATGTCTCAAGCAACTCTGAAATATTTAAGGGGGAAAGAACTCGAAATTCCTGGCCTTCAACGGGTTTTCCTTTCCATGGTATCACATAATGAGTTTTTGTTAATGGTGGCATTGTCTGATCTGAAAATTTCAATATTTCTTGTGCATATTTCAACCACATATCTCTTGCTGAGACCAAAGGGACTTTTGGAAAATTAATCAGTCTCAGAGTTTTCCCCCGTGCTTGGTTCTCCATATTCTCAAGCCTTTTATCTAGGAGTTGGTTTTCTTTAATTAAATTTGAATACAGATCTTTTAAATTCCCTATGTTTTGTTGCACCGAGTCCATTACACATTGTTTAACTTTTTCTTCTTGTAGGGCTTTAACTTGCAAACCCAGATCTTCCACTTTAGTTACTACAGGATTTAACTGAAGAAAAATATTTTCGTTCAAAACTACTAACGTTTCCCAAATTGTGCTTAAAGTTATATCAGGAGGTCTCACCTCTTCGTAATTTCAATTCTTTCTCCACATTATTATCCCCTGATGTCGTCTTCTCTCCTCGCGCTGTAATCCGCTCAGCTCCTCAGATTGCCTCTGGCTCCACCGCGGCGTCTGCTGTTAACTCTCCCCCCGTGCTTCCGGGGCTGGTGACATCATCGGGTCGCGTCGGGGTTGACTCCCGATGAGCCTCCCTGACCTCCGCGGGGTTCGCTGGCGGTGTTCTAATCACCGGGGACATTGAGATCTCTAAGTCCCGGAGCGGTTCCGCTGTAGTAGGGCTCTCCTGAACCAACTCCTGCGGGCGTCCTCCCGGCATGGTAAGTCCAGGCACCACGTGGGCGTCCATCGGTCCGGTTTTTGGGGTTCCTGGAGGGTTCTCTACCGAGTCCCTCTCCTTAGCCCTTCTTTTCCGGGCCGAATGCGGCATTTTTCAAGAGGAAAACAGGGTTTCAAAACCACAATTGAAGAGCGACACTTCTGTGGTGCTGCTACATCGCCATCTTGGATTCCATCAGGAAATATTTCTTTACAGTGGTGGATGTGTGGAACAGCCTCTCAGTGGAAGTGGTGGAGACAAAAACATTCAAGAAAGCATGGGATAAATACAGAGAATTGCTGAAACCTGGTTAAATGAGGTTGACTATGTCCCTCTAAAGCGCTTAAGGGTTCCAGGCTATGCTGCTTTTTCTCAGGTGAGATCAGGCGTTAAGAAGAGAGGTGGTCTTTTTTATTGATAGTGAAGGAGTCCTTAGGGATGGTTTGTGTACTGGTAGAGAATACATATGGTTTGGAAGTATTAACTATTTCCAATTCGGCTTGGGGCATTTGTTTGGTGTTTTACCCTCCTAATTATTTACAGGCTCATCCTTCTTCAGTAATAGATTCATTGTTATCTTTTAGAGTAGATCTAAAAAATGTTATTGTGTTGGGCAATTTTAATTTATATCCTGATATATTGCCTCTTGACATGTTTGTGACACCTTTTTAACTAGTATGCCCACTTTAGGTTGGTCACAGGTGATGAGTCAGCCAACTCATAAACTGGAGCATACTCTAGATTTAATATTTTTGTGTAACAGTTTATCTTTTTTTACTCATTATTCTTTGTTGTTCAGAAGTACTGACGAATGATCATTTTTTAATTAAATACTTTCATGTCTTCGACTGAATTATGCCCCATGCTTCTTAGAAAAGTTATGTAAAAGACTGCATTATGAGGTTGATAAGTTGAAGGAGATCTTGGTTCCACAATTACATTCTTTGGAAATTAGTGGCACAGAGTCTGCTGTGCGGGATTGGGATGACTCTCTTATCAAAGCCTTTAAATCAGACTGCACCAATTACAGGGATTCAGTAGTGAGATGACATGGTGTATCTTGGGTTTTTTTCTGGAATTACATGATAAAAAGTGTTCTCTCCGGCGAGCAGTACCAAAGATGAGGAACATAAAATAAGTTATCTGATTTTCTTAAGAGTATAGAGAAAGTACTGATTTGTTAAAAAAAAAAAAAAAAAAAAAAAAGGCTTCTTTTTCTAAACAAATTCAGACTGCTCCAAACGATCTAAAGAATTAATTTTCATTGATGGTCTCTGTCCTCTTCTTTAAATTCCAATGTGTTTCAAAGTCCACCATTCAGTCCAAATACTATTGGTCAATTTTTTATTGTCAAAATTCAGACTGCTGTTTCTCAGTTGCCTAGATCTGTTGGAATGCCATCTGATGTGGAAGCTTTTAAGTTTGTTTCAGCTGAAGAAATAAAAACAATTATTTCAAATTTGCGGACTACCTTTTGTCCTTTAGCTAAATAGGTGATGAAAGAGGAATTTGTTTCTTATGTTAAATCATTGGTAAACTGCCAGCAATCCTGTCTCCCTGAAATTGGCCACTGTACGGCCATATTTAAAGAAACTAGGTTTGGATAGTTCAGTTGTGAGCAATTATCATCCTATATCTATCCTGCCATTTGTTACATATGCAGCTTGCAGGAGCTCCCCACAAACTGCGCAGCTCATCTCCTCCTGGCATCTTGCGGCAGGATGCCACCGGTCCCTCTAGTGCGCACACGTGCCAACATTACAATATTTAAAGGGCCCGTAGCAGAAAGTCCTACGTGGCACCCTTTAACATCATCTGCCTCCCCCTTCATAAGGCTGTCTCAAATGCCCTCCTTTTCCTCAGCAACAGTTCCAGCTACCTAGTAGTACATATTGCCTGCCTTCATCTGCCTAGTCTAATCCTTCTGCTCTCCTAGCCCCTTGGACTGATTTATGGTATCGAACCCTACTATGTCCCTCATCTTGCCTGACTGCCGCCTGCCTCTGACCTCTGCCCGGACCCTCGTCTCAATTGTTAGCTGTCCTCCTTGACTTTACCTGGCCCTGGATTCTGCCATTTCACCTACCCCTAGAGACCCTCTCCTGCCGGCCCCTGTACCCAAAGGCTCAACCCAAGAGGAATGTGGGCTGGTATAGGTGAAGCCTCATTTCAGTCTCTGCCATGCCTGAGTCCTCCTACTGGCAGTGAGAACCTGCAGAGCCCTCCCCACAGGTAGAGCAAATCTTACCCAGTCCAAGGGTCCATAGATGCAACTAAGAAGATACAGCTAAGAAAATGCTGTCTTGACAGCTGACTCAGTATTTGACAGATAATTTTCTTCTCTATGATTTTCACTTTGGATTCAAAACACTGTTATACCTTACTGACCAGGTTTGGAAGGGATTTGCTGCGAAGTCTGGTTCTTTTTTGGTCATGATTGACCTGGCTTCTGCATTTGATTTGGTCGATCATTTCTTTATTAAAAGAGCGTTTGAAGCAATTTGGAATTACAGTTGGTGATTTGAAGTGGTTTGTATCTTGTTTATCCGGTTTTTAACAAAAAAATAGTTCTACAGTTTTGTGAGTCAAAAAATTTTCTTCTTTCTGTTGGTGTTCCGCAAGGGTCCATGTTGTCTACAGCATTATTCAATATCTTTCTCTCTCCACTTAGCAAGTTGCTGGCTAGGTTGGGAGCTATCATATGCCAATGATTTCCAGTTTCTGGTGCTGGTATCGTCTTTAATTGATGAGTCATTGCAGAAGGTAGTTTCTTGTTTACAGTCTGTTAAAGAATAGTTATGTGAGAATCGGTTGATTTTTTTTTTTTAATTTAATTTTATTTTTATGCATTTTTTCAAAATTACAAGATATCCATCTTGAAAGAAATACAGAGGAATAATCCAGTATCATTACATAAGATTTCCAAGAAATTTTACACAACTTTTTTTTCTCTGAATAAAGTCCACAAACTTGGGGGGAGAAAAACACAACCTAAAGAAATATTTTAACACACAGAAATCCACAGTGGTATACAGAGATTTAGTTAACTTTATGAGGAACTTAATACATCCAAACTGGTTCCTGCGGACGTCACAGGGGTTTCCCCTATTAGAAATTGTGTTAGTTGGGGGAGGGTCAAAGAAAATATACGTATTATTTAGCATATTTCACCATAAATTCACATGGAAATTTGAGAAAAAAGACACCCCCCTCAACCTGCAATACTTGTGGCCTCAAACGAAGGAAGGCTTTCCTTCTCTTTTGAGTCTCACGTTGGACATCTGGGAATACTCTCACATTACAGCCTAGAAATACACAATCTTAACAGCTACTCTATCTGGCTCAAGAGCAAGAGTCACTATTAGCGTTGCTGGTACTGCTAATTCTGTATCCAACGTTTCCAGTATCGCCGAAATATTTAAAGACTGTTCAGCAACAGGGATTAAAGGTATACCTTCACTTTATTCTACAGATCTTCTTAATCTTGGAAGGTAAAAGATTTTTGAAACAGGTGGTATAGCACTTTCCTCAATTTGCAATATTTCCAGGAGATATTTTTTAAACATCTCTCTGGGAGAGCTTAGGGGAATTTGTGGAAAGCTTATGAATCTCAAGTTTCTACTTTTTATCATATTTTCCATAATCTCCATTTTTACAGCCATATTCTTCTTTTCTTTTATCATTGTAGTCTGAACCTGTTGAAATCTATTTAATTGCTCTCTGTTTAATAATATTTGTTGTTCCAAATCAGTGTTGGTATTCACCAGCAATTTAACCTTGTCTTCCAACACTTTTACTTTTGCATTTCTTGCAATATAGATATTTTCATCTCAACAATAGTCTGCCAGATAGTTTCTAGTGAAAAAAGAAAAACTGTGTGTCTTACCACTGTCAATAAACTGACTTCAGGGGAACCTCCCACGGCACCCGCCACCTCTCCCAGCATTGTATCTCTTTCAACGCCAATCTGCCCTGATAGACCTCCTGGGCTCGCTTCTGCAGTTGCACCTCTGTCGGACCCTGCCAGGGACCACCCCTCAACTCCTTGGTCTGGTGGCGTCGTCCCCGTCCCCCCCCCCAACTCAGGGGTGCTTCTCCCTGCAGTCAGATTAATCGGCGGCATTCCTTCTGCAGGGCTGAAAGGAGATAGTGAGCCAGGGAGAGAGGGGAGCTCCACTTCCCCTCCTCCACTCTCCAACGGCTGCAGACCCGCTCTGAAATCTCCGCGCACCGCGTGTGCATCCATAGGGCCGGAGACAGGCGTTGTCGGGGGGGGGGGGGGGTCACAGGGTATGGTTGCCCCCTCTGTTTTCACTTCTTCCCCATCCAAGAATATTTGCAGCCAGAAAAAAAGACTTTTTAAACCGCCCGAAAGAGGTCAACGCCGAGCTGTACTACCATGCGGCCATCTTGAATCCGCCCCCCCTCGGTTGACTTTAAACTTAGCAAAATATAAAACTTCAGGTTTATTTAAGTCTTCGTTTGTACAAGTTCCAGGTTCTTTACTTTACAAAGGTACTTCAATACAAATATTAAATTAAACACGCAATTTAGGGGTAATTTTAGACTCATCGTCTTTTATCCCTTAAATTAGAAATATTATAAAGGGATCATGTTTAAGTTAAGAATGTTGTGGCAGGTGAAGTCTTTCATACCCCCACACTTATTTTAGAACTATAATCCATACACTAGTTCAGCAGTTCTCAACTGCTGTGTCACGACACACCAGTGGGTCGCCAAGCACAAACAGGTGTATCGCCGCACTTCCCAGTCTCCCGCTGGCCCAGCTTCCCTCTGCCCCAGCGAGATGAGAACTCTTCCTCCGCCTGGGCTTGAAATGCTGATAGCTTGGGCAGAATGCAGTAGGAGAGCTGGAGTTAGCAGCAGTTGCGACATGGTCTCTTCTTCCCGCCCCCTGCAGCCTGGAAGAGGAAGTGGTGTGAGGTGGCCACGCACGCGGGAAGAAGAGACCATGCTGGGTAAAGTGCATGCAGCATCTGCCTGAAGAAGAGGAGAGGCTGAAGGACCTAAATACGTATACCCTGGAAGAGAAGAGGTGCAGGGGAAATAAGATACAGACCTTCAGATACCTGAAAGGTTTTAATGATGGAAGAAATTCAAACCTTTTCCATTGGAAAGGAACGAGTGGAACTAGGGGTCAAGAAATGAAACTTCAGGGGGATGACTCAGAACCAATGTCAGGAAATATTTCTACATGGAGAGAGTGGTAGATGCCTGGAATGCCCTTCCAGAAGAGGTGAAGACAAAAAAGTCAAAGAATTCAAAGGGACATGGGATAAACACTGTGGGTCCCTAAAGGCTAGAGGACGGAAATGAAGAAAAGAGTGCATGGGGGTAACTGACTTGATGCAACAGAAGCATGGAGATTTCAACCCTCAACCAGTAAGCCTTGATATGCTTGATGCAACTGCAGCCTCACTCTCTGCTTTGATGGAGAGGGAGGAAAAAGGGGCATTGGATTGAGTCTGCAACCAACAGAGTCCCTGACTTTTGCAGTCTGGGGGTATTGATATGCAGACATAAGGGGAAAAGTATAGGACTGCTTCTAGAGCCAAGTCTAAAAGCAAAGTAAGTCAGCATTGCTGGAATTTTCAGAAAGGCTCCTCACCCAGTAAAAATGTTGCTGGCAGTAATTTTTTATGGGTTTGACAGTTAATTGGTTTTTGATTGTAAATATTACTGCCCTTATCATAAGAATTGGGGGGAACTGCATAGACTACCCTTAAGACAAACCTGGGGATGACCTACTCACGCAGAAGATAATACCATAAGAAGCTTGCTGGGCAGACTGGCTGGATCATTTGATCTTTTTCTGCCATCTTTACTATGTTATGTTACTATTTATATAATTTCTGTTCCAAGAGAGTACTCTTATCCTTCCCTTAACAATAAAAATCATATGGGGCCTTTTTTTTTTTTTTTTTAATTTCCACTATAGATTGTAGTGAGCAGTGTGTCGCATGTGTTGCCCGTCAGGTGTGTCACAATAGGAAAAAGGTTGAGAATCACTGCACTAGTCATTTCTACAGTGGACTATTGCAATAGCATATATTGGACTGCCACAATCCACTGTGCAGGATTGGACCATTTCAGAATAAAAATCTGAATAATTTGGCCATCAATTGAAGTATGCCAGTGGATAAAGGCCATAACTGTACTTCACTTAACAACTAGAGGTTTGCATGAAAAGCCAGGCCTTCACTTTTTTTCTGAATTTGAGACAATGCGTTCTGCATGGTTGGAGTTTGGTAGCTGAAGGATGTATGATGTCTCTTCCAGTCTCAAAACCAATACTTTAGGAACCATCTGCAAATCATGCTGTGAAGATTATTGAATAAGGGCCCTATATCTCCTGGGGATGCTCTGCCTTCAGTCGCTTCCAGTTTCATCTATTTGGTTGTGAAAATGCAAACTGAACACCATCTTTCACCACCTAGTATAACAACTATTTGATAAAACTTTTCTGTCATTTTCTATATTTAAAATATACTGTACTATTAATACTGTCATGTCTATACTATGACAGAATTAATATTAAACATCTGAGTTGGTAGGAAGGAGAGACATTTTGCTTTTTGTAGTATATTTCATATAAACTCTGCTCCTAAGCACCTTGAAAACCAAGAGATCAGAGCCACAGAAAGAGAGTCTGTATTTGTGATGGACATGAGACAATTAGTATTCTTTTAATGCAAAGAAGGTGGATATGAAATTACTTAAAGTCCAATTTTCCTGTGGTTACTATGGTATTTTGTGAATGCATAGAAGAGAGGAACTAAAAATGTAAACTGGTTTAGCCATTAAAGGAAGGGAATGCAAACACTTAACTATTAAACTTCACATGCCTGAAATGAGCTGCCTGCAGACAGAAGAGACTCTGCTCTCAAGGGAGTTTTGCGATAGATGCACGGAAAGGCAGTTACTACCCTTAACAGAAGGAATGGGGGGAGCCTGCACGGAGCGGCGGTTACTACCCTTAACAGAAGGCATGGGGGGGGGGCCTGCACGGAGCGGCAGTTACTACCCTTAACAGAAGGCATGGGGGGGAGCCTACACGGAGCGGCAGTTACTACCCTTAACAGAAGGCATGGGGGGGAGCCTGCATGGAGCGGCAGTTACTACCCTTAACAGAAGGCATGGGGGGAGCCTGCACGGAGCAGCGGTTACTACCCTTAACAGAAGGCATGGGGGGGGGGCCTGCACGGAGCGGCAGTTACTACCCTTAACAGAAGGCATGGGGGGGAGCCTACACGGAGCAGCAGTTACTACCCTTAAAAGAAGGCATGGGGGGGAGCCTACACGGAGCGGCAGTTACTACCCTTAACATAAGGCATGGGGGGAGCCTGCATGGAGCGGCAGTTACTACCCTTAACAGAAGGCAGGGGGGGGAGCCTGCATGGAGCGGCAGTTACTACCCTTAACAGAAGGCATGGGGGGAGCCTGCACGGAGCGGCAGTTACTACCCTTAACAGAAGGCATGGGGGGAGCCTGCACGGAGCGGCAGCTACTACCAAAAGCAAATTGCTGGGCAGACTGGTTGGACCATCTGGTCTTTATCTGCTGTCAAAACTATGTTGTTATGGGTCTCTCTTATTCTTGCAAGATAAAAATTTACCTTGAAAATTAGAAAAAAGTTAAACCTTTTTTCTGCAGAAGTAGATGGGATTCTTTGTAAACACTTGGATGCTGGTACTTCACCACAGCTGGGACACAGCTCAAACAAAACAAGTTCACCTTACCAACTAGGGAAACACAAATGATAAAATAAGTTTTATTACTGAATTTTAAATCTTTCAGAACAAACTGAATTGTTCATTAACATTCTGCTTAGTTAATAAAGAGATTTAATTGTGTATGTGTGTGTGGGGGAGATTGTGCCTCTGCCTAAAGCCAGTCATCGGAGAATAGGAGGTGTGCTGGGGGGAGTGTCCCACAAGATCCAGAGGAGTGGTCCCCCAGCCCGACTCATTCTCAAACCCTCTGTCATAATGCCTCTGTATCTCTCCATGGTGAGACCGCACCTTGAATACTGTGTACAATTCTGGTCGCCGCATCTCAAAAAAGATATAATTGCGATGGAGAAGGTACAGAGAAGGGCGACCAAAATGATAAGGGGAATGGAACAACTCCCCTATGAGGAAAGACTAAAGAGGTTAGGACTTTTCAGCTTGGAGAAGAGACGACTGAGGGGGGATATGATAGAGGTGTTTAAAATCATGAGAGGTCTAGAATGGGTACATGTGAATCGGTTTTTTACTTTTCGGATAAAAGAAAGACTAGGGGGCACTCCATGAAGTTAGCATGTGGCACATTTAAAACTAATCGGAGAACGTTCTTTTTCACTCAACGCACAATTAAACTCTGGAATTTGTTGCCAGAGGATGTGGTTAGTGCAGTTAGTATAGCTGTGTTTAAAAAAGGATTGGATAAGTTCTTGGACGAGAAGTCCATTACCTGCTATTAATTAAGTTGACTTATATAATAACCACCGCTATTATTAGCAACGGTAACATGGACTAGACTTAGTTTTTGGGTACTTGCCAGGTTCTTATGGCCTGGATTGGCCTCTGTTGGAAACAGGATGCTGGCTTGATGGACCCTTGGTCTGACCCAGTATGGCATGTTCTTATGTTCTCTCACCTGTCCCCTCCTGAATGCTGGTCCTGCAGGGAGGAGAATGGGGAAGGGGGCGTGCTGAAAATCTCCCTCTTAAAAATTGCTTCGCCTTGGCAGCTCTGGCAATTCATGGAGCAAAGCAGAGAGGGAAAGTGAGAAAGAAAACAGGGAGTGAGAAGTTTTATAGTTTCTTTGTTTTTGTTTTTTATAATTGTGGAAAAAAGAAAAGCTAAAAAATTCCAAATTATCCCTGTCAACTTAAATGCAGGATGTTAATACAAGCAAAAAACACAGTTTGAAATGTTTGTATGCTAGTGTCAGAAGTCTAAGAAGGGAGAGTTAGAATGTATAACAGTGAATGATGACATAGACTTGATTGGCATCTCAGAGACATGGTGGAAGGAGGATAACCAATAGGATAGTGCTATACCAGGGTACAAAATATATCGCAATGATAGGGAGGAGCAACTTGGTGGGGTGTAGTGCTTTATGTTCAGGATGGCATAGTCCAACAGGATAAGGATCCTGCAGGAGACTTTGGGGTAGATTTTCAAAAGGAGCGCGCGGGTGTACATGTGTGTGCGTTACCCGGCGCACACATGTACACCTGATTTTATAACATACGTGCACAGGCGCGCGCGCATGTTATAAAATCTGGGGTTGGCTTGCACAAGGGGGTGCACAATTGTGCGCGCTGAGCCAGCTCCGAGCCACGCTGCCTTCCCCCCCTTCCCTCTGAGGGAACTTTCATACCCCCCCACCCCACCTTCCCTTCCCCTACCTCCCCCGCCCTTTCCCCCCTACCTCTTTTTTTTGTCTTTTTTTTTGTTTTAAAACTTACATCAGCCCTGGGGCTGAAGTAAGTTTTTATGAGTAAAAATCCCATTGTCTCATTGTCTCAAGTGTGTCGGGAAAGAGTTATAGCCATAGGAATATGGTACCATCCACTTGGCCAAAATGAGACAGATGATGGAATGCTAAGAGAAATTAGGGAAGCTAACCAAATTGGTAGTGCAGTAATAATGGGAGATTTGAATTAACCCAGTATAGTACAGAAGCAAACCTTGCACATGAGCAAGTACATAGGAACACTGGTGCAGGTAGAACAATACAGTTCCGTTCAATTAATTAATAAATAGTATTTTATTGTGAACATTCATAATACATTCACTGTGGCAACTCCATTAGTATAACAGAGGTAATTTTACAGTCCCCCGACACGGTCCCGTGTTTCGCGGTGGCTGCATCGGGAGGGACAGGATGGTTTTCGAATCTGAAATATAATATAAGTATATCACAAAACGGAACCAAGGGCTGCTATATATACCTTATAAACATCCTTCACATACCTTATACAAGACCATCAGGAGCGCAACCGCCCGCTGATTTCACCCAAATTTAAAGAACATAAAATGGCGCGAAAGGAGAGCTCTCGCGAGAGGCTGAAATGACAGAGGAACACCTGTGATTAGACTGACACCTAAAGCATGATGACTAGTAGAACTGGTACCACTCTATATCTTTATTCAGACCATGAGGAGAGACTGAATTGAGAGTAAAGATCCATCGCTGCTCCCTCCAACCTAGCATGCAGGCGAAATCTCCTCCCCGCGGGGAGGGAGAGACCACCTCCAATACCTGGAAGGAAAGGTCAGCGATGGAGTGTCCAACATGTGTCCAGTGAGCCACTAAGGGCTCATCAATCCTAGATAATCTAATATTAGAACAGTGTTCTATGATTCGTGTCTTAATCATACGTGAGGTTTTCCCCACGTAAACCAATGGGCAGGGGCATTTGATGACGTAAATTACTCCTTTTGTACAGCAGTCTGACAAAGAATGTAATTTAAACACACGTCCTGATGTAGGGTGTTTAAAAACTGTCACAGACTCGGTATGGCTGCACATTGTGCATCGACCGCAAGGGTTGTGTTGGCCACTAGAGTGAGGTAAATTTTGTGCAGGCACGAACGATGTGTGCACGAGGCGATCTCTCAAATTCGTGGCTCTCTTAAAGGTGAAGCGTGGGGGACCATGCATTAAGTCAGTTAGTGACAGGGCCGACCAGTGGCGTTTAATCATATTAACAATGGACCTACCTACGATGGAAAAGGGAAGGATGCAATTAAAGCAAACATCATCACAGTGTAAAGGGGTACTGAAAAGCCAGTCTCGGTGTGTGTATAGAGCGCGTTTAAAAGCTCTTTTCACAATTCGTGTTGGGTAACCCCTTTCAACAAATCTGGTAGACATACATTGTGATTGAGCAAGAAATTCCTCCCGTGTGGAGCAAAGGCGGCGAAGCCGTAGAAATTGCCCCGTAGGTATGTTGTCACGGAGTGCCCGAGGGTGACAGCTGTTATAGGCCAGCAAAGTGTTCCGGTCAGTTTTCTTACGAAAGAGGGTGGTCTCAAAGCCATCCCCCTTCCAAGTAATCAACATATCCAAAAAAGATATATTGGAGGAGTGAATGCTGAAGTCAAATTGTATATGAGGACTGAGTGAGTTAACCCAATCGAAAAACACAAAGAACTGTATGTCAGAACCTGTCCAGATGATAAAGATGTCATCAATATAGCGTAAATATTTATCCATCTATCTGGTCTCAATTCATCCATGTATGGCTACGCTATATTGATGACATCTTTATCATCTGGACAGGTTCTGACATACAGTTCTTTGTGTTTTTCGATTGGGTTAACTGGACACATGTTGGACACTCCATCGCTGACCTTTCCTTCCAGGTATTGGAGGTGGTCTCCCCGCGGGGAGGAGATTTCGCCTGCATGCTAGGTCGGAGGGAGCAGCGATGGATCTTTACTCTCAATTCAGTCTCTCCTCATGGTCTGAATAAAGATATAGAGTGGTACCAGTTCTACTAGTCATCATGCTTTAGGTGTCAGTCTAATCACAGGTGTTCCTCTGTCATTTCAGCCTCTCGCGAGAGCTCTCCTTTCGCGCCATTTTATGTTCTTTAAATTTGGGTGAAATCAGCGGGCGGTTGCGCTCCTGATGGTCTTGTATAAGGTATGTGAAGGATGTTTATAAGGTATATATAGCAGCCCTTGGTTCCGTTTTGTGATATACTTATATTATATTTCAGATTCGAAAACCATCCTGTCCCTCCCGATGCAGCCACCGCGAAACACGGGACCGTGTCGGGGGACTGTAAAATTACCCTCTGTTATACTAATGGAGTTGCCACAGTGAATGTATTATGAATGTTCACAATAAAATACTATTTATTAATTAATTGAACGGAACTGTATTGTTCTACCTGCACCAGTGTTCCTATAGATTTGAATTAACCCAATATTCACTGGGTCAGGGGCATGGGGTGACTGCTGAAGTTGGTGGTGCACCAGAAAATTTGCTGCTGTCAGGTGCCCTAGAAGACAGTTCACCCTCTTACATTACTTTATGAGCACTACTTTCTTTAATGCAAAAAGCTTATCAATTTTATGTTCACAGCAACCCAATCCTTGAGGGAAAATTAGCTAAAGCCATCCCTTAAAATAATTTCCTAATCTACTACCATCACTTACAATAAAATATATGAATGAAAACAATATTTTCTGCAATAACATTCAAAACCATTTTTTTTTTTGCTTGCAAATGAAATTAATAAAGAGCAAACTTCTGTTTCAAGTAGAAATGAGAGGACCATAATACCATGAAAGCCAGTGATAAGCACTGTAATTTTCACAACAAAAATTCAAGCTACACAAGAAATGAACCTTTAAAATACAGACAAACCCTCACCAAATACAAAATAGAAATGTGCCACTAAAACCTGTACTGGAAACCAAAAGCCCAACTGTATAATTATTCCTCACAAAACATCAAGCAATAAAATCAAGAGATAAAAAACATTCATAATATTAAAACCATGATAATAAAAAGTATAACTATCAACACAACTGACGAATATCCAATAATTAAAAAAAAACTTGCGTAAATTTTGTTCTATTTCTGAAACATCAATAAAATATTTCAAAACATCTGATCAATAAAACGTCCAATAATTAAAAAAGGTTATTATAATCCCAAAAAAACTCAATAAAATGTTTCAAAACAATAGAAACATCAAATTACACCCAAAAATTAAAAATAATGATTAAAAAACTTCCTGCTCTCTATACCTGGGACCTTTGGATTTCCACTCACCCTGAGATTATCATAGAGTGGGGACGTAGGACCACCCAAACTATCTCTTCTCCCTCTCATTCAAATACAAGTACTAACACACTCATTCTTTCTCACACACACACACACAAGAAGAAGAGCAGGCCTGGGAGGCCACCGGTGCCCGAGAAGAGGAAGGAACCTGTTCTCCTGCTGCTCCTCGCATGCCAGCCCTTGCTATTCAAAACTCGTTTCTTTGAGCCTGCCAAGAGCCTGAGGAGGGGAGAGAGAAAATCACTACGGGACTCTCAAATCAATCTGGGACGTTGACCCCTCTCCCCCTGCCGTGACGCCCTGAGTTCCATCCACTGTGAGAACACATCAGATTTAAGCCGCTCTGGCGGCACGCTGAAGGGGTGTTACAAAGGGGCTTGCCCCTTTCTGATCCCCTTTGTGAGACTTTTGGGAGGACTTTGGGGATTTCTGGGGGATGGGGATTATTGTTTCTTTATTTTATGATGTGTGTGGGAGGTTTGAATACTGAGGTAGTGGTGGGGAGAGGGAGGTATGGGGTTGGGGTGGTGATTATGAGGAGACTTGAGCAGGGAAGAAGGGGTTGTTTGAGGGAGGTGAAAACTGATTCTGAACAGGAGTTAAGTGGTTCTAAGGAGGTGAAAGCAGTTTTATTGATTGCTAGATCATTGTGTAATAAAACTGCGCAGGTATTTGATTTAATAAACGCTACTGCCAGTGATGTGGTTTTTGTGACAGAAACGTGGTTTTCTGATGCGAATGCACTCTTCCCTGATCTCTGACCTTTGGGCTATGAGATTTGAAAGTTTAATAGGTTTTAGGCAGGGGCGGTTCAAGGCAATCTGCTGCCAAAGGCAAGTGATGAGATGACGCCCTCCCCACCCACCTAATGTAAATATTACACTGAGTCCCAGAATATCAATACACCACCTACTGGGGAAACAAAACAAACCTGCTTGCTATAGATCCCTACACAGACAGTACAAGCTAGCAGAATCTCTCATCTTGGTTACACGCAAAAAGCAGGGACAGACCCTCGCCAAACACAGAATACAAAATAAAGGAGCACAAATTAGACAAAAACTGAAATGGAAACCCCAAGAAGCCAGACTCTGTGTATTAACAATGGAGAAAGAGAACCACCATTCCTCATAAAACAAATAAAATCAAGAAACATAAAGCATCAATTATAAAAGTAAAACCATACTAATAAAATTATATTTTAAAGCTACTGATAAATAGAATAACTTCTGTTAAGAAAAATCGTATACATTTTTTTTTAATTTCCCAAGCACCAATAAAATATTTCAAAATAGCACATATCAAATAATGCCAAATAATTAAAACTAATAATGCACTAGCAGTCAAAAACCATTACACCCTGCCAGGAATAAGGATAAGAAAAGTCCCTGCTGTCCATACCTGGGAACTCTTGACAGAGTTCCATGCTTCTTCCTCCAGACCTGTGTATAGGCCCTATTATCAGAGACCCCCCCCCCCCCACCCAGGAACGCCCCAGGACTTACGCACATCCCGGGGCTTGCGCACGCTGCCGAGCCTATGCAAGATAGGCTCGGCGCGCGCGGGGGGGGGGGGGTTGGGGTAGGTTTTCGGGGGTTACGCGCGTAACCCTTTGAAAATCTACTCCAATGTACACTACATTGCCCTGTCCTCACGCCCAGATACAGCATGGAGGAGTGTCATCGAGGGTGAGGAAAGACCTCAATGGAAGGCTTATTACAAAGCACCTATATCCAAGCGCAGTGGGGATTTGAGTTGGCGCATAGCGCACGGGGACATCTGCACAGGTCGCACACTCAAAGCGGTCTTGCACCCACCGGCCCTATGCCCCCACTGTCAAGCCAATGAAATGGCAGCTCACATCTACTGGCTCTGCCCTTACCTTAACCCCCTTTCTTAACTTTTTGAAGAGTCTATTTCTGACATTTTGGTTGTCTTTATCCCCACACCTATTATTCTATGGGTGCACCCTACCAAAGGCCCCAGCAGCACGCAGCCGAGTCCGTCTCGCCAGTTACCTCCTGACTGAAGCCAGTTTCCATCACCTGGACCAGGGAGGCGAGGCGAGGCAGGCCAGTGAGGAACCGGCTACATGCGAAACACTGTTTAGGTCCCTGGTGCGCTCACGTTTGCAGGCAGAGCATTTTACACGCAGTTTTCACTGATGACATCCAGAAGTTCATGATCGATTGGGCCATGAACAGTGTTCTCTGCACGCCCCCTCCCTTCATCCTCAGTACACCCTACTACTCAGCATCTAGTTTTTTCCTGGCAGGGTGTAAGCTGTGTCTGTAATGATGAGCTAAAGGGCACTAATGGTTTTTGACTGCTAGTGCATCCTTCCTGCCCACGGGCAGTGTATCTTCTTTGAACAGACTGACAACTTTTCACCTTCCTTTAATTATAAATTTAGAGACTCAAAAGCCAAAACCTGAATAACCTGCATTTTTGCATCTGAAAAACATCATGGGATACCTGACTTTTAATAGTAGGTCACGTTCTTCCCCTTTTTTCCCCCGCGTGGCACCACGGGGATGTGGGACCATGCTTCTTGCTGAGGCGGGGAAGCCTTTGGTGCCCCTCCCCAGCATCCAGTGTTAAAAACAGGTCTAATCTGGCTGCTTCACTAGTGTACAGTGTTGCCAACCTCGTTTATTTCCCATGAGTTTGGGCTTGTTTTTATGGCGATTTACCTTTTTTTTTTTTTTTTTTTTTTTGCAAATGCAAAAAACAGTTTGCTTATAATTGCGCATTTTTTGTCTCCAAATCGAGGTTTTTTTTGGGGGGGTTGTTTTTGGGCTTGTGGGCGGGACTTGTGCCCAGCTGTTCCTGTGATTGACTGCTGCTGCTGCTGCTGCTGCTGAGGCCTGTCCATAGCAATGGGAGCGCCTGGCCCACCCGCTTTTCATTCAGGCCTATAACAAGCAGTCTCAGGGCACTGGGGCAGCCAATCGGCAGTCCAGGCACTCGGGCTGGATTCCCAGCAGCCTTGGGTAACCAAATTGTGCACGTGCGGCAGGGTACTCTGGCTGCCTTGCACCGCGATTTTCTGAACCTTGAGCAGCGAGGAAGCTTTTATGCAGTACGGCAGGGCTGGATGCTGAAGGGAGTGAAGCACTCAGCTGGCAGCAGTCAAAGAGAATAGGTACGTGAAGGGGGCTGGAGACTTGCTTGGAGGGGGTGGAGAGGGGGAATGAGTGTGAGGGAGCCAGAGGAGTGCTTGGAAGCGGTGGTGAGGGGAATGAGTGTGTGGAGCCAGAGATGTGCTTTGAAGGGTGGTGGGGAGGGGGGAATGGATTGGAAGGGGAATGAGTGTGTATAAATACATTCTAAGAACATAAGAAATTGCCATGCTGGGTCAGACCAAGGGTCCATCAAGCCCAGCATCCTGTTTCCAACAGAGGCCAAAACCAGGCCCAAGAACCTGGCAATCACCCAAACACTAAGAAGATCCCATGCTACTGATGCAATTAATAGCAGTGGCTATTCCCTAAGTAAAATTGATTAATAGCAGTTAATGGACTTCTCCTCCAAGAACTTATCCAAACCTTTTTTGAACCCAGCTACACTAACTGCACTAACCACATCCTCTGGCAACAAATTCCAGAGCTTTATTGTGCTTTGAGTGAAAGAATTTTCTCCGATTAGTCTTAAATGTGCTACTTGCTAACTTCATGGAATGCCCCCTAGTCCTTCTATTATTCGAAAGCGTAAATAACAGAGTCATATCTACTCGTTCAAGACCTCTCATGATCTTAAAGACCTCTATCATATCCCCCCTCAGCCGTCTCTTCTCCAAGCTGAACAGCCCTAACCTCTTCAGCCTTTCCTCTTAGGGGAGCTGTTCCTTCCCCTTTATCATTTTGGTTGCCCTTCTCTGTACCTTCTCCATCGCAACTATATCTTTTTGAGATGCGGCGACCAGAATTGTACACAGTATTCAAGGTACGGTCTCACCATGGAGCGATACAGAGGTATTATGACATTTTCCATTCTATTAACCATTCCCTTCCTAATAATTCTTAACATTCTATTTGCTTTTTTGACTGCTGCAGCACACTGAGCCGACTATTTTAAAGTATTAGCCACTATGATGCCTAGATCTTTTTCCTGGGTGGTAGTTCCTAATATGGAACCTAATATCGTGTAGCTACAGCAAGGATTATTTTTCCCTATATGCAACACCTTGTACTTGTCCACATTAAATTTCATCTGCCTTTTGGATGCCCAATCTTCCAGTCTTGCAAGGTCCTCCTGTAATGTATCACAGTCTGCTTGTGATTTAACTACTCTGAATAATTTTGTTTCATCTGCAAATTTGATAACCTCACTCATCGTATTCCTTTCCAGATCATTTATATATATATATATATATATATATATATATATATATATATATATATATATATATATATATATATATATATATATATATATATATATATATAAATCACTTGAAGAAGGTCTTCTCCCATCCAATTTGAAAACTGCAACTATTACTCCTATCCCAAAGAAAAAGAACATAGATCCCAATGATCTAAATAACTATCGTCCAATCTCAAACCTTCCTTTACTTGCTAAATTGATCGAGAAAACTGCTCTGCTTCAACTAAATGAACATCTTGAAACCAACAACATACTTCACCCCGCTCAACACGGCTTCAGAAAGAACCGCAGCACTGAAACCCTTCTGTTAAACCTAACTAATTAATAAGAGGCTTTGATAACAGTCTGAATCATTTACTAATTATGCTAGATCTATCTGCTGCCTTCGATACAGTGGATCACAATTTACTAATATCAAGCCTCACCAACATAGGCCTTACTGGAAATACCCTTAATTGGTTTACTTCATTTCTAAAAGGAAGATTCTTCAAAGTCACCTTTAATAACGTCTCTTCTGATCCCTACCCTCTAGATACAGGAGTACCACAAGGATCTGCCTTATCTGCCATACTTTTTAATATTTATCTTCTACCACTCTGTAACTTTATCTCCAATCTTGGCATCACGTTCTTTCTTTATGCTGATGATATTCAATTACTCATCCCCATTACATCTACAATTGAAGAAGCTATAAACCTCACAGTAAAATACCTCAACTCAATCAAAACTTTCCTCAACCAACTAAAACTATGTTTAAATATGAACAAAACCGAATGGATCCTAATAATAAGAAACTTCCCTACTCTTTCCTCTCAAATCCCATACATTCAAATTGACAACTCCAACTTACAAATGAAAAATCCAATAAAGGATCTTGGCATCTGGATTGATTATGACCTGAGCCTAAAAAACTGCATTGCTATAAAAACGAGATAAGGCTTTCATAAACTCCAGATCCTAAAACATCTCAAACCATTACTGTACCCGAATGACTTCAGAACAATTCTTCAGACCCTCATTTTCTCAAGTCTAGATTATTGCAACGCAATTCTCTTAGGACTACCTAAATCCTCACTAAAACCACTACAATTACTTCAAAATGCTGCTGCACGAGTACTAACCGGAAAAAAAGAAGTTTGATCACATCTCCCCAACCCTAAAAAACCTTCATTGGCTACCTATTTCACAAAGAATTAAATACAAATCCTTAACCATTCTACATAATGAAATTTACAATGACAACAATTCATCCCTGGACAACATGATTACAATCCACAAATCACCCCACTCATCAAGATCTTCTGACAAATTACAACTATTCATTCCTCCTCTCTCATCTGCAAAACTATCCTCTACTAGACATAGAGCCTTCTCTATAGCTGGACCAAAAGAATGGAACTCTATCCCAGGATACCTAAGTTCCATCAAAGATTCCAAAAATTTCAAAAAAGAACTAAAAACATGGTTGTTTAGACAATCATACACAGAATGATATGATCTATATTTACCAATTTCAACCTTCATCCTGAACCCTAATACTTCTGTGCAATAAGTTTATGCAAAATTTTTTATGCAAAGTTTATGCAAAATTAAACCTATATGGTAACATTCTAACACGTTATACTCTGCTCTTGCTGAGATGTTATATATATATATTTTGCTCTTTGTATTGTTTTGTATTGTATTGTATTATAATTTATAATTTATATCTGTTCAATGTAATGAATTTGTTACACTGTAAACCGGAATGAAGGCACCCTGCTATATTTCGGTATAGAAAAGAACATAAATAAATAAAATAAATAAATATATATATATATTGAAAAGCACCGGTCCAAGTACAGATCCCTGAGGCACTCCACTGTTTACCCTTTTCCACTGAGAAAATTGACCATTTAATCCTACTCTCTGTTTCCTGTCTTTTAAGCACGAAAGGACATCGTCTCCTATCCCATGACTTTTTAGTTTTCGTAGAAGCCTCTCATGAGGGACTTTGTCAAACGCCTTCTGAAAATCCAAATACACTACATCTACCGGTTCACCTTTATCCACATATTTATTAACCCCTTCAAAAAAATGAAGCAGATTTGTTAGGCAAGACTTCCCTTGGGTAAATCCATGTTGACTATGTCCCATTAAATCATGTCTTTCTATATGCTCTACGATTTTGATCTTGAGAATAGTTTCCACTATTTTTCCCGGCACTGAAGTCAGGCTCACTGGTCTATAGTTACCCGGATCGCCCCTGGAGCCTTTTTTAAATATTGGGGTTACATTGGCCATCCAGTCTTCAGGTTCAATGGATGATTTTAATGATAAGTTACAAATTTTAACTAATAGATCAGAATTTTCATTTTTGAGTTCCCTTCAGAACCCTAGAATGCATACCATCCAGTCCAGGTGATTTGCTACTCTTTAGTTTGTCAATCTGGCCTACTACATCTTCCAGGTTCACAGTGATTTTGTTCAGTTCGTCTCTCATCACCCCTGTAAACCATCTCCGGAACTGGTATCTCCCCAACATCCTCATTAGTAAACACAGAGGCAAAGAATTCATTTAGTCTTTCTGCAATGGCCTTATCTTCCCTAAGAGCCCCTTTAACCTCTCTGTCATCTAATGGTCCAACCGACTCCCTCACAGGTTTCTTGCTTTGGATATATTTTAAAAAAGTTATTATTATGAGTTTTTGCCTCTATGGCCAACTTCATTTCAAATTCTCTCTTCGCCTGTCTTATCAATGTTTTATACTTACCTTGACAATGCTTATGTTTTATCCAATTTTCTTCTAATAAATAAAAGTAGTTTTAATCTCACATGTTTTGGGCTTGCTTTTTCGGCAAATAGCGTTTGTTCTTTCATGACTACCTGGCACCCCTGCTAGTGCAGCAGCAACAGATCAGCCAGAGATTATAAGTGTTGGCCTGGAGACCCGGAAATTCCATTAGAATTCCGGAATCTCTGGGTCAAATCCGGAGCGTTCCCAGGTGAGAACAAGGGTAGCATGGAGAATGTGAGAGAAGTGTGTGGGTGGGGCCTGAGAGCAACTGGAGAGAGCACCTGCAGCAAAGAGGACTGTGAAAGGTGAATGAGAGCAGGGAGTGAGAAGTAAGAACCAGGGAGATGAGAGACACATCTGCTGTGGTAATGAAATGTGGACAACATTTCATTGCTGCACTAAGCCCCACTTTATCCTAAAGATAGCTCTAAAGAGGTGGAGGAGGGAGATGAGGAGGCAGAGTGGCAACAACCATACATTGACTGTCAGTGGTAGTAGCAGACAATGATAAAGCCAGTGACAGCATCAGCAGAACTCATAGTACAACTCGGCATACTGATAGCATCTTTCAGTGAGTACCGTATTAGTTGTGCTACACTGTCTGCTAGATTGTTAGGGCACCACTGGCATTATGTTCAAGCATGGTCTGTTTCTCATAATGCATGTGTTTCTCATAATGCATGTATAACATTCATGTTGCCCACATATGCACAACTTACCAGAAGTAGCAGGAAAGCACTGACACAGCCAATAGTGGCATCAGGAAGGTAGCATTTTGTATATTCATAAAACATCTGACAATGCAGCTCTGTGACCTTTGATCGCAGTGACCCACGCTACACCAGGCCACCCACAGTCGTGGTACTTTAACAAAATAATGAGAAAAAATGATTTCTCCCCCACAAGTCCACTCAAAGTGTGTGTATTATGTGAGACACTGAGCAAAAATATAAAACTGTGCAAGTATTGACCAGAAACCAAATCACTTCAGACAACACATAGCAGAATTGGACCTGCTGGCTTAGTTTAGGCCTGAGGTGTATACACAGTCACTGACTGGAAAATCTCTTCCCTCTTCCTCCTTCCCACCTCACAATCAGGCCAATACAGAAAAACACACGGGAGAGCTGGCGAGCGCCCGCTCTCCAGAGGCACGCATAGGCCACTCTTCTGGGTGCGTGATTCAGAAAGCACAGGTATGTAAATGAGGGCCCGCGGTAAAAGGAGGCACTAGGGACACTAGTGCGTCCCTAGCGCCTCCTTTTTGACAGAAGCGGCGGCTGTCAGCGGTTTGACAGCTGACGCTCAATTTTGCCGGCGTCGGTTCTTGAACCCGCTGACAGCCACGGGTTCAGAAAACGGATGCCGGCATAATTGAGCGTCCGTCTTCCAACCTGCAGGCCGTGGACAGATTTTTAATTTTTTTTTTTAATTTTTGGGGCTTCCCAACTTAATTTCGCTATGATATTAAGTCAGAGGGTGTACAGAAAAGCAGTTTTTTCTGCTTTTCTGTACACTTCCCCGAAATTAACGCCTGCCAAAGGTGCGTTGAAAACGCGTGGCCAAATGCAGGCTAACAGTGCGCTCCATCGGAGCGCACTTTACTGTATTGGCCTGTATGACATAGGAAGGCTAAATCAACCAGATAGGTAGTCAGTGGTAGTCAGAAACTATGCTGTGAGTTTCCAGTGGCCAAAGAATTGGGCAATAGTAAGGAATGATTTACCAAGGATGAAAAACAAATTTGTCTAATGTCAAACTGGTGTATTGAAATTTTGTCAAATCTTTTGTAAATTTGTTTTCTCAAATTTGAGCCAGACTAAAAGTTATCTGGTTCAAATTTGACCTCAAATTATTCACACATTTATAGTCCATTCTCTGCCGCTGCTCTAAATGACCTGTACCTCACCTGTTCTTTATATGGTCAAGAAGCAGTAAAGGATATTGTTCATCCTCCATCCTTGCAATTGCTATGTCTGAAACCAGTTGTGGTGGAATCCACCCCTGAAAGGCTCCATGTACAAAATACCGCTGAAATAATGTTATTGTAGAACTTGTGGTTACATTCAAGTGACATGTTACATATTTAAACAAATATATATATATTGTTGTTGAACTTTTTATGGTTGATAAAATATGCTTTTTTTTTTTTTTTTCAGAACATGGCAGAAAAGTTAGCAAAATATGCAGAACATTATTCCAGAATTTGGACAGGAAATTAAACTATGGGTTTCTGCACTGCTAATCCTGTTTGACTACTGTGTACATTACCGTATATATTCAGACCAAACTGCAGGCTTGCAGAAATTCAGCCATGCATCATCTCTTTGGCTTGGTCTTGGGACAAAAGGATCTCTCTCGTGCTGGGGATTTGTTTTCTTTAGATGATTCTGAGATTGAAGACAGCTTGTCTGAAGCTCTGGAGCAAATTAAACTCATCTCTTCAGCTCCAGTAAGTAATGAGCTCACTGAATTTTTCTCCAGACTATCAGCATGCAACCGTCAATAGAGGTGGCTCCAGGTCATCTGCGGCAGCCTGAAGCAGTCCTGGTTTACTGCCAGTGCCTGGGTGGGCTCCAGAAATACTAGCCTACGAAGGTCCAAACTGGTTAGATCTCAGCAGGACCAGATATGGTCAGTTCCTGGATGGGTGACCTACAAGGGAAGACAAGATGCCAGGGGCTACAGAAGAGAACAGTAAACTTCTGCAGCTTCCTGCCAAGGAAAAGTCACAGGGGCCATGGTGGGGCAATGGCTGCCTAATCCTCAGGACACAGAAATGGATAAAAAGAGGAAAGGAAAAGATATTTGGAGTCACAGTCCCATTTTTCTTAAGGGCATCAGAACTGGGTATGTCCAGGCATGCTGTGAGACCCAAACAGGATGGGCTCATCCTGCCCCCAGAGATCTGGCGCCATCTGGTAGTTTTAACAAATAGTCAAGTAATGCAAGAGAGAGAATCTTCTGTAATATAAAGATTCAAGCAAACTAGAGAATGACTTGAAATGAAATTATTTATTTAAAATATTTATTATACTATCTAAAACTCCTAGGCAAGTTACACTTAACTTGTGTAAAAGTATCGACATACAATGAACACTAATTCCAGCTGTGAGTTTCTGATCAATAAATACAAAACAAAATGGCTGATTTTTTTAAAATTTGCTCCATTTACCTCGAACAAATTTTCAGAGGCCTATGTAATCCCACGCATTTACTGTGGGTTTATTGGGGGGGGAGGTCTACTGAAAGCAGTTTGTTCAGCTAAGTCCCATACAAATTGTGCGATTTAAAATCCTATCAGTCTGACTGTCCCAGACTTACTGGCTAACTTTTATCCAGCTAAAAAGATAGCCGGATAAGCCAGGGGTGGACCAGGGCTGAGTGCACTTCAGTTCACAGCAATTTTCAGCATTATCCAGCTAATGTAGCAGGCTGACTTTAGGACTGGCAAAGAGCAGCTCTAAAGTTAGATGGATAAACTTATGCAGCTAAATTCTATATAGCTGGGTTTGTTCAGTGAATACTCCAGCTAAACTAGCTGGATATGTTTATCTGGCTAACTTTGCTGGCTAGCTAGCCACCAAAAACTGACCCCCATGGTGTTTGGTTTTTTTATGTTATTTGCACTGAAATCATAACTTAAATGTAACCCTTTTATATGTTAACCCTTCATGTTTTCTTGCATGGACATTCTCGCTGGTGCCATTGTACAGCATTGTCAGGTCATGTCCTCAAAGGTCGAAATGTTCATAACGTTTGCCAAATGCCACAAAACTCTGAGATGTTTAATGCAGGTTAGATGTGAACACAGATAGGGACGGAAGAAAAATAGCAAGAAAAAACAAAACAGGCACCCAGCAATATGGAAAAGCATATTAAAGCCTTTGGTTTTTCCTTACGTGAATCTGAAGTTTCAGTCCCCGCATGGGACCTCCATCAGGCATGCTAGGGTGGTGGTGCACTCGTGGGGTGACACTACTGCTGCTGCTGGGGAGGAAGGGGGGGGCATCGAAGATGGAAGGCATAATGAGAAAAATGTGCCGTTGTGCCCTGTTAATGAACATAAATGTTTTGGGAGAAGATGACTGTTTGTTTTATATACCGCTTCTCACTTCAAAGCGATTTTACGTTCCGGTACTGTAGGTATTTCTCTGTCCCCAGAGCTCTCCCAATCTAAACTTTGTCCTTTTTTCCTCTGGTTTCTAATGAACTTCAGGTGAGCCAATTCACTCTTTCAGGGCAATTTTAAAAAGTCTGACAGTTGCCATCGCTCCATCTGGCTAAAAGTGCACCCAGGTTTCCGTTGTGCCCGTGCCTGGGTTGAGGCCTTTCCTGGAGAGGGGGGATGGGGGGGGGCGTGTTTTGGTTGGGATTAGAAAATAATGCCCGTGGGTTGTGCTTTCGAGTCTCCATGCGTTATTTTCTACAAAACTCATACCAGCAGAGGAAGCAGGTGCGAAAGCCTGCAGATACTGTCAGGGGAAATCAGCATGCCCGTTCCCCTTGAAACTGAGTATAAGGTCTGTCACCTAGTCAGATGGTTTGACAGTTGCCTTTTTTTAAGCATTTATGTTGTCTGGGTCTGGGTGTATTTGTTTATTTGTTTTTAGGGTATTTGGAATTAGCGCAGTTTAACCTACTCCTCTCGTCCCAATATGCTCATTTAACTGTGTGCATCCCAGAGGGCTGAGTTGCAAAAATACAGCTGAGGGTACTTAACCATAGTGAAAGGAACATGCAGGAGAAGGGCAAGGGTGCACATTTCACCTGAATAGTAAACTCATCCTCTATTGTTTCTGTAGCACAGGATAACTCACATGAGCCTCTGAGTGAAGGACCACCCCATGCTTCAGATTTCTGCATAATTGCACAACTGTTTCTGAAGGGTCGCAGCTCTGGCAGACATGTTTGTCCTGGGAAGATCAGGATTCTTTAAAGGCTGTAGTATCTTTATTGGACCAGCATAATCTAAAGACACTGCAGACCATGAGCTTTGGAGGCCACTGGGGCCCCCTCTTTAGATGGAAGCTTGAGGCACAATAATTTTATGCTTCGTAGACATATGGGAAAGTATTGCGAATGACGAACTGCCACAGGTTTTCAAAATTGGCTGCTGCGTGAGCTAAATCTCCCTAAACTGGCGAGTATTGTGATGGCCCTTTGACTATGTGAAAATGAGTTGTTGTTTTGAACTTTGTTGTTCTGCTAGCTTACCATGCCCATGTGACACAGACTTTCCTGATTATATATAGATAGATATGAGTTGTTGTTTTGAACTTTGTTGTTCTGCTAGCTTACCATGCCCATGTGACACAGACTTTCCTGATTATATATAGATAGATATGAGTTGTTGTTTTGAACTTTGTTGTTCTGCTAGCTTACCATGCCCATGTGACACAGACTTTCCTGATTATATATAGATAGATATGAGTTGTTGTTTTGAACTTTGTTGTTCTGCTAGCTTACCATGCCCATGTGACACAGACTTTCCTGATTATATATAGATAGATATGAGTTGTTGTTTTGAACTTTGTTGTTCTGCTAGCTTACCATGCCCATGTGACACAGACTTTCCTGATTATATATAGATAGATATGAGTTGTTGTTTTGAACTTTGTTGTTCTGCTAGCTTACCATGCCCATGTGACACAGACTTTCCTGATTATATATAGATAGATATAGATATATCTTTGCTGCTGATCAGATAATTGTTAGATAAGATGTATTCCAGATCCTTGGTCACTGTTACAGTGTATTTTTCTCTCTTTTTTGGTTGCTATTATTATCCTTGAGGGGTGGCACCCATATGCTTCTTCTTGGCCTCTGTTTTCAGTAGATAACAATAACCGTCTTATGGATGAAGATGATTGGGTGGGGAGTAGGAAAAAGGGCTACTGGATATGTAGAAGGGAGATTGGGGGTGTGGGAGGGAAGGAGGGTATTGGTTTAGGGGTGTTTGCAAAGTGACAAGTGAGTTAGTATCTAGTTCTTTTTTTTGTACCAGTGTAAATGTTTGAAGGAAGTCTGCGACTTGATTTGGGATTCGTAGACTCCTTCGTTTTCATATTTCTAAGTTGGTTCATGTTGTTTCTCTTTGTAAGGTAAATATATAACTTGTAGTGTGACTGGGCTTGGCACTCCTATTAAATGGGAAAAGGTCATTAGCCATCTAGCTCGTTTGAAGTGTAGTATTGCATTTCTCCAAGAAACCCATCTGTCCAAGAAGAAAGTGGGTATCTCAGATATTTTATTCACACAGCACTTCTAAGAGTCATGGGGTTTCTATTTTGATGCATAAATCGATTTTCCTTAAACTGATTAAATCTATCTCTGATATGGAGGGAAGATTTATTATTATTTTGGGTGAGTTATTTGGGAAACCTATATACTACAACCAATATAATCAAAAGTTTTTCACTCATTTTGTGACACAGATTCTTTCTCTGAGACCCTACCCAGTGATTATTGGGAAGGGATTTTAACTGTTTTTCTGATTCAGAAATGGAAATATCTCCTAGAGGAAAGGGACAGGTCATGAGTCCTCCTAAGGGAATTCCATTTTTGTATGATATATTGGTCGTGATAGATGCGCAGCATATATTAAATCCTTTATCACAAGATTTTACACATTAAGCTAGAGCTCACTCCATGGAAACTAGAATTGACTATCTCTTGAATTCAGAATCCTTATTTGGTTTAATAATTTCAGCCAGCACTGAAATTGTAGTCATCTCTGATCACAGTCCAGTACCCTGCCAACTGCAGTGAACCGATGACTCATCGTAATATAAGCCACCTGGATTAGTGTTTGACAAATATTTCTCATTATTTTTAATCAAAAAATGGAAAGCATACGAGGATCATCATAATGAACGCAAAGAAGATCCAATTTTATATTGGGAGGTGGTATTGAAAGAACATAAGATAAGCCATACTGGGTCAGACCAATGGTCCATGAATCCTGTTTCCAACAGTGGCCAATCCAAGTCACAATACCTGGCAAGTGCTCAAACATTAGATAGATCACAAGTTACTATTGCTTATTAATTACCATAATAGCATTTTATGGATTTAACCTCTAGGAACTTACCCAAATCTTTTTTAAACCCAGTAACACTAACTGCTGAAACCACATCCCCTGGCAATGAATTCCAGAGTTTAACTCTGCGCTGAGAGGCTCTAATTCCAGTTCTAGCTAAATGAAGAAGCTAGATGCTGAAATTATTGTGCCGTCTACACAAGTAAAGACGGCTAGATATGCATTTTTAGCTATGCCTTCCTCTGTAAATAAGGATTCTTACATGAGACTGCAACATGCTTTGAATGATATGCTCCATAAGAGAGCAGGTCAGTTTTTGCATTTGTTACATCACAAGTTTTACCTCCATGGAAATAAATCCAATAAAATGCTGGCTTAATTTAATTCTTGTGCAGTCGGGTACTAAATTGATAACAGCTACTTTAGATGAGATGGGGAAACCGGTTACAACAGCTAAAGAAATCTGTTTAAGTATTTCAAAGGTTTTATAAACAATTATATACTGCTGATCCCAAATGTAATCAGCTTTGTAAAAACTTGGACTGCTTTAAACCTTCGTTCTGTCTCTTCTTCAGAAGCTAAATGCCCCATTACTGCAACTGAAGTCCAGATGGTTATAAAAGATCTACCCAATTTTAAGTCACCAGGTCCAAATGTCCTAGATGGCTTCCTTTACAAATGCTTCTGAGATCATATTGCAGTTGCTATGAAAAATCTTTTTGTAAGCTGTGCCTGTAATCAGCCATATGCTGGAATTTTTGAAGAATGCTCATATTTATTTTTCCTAAACCTGGGCATAATCCTTTTAAATATCAGCTCCTACAGACCCATTTCACTTTTGAATCCAGATATAATCCATGCCAAACTCTTAATCAATAGATTATGCTATATCCCGCCTAAGCTGATTCTGCCAGGCCGAGTGGACTTTGTTCATGGTAGAACATAAGGATTCTGCTGGAAAATTGTCTCAGAGAATTTAGATGCCGAAAAGGCATTCGATAGAGCTCTTGATCTCTCGTAAAACCTGTTCTCACTGCATATGGTTTTCATGGTTCCATATATGATTATATTAGTCCTGTACTCCAGAGCTGTAGCCAGGCAACTTGGCCCCTATGACCAAGTGAAAATCTGCGCCCTGCCCCTTTACACAACACAAGACCCCACGAGTTGGGAGATTCTGTTCAATGTTTGTACAGCAATACCCATGGCCAGTGCAAGGGTATTAGGTGCCCTAGGAAAACTTTACAGCCTTGCACCCCCCACCCCATCATATCCTCCTCACACACAATTAAAAATTATGCATTTATAATAACAGATTTTACATTAAAAAGACCATTCAAAGCACAGTCTTCTGAGGTAAAAATATCACTTACAATATGTATATTATATTTACATGCACTACTGAGGTGCCAACCAGAAATCCCTCCAAATGCATCTTGGGCATGGGCATGACCCTCAGAGAGCCACTCAAACAGCAACAACCCTACCTATGAAATTTAATGTTATAAATATTACACCAGGCCTAAAACAGTAATAAACCCCCTATTAGGAAAATTGAACAATCCAAGCTGCTATAGATCCCTACATAGAAACTACACACTAACAGAATAATGCACTTCAGTCACACATGCAAAATACAGATAGAAGCTCAAATACAGAATAAAGAGACCATACAGTACAAATAGAACTATACAGACAAAAACTGTTCTGGAAACTGCAACAAGCCAAATTCTGTATGTACTGCAACAATGTAAAACCCAGAAACATTACCATTCCTCATAAAACAAAATTAGTAAACCATACCAATAAAAAGAATAATTCAAAACAATTAATGAATAGAATAACATTCAATAATTAAAAACTCATAGAAATCTTCCAAACATCAATAAAAAATTTCAAAACAGACACATCAAATAACTCCCAACAATTAAAATAAGGATTTAAAAAAAATCCCCAGTATCCATACTTTGGAACTTTTGATTTCCAGATGCCCTGAAATTGTCATGGATTAAAAGGCAAAGAGTAACTGGGGTAGTTGTGCACATACATGCTCACTCTCACTCCCCCACATACATGCACACATGCTCGCTCTCACTTGCCTACACACATGCTCTCTTTCTCTCTGACATCCTCCTTGACGTAGCAGGCAGCAGCAATCTCCTTCAGCCCCCGTGGCCAAGGGAATGATATCTGGCCACGGTGCAGTGGACTACTTTCGGCAGGGCGCGCTCCTCCTCCTCCTCCTCGGCAGCGCCACCCCACTGAAATTGTTGGCGAGTTAAGCGCTGCCTTAGTAAGTGAAAAGCAGCACGGCCCTGCCAGAATCAGCAGCGTTGCCAGTGGGGTCGCGCTGCTTTTCCACTTACTAAGGCCGTGCGGTCCACGCCATCAATTTCAATGCGGCAGCGCTGCTTTTCTTTTGCTGAGGACCCGCCGGCGGTCGGTCACATTGCTCTTGTTGGAGCCTTTTGCTAGCGACGCCTATGACCATGATCATTTTGGCCATAGGCACGTGACGGCTCTGCTGAATTTCAATCCAGCTGCTCAAACCTACACGAATGGCTTTCTCTCTTATCCCTTCCAATGGTCTAAAGGTACTCGGCAGGGCTTCTCCCTATCTCCTTTGTTATTTATTTTGGCATTAGAGTCCTTGATTCATAAACTTGAAATGACAGCAGATATCGAAGTTATAAGCATAGGAACTAAGTCCTTAAAAACCATATTATTTGCTGATGATATTTCATTGTTGCTTTCTCACGTTATGACCATCTTTTCCAAAGACATTAAACATTTTTGAGGAGTTTCGTTGTTTTTCTATTCTCAAGCTGAAGCTAAAGAAGTTGGAAGCATTGGATGTCTTAGGTACTTTGCAAGCAGATAGGAATGCTTTTCCATTGAAATGGGCTGGAGATGTGATCAAATATTTGGGGATTAATATTCTGAAAGATCCGCATATATGGTATGACTGTAACCTTAAACCCGTACTTAAATATTTTACTACCAAGTTGGAGGGATGGAAATCTGTTCCAGTCTCGTTGCATGGTAGAGTGGCACTGGTAAAAATGATTTTGGCACAGAAACTCTTATTTTACAAATGCTGTCATTTAGGGTAATTTTAAAAGGAATGCTCATGTGCCCATAAATGCACGTATCGGCATGCAAGCAAATTTAAATTGCGCGCGCAAGGGCACATATATCCTTTAAAATACCCCTCCTGCACGTATGTGTGCGCGTGATCTTAAGAGGCGGCTCGAGCAAACGTCCCACGCGTATTTCCACTAGGGCTTTAGTGGCTTTTACGCACATGTGCAGGCAGATTTTAAAACATGCTCGCACAAGGGAAAAACCAGTTTTTCCAAGTAGTCCACCAGTTTGCCCAGTTCAATGCGAGGTGTTCAAGACCCCTCTGGTTCTTCATCCTGCAAGCCCCCCCCCCCACCCCCACTCGACCCTGAATTCATGTGCTGTGCTAAAATCCCTAAAACTCGAGATCTCCAAACTTGCTTTTCATCAGGACCAGCAGAAAATGTATGTGGATAGCAAAGCGACGTGCACGCCATGGTCAGCCTTTTCAAAATATGGACTTGCGTGCACAAGTCTTGGCCCCATCCCATAATGCCAATACCCACGCCCCGCCCCTTTTGCACCCCCTTATCCTTGACGCGCGTGCGGCTATGTACACACGTACTCTGTGGCTTCTTAAAGTTCGCGTACCTTGATTGTGGCCCACATACGTATGTGGGCTTTTTCGTACGAGCAACACTTTTTTAAAATCAATCTGATTGTTAAGATTGAAAGAGACAGAGGTCAATATTCAAAATCCATTTAAACAGATAACTGAAAAGTTTTCCGTCTAAATGGCAAAACGGCGATATTCATCACTGTATGTGGCTACATCCTAGCCACATAAATTGGGGGCAAGGTGGAAGGCATTTCCAGGAGGGAGGGGAGTTAGCTGCATAACTTATGCAGCCTATTCTGGTTGTGCGCTAGGGCATTTTAAGAGAAATGCAATATCTAATATTACATAGAATGGTAGTAACTCCTTTAAGGGCTTATAAACTTGGGAAAGCCTCATCTAGTCAATGTTTCAAGGGCAAACGCCCTAAAGCAATCTTGATGCATTCTCTATGGGATTTTCATTTATGAACAGAGTTTGGGTTAAAATTTTAGGCTGCCTGACAAGTATGAATAAGAGAAATTCTCATCTGCACCCTTTTGTATCTTGGGCTATTTACCAAGAAATTACTTTAGAAGCCAGATTTATAAATTGTTCTTGACTAAATCCTATTTTACAGCAAAATGTTGTATACTATTGACCTGACTGAATTCTCCTCCCGAATTTAGCTCTTTGGAAGGCAAAATTTATATGACATGGTATGTATAGAATTTCAAACTGCATGGTTGACATCTGAGAAGGCGATTCTATGCTATTTAGGTGCCTCCATTGTTCACTTTGTCTTATGCTGAAAGACACACTTTGTACTTTCCCATTGAGTGAAATAATAGGGTATTGGTTTTGGAGTGCCAAGCTCACCTTTCTTTTTTTTTTTTTTTTAATTTATACTTAATTTTATTTATTGTTTTGAATTTAAAAATTGAATAAACATAAAGGGCAATAAACAGTGAACAATTCAGGCAAACTTATTACAAGAAGAAGATTAATACAGTCAAAAGTAAATTTGATTGTCACATTTATCCAATAAATGAGGGTCTTTATATGGTAAAGAAAACTTACATAATACAATTAACAAGGAGGAGAGGGGTAGAAATCTTTATTTTTACAGACCTGTTTCTGTTGCTTCAACCTGATTTTCCTTTACTAACTCTTTATCTCTCAAAAAACTTTCTAGATGTTGTGGCATACTAAAAATACATTTCTTGCCTTGATAATTGACTAAACATCTACATGGGAACCTTAAATAAAAAGTTGCACCCAATTCAATAGTCTTACTTTTCAAAACCAAAAACTGTTTCCTGCGCACCTGAGTGGCCCTTGAAACGTCTGGAAAAACATAAATTTTTTGACCACAAAATAATAGTTCCCTATTTTTTTTAGAGATTTTTCAAAAATAAACTCTTTATCCTTTTCTAGGGAAAAAGATACAAAAAGAGTAGCTCTCTTATTTATGATGTCAATAGATTCTTCCAAAAAAGTAGACACTCCTGGGGATTGTAGGTCTCCCTGATTCCCAGGGGTGTCTCTTAATTGGAGAGGAAAATAATAGATCTTAGAAATGATTGGGATCTCATTATCTTTATATGCTAAATTTTCCTTAAGATATTTTACAAACATCTCATAAGGAGACAATAGTCTTGTATAAGGAAAATTTACAAACCACAGGTTTTTAACTTGTAAACAATTCTCCAAATTCTCTATCTCATTATGTAACACTATATTATCTGAAATACAGTTAGATTCAACACTTTGAGCGTTCTGAATTTTCAATGATAAACTATTTACCTTAGATTCCAGTTAATTTTTTCCCTTGATCTTTAATCATTGATCTATTTCCACCTACCATAGCTGAAAAGGATAAATTAATTTGTGTTACATTAGTATCTAGTTTCTGCAGCATTCTCCACAAGTCACCCAGAGTAACATTGGTGGCATCTACAGCAGTCGCCTGTATGCCACCAATGTTTACAGAGGGGCTTCCATTTACTCCCTCTTGAAGAGTATTCATGGGTTGTGAAGCTGCTGAATCTACATATAACTCACCTACATTTGCAAAACTCACACTTGCTGCTTCATTTTCAATGGAATTGCCCTCCTCTGTAAGTCCTGGGGGCTGTATAGGAGTTGGTCCAGCGCCAGGACTTAAAGAGACATCTAATATGTCTCTAACACTGTCCTCTCTTGGCAAGTTGAGCCTACTTAGATGAGCATCCATTGGACCGAGTCTTAAAGTAGCTGGAGAAGAGGTGATGATCTTGGCCTTCCTCTTGCGCCCCATATATCCCAAAACAATTGCAGAATAAAATACAGCAATCAGAAGACAGTCAAAGCCAGTCTAAGCCATACACGGGGTTTTAAAGCCCCAGTCCAGCTGATAGCTCTCTGCAGAAGCCCTAGCTGCATCAGCTGATTTCAATCAGGGCTTACCACGAGTGCTTGGAGGGCTCTGACTGAGCTCCCTTCTCTCTCCCTTCAAGGCCCTCAAGCTCACCTTTCTTTATGTGACAGTGCCTTAGATCGTGTGTGTCCACTGATTCTGTTTTACATGCTGTCTTTTTTGATGGCTTTTTAATGATACTAGGTTTAGAGGGGATTGTAAAGTGGGGAAAATTTGTTGCTTTCTGTGTTGTATCTGAATTTTGTGCATTTTGTTTTAATAAAATACTTACACAAAAACGTCAAAATGTAAAATATATATTTTGTACTCTTGCACGTAAATTGGTAGGCATTGTAAGGTGCTCTAGACTTGGGCATCATATTGCAGAATAAATAAGTAAAAATGAAATAGGATGCCTACATTTTATTGCCATTAGAGGGCGCCAGTGATTCACATTGTTTGCAGCATGTATGCACTATCTAGACTAGAGAGGCTTCACTTCAGTAGTCCATAAAAATCCCAAGTATGCTTATATTCATTCTCAGAAGCAAAAGAGCAGAGAAGAAGAGCCTGAATAAATCATTTAGCCCTTGTTTCCACCTCTTCTCTTCTCACAGATCCTGAGCCCTGCCGAAACCCGTAACAGTGGGCTGCAGGTAGCACACCGACATTTCTGCAGGAAGTAAACTGGGAGAGTGTATGCGAGGGGTCTGGGGATATGTGGTAAAGAGAGCTTGCTAAAGCAGAATCTGGTTGTTTTAAGAGGGAACATACAAGAATTGCTTTGTGGAACAAACCTTCAGCATCTTATGACTCAGGTTTGTTATAAAGCAATTTGGTTTGAGAAGTTAGCCCTTTATACCAGTAAGATTATATCACACACCAGTCTTTGCCTCTTTGCCAGAGAGCTCCATTTGAGAGTAGTCTGCAATAACCGTTGGACAGTTTAACTTCTGGGGGAATTCTGGTAAAAAAAAAAAAAAAAAAATTCTGCACACATCTTAAAATTCAGCAAAATTCTTTATACTATTAATTTGTCAAACTTACACAATATAATCTCTGCCATTTTAGTAATAATTTAAAATGCAATAGAGAAAAAAGTTATTAGTTAAAGTTGCAAATTTTTATTTTTTGTGCAGAATTCCCTCTCACCCCCTTGCTAGGCTCAGACTACCCCTCACCCCCACCCTCTCAGCTTGCTTTCTTCTTCCCATTCTCAAACCCCCAGCTCATTCTCTTTAGTTTATTATTATTTTGTTTGACCACTTTTTTTCCAGCCTCCTAGCTCTGGTTTTCCTCCCAGGCTTGACACTCTAGCTCTATTTCTAACACTCCCCCCCTCCTCCTCAGCTTTGTCTCTCCTTTCCCTCAGCTTAACCTCCTAGGTCTCTCTTCACAGACTTATCCCCACAACTCTCCCTTCCTTCCCCATCCCCACCTCTGCCTGGTCTCCTTTTTCCCCACTTAGGCTTGACCCTCACCCCTCCCCTCCCACCTCCATGGGACAATGCAGTAGCAGCCGCCACCTTGTAGCCCATGCAGGCTGAGCTTCCTCTTCTGGCCTATATGCTGCCTCCTTTCTGTTCTAGACCATGCGGGATGAAGCTGATTATCATCACGTCCTTGTGCCAAATTCAGCGCAATAAAATAAAATTCTGCATGGGAGAGGAGTTCTGCATTAATTCTGCCTTGCTCCCTTGTGCACAATCTCCCACTAGAGTTAAAGAACAGCACTAGTAAAAGGATCCCTTGGATTGATTAGGAGCAATTGTGTTATTCTTATGATTGTTTCATTCTATTACTACTTAACACTTCTATAGCGCTACACAATATACGCAGTGCTGTACAAACATACAAAAAAGACAGTCTCTGCTCAGTAGAGCTTACAGTCTAATAAGGCAAATATACAAGACAAGAGACTTGGGGCATGTCATTAAATAAGGGAATGTTTAAAATGAAAATAAAAAGAAAGTTAGTTAATGAGGCTAAAAGCAGACAGACCGGCCTAAGGTTTAGAATATTTATTTATTTTATTCTTTTTCACGAGACAGTTATAATAAATACATAAGGTTTGTGCAGATGGGGAACCTTTCATGTTAAAAAGATTGTTTTCCCAGGAGTCAGGGGGAGCGCTGCAGTTCATTTCCTTCCACTGGGGGAGAGAGGCATTATATCAGATAATCAAAGGGACCTGCCTGTATCATTTCAATATAATGCACATTACAAGGGTATTATTTTGTTAGAATATTTTTCCAGCTCCCAGCATATTGCTTTCTACAGTAATCCTAAGGAGTACTGTAATCTGTGTAGAGAAATATTCCACCAATCAACATCTTTTTGTTTTGATGGCAGGACTACCAAACCAATGACAACGACCAGGCCGTGGTAGAGATCTGTATCACTCGGATCACCACTGCCATCCGAGAGACAGAAACCATAGAGAAACATGGCAAAGCACTGGTGGCTCTCTGGGAATCCTGTTTGGAGCACAACCTAAGACCAGCTGGAAAAGAGGACGACACACCACATGCAAAGATTGCATCTGACATCATGAGCTGCATCTTGCAGGTATTTTAAGAACAATTTACATTTTCTAAAGAGGTGATGCTAGGCAGGAAGATGCATATATCAGTGTAGGCAACTGACTTCCTGGAGTGCCGCCAACATGTCTGGCTTTCAGGATATCCACGATGAGTATGCATGAGATATATTTGCATACAACGGAGGCAGTGCATGCAAATCTCTCTCATGCATATTCATTGTGGGTATCCTGAAATCTAGAGCTGTTTGTGGCTCTCCAGACCTAGCATTACATAACCCTGATATCCAAGCTGTTCCTAGAGATGTGAAAGCCCAGAACAAAAAAATAAAAATGTGGTTTTTCCTCCCAAGACCAAAAAGTAGAAAATTAGAAATTTTGGAAACATTGAAAAACTTATTTTGAAATATTTTCTCGTAGAATGACACTGGAAAGGCTTTTCAAGACATGTTTCTAAAATATAACTATGTAACATGAAGATGTAAGATAATGAAAAATGCTAAATAATTCCAGTTCCAGCTGTGAGCAAAATAGTGGTTGCCATGATAACAAGTTGTAGGCGATAACCTTTTTATTCAACTGGATTAATACATCTGCGTCTAGCTTGTAAGAGCTAAGCTCCATTCATCACGTCGGAGAGTAAGCCATACATTCACAGTGGACGGAAGCTGGGAGTCAGCTAGATCGTAGGTGATCTGCAATGTAACTGCACCTCAGTAATGGGAAACTGGGAGGGGGCGGAAGGGGGAGTAACAGTAAAACGTTAGTTCAGATACCCTATATCTGATATTGGGTAAGAAATTCAGTGCCCTTAAGTCTTTGTGCTTGATCATCTTAATTTCAAATTATATGCGTTCCTTGCATAGTTCTGAAATTCTCTTGAAGTATCTTGTTCGTGAGAGTTATCTTCTTTTGAGATGTTCAGTTACTGAGGATTCACTCTGTTCTTCTCTTTAATGCCTGTTGCCAACCAATTCACACTGGTTTGGATAAGTTCTTGGAGGAGAAGTCCATTAACTGCTATTAATCAAGTTGACTTAGGGAATAGCCACTGCTATTAATTGCATCAGTAGCATGGGATCTTCTTAGTGTTTGGGTAATTGCCAGGTTCTTGTGGCCTGGTTTGCCTCTGTTGGAAACAGGATGCTGAGCTAGATGGACTCTTGGAATAATAACCCAGCATGGCAACTTCTTATGTTCTTATGTTCTAGTGCAAAGCTGTTAGATCCAAGATATGAAGGTAGTATTGTTAGCGGTGATGATGATATTGCCACCAAGGGGACTGTTTACTAAGTTCTGGTATTTTCCACCACTTCTTTCCAGATTTAAGAGAGAAGAGCACCAGGGATGTTCTGCTCCAGCCCCTTCCCTTCTAATATGCAGGGAAGAGGAGGAGTAGTCCTGAAGCAGAGACTGCAGAGCAAAGAAGAGACAGCAAAAGAGGCTGAATTAGCACAAGTTTGAAACTTATGAGCAGTAGTGCCAATTATTAAGGGTTCACCCCTGGCTTTGACAATTGGCACTACTGCTCACAAATTTCAGACATGCTGATTCAGCCCCTTTTGTGCATGATGCCCAGGGCTTAGTTTCCGGCAGAATGATCCAGAACTGCACTGCCACCTTTTTCTGGGACCTGATGAAGTGGAACAGAGCTGGTGGTGTAAATCAGTTATGGCTCTCCTGTGGAAATGTAGCAGAGCCAGTGGTGGCACGGATAATTTCTGGCCCTTGGCTTCCAGAGGAAGCAGAGTATTGGAGCTGCCAGGGCCAGATTTAAGATTGTGGTACCCATAGGCAGTGCCATGGCAGCGGGTGCTCCTCTGAAGCTGTGCTGGCACATGGCACTATAGCAAGCAGAAGCTGGCTTCTCTTTGGCCTGGATATTTGGTGCTTTCAAAATTTGGCACCCTAGGCAATTACCTAAGTTGCTGATGCCTAAATCCAGGCCTGGGAGCTGCTTACCTTGAAATGAGATTTACCACGTGGTCTTAATTTTTTGCCTGATTTCACGGTTCAGTTGAGGAGACCATGAGGGAAACTGGCCAAGCTCGAGGTGAATGTCTCTCAGCCCCACTGCTTCTGCTGCTGATGGGTGCATCGGCTTCCTTGCCCTTCTGCTACTGATTGTGCTAGCTTCCTGGGCCCTGCCACCTCTGCAGCTGACAACCACATTAGGGGACAGGGAAAGGGGCAAGAGTGCGAGTGAGTGCAGAAATCAGAGGGAGGGGCAACAGAGTAAGTGACACGATCAGAGAGAGAAGGGGGAGTGAATGAAGGAATCAAAGGGAGCCAAAGAATGAGAGGGGGGACTGGAGGGGCTGAGGGCTGTGTGAGCAAGGGGGAAAAGAATGAGCGAGGGATGGAAGGTACTGCAGGGAGGGGATACGAGGAGGTGTGGTTGGAGAGGAAGGGAGTATATGGAGAGTACGTGGTTGCTATTCCCTTCCTTCCTCCCTCGAGGAGGCAAAGAACAGGGCACGCTTCTGAATTCCAGGCTCAATCCCTCCCCCCCCCCACCCATGTCCAAGGAGATTTGAGGAGAGTGAGCAGTGCCCAGCAATCTGATATCTCCCCCATTCCCCAAGGCAGAGGAAAACCAACCGGCTCTGGCTGAAAGAGGGAGAGGAGGTGAGTTGCTGGAGAGGGTAATTTTCCAGCCGGGAGGAATTAGTGACCACCAGGGAGGGGGAGGGCTCGATGACCATCAGAGATTGGGGGTGAGCCTTGGGGGTTCTAGGACTGCTGGGGGGAGAAGGTGGGAAGAAGGACCATTGGGGGGAATTGTGTGTGTGTGGGGGGGGGGGGGGGAGAGGTTAGTTGGGAATGGGAAGACCAGAATCACCAAAGCAGAGAGGAGGAGGAAGAGGGTAGAGAGAAAAAAGGGCTCCAGGCTCTCTACCTTCCTCCTCCTCCTTATTCAGTGATCCTCCATCCCCCAGCTCCCACCAGTGCTCGCCCCTCCCCCACCAGCTTTCATTCACCTGAGGAGGAGGAGGAGAAAGCATGTTATTGCCTATATGTGTGTGTGAGAGAGAGAGAAGGTTCACCACCTGCACCCGTGTCCACTTCCTTTTTATTTAGAAATGAAGCCCTGCCACCTGGAGCATGATTTTGGATAGGTAACCTCAGGATATATGTAAATAAAAGAAAACAGCTGTGCTTGATGAATGCTTTCAGTGGGTGCCTGCATTTGCCTGGAGTGCACTGAGCTGCTTTACATTCAGTTTGGCTTTTGGCTCTTGCTGGAGACTCTCTGAGATCCAGAACAAATAAGCAAAGTTTCTCAAACTCGCTCCATGGCTCGAGTTAAGTGTCCATGAAATTTGAAGGCAACATTCTCCCCGTGCCTGATTTTATTCTTTTTAGTTCCAAGACATTGGGCCACTTTCCAGCTTTTATGATATATTTTTTTTTTTTCTGAAAAAGAAAACTACACGTCGGCCGTATTTCAATAAACCTTGTCCAGACACACACAGTTCTTGCCACCAGTGAAACAAGCCTTCATTGTCTGAATCATACTTGCTATTGACGTTTGGGTTTTTTTTGTTTTTTGCTGCTCTTTCTCATAGTAAATTTAATTGGTCATACTGGTGTAGTCCATATAGAATATATAGATTGAATATGTACTGTATGCACATTATTTACTGTGGTACAGCACATACCTAATGCTTAGATCACAAACCTTTCCTCTTACTGTTGTTTTCAAATGTATCTTTTTCCATAGCATGTCGTCAATGTACTGATGTTCTCAGGCCACTCCCATGCCCTAATGAGTTCTGCTTCTGGGACTGAATCATCCTTATTATTTAATGCCTTAATAAGTAGTTTACTGTATGGCATGTCGGCTTCCTGTATTCTGCTGTACCGAGGTTCTTCTCTGGCTCACCTCGCCTGCTGCTGACTGCACCCTGAATCCTTAAGTGCGAGAAAGTATCTCTATGATTTGTACTTCCTCAAGAATACTTAATTTGACATAAGCGTTAAAGGTGAATGAGCAGAAACGTGCTCACTACCCGCGCGCTGCCGGGATTGTCTCAGTTCTGACCCATGATCAGAGAGGGTAATTTTCAACAGCGTGCGTAGCTCAGCACATACACGCATAAGCAGCAGCATTGATATGCAGAATTTATAAAATACTGCGTATCACTGCCCCAATAATACGCTCTTATATTTCAGCACCTGCACATTTCTTTAATGAAGAAATTATCATAATTTATGCACCTATATTTTAAAAAGTATGCAATAAATAATTGTAACGTGCACCTAACAACCTTCCACTTATGCGCGGAGGCAGGTGTTTTATAAATTTGCATGCTCTACCTCCATTTGTATGCAACTCTATCTCATTCATTTTCATTGTGGATATTCTGAAAACCTGGCCTGTTTGTGGCTCTCGAGGACTGGAGTTGGCCACTCCTACAATAGGGTGTTTGTATACGTTTCCAAGAAAAACACAGGGATATTTATCACAGATTTGGAACTGTTTGAGATCCATCTTAAACAGATGGCTGATTCATGATGGTCCATGCATTATTCTCTACCATTTTATAATTATGCTGAACAAGTTCACAAATATGTAAAACTTGACAAATTTGACATATTCCCAAGCAAAAAGCTATTCAGATCATACATCCTTAGTTAAGAATTATTTAGCAGGACACAGTCTCCTCTATTTTCTTACTTCTGGTAAAATATGTGATCCTAGTTTCACCCCCACTGCCATGCATGCCACTTGTTAAAATTATGAAGCTTCTTATTTCAGAAGTGCCATTTCAAGATTTCCCTCAGAATAGCAAACTTTTTCCACCCGCATGAGTCCATTATAGATCTTTTTCATGTGTTGTGTGTACTGTTGTATTTTCCAGAACTATGACAGACCTTCTGTCATGGCTCTCGCAGTCCCTGTTGCAGTGAAATTTCTCCAGAGGGGAAACAAGGAATTGTGCCGAAATATGTCAAGTTATCTGTCCCTGGCGGCCATAGCCAAAGCTGATTTGCTGGGTGATCACACGGAAGCTATCGTGACCAGTGTGCTCCAAGGTACAGTGCTTGGTTCCAGGTATCTGTTGCTGGGGGAGGAGTTGGGGATGCATGGGAAAAAAAATCATTGTTTTTGTTTCGTTTTCTGTTTGTTTTGAAATGCATATTGTTTTGTCTTATTCGTTTTACTTTTAGAATGTGCTAGTCTTTCAACACTCTTTCAGTACACATTGTTTTGATGGCATTTTTTGCCATGCACATACTTTTGCAAATAGCATGCACTGAAACCTTTTAGCGCAAACTAAAATGACAAGCACAACATAAATGTTATTTCATTCGTTTTTTGTGTCATTTCTAGCTGTAGGTATGCACTGCTTAACAGGACAGACATACATTGTATTTTTAGAAGAATGTATTTTTGCATTCATTTCACTTTTTAAAATGCATGCTGTATTGTAGGTGCTTGCTAATTCATTGCATGGTTTCTCTGGCAAAGAACAAAGTGAAAGTGATGTGGGAAGTGAAAAATCTTTCAGCTGTTTGTACCTTGGTGACTCTCTCATGGGAAAGTGAGGGAATTGATGCACCTTTTGGATTACTGCAGAAAGAAAACAGAGGCCCACTTTATCCCACCAAAAATAGCATTGTTGAAAGTAAATCAACTCTGAATTGTCTAGACTGTTGCTGAAGAAAGGATTTTGGATGACTTGAAAGCTTGCATCTTGCAATATTTATCATCTTTACGCAACCACTTTCAACAAATTTTACATGTGCAGTAATTGGAGCAAAGCAAACAATTATCATAAAAAGGCATTGCGTATAATACTTGATATCATACAACTATGTAGATGGCAAGAATGCATCAACAGACTTCAAAGCCTTAAAACGAGAAATTTCACCAGAACTAAAGGAGCCTTCGTTTTGGAATGTAGGATGTGTGTGTACACGTCTGCGGCTATTAATGGATCAAAAAAACCTCAATCTTGTCGGTCCTCATAGTTCGCCTGATATGTCCTAAAAATCTGATATGGATAGGACACAAAGCACAAAAATTATTAGACACACACACACACACAAATAAAATGTGTATATTTTGTCGTGATGCAAGCTAAGGGTATGGAAATGAATTCCTGTGTCTTCATCTTGCAAGTACCCAGCGAAGAAATTTCTGAAGAGTGCTGTCCTACTCGGGGCTGCCAGCTCACAAAAATGTTTTTAATGGACACTTTCAGAATTTTTACTGACGACCTAATTTGTTTTTACAAACACGTGTTTTGCCGTTGCCATTTTGGGCACAGCTGGGCTTACTACACTGAGATTCACCCATTTATGGACCAAGATCTAAATTCCAACTCCCGAGCAATGGAGCCTGAGCCCACGACACCAGATGCACAGGCCCCATTGCTCATGATGGCTTTACTGACATGAAATTATTTTTACAGACCTGTCATTTTGTTTTGGTTGGATTTTTTTTTAACTGACAGTTGGAAACCCTGGTCCTACTGTGTATATATAACTAGGCTTATTACTGCTATACTGCACTCTGATTATTGTACCACTAGAGAGATAACTTTATTGGCATGGCAATGTTATATGTGTTGCTAAAATAATACTTAAAATTATTAAAATTTAAAAAGTGAAAAATATTTATAAAATAGTCGGAATGTTGTTTTTTTTCTCACCACCTTAGAGCCTGATTGACTAAGCTTTTGTCCCAGAGACACAGAATGGGAGAAAAATCTTAGTGAATCAGGTGCTTTGTGTTGCGCTGCGATGGGAGAGAACACCAGGGGGCGCTCCCCAGCACGGGACGAGAGTTGTGTGCCCTTGCGGAGAGACAGTCCATGTCTGGGAACTGGAGAACGGAGATCTCTGCCAGACCTGCATGCTTCCGTGAGGCCACCAACGCAATGGTGGTCTCTGAGTGGTCCTCTGACCACTCTAAGCCCTTTCAGACCTGCCGCTGGGTAATGGCAAGAAGCGGCAGGTCTGTCAGAGGTCATGGGCGGACGGAGACATCTGGCACAGGACGAGGACTCGGGCGTTGAGGAAGACGAAGACTCAGGCAAGGAAAGGCATGGCAAGGCAAGATTAAAATCAAGTGGTTAAAAGTCCAGAACCTCCAGGCAAGCAATGTCCCTCCGGCGCCCTACATAGCCCAGCCGGACTAGTCGTGGACCACAAGAAGGCATCAGTACCATGGAAATCCAAGGACAGGATGGAAGGGAGAGGCGGACAAAGTCCCAGGTACCCTATACAGCCCAGCTGGGCTGGTCACGGACCACACTGAAAGACGGCCTGCTCAGGGAAGGAAGACATCAGGCTTACGGACATCAAGGCAAGGCAGACATCGAACACGGAAGACGTCAGGACATCAGGAACAAGGCAGGTCTGACAAGAGACGAGAAGACTCCTTGGCACCGTCAGATGGAAAGACCCACCAGCGTCCTACACACCCCAGCAGGGGTGGTCGCGGACCACTAGGTCACTACGCGCCCTACTCAACCCAGCCGGGCTGGTTGCGGACCACGAGGGACGGGTCAGAGCGGAGCTGAAGATATCTGGAACATGGACGAAGCCAACAAGGCTGGAATGGAACATCAGGATATTGAAAACAACTGGGCAAGAAGACATTGGAAGGTCGGAACATCAGGACGAAGACAAGAGACCAGGAACAATGACGATGAGGGATCCCAAGATGAATAACAGGAATGCAAGCAGGAGCGGAGAGCAGGAATCCTGAAGAGAAGAAGTTCCAGGAGGACTAGCTCCATTGAGGAACTTGCTCCTTGCGAAGGCAAATTGGGAATGAAGACTGAGCCCTTTTGTAGGGCTCTGCAGGAAGCACCCAGGGAGGAGCTTGCAGGTGTGGCCAGAGGGACCACTCCCTCCTGGCCCTTTAATTCTGGAGAGGCGACGCGGGCCCGCCCCTAGTAAGGCAGGAAGAGGAAGTCTGCAGGATCCTGGACAGTGGCCCTGCAGACAGTGAAGCAGGAAGGAGCTGGAGCTGGGCTGTGCAGGCCCCGACGTGGGAGGCAGCTCCCCTGCCGCCCAAGGAGGAACGAGAGTGGCTCCCTGCAGCGGGGAACACAAAGGACTGTGACCTCCAGACAGCGAAGAAGATGATTAGCTCGCGGCAGCTCCCGGAGGAAAGACCGACGTTGCTCTGTGCCGTGAGGGAGAGCCCCGGCGCGGCTCCTGCCGTGCCGGCACGATGGCAGCCTCCTGTCACGATAGGGACCCCCGGCATGGCAAGATGACATCGGGGGGTCAGGCCGGCTGGCTTGAAGGTAAGAGCCTGCTCGCGGCCTTGCCGCCAGCAGGATCGCAGCACTTTGCACAGATCTTTAAAGGTGATGCTATTAGTTATGCTTATTTTATTTATGTGATTGTAGAATTAAGTATTGTTAAAACAGCCATGAAAGACAAGAAGTCCCATGATGGCTTCACGCAGCAGTTTCACAGTCTCTTCTCTCTGTGGTGAGAGATTCTTGTGATCTGGCCCCAGGATCTCCAACCCTCCCTCCAAAGAGGGCTGTAATTCCCATCGGTTTTGACTCTTGTAACATTCCCCCTGCCATCTGGGGGGGGGCACATAAAATGTGAGAGTTGTCCAGTGCCTGTTTAGGAGTTGAGCACCAGCATCTCTGTAAGATTCACAAAAGAAACAAATGTGGCTCAAGCAGATAATGTAGTGGAGCAACATCAGAGGCAAGGATGATGATATGCCCAGTGAAATAGGAAAAAACCCTCTTGTAAACCCCCACCCAGGTCTAAAAAATGATGGCATGAGACATCGCTGATGTGCAGAGGTCATCCCTTCCAAATTTATTTTGTGGGTTCTTGTGATAGTCATGCAGTTCGTGAAGCGGACCTTTTGGTGACGGCATTCAGACACTCCTCTATTTCCACTATACTGTGGAAGAAATCCCCTTCATGAAATCCTGACTCTGTGCTTAGCTTAGGCCAGCCAAATAGATTCTGACACTTTGTATCCAAATTCCAACGGCAGACATTTTATTTTCTGGAAGATCCAGCCAGCCATCAAAATATACAGAAAAAGTCAGAATCATGGGCTTCCATACCGTTACCATCATAGACCAAAGACATAGGTGATACATCCTAACTGGTATTACTACTGACCAGAAGAGTCAACATTGTTCCCCTTTCCACACCATTTTCGCTCAGCCCCATGAGGGGCCAGGTTTTGTTTAAAAAAACAAAAACCCAAAAAAATCCAAAACCATACCCTCATCAAAATTCTCGTCCAGTGGGGAGCAAATACACAAACACATCTCGCATAGCAATTCACAAGCTCCTATCGTCTTGGACCTTCTTCTTTACAGTGTCTACATCCCAGCCCTCCAAGTATAGGTTTCCCTGGACTCTCTGGGTGCTTCTCGATAAGGACTCACCCTTTTCTCTCGACTTCTCCTCCAAGCCTCCTTGTTAGCTTCCTAGAAGGGGAAAAATGCCTCTGCACACAATTCCGTGGCCATTAGCCTCTCTGTTTCCACTGTTCTGGTAAGCTCCTCCTCAGAGGAGGAAACCTCTCCTTTCACTGCTTGTACCAACCCAGGAGTGGGGGAAAACTTCACTGCACTCCACTTTACTTTGCTTCAGGCCTCTCTCCTTGAGGGGGAGAACTCCTTCAGGGGGACCTCTTGAGGGGGGGGGGGTGTCTCTGGGCTTCCGGGCCCTTAGGCTGGGTACTGCTGTCGATAACATTTCCTGGAGGTCCCTTTTCCCTGCCCTATACTGTCAAGAGCAGGAGAAGAAAAGGCAAAACCCCACACTTTTATACCTCCCGCTTCAACCTGGGCCACCAATCAGGAAACTCTAATACTTTAAGGAAACAGATGCACACTTCCCCATTAATACATGATCACAATTCAATCAATGCTCACACATCTAAAATGCCATCCAGTGGTCAGCTGATATTACTGCATCCACAAACATCTAAACATTTCCCAAAACCAAATACATTGATTTCTCCCAGGATCTCCCCCACCCAGAGCCTTTTCTACACCCACCAGGCTCTCAAAATGGCAGACATAACTAAGGGGTCTCTCCACACCTTCCACAGCCATTCTCCTCTACAGTCCTTAGGACTGCACCCCAATTTAAAAAGAGTACTTACTCCAGATGTATTTCCAATAAAAAAAAAAATATATATATATATTATTACTGTAATCCCCTCTTCATTTTATAGATTGAATAAGGGGCCACACAAGTCCCAGGTCCTAAGTTCACCATCCTGGACCTCTTATCTTTCTGTCGCTCATCAGACTTCAGGCCCTGGGTGCCGGGGTTCTATCGGCGGGGAGGAAATATAAGGTGGGGATTCTGGGTACTGTCATTCACACTTGGACACCCTGCCAATCCCCATTCAGAGAGTACTCGCGTAAGAAAGAGATCTCAATGAATTGAATCACTTGGAGAATCGCAGCCAGAGGTCCAATGGTGGTGTTCAACAAAGTATAGATTTACTTCAAGTTAAAAAAACCCCCCCAAAAAAACAGAATCCATGCCAGAATGAAAAAAATTATTAACATAAAAAGAATAACTCCTCCTCCTAGGGCTGCAGTTTCTTTGTCCATAGTGCTCCTTTCCTTAACGCTTCTCCTCTGATCTGAGTCAGTGACAATAGGCCCTCCCCTTCAAGGGTAGGAAAATTCTCCTTTCTCAAAATCATAAGCCGGAGGTAAGAATAGAAAACCCTCCTTACTTCAGAACTGGGTATCAAAACTTCTTCTAAGCCAGTAGTCTCTGTCACCACTGTTAACTGGTCACAGGGGCGAGGTAACTGGAAATCCAGTCCTTGCAGCAAGGGTGTGCTGGTTCTCCTGTTGGGAACTGATCAAGATCACAAACAATTCCAATCCATCCTCAAACTCTTCAGTTGGTGAGTTGGGAGGCCTACCAGAAACTCTACCTCTAAAACACCTTCCTCACCCCCACACCCTCCATCTTCCCAAGAAGAATCCCTTTGAGCATGCATATCCCCATATATGTAAGGCAAGACCCATCCCAAAAAGTGGTGGGTCCAAAGACAGGGGATGATTCAAAAAATCACAACACAGCTGTCACAAGAGAAAAGTTTAGTGAGTGTTGTGAAGCCACCGTCACATTACAGACTCTGGGGGATTAAGCAACAGTCAAGTTCACAAAGTCTTAAGACAATGATTTGATCTGGGTTCATGGGCTTGTACAGCAGGCTGTAGCAACATTAGCAACATCAAAGAGAACCCCCAAACTTACTTTCTCCACATCTTTTCATTATGAAGTAACTAAGGAGAAAATTCCCAATTTATTCTTGAACTCTCTTGCTCAGAAAGATAGGTTACCTCGCAGTTCTCCGAAAATACTCCTTAAATATGACATCATCACTTAACTCTTCGATATAAATATCTTTTCTTACTGCCCTGGGACCACTCAGTATCTTCCCTAGAGGTCCCAGGAATGTTCTTCTAGGCAACCACAAGGGATCCCTGGCTTTCCCTGCTTTAGCACCCACGACATTCAATTTCCACAGACTGTGAACGCCAATTCTTTGGAACCCAATCCACGTTGCTCTCCCTTTAGGAAGAAGCATCCCTCAGCCTTGGGCCTTTCCCCCTCAGAGTTCTTTCCTTGAGGGCACCCTGAATTCTTGGTGGCCACCTGAGGTCTTCTCTCAACAAACTTTGAACATAAGTGGATAGTTCTCAGAATATTCTCTCTCTCATAGGGGCAGATGCAATAAATCAGCATGGAAAACGGGCGCTCAGTGTTGAGCACCTACTTTTCTAACACGCACTCAGCCACCTCTTCTGGGCCCGAGATCGAATATTTTAAACGAGGGGTCACGCTGCCAAGGAGGCGCCAGGGACAAATGTGTGCCCCTAGTGCCTCCTTGACAGCAGGCGACCAGGAGAGGTGGCTGTCAGCGAGTTAGGAAAAACGGATGCTTAATTTTACTGGTGTCCGTTTTCCTAACCTGTGCATAGCCATGGGTTAGGAAAATGGACGCTCATCAATTGAGCATCCCTTTTCCTAACCTGACCGCCGGCACACCTTTTTTTATGTTTAAATGTGTTCATTAATTTCAACAAATAAGGTACATGGCACAAGAAAATATTCAACAATAATGCAGATAGAAGAAGGGATGCACTGGTTGACTTTTCACAGTGTCTCCAGAAATGACCACGTACCATAACAATCCTCATATCATACAGTCCACCCCCTTCCTGCCCCTCTCCAAATATCCTATTTGTCCCAACCTAACAGCTTATCATCAAATCAAAATAAAGTTAGCAATCATTCAGGACAAGACTCCTAGCCCGGTGGAACAGCGACTGCAGATACGCATCACAAATAAGAAAGAAGGTTTTGCGTTTCCTGTTCACATCAGTCTTTTCAACAATCTTCTCAATACACATAAGATGTATTTGATTTCTCCAGTGCGTCAAATTCGGGGGATCCCTTCCCACCCACTACTGCAGGATAATTTTTTTTTTTTTTTTTTTTTGCAAGTATCAATACCTTCCGATTCCAAAGTTGTATAATCTCTGCCCCAGAGCTATCCCCCTGCGTACTATCAAATAACAATACACGTGTATCTAGTGGCAACTGTATACTTGTAATTTGACAAATATATTGGATTACAGATTTCCATGAAGAAATAATTTCAGGACATCCCCAAAACTGATGCCTCAGAGTGCCTGGTGGCACGCTTAAAAAATTTTTTTTTTAAACCATTTGGTTCTAATGACTTAACATCACAATATTAAGTCAGAGGATGTACAGAAAAGCAGTATTTTCTGCTTTTTTTGTACACTTTTTTTGGGCTGCTCAGAAATTAATGCCTACTCTGGGCAGGCATTCATTTCTGAGTGTAAAAATGTGCGGGTCAGGCACACATTTTTTTTTTCTTTTTGCAGGTGGGATTTGGGGGAGAATAGCTGATAGCCTCATCAACACGCATTTGCATGTGATGAGCGCTGTTAGTTTTGCGGGTGGTTGGATGCGCTAATCTCCTTACAGCATAAGCCTCCAAAACGTGCACTGTTTTGCATCGGCCCCATAGTTTCTTAAAGAAGACACAAAAAAACCCTCCTCAATATACCTCCTTGTATAATCCTCTCATTAGTTAACATACACCATGTTTTTCTGCTATGTAATGTGCCACCTGGTGGCTGTTCAAGGTAACTCTTATCAGTCCTTCCTCCCGACCCAGAATTTTTCCCATTCACTCAAGTCTGAATTACATCAGCTGACTAAAAGGTGTATAGAATCGACAGTGTCCAATCTCACATATTCCTAGTGCAAAGATTGCACACGCTTACAGTCAAATCCACACCAAAACCCCAAGCAGAGGTCAATGAACTCCTCACCAAGAATCTTGTCAGTCTTATACAGTGACACAAGGCCCAGTTTGGAGGCCCGTCACACTTGGAAAGAGAGAGGAAGAGTAATAGGGATGGAACCCCTATTGCTTCATTCAGGTTAGGTCAAGGAGGGGGAAGGGGAAGTGACAGGGACTGGGTCTTGTCAATCCATTTAGTTTTATGAGCAGAATGAGTGACAAAGATGAGTGAGTTCTTCCCCGTCTTGGAGAAGGAAGTAAGCCTGGCCAGGAAGGAATCACAATGTGCATTCCTTGTAGTTTTGGCAATCCGGATCATGTCTGCTTTGCAAACATCTCAGCAACCTGGGACAGAACTGGTAGAAGGATGATGGAGGTGGTGCTGTGGCATGAAAGCAGAAGTCAGGCACAGAGCACCTGGAAGTTTCTTAAATTGTACTTTGTACCACTGAGAGCTGTTTGGTAGTAACTAACCAGTTGCAAAGGTGAAGCACCAGTTACAATCTAGCTTGTCCTTCCTAGCATCAGACTTCAGTTTCCTGTTCATTCCAGTGATGCTTTATCAGTACTTATTGTTTTTATTGGTTTGTGCTATTTTATGTTTGGTTTTTGGGGTTTTTTTGTTATGGGTAGAGCGCTAATATTATGTGTTTGTCAATTGGGATTTTTAATGGATATTAATTTTATGGTATTGCAATTGATTTTATTTCTTTGAGCTACCAGTGGAAAAATATGGAATAAAAATGTAATAAATTAACTAAATAAATCATACCAGAAGGAAAAGGAAGCCAGTGTGTAGTGTTTCAAGCCCAGATTGGTGCACGTTGCAAGCAATCTTGTCAGAGTATTAAAAAAAAATAATAATAAATCAAAGTAATGGACTGCAAAACAGAAATGATACGCAATTGCAGAAAACGTGAAACATCTGAGCCAGCAATTTAGTATAGAACATGCCTATTTAGCCAAGAAAAACATCTGCTTGGGTAGTTTTGTAGCATTTGCTTGCTGATTAGCACAGTACAGTTCTTTCCTTCAAGAATATATTCGTATTTATGTAAACGTCATTAGGACTTCTGGAGGCGGAAATCACTATTGTAACCTTCCATGTTACAGAAAATAGAGTATGGTGTTAGCCCGCCAAAAATCAGGTAAGTTCAAAGAAACCCCAGAGAGCCGGTGGTGTAGAGATGATGCATTAACAAGGCTGATAAGTGTGTAAAGATGCGAGGTTTTAGGGCCAGGCCTTTCTGTCTTGGCTTTTAGAACATTCTTCCATAGGAAGGGAAATTTGGCATTGAAGTTCATTGTGACATTTTTTTGGTTTTGCTAATTCACTTCAGTTCTATAATCACATGTATAGTCAGGGATTGTGGAATAGGTTTTACATTAAATAGCAAAAATATTTTAGTTAAAAAAAAAAAAGCAGAAATATTTGTTATCCTAAATTTACTTGTTTACAATAATGCGCTACCTTTAGCCAGCAGAAATGCAAACAGAGTTAGATGAGGTTCTAATTAAATGAGCTGAATCTTCTAATATTTTGCAAAAAAATATTTTGCTTCAGTGTTTTAACGATTCAGAGAGTTGATGGAGGTGTGGAAACCAGTGAATGACCAGATTCTTTGCTGCTAAGCAGTTACTTGGGTGGTCCTATGCTTTTATAGAAATCCTTATAAAAAACAGATTGGTGCAATGTGATTGGTGCATGTGATTATAGCTAGAATGTATTGTTGCCAAGATGGCCGCACGATAGAGAGATGCACTCCGACTCCCTCCTCGTATCTCGGCATTTAAACTATAAAAGAATAAAAAATATACCTCTTTGATGGGAAAGAGGACAGAGTGTTCCCCGAGGCTGCAGAGGGAACTTATCGTCAGGGTCCGATGGATCAGCATGTGGTGCGGAGCTCCGTGAACTTATCCTTGGGTGCTCAGCAGAGATGGTTCCGTTGCTCGTGTCCTCGGATTTAGATTCATCTTTGTCTCTGGAGTCGGGTGCCTCCACAGCCTGGCCCCTCCCCCCCCCCGCGGAAAGTGCTGACGTATTCAGCACTTTCCCTTTGCACCCCATTGCAGGAGTGCAGCCGGCTGTGTCAGCGTCGGGTGGAGCCAGCATGGAGGATCAAACGGAAAGAGCTGGTTGCCGGCCAGGTAAGGAGACTGAATCTCTGCTGAATTCTCCTGTAACTTCTACAATGACAGGACTTTCTTCAACGGGCACACCAGAGGTAATAGCTGTTTCCTTGATTATTTATTTATTTAACGTGTTTTGTATACAGTCATTCGGTTTCGCCATCAGAATGGTTTACAGTGTAGTTTATGTTGATTACATATAATGGTTATTACTTTTAAGGCTCATTATATACAGCAAACGTATTACATACAGCAAAGATGTTACATACACTTTAAGAGTTTTTTGGTAGAGCTGGGGATGTAGCCTTTTGTTGTTGGGTTGCGTGTGTTCTTAGTAGGCTGGTCGGTTGAGTGAATTTGAGTAGGCTCTGGTGAACAGCCAGGTTTTCAGCTCTTTTTTGAACATTTTAATGCTTGGTTGAGTTCTTATTCCAATTGGTATTGTTCCATAGTGTGGGGCTGGCGATAGATATGGCTCTATCATGTGTTTATTTATTATTTATTTATTTGCAGTTTTTATAAACCGACATTTGTTTACACGTGTTGTGTTTAGTCGTGTGATTCTTGCGTGAGGGATTTTGAGGACACCTTTTATTGATTGAGTGTACGTTCCGTTTTGGATTGTGTATTACGATGGATTTGCTTAGCCAATTGCTTTGTTGTCCTATGATTATTTTATGCAGGGTTGTCAGTACTTTGTATTCTATTCGGTATTTTATTGGGAGCCAGTGTAATGAGATTAGTGTTGGTGTGATGTGTTCATGTATTTTTGATCCTGTCAGAATTCTGGCGGCTGTGTTCTGTAGGATTTGGAGAGGATGGATGGTAGTGCAAGTTAGTCCAAAGAGTAGGGCATTGCAGTAGTCTAGGTTGGAGAAGATGAGCAGTTGGAGATCTGTTCTGAAATCATCTAGTGTGAGGAATGGTTTAAGACATCTGAGAGTCAGTAGTTTGTGATATCTTTCTTTTATCTTGTTGGTTATGTGAGTTTTGAACGATAGTTCCTTGTCAATGGTGATTCCCTGATTTTGTGTATGGGTGACAAGTGAGATTGCTGTTTTGGGGTTTTCAGTTATGAGTGGCTTCATGAGGGCGGAGTTGTTTTTTTTTTGTTTAGGATGATTAATTCAGTTTTATTAATGTTTATTATGAGTTTCAAGTCATTTAGTTGTTTTTTGATTTCCGAGAGATGGATAGCTGTTCTATCGTATGTATCTTCCAGAGTATTCTGTATAGGGACCAGTATTTGTGTATCGTCAGCGTATAGGGAATGGGTTAGTCCAAGGCATTCTAGTGTATGACAGATTGGGAGAAGGTATATGTTGAAGAGAGTTGCTGATAGGGAGGATCCTTGAGGTACTCCAGTGTTGAGGTTTACTTTATTTGAGTGGTTGTTGAACATTACTTTGAAATTTCTATGTGATAGGTAGGAGGAGAACCATTTTAATGTGTTACCCGTGATTCCTATTTCAGATAGTCTGTCGATTAGGATGGAATGGTTGATTGTGTCGAAAGCAGCTGATAGATCCAGGAGAATTTAATAGGTAACTTTGTCCTTTGTCAAATCGTCTGAGCACTGTGTCATTTAGTTGAGAGTAGGAGAGATTCTGTGCTTAAGTTTTTCCTGAACCCGAATTGAGGTGTGAAGAATGTTGTTAGTGTCAAGGTAGTTGGATAGTTGGGATTGGATCTAAGATTTTTGCAATAAACGGTAAGTTTGATATAGGTTGGTAGTTTTGAATGTTCTCCGGGTCTAGGTTGTTCTTTTTTTTTTATTAATGGTTTAATGATTGCTGATTTTAAGCATTCAGGGGATTTCCTTTCGGTGAGGGAAAGGTTGACTATGTCTGTTATTTTGTTTATTGAGTTTACAATCATTTTAATTGTCTGAATGGGGATACTGTTAATGGGGTGGTTTGCTGGATTCATTTTTTTGATTATATTTTGGATTTCTAGAGAGGATACAGTGTCGAAGTTAGACCATGTAATTTTCTGTTGCAATTTTGGGGTTTGGGTGTGTGTGGTGTTGGTGATGGAGTTATTAGTTTTTTGATTTTATCAGTGAAATATTCTGTAAATTCATTGCTGGTGTTAGTGTAGGAAGGTGTTCTTGGTTTATTTGGTGGTTTGGTTAGGGTTTGTACGATGTTGAATAGCATTCTTGGGTTATGGTGGTATTTATTTATTTTGTTCGTATAGAAGTCTTTTTTTGCCTTATGTATCAGTTTTTTATAGTTTGCTAGGTGGGTTCGGTAGGCATTGAGTAGTGGGTCGGGTTTGTTCTTGCACCAGGATCTCTCTTTTTTCCTGAATTCTCGTTTGGCTGATGTTATGCTATCGTTGTACCATAGATTTTGGTGTTTTGGTTTTCTTATTGACTTTGACGGTAGGGTTTATTCTATCTGCTATGTCTTTGGTGATGTTGATCCATGAGTTTGTGGCTGTTTCTGCGTTTGTAAAGTCAATGTTCGTGAGTTCCTCTTGTAGATTTTGTTGCAGTGTTTCACTATCAAAGGGAGGGCGGTATGTGAAAGTTCTCATGTTGTTGTTTTCGTTTTTGGTGGGTTTCATGTTGTAGGTAAGGGAGGTGTGGATGAGGGAGTGGTCTGACCAAGGGATTTCAGTTGTTTTTGGTATGGTGTGTATCCCAGGTGTCCGTGTTGATACAAATTAGATCAAGGGTGTGTCCTGCTTTGTGAGTTGGTCCCTCGACGATTTGTTCTAGTCCCATTGTTGCTAGTACATCCGTGATTGTTTTGCATGTGGCTGTGAGAGGGTAGGTGTCCATATGCAAGTTGAAGTCTCCCATGATGATGATTGGCTTATTGAGCATTAAGTTGGCTATGATGAATTCTATTACTGGAGAGCAGTTTCGTTCTAATGACCTTGGGGGACAGTATACTAGACAGATTTGTAATTTAGGTGAGTCAAAAAGTGCGATTTCAAAAGGTGTAGATATCTTGGAGGAGATTAGTTTCATCTGTAAGCTTTATTTGCTGATTAACATGAGGCCTCCGCCTTTTTTTTTCGGTCTGGGGATTGAGATAGTTTTGTAGGTTGGGTCTTCTATTTGATTAATTAAGAAATCAGAGTTTTTGATCCAGGTTTCTGTGATTGCTATAAAGTCTGGTTTGTTATCAGTGAGTAAATCTGTGAGAATGGGTATTTGTTTTACTATGGATTGTGCGTTTAATAGTATGAATAATAGGATCATGCATTTGATGTAAGTTTTCAAATTCCTGTGTGTAATGTTTTATCGATTGTACTCACTTTTTTTCTATAGACTTCTGCGTTCTTCATGAGGTGTGTGTTCCAGTTGAGGAATAGTGGTATCCATTTTGCTTCGTCTGTTGGTTGTGGTGTGATGGATTGGTGTGCTTGTTGTTGTTGTTGTTTTTCAGAGAGGGATGTCGTGTATACTTGGCTTTTTGCAAAGCCAGCATTTCCAGGCCTCTTGAGGGGCTGCTTTCCGAGGAATCTGGATGCCCTAGAATGAGCACTACGTGGACACACGAAGGGGCGCACAAAGGGACCTGCCCTTTGTTCGCACTCCTTCATGCGCACGATGCCTGGCACGTGGTGCCATTCAGTTGAGCCCGGGTTTAAAGGGCTTTTCGGCGTTGCAGCGCTGTGCCGTCAGCGCTGTTTGAGGTCTTGATTGGCCTATCGGCTGTGTGTGGAGGTGCTGCCTCTGTGTTTTCTTTGCCTCATCTGGCCGCTGGAGAGGGCCTGCGTCCAGAGGGGGATCTTGCCTCGAAGAGGCAGCGCCGGTCGCGTGATCCCTGCTGCTGGAGGTGTGCCAGCGAAAAGAGGGCGCCGTTAAGTTGAGCCTGGGTTTAAAGGGCTTTTCAGTGTCGCAGCACTGTGCCGACAGTGCTATTTGAGGTCTTGATTGGCCTATCGGCCATGTGTGGAGGCGCAGCCTCTGCGTTTTCTTTGCCTTGTCTGGCCGCTGGAGAGGGCCTACATCAGGACGTCCAGGGGGGGCTCTTGTCCCGAAGAGGCAGCGCCGGCTGCGTGATCCCAGCTGCTGGAGGTGCTATTGCTACTTTGTCAAAAAAGTTTCACAGGTACTTTCTCAACATCAGGATTTCTCAAATTCATTAAATAGTACTCAGTTGCAAATGGTAGAAATAAAATCTCAAGTGGACTCATTGCAGTCTAAGGAGTTAAAAATGCAGAATTCAGTGGATACAATATCAGTGTGCCATCTTTATCTTCAAAATAAAATGGAAAATTTGGAAAATGTTGTGAGACCCTGCAATTTGAGAATTTAAATTTTCCAAAGAAAAGATTTGTTACTCTGGTTGAAATGCTGCAAAGATATCTAATGAAAGTGTTGGCAATCAAAGAGAATTTATTTCCTCCTATTTCTAAAGCTTACTACCTGCCAGGAGCTAAAGCTCCAAATTTGAATATTACACCAACAGAAGTAGGTCCCACTGACTTGTCTCATCTTCCTTTTTGGAAAGTTCCATTGAAGAGAATATTTCTTCTTCTACTTTGATAGTAACCTTTGCCTTGGATTCAGACTGAGACTTTGTCTTAAAAATGTTTTTCCGCAAAAAAGATGAATTATTCTTACGGTTTAAAATACATATGTACCCTGATGTGTCTAAGTTAACACAATCTAGGAGAAAACATTTCCTGTTAATGCATCCTGCTGTTGTGAGTCTGGGAGCTTCCTTTTGATTATATTTCCCCTGTAAATGTCAAATATGTTTTCTTTGACCCTACTCGGTTGAATACCTTTCTAAATGATAAACTCAAGCAGGCACCTTCTGTCCTTACATCCAGCCCTTAGTTAAATGACCATTTGACTATATGGGGTTTGAATCTCTGTATACGGCAGCTTTCTCTTTTTATTTTATTGTATAAATTTCCTCGCGTAATTACACAGGCACCTCCCCAATTGTGGTCTGACACGGAAATATTGAGATTTATATGTTTCTAAACATTTTTTCTTTTTCTTGATTATGTATTCTCAATACTCCATTTCTTATCAAGTTTGTATTAACTTGTTAATTTCATTTAAATACTGATAAATAATTTAAAAAAAAAGAGATTGGTGCATGTGATTATAGCTAGAATGTCTTGTTGAGAGGGGCATACACCTGCTGGTAAAGGATAACTACATTCTCTTATCCAGACTGGCCGGGTGTTCATCGGATGGCCTGTCTGAGTCATATAGGCAGGTGGAGTTTCAGTTCACTGTGAAGTTTTTGTTTTGCTAATTTATTTTTCACTGTGTTATTTTATAGTTGCATGTGTCACCAGTGTTTTAAAAGTATTTTCGAAAGAAAAGCAGTGCTTTTTTTTTTTTAAGGCTGACATTATACAACCCAAATATTTTATATAACTTACCCTAATTTAATTGGATGTTGAATAATGAGCAGATATCAGCCAGACTATGTGCAGTGTTGTGATTGGAGCCCCTGCAGTTTAGCAAAGCTGTGAAGAGCCGAGCATCCATTTGAACTTGAACTGCCAAGGAAGCATGAGACACATACTTATGACAAAAAATATATTAGCTCCTGTGGTCATTTAAGTGAAAACTACACAAAGTAGAACTTTCCAGAAAATGAATACGATACATGCTTTTACTCAATTCTGTTTTTACCATTGTATCATGAGGATTAGGGTCATATTATTCTTTATAAAAAAAATATCAGAAGAACTATATTATTTAGTATAATATAGTTCTTCTGATACTTCCTTCTACTCCAGGGACCCTGGTTTTGACTGCCAGACAAAGCAGATCAGACTTTCTATGATGAGCATCAAGTTTTATGCATGGTTCATGTTGGTGGTGCAGTTAGAAGATTGGTATTTTCATGGGACAGTGCTCTTGGGGCACTGGGATCCCATTTCTGTTTGAACACCAGTTCAAAAAAAGTTGATGCATTGGTATATGATTGTGCAATGACACAAAATGTGCTGCAGTGACTTGCACTAGTGCTGCAGGTCCTTTGTAATAATACTGATATCTAGTTTAACATCCAGATGGTGGGAGAAGAACACATCTTTATAAAGAATTTAATTTAAATGCATAGATCACTTTGTCAGCCAAAATGCTGCACAAGACAACATTCAATAATATAAAAAAACAATAAAACAAAAGAATAATTAAACTTCAACTAGTTGGAACCCACAAAAAATTTGGATTCAAATTATTATTTCTCCCAACACATCCCATTCCCCTCCCTCACTCCCTCCCATCATCCCCTCAACTTCTCATCCTGCTCTTATTGTTCTTCATCTAACTCCTTTTCCATCTTCCCCCTCCCTCTCACTTCTCAACCCCTTCCCCATACCTCTCTTCCTTTTCTCCCTCACTATTTCCACAAGGGTAACAAATGTCCTCTGCTGCCTCAGCTTTGGATTGTCTGCCCATGACGCATTTGACGCCTCCTGCCTTGCCACTGTAAAAAACATGTTCTGTGTACAAATCACAGCTTATAGGCATAAATCCTGAGTATAGGGACTGTCTTCCATAAACTCCAGGTTCAACCCCATAGACTAACACTGGCCCCAGAAACTTTACTCCACCTCTGACCAGGAGTTAAATTTCCAGTTTAAGAAAATGTAAGTTAAGCCTATGCACCCTTCTTCACTTCGAAGTAATCGCTAATGCCTTGATTAACATGGGCTTTGCTTGGAACCGCACTAAATTGTACACACAGTTTTACTCCTGTTTGTTCATACAAAGGCCGTTTGGAGGACAAGTTATCTGGCTACAGATAGCGGATAACTTGCCCACAGGGGCAGATTGGCCTATTGGGGTTTCGGGTATGTCCCGGTGGGCCGGTCAGTCTAGTCATGTGACACTGAATTTCATGTGCTTGTGCTTTACTGCATTCTATTCTTTTTTTTTTTTTTTTTTATAATTAGTATGTTTTATTGTGAATCACATTTTGTAGACCAACAAGTAAACAATAAAAATATCACAATATCACTGAAAATGTCCCAGGATAAATACACGATACATGTGAAGAAAAATACAATACAATGGAACCAAGGAGTCATGAATATCTGATATTGTTCTAAGTGCACCAAGCAATGGAAACAAAATATATCTATAATACAAAGTATGTAAATAACATTAAAGCAGACCATTCCATAACAAACACTAACTCATGTAGTTCTCTTCTTTAACTTCTTCCCTACCCATCCAATCCCCACCTCCCTCCCTCCCCTCCCCTCCCCTCCCCTCAACAATGGAAAGTCAAGCAAGTAGAAATCTGAAGTTTCCAATATTTCTTTGCAATATCAAAGAAGAATGAGAGAAGAATAAGAGAGCCATATCTGACATCTTGTTGACTAAGCAAAATCTCATTCTTATTTTTATACACGTTAATCTTATCCAAATGATATAACAGATCCACGCTAGACTTTAATATCGAACAATGGGCTGTTTTATGGTCTTGCTATAAATGGGCTATCTCGCAGCGAGCTAATACAATAAATTGCTGCGCAAACTTTTGCTGGTATTTATCTCCTAGTGAGATGGGAGGATTCCAAAGAGCTTGTTTAGAGGTCAGTATAATTGGCAATTTCAGGATTTCATATAACCAAAGCATTTGTTTTCTAGCCAAATTGTGTATCTTATCCTTAATGGCATAGCTATGAAAACATGCTATAATGTCCTGAGGTTGGTTCACTGTCTTCTGACCAAGGGCACATTGAACCCTCTCCAGTTTTATACTGACCTGCTGTGATTGTTTGGGCTGATCCGGCGAAGCCAGTAAGCTCTGGCATAATTGAATAACACTGCACAATCCTGAAATTCTGGGGTCTCGGGCACTCCTCTAATTCTCAGAGTGTTCTGATGGGATCTATTTTTGAGATCCTTGAGCTTGTTAGAGAAGGAAGTGTAATCTAGTTGTAGAGATTTGTGGTCACCTTCTAAGTGATAAGAACATAAGAAATTGCCATGCTGGGTCAGACCAAGGGTCCATCAAGCCCAGCATCCTGTTTCCAACAGAGGCCAAACCAGGCCACAAGAACCTGGCAATTACCCAAACACTAAGAAGATCCCATGCTACTGATGCAATTAATAGTAGTGGCTATTCCCTAAGTCAACTTGATTAATAGCAGTTAATGGACTTCTTCTCCAAGAACTTATCCAAACCTTTTTTGAACCCAGCTACACTAATTGCACTAACCACATCCTCTGGCAACAAATTCCAAATCTTTATTGTACATTGAGTGAAAAAGAATTTTCTCCAATTAGTTTTAAATGTGCTACTTGCTAACTTCATTGAATGCCTCCTAGTCCTTCTATTATTCGAAAGTGTAAATAACTGAGTCACATCTACTTGTTCAAGATCTCTCATGATCTTAAAGACCTCTATCATATCCCCCCTCAGCAGTCTCTTCTCCAAGCTGAATGATGGAGCTCTTTGGCTTGGGAATCAGTTTTGTTTTCAGACTAATTGAGCCGTTGCCTCAATTCTGAAATTTCCTCCTTCATATCTCCCATCAAGTCCATCATTTCTTTTTTATAGTTTGGCAAGACATTAAAAGGATCGCAAAACCAGCTGCGAAATTCCGTGTGAGTAAGTAGGTCTGTTTCATGGAGAGATGAAACCCCATCAGGGCCTACTTCTGAATCTGCGCCGTCACTCATCATCATCCTGTCTATCAGCCTCCCGGCAGGCATCCAATTTATGGTAAGAAAACGCATGAAAATCAACCAATTTTCATTTAAATGACATAGGCAGACTATAACAGGCATGTAAATTGGAGGAGAAAACCTGATATGAGATGGAATTACCCGCTTGGTACAGGAGCTCCTGTTTAAGTGGCTGACAGCCTCGATGACATTTCCTCTCTACCGCATTCCATTCTCAACTCATACTCAGCCAGATTCTCCCGGTAATGGTGGAAGAGCAATACCCACAGAAATGCCGTACTACTAAATGCCAGGCCAAACCACAGCCATTTGAGCTTGCTGTAGTCAGGCTTCTTTGCTATATACATAGATTAATTTTTCACGTGGCACAAGGCAAACAGAGTGCACAACAGTGCCCAGGACAGCATCATCGGGTATTGCTCATAGCGGCCCCATGTCTGCAGAGCTTCTACGATTAACACCCAGTCCCTCAGAGTGAGAGCCTTTGCTTTTCCTACAGCTGTGGTTCCAGCAGCCTATGCATTCTTTTTTTTTTTGTCCCTGCAGCTGTAGCTGTGACTCTATGGGCCTGCATTTTTCGAGGCCCTTTCCTTACAGCGACACTAATATCTGTCTGCTCCCCACTTCCTTCACTACGTAGTGGTGGGAAAGCTCCCGTTTGCCTTTCCTCACACAACCCCATCTTTCTCTGCCATGGGAGGCAGCCAGCAGACCCCTCTGCTACCTCACCATAGCTGAAGGCCTCACTCACTGATTTTTGCCATGGCAAAAAATAACCCTACCCATGCATCAGGCCTTTACCTGCTTCTTCCTTCAGCAGGGCCATCAAGCTTTTAGCCCTGCCTGGATCCCTCCTGACCACTTCTGTAAGTAAAAAAAAATAAAAAAATGTTTTTTTTAACATAGTCAAAGGGCAGGGGAGGAGAGAGAAAATGGGAGTGTAACAGGGAACATACATGCATGTATATGTATGTGTAAGCATGTTCACGGGAGTGCTTGTATCTGTGTTTGAGCATGTGCGAGGGAGCGTGTGTGTGTATAGGTGTCAGTGGTGCGAGAGAGAGGGTGTGTGTGTCAGCATGTATGTGAGGGAAGAGAAAGTTTTGTACACTGCCTCACCCCCAATAATCGAGAACAATCTTAGGGTTAATGGAAAGTATAGAAAGCAGGGGATTGTTACATTTTTATTGTTCTTAATTATTAGGTGTTATCTGATGTGTCTGTGATGAAATATTGTATTGACTTTTGGGAAATTTTTTAAAGTTTTTTATATGAGTTTAATTATTGGATGTTCAGCTGTTTTGTAATATTTACCTAGCTTGTGGTTTCCAATTCAGTTTTGTCTGCACATTTCTATTTATACTTTATGGTCTCTTTATTCTGTATTTGGTGAGGGTCGATCTGTGTTCTGCATGTGTGATAGAAGAGAGGTATTCTGCTAGTATGTATTTTCTGTGTAGGGATCTATAGCAGCTTAGCTTGTTCTGGTTTCCAAATAGATGTTTTAGAGCCTGGTGTAATATTTTTAATGTTGCTTTTTTATAGATAGAGTTGTTACTATTTGAATGCTGGCTGTTATTTCTGTTTTGGTATTGGAGTTTTCTATATTTTAATTGTAATTCAGTTTACCCAAGGCTTTCTGAGAGCCATACCCACATCCAGTATGTGTTACAATAAGCTTAATGCAATATGAGATCCAAGTGTCTCTTTATTTTTTATTTTGCAGGGTTTTCTATATGGCACTATAGCAGTGCATGTAAATATAATGTACATGTCTTTAGTGATACTTTTACCTCATAAGAATGTATTTTGAATGGCCTTTTTAATGCAAAAACTACTATAAATGCATAATTTTCAGTTGTTTGTGAAGAGGGGAAGGGCTGGGGGGTACAAGGCTATAAGCTTTACCTATGATGCCTCATACCCTTGCACCAGCCCTGGTTGGACTGGATCCATGTGGGAAAGCAGGATTCTGGAGCTGTGCTGCTTTGGGTCCTGAGGCTCTCTCCAGTCTCGGCCAGGACTTCATTTTTCTTTTTAAGCCCTGGAGGAACAGCATAGATTAGTCTAGTCTCCCCTCCCCTTCCCTTCTTTAGAGTAGATAGCCATTGTAGCATCTAGGGAACCATAAAAGCAACATATTCTGTAGCACTCAGCCAATGGGAGAGCACTGAAATGGGGGGGGGGGGGGGGATACAAAGTAGTGGAGGCAAACTACAGTCAGAAAAAGGGATGGGGTGACTTGAGGAAGTGCCTGTGCAATGTTGGGGAGGCCTCTGTAGGCTGGAATTTCCTCCTGAAAGGGTCAGCTGGCTGTGGAACCAGGGAATCTCCTGGAATGGGGGTGCTAAGAAGGGGTGGGAAGATGGAGAGAGTTGCTGCAGGCAGCAAGCAAAAACTTTTTAGATACTGATGTGGCAGTACTAGAGCAGGGGCACTCACTGTGTGAGCATATGAGCAGTAGCACAATGACAGAATGTGTGTATCAGAGAGAGAGGGAGAGAGAGAGTGTGTGTGTGTGTGTCTTTCTCCCTGACACAGAAAGACACCCATACACACACGTTCTCTATGATGCATTCATACCCAGACAGCGATATTGTGTGTGTCTGTGTGAGAGAGAGTCACACACACACACCTTCTCTCAGACAGAAAGTAGGTGTCTGAAAGAGTGTATGTGGATGTTTGTGACTAAGACTGTGTGTTTGACACTGGCTGGCAGTGTGGTTGTCACATTACTTGGCAACTGGTTCAAGAGCTAATTGGTTGGCAAGAGACTTTAATATCAGATCAGTAATCTAAGATATAATTATGAGAGATGTCACCAGAGGCAGGTGGCAACTGCTTGCATGGATGGAAGAGGGCACGCAGCACTGTTTGCTCATCCCTGGTCTAAAGTGTGTTCTACTATTCAGTTATTTAGGAAAAATATGAAATTTATGTTGAAGATTTTTGGGCTCAATTCTATGAGGCTCCAGGTCACATGATGTACCTATGAAGGGTCAGTTTGGCGTGCTTTTGGGAACTGTTGAAATGCATGTTGCAAGAAAAATGCACAAGGGAGTCAGACAGATACCCTGTGGGCTGGTTTTGAAAAAAATCTCCCAGGCTGATATTTTCCTGCAATTCACCCCTGCTTGTCCAGTCCCGCTGAACATACTTGGTTAAAGTTATCCGGCTACATATAGCCGGATAACTTTAACCCTAACCAGCCAATGATTGAATATGGCCAGTTAGGTCTAAAGTTATCCGGCCTTGTGTGGCTGGATAACTCACTGCCCATCCCCTTACCATCATATGTATGCACCCCTCCCCCCTTCCCCCCCAGCTGTCCCCACAAGTTGACTCAAACCGTTAAAGATCAGAAAATTTAAAATTCTCATCTGATTGCTGCGGGCCCTGGCCTTCCCCCTCTCCCATCCCTCCCTCCCTGCTAAAATAGTTTAACTGTCCCTTCTCTGCTCCCACTACTCATCCCCCTCCCCCACCCCGGCAGACACCCTCCCCACCCACCCATTATCTCCCAAAGTGGCCCCCTCTTCTTTGTGCCAGGATAGCTCTTCTCAACAATCCCTGCTGCTTCTAATCTAAAGGAGGCTATTACCTACATAACTCTTCCAGCCCTGGATAAAGGTTAAATATAGCCGAGTAAGCCATTTAGACAGATAACTATTACAATATCCGTCTAAATGGCTTTTGAATATGGACCTCATCGTTTTCTGTGTGCTAAACTCTTTGTTTAAATTGAGACTAAAGCTGTATATCCCAAAATATGCCCAGACATGCATTAACATGTGCACACAGCTGATCACACCTCATTGCATCCACCTATAAGATTGGCTTTTGAAGTGCAATTTGAATGAATGTGGGAAGTATAAAGGATTGCAAAAAAATATGTATTGTACAATTTTACAAAAATATTCTTATTATAATTAAAAAGTTAATTTACAATATCATACAACAATAAGTTTTCAAAACTTGTGTGATTAAAACAAGCAATCGCATTTCACTTTAAGTATTACATTCATAGCTTAATTGCCATATTGAACAATGCAGTATTTTTACTATTGGACATACTGTACTGATAAAAACAAGAGAGATAAACAGTAAACATTATTTGTATCAGTTATACATTTCAAATGCAATATTCACATTAAAGATTAACAAAGGGAAAAGGAGAAACTTAACAAACTGAATGCACACTAGCAGCACCGTAGGACGCTCTTACAGTAGCTCACTTGAAAAATGTTGATGAAAATCTTAAAGCAGTGATCCAGTAGTTCTCTCTAAAGAGTTCTCCATTTGTTTTCTGAAATACTGGCAACAAGCGACGAATCTGCTTGAGCCTAGAAGCAGATTGGACGCACTTACGTGGCACAGTACCACTAAAGCTTCATCTCTGTGCAGTTTGCCCACTGATGGGATTTATTTTTGGTTCTTATGATTCCCTAACCAAGTAAGCCTCGCAGTACTAAAAGAATGGCAAACTGGAGAATGGGTGAAGAATAAAATCAAGGGAGGAGCAAACACTGGGGAGTTAGGTGTCTGGATAGGCAAGGTGAAAGAGGCAGGTTTTTACTTCAGACCAGTGAGGAACATCTGGCAGTTTGTTTCGCAGGATGGAAGCAAGGAGGGAAAACGTCTGAGAGCAAGAGGCGGACTGCTTGATTCAGGGGAGTACGAAGGAGAGTCGTTGACTGAGACTGAACAGAATAAGGAGCAGAATGCTGGTAAGCGAGCGCAGAAAGACAATGAGGAAGCAGACCCAGTATACATTTATAAGCAATGGCCAAGATTTAAACATAAAATATTGTAAACTGCGACACTATGATGTGTAATCCTAAATAGAATAGTAGAAAACATCATGTATTGAAAGCTGATAATACTCCAATGCTCTTTTTGAGAAAACTTGGGGAACCTCATAACATTCTTATTGTCTCACTTTAAAACAGCCGTTACGCCACTTTTTGGCGCGTTAATTCTTTAACGCTTATTTTTTCTTTGTGTGTGTATTGGCTTATTGTTAAGTGTTAGTTACAGCCTATTTATTAGCAATACACAATACACACACAAAGAAAAAATAAGCGTTAAAGAATTAACGCGCCAAAAAGTGGCGTAACGGCTGTTTTAAAGTGAGACAATAAGAATGTTATGAGGTTCCCCAAGTTTTCTCAAAAAGAGCATTGGAGTATTATCAGCTTTCAATACATGATGTTTTCATACTATTCTATTCAAGATTTAAACATAGCTTGTCACCTTGAATCCATGGGAAAACAAGAGGAGGCAAGATAGCAGGGGAGTAAGGAGAGAGTAACAGAGTTGGTGATGAAGTAAGTGACAAAGTTCTGAAGAAACTTGAGTGCATCTTTGTGCATGCCGCTTTGCTTCATTTGAGGGCTAATACCTTCTGTAGCAAAGCAGAGAAGGCTTTAGCTAAAACTGTCCCATTACAAGGAGGAGATCAAAGAATCCAGTAAGAGACCAAGAGCAGAGCTCTTACAAATGCACACAGAGAGCAAGGATTGTTCAGAATAGGAGTTTGTTGACAAAGCGAAAGGAGTAGTTTGTGGGATATAAGGAGAAACCGGCATTAACTGAACCAGAGAAATTCAAGGAAGAAAGGATAACTAAGAGAACCAGAAGGCCAGCACTGTCCAAGGCAGTCAAAAGATCTAGAAGGACAAGGAAAACAGGAGGAGCCATATGGAGGAAGGTAAATAAGTGGAGAACAGGGTCAGTGGCACGGATGGCCTGAACCCAGGTTGGAACAGGTAAACAGCATTAGAAAGAAGAAGAAAATCCAGGGTCTGATGCAGCGAAAGAAAAGGAAACAATAAGATGGGGCAAAAGTTGGAGACAGAGATGGGGACTAGGGAAGGCTTTTTAATAACAGGATGGAACAGAGGCAACTTGAAAGACACAGGAGCAGTGTGAGAGAAAGGAGAGAATCCTTCCATTGGTGTACGAGTTGAGGGCGCACAATGCCAGTGCAACAACCCAGCCTCACAAATGTATTCATCAGTCTGGGGGGGGGGTGGATTTCAAGAATGAGAAGCTTGTAAGGGCATTCTAGGACAGCCTGTCTGAAGGATTTGGGAATGAGTGAGCCTTCATTTCCTGGCTACTCTTATATAGCAGCAGCAGCAGCCTACTTCTAGCATCTCTTATACCGGGACCTGGATGGAGGTTTAACCCCAATTCACATTTAATGGTTTTTTTTTTATCAATGAATTGTTCTAGTTAGTGCCAGAACAATTCAATTGATAAATCCTGCTGCACTTTCCTTTGCATGTGGGAATGCTCTTAGCAGCATCTGCACGGTGTTTCCATCTAAGCTGCTGCTCCTTCATTCCTCAAAGAGGTATCCTAAATTATGCACAGAAATGCACTACCTTAAACCATCCTGCAGCTAATTTTCTCAGGATAAAGCAATACTGAATCAGTCCTTAGCCTCCTCAGCTGTCCACTATTTATTTGATGTTTTGCATTTTATAAGTTCAGATAATTACATTAAAAGTTCCCAAAGGCTTGGTGTATTTTAAGCCCCCCTCCCCCCCTGCTTTTGTGAAAACATTTGATTTAATTCAAGATTCAGATGTCTTACATTTTAATAAATATATACAGCTCCTCCATGTGGCTGCATTTCTGTAATTCCCCATCCAACAATGTTCCCCCGAATATTGCAAGAATCACTTCCTCCAGTCTGTGTTATTTCTTCTTCAGTGAGAACTTTGTCCCAAATATTGAAGCCTGTTACTTTTCCAGAAAAGGCTAACGATTCATTGAAACCCCCTCCTACACAGCAGCCATTCTTCTCTTGGCCAACCAGCAGAATCCCTGTGTTAGGGATGATATGGTCCTTCGCCATCTCTGTTGAGGTAGCCCGAAGTTCTCCATTTATCCAGATTGATGCGGTGCCATCTTCGGAGCTCCATGTGCTGCACAGCAGAGTCCACTGTTCGGGGAATATCATGTTTTCAGCTGCCAGCTTGTTCTCGCTGGCACCCACCATGAGTACTACGTTCTGCTGGCTGAGGTAAAGCTGAATTTCGTAGGGATTTTTCTTGGTTCCATAGGAGAGGACAATGGTTTTCTCCAAAGCTTCTGTCACTTTGACCCATGCACAAGCAGTAAAGGAACGCAGAGATATACCTGCCGCAGGATGCACGCTTGCATAAATTCTGGGAGATCTCATTGGGAACAAAAGTGCTGTTTCACACCCTGCACAAGTAGCATATAGAAACAGAGATTTATTATAAAAAAAAAGTTACAGATCGTACAGAGGTGCATTTGGGAGATCATATAATTATAACTTTTGGTATTAAAACAAATCTTTGAAATGCTATTACTGGTTCATCTCTTTTATTTAGGATAATTATGCAAATATTCCATTCCAATACAAGTGAAGAAAATTTAAGTAGTTTATCAATTTGGTAAAGAGAAGTGGAGACTGAAAAATTGCTTTGAAAGTGTGCTCCTTTCCCACAGGACAATGTCATGTCCCGTTCTTGTAGCAAAAATGCTTTTTTTCTAAATGGTGGTGGATCCTTTGGCAAGGCGATCACCTGAGTCCAAGGACATCAGGAGCAAGTGGACAAGTGGATCTATTCTGATTTTCAACTGAAGCTGATTTCAAGCCAGTCTGGGAGTTTTTCCACATGAAAAGTTTTAAAGAATTATTTCCCCTGTTCCTTATGCCTGGGACCCAGGTCATCGCCCTATCCCTGAGGGAGCCTGATCCAAAACGAATGAAGGAGACCACATGTTTACACCTTTGTAGTGGTTTACTGGAGGCCTGGGTTTTTATTATAATAGGGAGTTGTCAGTGCTGGTCCTCATGGTCCTGAAAGAGGTCTTGTTTTCTATGTAACCAAAATCTACGAATTAACCTGCTTCTTAAGTCAAATGCAGAGAAATCTACCTCATATACATTCCTTGTAGATATGTGGAAAACCAGACCTGTTTGGAAGGCCATAAGAACCCGATTTCAGAACTGTTGTATTAGTGCAAATACAATTGCAGCTGTTACTAAGTAGTGCTAGATGAGATGATGTGGGTTTTTTTCCCTTGTGTTTGCGGTGGCTGATAATTTCCGGCAGGGGACAAGAGACCGGGCTGTGATGTGGCTAGTGTTACTAGTGTTTAACTGTATTTGAAAATGTTAGAAATGTTTGTCTCCTCAGAAGGAGAGAGAACAATTGCCAGTCAGAGGGCATAAAAATAATATACGAATGTGAAACCAGCACGGACCATTCGTTGCACTTACCGTAGATGGGTAATGAAATAATATTTCTGTTAATGCAGGCTGCCTGAGGCCTTGCTACTTGCAATTAAGCTAATTTGTTCACTGTTCATCTAAAACAAGACTGCCTCAACTCTTCCAGAAGCTTGGCTTTAAAGAAGTACCTCGCCCCCACCCCACGCCCACACTGCTCTGTGACAAGCTGCAATATTTCATGCAATTGTTTACTCTTCTTTTCATCCACTTTTTTGCTTTCTTCTGTTTTATTTACATCCAGCTATAAAATGTCAAGAGCAGAATCTCAGAGATGGCTTTTTAATTAGCAAGCCCTTTGACTTAATTATCAAGGGCTTAGCAAAATTAAAACCAGCTTGGTGAAAGACCAACGGTGTGATTAGAAAGTCCCTTAAGAGTCCATCTGGTCATGTTCCAGAATCCATGCAAAATCAAAACCAGTTGGTGGAAGCCTTTCATTGCAGAAAGGCATGTGTGTCATTTGTAAGCGCATGCTAGTGGCTTAATACTTTATAAAATCAGTATTCCTTCTCTTTTGGCAAGATTTGTGGGGTTTTTTAGGGATTTTTTTTCCCCCTGGCCCAGTTGTCATAATGTGGCTTGCAATGCAGTAGGTTATGGGGGAGGAAATATAGATTCACACATTTGCATTTGGTACATCATTATAGAATGTATTATTGCATGTTCTGTTTACTCTAGGTTGGGGGTAGCGGGGTGGCTGATTTTTTTTTTTTTTAGCTGAGGAAGAAAAATCAGGCAACCCCTGTCCTTGCAGTACTGATAAAATCTGCCACAAGGACTGAGGGGTCTCTGCCCCCCACCGTCTGTCAAATTCTTGATACCTCTGGGGGCATCTAGAGATCAGCACAGCCAGCCTATGAATTTGGAAAGTACTTGTGGTGCAGGCAAGACAATAATGTATTGGCCCGAAGATATTCACATGCCACCAGGTGGGGTTGTTTACCTCACCTTTCTAGGTTGTTTCGTTAAAAGGGCACATTTCCCCTTTATTAGCTTGTATGAAACTAGAAGATCAGCCCTCCTAGTGCTGTGTTTTGCAATATATGCAAGGGCTTGCGCCCCCATCCCCCGTGGGCGAAAGCCCCGACCCTAATGAAGACGTTGCTGGGTCGGGGCACGCCCGCCCCCTCTCCCTCCTCCTAGCAGGGAGGAGCGTCCCTCGATTGCCGAGCACGTGCTTAACGTCAGGCGACGTCGGTGATGTCATCGGCCTGCGAGGAGCGCTGGAAGCGCGTCACAGCGCCAATAAAAGAGAGCCCTGTCGCCGCCATTAGCCCCTTTGACCTGGCGGTGACGGCACGAAACCCCACCCACCCCGGTAACCAAATAAGTCATGTATTAACAATAGCAATAACAGCCATTCGTTCTCACTAACATACATATTAGTAGTTGGGAATCTTTTATATTAGTTAGTAATAAGTTTACTTCAGCAGTTATGCTTGTTCCTCTGTTCTATCAACCTGTTACAGCATGCAAGGTGTATTATATATCGCAGCTTTAGGCAGTGCACGAGCCGGGGCCATATTAAATAGGCCTGAAGTATGGGCCCCCTTGCTAGCAAGAGCAAAGGCGGGGGGCCAGAGGAGGGGGACGCCTTGCTAGGAGACACAGCGGGTAGCCCCCTCCCCCCCCCCCCCGTACCACTGGTTATATATACAATAAGCAGCGGCTCGTGCATATCATATACTATTTCCATTTGGTCAAATTGTTCAAAGTACAATAAAGCTGCGGCCTCTTCTACCATAAAGGTCTATTGCCTTGTATTTTGTAGATTTACAAAAATGTTGTGACAATATGTTAAAATTCGGGACAAGAGGGGAGAGGGGGAGTGGGTGGGCCATGCATCAGCGATCTCGCCGTTAGTTGAAAGTGGGGAAGTATTGTACAGATGACTCCTTGCGTCTTTTGTGCAAGATCATTTCTTGTTCCCTGCCTCTGTGGTCTGCAGCTTTTCCTTCCAGTTCTGTGCTCATGTAGGGCTGAGCAATTATAACACAGGCTTATAGGAAAAATTGTTCAGAAATAAGGGACAAGTTTAAACTTCAATAATCTTCACTTGGGTGTTAATGAATTCAGACACATTCTAAGTGGTTTCAATTGTTTGTGGGGTCCCCAGGACAGATTTTGGAAGCCCTGCCTTAGCAGGTCTTCCTCGTGCCATCCCTATAACCCTTAACTGACCCCTTTTATCCCATACTTATCCCATACTTCTCATCCCCTCTTCCTTCGCAGTCCACAGGTTGGAAACATCTGCTGCATGACTTCTGCCAAGTGCACTGTGTTGTGCAGCAGCAGGAAGTCCTTCGTGCAGATGACAATTTTCAAAGCATTTTTAGGAAGATAAATGTGTTTACTTGCGTAAATCAGTATTTTGAAAATTGATCCCATCCCCCCATGATTGTGGCTAAAAAAAAAAGCCTTCTAAGATAGCATGCATACTTTTAGCTACAGCGAAAAAAAAAGAGGGGTGGGGAATGGAGCCTGGTTCTGCTTATTAAGAAGAGTGTTTGATTGGTAATATGGGTAGGGATTATAGGGAGTTGTGGGGTTTTTTTGGGTTGAGTTCTGGAGGAGGGGTGGGAGAGGAGGCAAGGAGCTTATGGGTAAGGGGGATGGAGTGAGATAGGTAAGAAGCTTTTGGGCAGGTGGATGGGATTAGATAGGAGGTAGGATTTGTGGATTGGGATGGGCTGCAATAGGAGGTAAGGAGCTTGGGAGTAAGGGGATGGGGTGGGAGAGTAGGGAAAGGGTTTGTGAGATAGGGAAGGAGGAATGAGAATGGGTGGGCTAGGAAGTAAGGGATTTTATCAAATTTTAAATATGTTTGTGGTTTTTTTGTGATTGTGATAGTTATATTATTATTGAACATTGTATATAATGAACTTGTAAGCTGCCTTAGGCCTATGGGAAATAGGTAGGATATAAAATTAAACTGAAATAAAATAAGGTCTGTGCAGAACATTCATCTTGAAATTCTCACGTGTACATTAACATGCCTACTTTACTTCTAAGCAGATGCAAAGTGCACCAGTATGAAAGTGCTTGGGATTCCCACGGGTCCCAAATTTTCAAAGGGAAACTCTGCAGACCTGTAAGCAGGCTGGGGACCTCGTACATTGCCCCCTCCCCACCAACCAGGGAGCACCATTGTCCAACTGGTCTGGGAGTAAAGGAGCTCTGACCACGGGCCAGGCTGGAGGGGGAGGGAAATGCCGATAATGCTAATAACGCTGATATATGTTCTGGAATGTTAGTTGACATTCTTACATAACACGTATGATAAAGAGGGCTTTGCCTTCAAAAAGGTGTTAATCATGGCAAAACTCTTCTGAAAATTGGCCCCATACTGTACAATATTATTATATAGCTATGCAACTGATAAAAGCATGTGGTTATATGTTCCATATATATATTTATATGGGGGGGGGGTGTAGATAGGGGGGCTGATTTTCAGTACTCAGCTAAGCATCCTGATTTACCTGCTCTAAATTCGAGTGACTAAATTAACCTGATTTTCAGCCGAACCTAGGTGGCTAATCTGGGCTTGCAGCTGAAAATGAATTTAAATCTAGCAGCTCAAAACCCTGAGGCTAGATGTAGGACCTGCTATTGCACTGGATGGGTTTGGGTGCTAAACCCGTCATTGGATCTCATGTCATTCCATTTGTACTGCTTTTCTTAATAGAACTATGTGGGAAAAAAAGAAATCAGAAAAGATAGAAGGCTGGCAAACTCTTAAAGGGGCTAAACTTACCTGCTGGCAGGGATCGTTGAGCTGCCTTGCTTTGAGAGATCTGCAGCTCGCTTCTTGTTTGTTGGAGTTCCAGCAGCAGTGAGCTCAGAAGGCTCCCTGGGATTATGGAGGCGGGCTTGTCTTCTGGGTAGAGGGCTGTCTCTTGAGCTGCCGCTTCAGTAACTCTCTCCCCAGTGTTTTCGAGTCTGCTGAGCCTTCTCGAGATGTTGTGGCTCAGCAGCAGGATCTCTTTGAGGACATTTGCTTGTCTGGGTGGCTGAGCGGCCTCGGGGCACTGGATTTGACTGGTGTTGCTTGTTAGCGTTCTGTCCATCTGCAGCATAATCTGGGAAGTGGCACGCTCCATGGCACTGGCGCAGGTGCCAGCAAAACTGGCCACAAACTGCAGCATTTCGGTTCTCAGACTCTGCAGTTCTACCTTAAGGATTTCATCGATGGCCTGAAGCATGATATTCTGCTTCATCTGGGAATTCTCTAACATGATGAACAGTTTATCCCAGCTGGTGTGGTCCTGACATTCAGACATAGGTGCTGACTCTGCAAAACATAAAAGTAACCATTTCTCTCCACTTGATTCTACGCATGGGCCAACTGTTTTTTCCACTCAGGCCCACTTCCCTCCTTCCCCGTTATCTGTTTCTGTGGATAACGCTGTTAGCCTCCCACCTCATTCAATTGTAACCTTGGGATCATCTTGGATTCATTTTTCTCTCTTTCTACGCGTATCCAAAACAATGTAAAACTGTGCTGTTTGTTTTTTTTTTTTTTTATAACATTATGAAAATCTGTCCCTTCCTTTCTAAACACACTACCAAAACCCTTATCCACTCTCTCTCTCATCACCTCCTGCTTAGACTATCTCAGCCTGCTCCTCAAAGGTCTCCCATTGAGCCATCTCGCTCCACTGCAGCCTATCCAGAATTCAGATGCACGACTTATCCCCTGCCAATGTCACGACGCCCATAAAAGCCCTCAAGTCACTACATCGGCTCCCCATCTGCTTCCGTACACGGTTCAGGCTCCTCTTACCCACAACTGCATTCCTTTTGCAGCTCCTCACTACCTCTCCTCTTGTATCTCTCTCTGTGCTTTCCTTGTGACCTCTCTTCATTGCGCAAGTCATTCTTATTGGTGCCCTTTTCCTCCCGACTCCCCTCTTTCCACCTCGCTGCGCTGTATGCCTGTAAGTAGATCTCCTGAGTTCTGTGCTTCTTGCTCCCTCTCTGGCCCTCGTTCAAATCCAGCCTGAGAACCCACTTTTTCAAGATTGCTTTTCAGTCTTAAACTCGGTTGGCTTTAACCATTTTCCATAATCGGTGAAATTCCCAATGATTCTTGTTTGTCCTGTATGTTTGTCTTGACTAGACTCCATGCTCTATTGAGAAGGGTCTACCTCACCTATGCACCTGTACAGAGCTGAGTAGTACCATAGAGGTGATAAGTAGTAGCAGCTTCTCACACACATTCCTCCAATACAGATTCCATTAGTGGCTTTTTTTTTTTTAGATTGCCATGGGCCAGTCAGAAGCAATTATCTGCAATCATGCTGGCATTTTGCAGATTGGAATTTTGAATGAGGGTTTCAAACCTCTTTACAGAATTGTTAGATTGATTCCAATTTGAGGAGAACATGGGGAATTTAGAATATCAGTAAAACCCTCTGGATGGGGGATGTATAAATAACGACAAGACATTAAAATTTCCACCAATATACTGTCTAGCAAACAGATAAAGCTGGTAATAACTTCCCTGGATAAGATGTTTTCTGTGCAGTTTGGGAACATGTTTCATTATAAAAGAGAATAACATTTTGCAACTTGTTATGATCATTCAGAAAAATCCCTAATTAACTTCTTTACACCCAAAAAACTCACAAACATTATTAAAAATACTCCTCAAAAAATGCAGTCACGTTTTCCTGAATATCTATTTACCTGCCTGTTGCTGAATCTTCAATTTTTAAAACAATTTTTTTTGCTCTTGAAAAAGATCTGCATTCAGTAATTAGTTCATAAATCTCTGGAGACTTAGCAACGTTCTACAAGTTTTGGCAAAAAGAACAATACATTAATGTGCCGAATGTTTTAAAAGAAGTTTGTTTTTTTTTGGGGGGGGGGGGGGAGAGAAAAAAACCCACTTGCCTTCCTGAACCGGTTGGATTTCGTTTTCTAAATCATTATAAGTGTACAGATCATAGTCGCTGGTCAGAACAGAGGAAAACAAGCACAGGACACAAAACAGTATTCTTAGCATAGCCATATCTTCAGCAAAATCTTCTCCAGCTGGCGAGTGGCGCAGTATCCAGAACTCTCAGGGTCTTTCTGCTTTGCCTTTTATTTATTTTTTTGCCTACAAGTTCCTTAGGTTAGCCGGACTCGAGCCGAGGGCGGAATGAAAGCAGGACTCCAAGCCCCCCTTAATAAATGCTCTGTGGATGCCTGTAAGTGAATGAATGAATAATGCTGACTGGCTGCTCTGTATGATGTCATCATGAAATTAGAGTGGTTACAAAATTTTTTTTTTTAAAGAGGGGGAGGCAAGGAGGGGGGGTTTGGTGGTTGCATAATTCAGTACGGTATGGGAGATGACGGCCAAGCCTGACCTCCTTCTCTGAGTCAGTTGTGTTGCTCTTAAAATATAAATCTTAAGAGGTTTGTACTGTGGGTGGATTTATTTGGATGGGGAGAAGGGAGATCTGTTCTTTTAAATTTCCCTTTGGGAACAAACTTTTGCAACATGAAGTGAGAACAGCAGCGATAGACAAAAAAAACTGGAGGAAATGTAAATCGCAGAGAATTTTGGAACAAAGCGAGGTTATCATTTCCCTATGTCATGTACTGTTTGAGCTTCTTGTAAGTAGATGCTTTTTTTTTTTTTTCTTTTCCTCAGTTTTAGCTACTTACCAGGTCATTTTGCATTTAAAATATACAGACATTTATAGAGGGGCTCTCGGGGGAACAGCTCTACCAGGAAGGGAATTGTTTTAAGCCCAAGTAAAAATTGAAAAAATAAATTGTCTCATTTTACTGCCAATATGTTTTCCTGCCAGCTCATGATGTTTAATTGTACTAGAAGCGCTCCTGATGGTGCTTAATATACTTCAGAAAGTGGCCAGTAATATGATATTAGTGCCCTAAATGTCAAGCAGTTGATCTAGAAGGGGCATCTGTTGTTCCAGGGATGAAGTGCCTAACTGCATGGGGCTGGCAGGGGGGAGAGTGTATGTTCCTTGTCATGGTGGTGAAATGAATCCCTCTCCCAGCTAATCTGAACCAGAACTGAGATAAATTGTGGAAGGAGACCCGCCTGCCTCACAGCCAGATTACCTCAAAGTCAAATCTGTGTAAACTCCTGCAGGAAACGCACAGTAAATGCCCCTTTGTGCCGCACAGCCCATAACTATTCTTTCATTCTGGGCCGTTTTCCATAGTCAATCCGGAGAGGGTCAGGGAGAAGTGGATGCCACTATTGTGAGATGCTAGAAATCCTGAGGTGGGGCAAGATCTATTTGATCCAAGGAGCAGGAGTTAGGGTGGAAATCTCTTACCTGTGTCGCCCGAATGGCATCATGTGATGTTGTCAGAGCAGTCCAAAGGTCTGGATTTTATGTGTACCCGCTACCCCCAGAGCATCGTTGCTAAAGACAAATTTTACTTCTGATGTATTGCTTTATACTTGAATACTGCACAAGTGCCCCTTGACAACCCATGTGTATATAGCCTAATCAGCTTCTAGTTCCGTGGTCAAAAAATAATCTGTCAACACATTCTGTAAAGTTTTTATTTTTGTTTGGTTTTTTTTTTTCCTTGGGTAAAACTTTCCTTGAACTGAACTTGACTGAGGAGTGTAGAGGCTGTCGCCCTTGCAGCGTCTGGAAGGATAACCCTCAACTTGTCAACCATGTCTGGTCTGTAAGAACCGAGTAATGAAAGTGGTGAGATTGGAATCCAAAGTGTAATACTGGAAACTAAAGAAGTAGTGCCATGGCACTTCTTCCTCTTGGGGAGAGAATCAGAGCTGGTACATGTGTGTCTAGCATGTGACTAGAAATTAGTTTTCTTTAAAGTAAATCTTAAAGATTTTAGGAGTCTTTTTTTTCCCATTTTTTTAAATCAGTCTATTTATTGTACTGAAGAACTGAGCAGAGGAAACAACCTCTCTACTTCTCTGGTATTTACCCCCCATTCTCCCTGTGCACTGTGTCTTATGTGCTCTGAACTCATGTCCCTGCCGCTGATGCTAATAGAAGTAGGTACCTTATATTATTTCAGTCTTTGCCCGATTGTTCAGTTGTGCAGATAAATAAGCCACATGTTTCATATAAAAGTTGTTTCTTCATAATAACTGTCGATCAATTGTACAGTGCTTTCAGTATCGTCTTGTCGCCATGTCCATTGCAGTTTCTTTGTTCCGAAGACACAATGGTAATTTTTTTTAAAAAGCTGCAGTTCAGTCTGCTGTACTTATTAAAAACGCATGTATACCTTGAATTTTCATCCAATGTTTTGCATATTCTTCCACCCTTGACAGCCTACCTGGATGACTGTCTGTAACCATCAGTGGCGTCCTCTGAGATGATCCTGCAGTGCTGCCCTATGGCCAGCAGGGGTCATTGTGGTAGCAGCAACCAGCTTCCTTTCCTCCCTGGGCCTGACTGCACCACCTCTATAGCACCTGAGGTCCTGCAAACCCCAGTGCACTGCCTGAGCCATAGGACCAGCTTTGCTGTACATTTTTTTAAATCGTATGTTTGGGACTATATTATGGTTTGACTGCAGAGGGAGTTATTGTTTTCAGTCCACCATTACTTTACTCGTTTCGATGGATTTTAAATTAAGCATTTCTACTCATTTCTAAATTGCTTCAGGTATGTCCAATCTGTTTTCCGAATATGTTCAGCATTAAGTACAGCTTACATTCAATGGAAAAGGCGCTTTGTTTCCAATTAAATGTCTGAAACAACTGCTTCGTATTAAGGCCTGTTAAGTACAGTAGCAAGTACAGTAGCAAGTCTCTTCACATCATCATCATCCCCATCAAGTTCCATCTTCATTATGAAAGTCAGCAACTATGATGAGCCAGTTCTCTCAGCACTCCAACTCTCCTATTTCTTTCTCCCATGTTTCCAAGTCTCTACCATTTCTTGCTCTTCTCTCTCCCAGCTCTTGGTTTCCCTTTGTCGTCTTTGCCTTCCACTCTGCCTTCTATTCAGCTAATTTGCCGCCAGAACCTCAGAGTACAAGTCCAGCAGATCTCATTTCCCTTTGGATCAGATTCTCCCACCGTCATTGTTCATTTGAGATCGAGCCCTTCCAGCCGCAATTGTCATACAGCTCCCATTGGTGCAAAGTCGTGAGTACTTTTTGCCCCTGGACTTTGCATGAGTTTTCAAAGAGGAAGTGCGCGCGTGAAAATTGTCAGGGAAGAAAGTACCTGCAGAGACTTGTGCCCATTTTATCTGTGGGTAATTTTTCCAACTAAAATGATATATATAGTTTCCTTTTATCCCCCCCCCCCCCCAAAAAAAAACCAATGCTACCACAATGGGAGGAAAAGTGTATGGGTTGTGGAATAATGCCCCTACTTCTGCCTGCATACAGGGTGGGCAATTTCCAAATAGTCCATTAACCCACAGAAATGGCTTTTGGAAATTGCCCTCCCCAAGCCTTACTTCCTCCTAAGGAACTTCTTATAATTCCCCAAATCATATTTAGCTTTTTGCAATTCTTCCATTTACTCTCTTAAACCACAGAAGATGGAAAATGTTTAACTATCTAAATATGTATTTCCTTTGATTTGTTTTAATGTTTGACATTGGAATTCTTTTTGCTGATTATTATGATGTTTATCTTCTTTGAAACAGTCACATGGGTGCACACGTACGTGCTTATGCCGGCTCACGCCAAGGGACGCGGCCATATTATAACATACACGCGTATATGCGCACATGGTATAAAATAGGCTGTACGCAAGTACATGTGCGCACAATTTCACATGGATGCACGCAAATGCCACCGACGCAATTAAGTTTCCTCAGTTTGTTCCCAGTTCGCCCAGGTAAGGGATAGGACTTCCTAACCCCCTTAGTTAAATAGCCTTTCTTTCCCCTTGTTAGCATTAACCCTTTAAACCCTGCTGACTAGCCTAGAATTTTTATTTTATTACTTACCTGCCATTCATAGCAGTAGTAAAGTTATGTGGCCGGGGCCCCCGGTGTGCACTTGTGTGTGTAAATACTTACATGCAGATTTCATGTTAAAAGTCCCAGAGTGCCCGTTCCCCATTCAGACCACGCCCATTCCATGCCCGTTTTTAGCAACTTTTTATTTGTGCGCATACTTGGGCGCCTTTTAAACTCCGTGCCGGACATACTCAAGTATCTTCCGGTTTTGGCTCGTGCCAGGCTTTTAAAATTCACCCTTTAGTGCTCATTCCACAGACTAGAGGTGGCCAACTCCAGTCCTCAAGAACCATGAACAGGCCTGGTTTCCAGGCTATGCATAATGAATATGCATGAGATGGATTTGCATACAATAGAGGCAGTGCATGCAGATCTATCTCATGCATACTCATTGATAGCCTGAAAACCAGGCTGGTTTGAGGTCAAGAGTTGGCCACCCCTGCCACAGGTTTTACAAGTTTCCAGGTCTTCCGAAACCTATTCTTGGGGACTCCACAGAAAATCAGATTGTCAGAATATTCACTATGAATATGCATGAGATAAATGTGTATATGTTGGGTCTCCAGTGCATGCAGATTTATTTCATGTATATTCAACATGGAATTCCTGAAAACTAAATTGGGCAGGTTTGGGAAGCCTCGCCATGTGTACTTTAAATATTGTTATAAGGAGCAGACAGCAAAGAATGCAAGTGGGAAAAGGCATGACTGCAAAATCAGAAGTTGACAACTAGCGAAATTTCACTGCTGCAGAAAAGCAAAAGTATATGTACAACAGGAATGCATCAACTCTGTAGCAACCTGCATTAAGCATCATAGGAATCCAAATGCTTTGTTCATTTGTAGAAGCTCTGAAAGTGCTTGAAAGGCTGGTTTTGTTTGCTGTCTTTTGCTCACATTGGGGTCGATTTTAAGACCCGTGCGTGTACATGGATACGGCTATTTTATAACACGCGCATGTCAGCGCATGCATGTTATAAAATATGATATCCGCGCACACGAGTGTGGGCAAATGGCCTCCTCAGCGTGCAGGGGGCAGAAATTTTAAAAGGCCTTGGCCGGCGACGGGAGTAGGGCTTCCCCAGTTCCCTCCCAGTCCAGTCCGCTCAATCAACCCTCTAGGCTCCATAGTTTCTAATCTATGTATCCAGAAATTCTCCTGTAGGTTTAATTTTGCCTTGCGGTCTCCCCCCTCTCCCCCCCTGCTTGAACGGTGGAATATGCTCTAATATCATAATATCATCCATTTAAATTCTGCAAAGGAATGTCCTTTGGATACCCAGTGTGGTACCGTGGGTGCTTTGAGGTCCTTCGTGGTGATTCTACTACGGTGTTCTATTAGGCGGATTTTCATTTTGCGGGATGTATGTCCTATATATAATTTTTGACAGGGACATAAAAGTACATAAACCACATAATCTGAATTGCAATCATTACTATATTTCTGCGCAACAACATAACCCATGTTAGGATTCTTCCATGATGATCCAGCCATGGTGGAATCGCAGAAATCACATTTCATGCATGGTGCATGTCCCGCATTTGTTGTAAATGACTGTGTTTTCTCACATAGATTAGAAACTGTGGAGCCTAGAGGGTTGAATGACAAAATAGATTGGCATACTCTGTCTATAAGTTGTATACAAAATGGTTACATTTTGAACATTTAAAAAAAAAAAAAATTTTGTTTGGCCCTATGATTGACATCCTGCGGTTTCACGGGCTTTTTGGGTATAAAATGGCAGTGCAGGAATCCATTTGTGTCGGACGCCGTGAAGATTTCTCAGAGAAAAGACATCAAATAACACGCTGAGCATTATCGTGAAAAAGTTGAGGTGAGAATTTTTTCATTCTTTGTAAAGTCGAGTGCCTTAGCAAGTTGGACTTTAGGATATGTGGATAATCATAACCACAACCAACAGATAAGTGCAATTTTGCAAAAAATATTTTTCATGAGATTAAGCTTTGCGCAATTTTGAAAAATATTTTTGGTTACAAGATTAAGCTTTGCAAGAACACAAAATAAAAAATAAAAAGTATTCAAGTGACTAATTATCACAATTTTAAGAACAGAACAGCTTTGCTGATGGAATATCAGATAAGATATACTGAACCCAGTGCTTTATGATAGTCGCTTGAATACATGTTTTAGTTTTAAATAGTTCACTTTAAAAATCGTATGTAAGAAATATTTTTGTGAGTACGTGATTTGTTTTTCTTACATTTAAAGGTTCACATAATATAGTGTTTGTAAGTAAGCATTTCACAGGCTGGCTCTTTAAAGTGCTATTCACCAAAAGGTGTAGAGCTTTTAGGCGAATATTGTATTAAAAGCACAGCAGATATACACATTAAAAACTCATTAATGTGTGCTTTTAATGCAAACCTTTTATGCCTCTAGAAGTGTAGTTTAAAGTATTTGTGTTAATGATGGCACCACTGTGGATGTGTGGATTGACACAAACAAACTACATTTAAAGGAGCAGTTTTGCATAGTTTTTCATGTTAGCAGCTCATCTCAATATTTAATACATAGATGCCATGTTAATGCCAAAACGGTATATTAACATTAACATGAATGTGTTAATACTGCATTAATGGACGTTCAGTGTTAACATAGATGTTGAGCTCATGGTTAATACCTACACTAACGTTACTGCTCTTTAGAAAATAGGCCCTTCAATTTGTATACAGAGAAATACTTCCGCAGCATGGTATTGCTTCTGTAATCAAATTTTAGGTTCAAATATGTTTGATTTTGTTTTCATTTTACTTTAATTTCTGTTTTGGGGGAAAACAAACTTATTCTTGTATGCCCAACCCAGGTGTTTTGGTCTACACTGCACGTTTCCTGTTTGAAATTTGTGAATTGTGTACTTTGTGAAAAACACTTTCGCAGGTTTGCCACTAGAAAAAAAAAATTGTACTTTGCTCCGTTCTAGAGGTTTTGGTTGAAAATAGGGAGCCTCTGGTTTCCAGAAACTGCTCGTACACGGGCTTGTGCTGCTTGAAAAGACTAAGTTATTACTTCTCTTGGACTCATTCATTCCGGCTTCTTCCAGTGAGCATTTTATTAGCCATGCTTAAAAAACATGCATTAAACCAAAGGGGAGGGGGGAGAGGCAGGGATTAAGCTCTTGTAGGAATCCTACACTGCTAAGATCTGACCAGATTTAGAGAACTCTGCTAATTTTACCCAAATGCTTTCCAGATGCTGTTAATGTGGAATGCCAAAACACCAAGGAGAACCTGGAGGGCTGACGTTATATTCTCAACATGCTTTTCTTTTTCCATTTTTCACATTAAAATGTGCACGCAGAGCATTATAAAGTAGAATTAAAAAGAAATAAAGCTCTCCCCAAGAGTTAGTAAATGTCAGCCAACTTACATTATAGATATTTAGTAACATTAGTATGTCATGCTACTGTAAGTGAGTATAAGACTGTACATTTTGGGGCCAATGCATCAAGCCAGGATAAAAATCTACCTTTAATGTACATTATAATTTGAGGTAAAAACAGTTATCTCCTGAAAAACACTACGTTAAACACCTGATATACTAAAGAGCTTTAAACCTGGTGTTTTGTTGGATATAGTGCTGATGCGTTACCACTGCTGATAACGCATCAGAGTTAGCCTCTGGGGGTGGATAATCCAAGGGCCATAATCACCCCTGAACCCTCCCCCGCCAAATACCTGGTCCTCCAACTCACTTGGAGGATTCCCCTCCTATCCCATTCAACAACATACAGAGCATGTGAAGTTGGCCAGTGCCATTTTTGAGTAGTGGTGCCAGAAGGGATCTGCTCTCTTCTACCCCATCACTTATTGGACACCTTCATATGGGTTAGGTGGGGGTTTTCCTAGGAGGGAGAGGAGGAGGAGGCAAACCAGGTAGGAACTTGACAGAGCAGGAGATGAGGATTGGTCGAAGGGGAAGGGGGGGAGGGCTGCTGACTTGCTTGGGAGATGTGGAAGTCATTCCAGAGGGGCTTTTTGTCTCATTAAGAGAGGGAGGGGAAGGGCTGTGCATGTGATCGCAGGTCACATTGGGCCTTGCGTTAGACCCCAGAAGCTAAAGCAAAAGCTTGACTACATCTCAGGAAGGTACAATTACATTTTAGCATTACAGAAATCACAAACTTCATTTTAATATTAATAAGCTGTTTTGCATGCAGTGCAGTTCACTAATATTTATTGCATTAGTCTGTGTTAATGCTGTATTAATGTTAATGTGGCCTAATGCAAAAATGCATTAAGGTTGATGCAGAAATATGTGTTTTTTACATGTTGAAGCTGCTTTAACCTAAGCATACTTTAGCCCCCTTGTTTGGTAAACATGCACATCCCTAATTTATATTCTGCCTTTTGTAATTAGTCAGCCACTTCAAAGCGGATTGCATTCAGATACTGTATTTATTTGTATTTTTATTTTAAAATAATTGTTACTCTTCCTTTCAGCGTTCTGGCGGGGGTCCATCAGAACATACATAATATATAAAAATACATAATAAAACATTGCATGAAAGACTCACAAATGGAACACCAGCATGGACGACTCACAATTGAAACTCTAGGTCAAATTGAGTTGTTTAGATTCTGGAAAAGCTATCTGAAAAAGATGTGTTTTGAGGGCTTTAGTGAAGAATTTCTTTTCATGGAGGGTTTTTAGTTTATTTGGGAGGGTATGCCAGAGAAGGGGTCCAGTTGAAAAGAATGCACGCTCTCTTGTCTCATCAAGGGTTTTAACCTTGGGGAGGGAACATCCAACAGCCCTTGATTAGAAGATCTTGTAGATCTTAGAGGAGTATGGATTTTTAGTACTGTTGCAATCCATGGTGATTGAATGTTGTAAATTATGTATGGATTGTTACAAGTTTATATTGAATGCAATATATCACTGGAAGCCAGTGGAGGGATTTCAGTACAGGAGTAATATGGCTATAAGATGGAGTTCTAGTAAGGAGTCTGGCAGCGGTGTTCTGGATGATTTGGAGGGGGCAAATGTAGTAAGATGGAAGTCCAAGTAGAAGAGAATTACAATGATTGATTCCTGAAAAAAAGAAGGGATTGCAAGACGGAACGGAAATCAGTAGGGTCTAGCAAAGGCTTTAAGTGACTTAAGACGTAGTTTATGAAAAGAAGATCGAGTAGTTGCCTTGATATGGTCCTTCATGGACAAAGCTAGATCAATGATTACTCCAAAGTTATGAATGTTCCATGAAAGAGGAATAGTCTGATTATTGTAAGAGATATTTACAGGAATATTGGGAACTGGAAAACAAAACGGTACAGTGATTTTGATTTTTGACATGTTGAGTTCTAATTTTATTGTGATTAAGCCATGACTGAATAATGGACAGACAAGAAAAGAGAAAAACTTCTGTCTGAGTCCAAGAATCTTTTAGAAGAAAAACGGACTATCATCAGCATAAAGTATGTAATGCACCCCAAGACTAGCCACAATATGGCACAAAAGTGTAAGATAGACATTAAACAAGGCTGCGGAGAGCGCCAAACCAGGAGAGTACAGATCCTGAAAGCCCAAGAGAAGTACGTGAGAAAGGTACATGAGAGAGGTATGTGTTGGTCCACAGTGTCAAACGCTGCAGAAATGTCAAGTAACACCAAAAGAAAAGATGTTCTCCGATCAAAACCCATCTTATTGTGTTGAAACTGGAGAGAAGTAGTAGTTCATGCTGTAATGTTTCCTGAAACAAATTGATATTGGTTGAGTATGTATGGGTATCAAGGAACTTGCTGAATTGTCGAAGTATAGCTGTTTCTAATTTTTTGACAAGATAAGGTAGAGAAGAGAGGGGCCAATAGTTAGATGGTAGTTAGGATCAGCAGTAGTTTGCTTAAAAAGTGAGTGAACTGAAGTTTGTTTCAGGGAGTTGGGAAAAGAACCATGTTTGAGAGAAAAATTGATCAAATTAGCGATCAATGGAGCATTTTCAAATTTGATCATTTTAAGTAAGACTATGGAACAAAGCTTGAGACATTCACACTAGGGATGTGAATCGTGTCCTCGATCGTCTTAACGATCGATTTCGGCTGGGAGGGGGAGGGAATCGTATTGTTGCCGTTTGGGGGGGTAAAATATCGTGAAAAATCGCAAAACCGGCACATTAAAACCCCCTAAAACCCACCCCCGACCCTTTAAATTAAATCCCCCACCCTCCCGAACCCCCCCCCAAATGACTTAAATAACCTGCGGGTCCAGCGGCGGTCCGGAACGGCAGCGGTCCAGAACGGGCTCCTGCTCCTCAATCTTGTTGTCTTCAGCCGGCGCCATTTTCCAAAATGGCGGCGAAAAATGGCGGCGGCCATAGACGAACACGATTGGACGGCAGGAGGTCCTTCCGGACCCCCGCTGGACTTTTGGCAAGTCTCGTGGGGGTCAGGAGGCCCCCCACAAGCTGGCCAAAAGTTCCTGGAGGTCCAGCGGGGGTCAGGGAGCGATTTCCCGCCGCGAATCGTTTTCGTACGGAAAATGGCGCCGGCAGGAGATCGACTGCAGGAGGTCGTTCAGCGAGGGTTCCGGCGCCTCGCTGAACGACCTCCTGCAGTCGATCTCCTGCCGGCGCCATTTTCCGTACGAAAACGATTCGCGGCGGGAAATCGCTCCCTGACCCTCGCTGGACCTCCAGGAACTTTTGGCCAGCTTGTGGGGGGCCTCCTGACCCCCACGAGACTTGCCAAAAGTCCAGCGGGGGTCCGGAAGGACCTCCTGCCGTCCAATCGTGTTCGTCTATGGCCGCCGCCATTTTTCGCCGCCATTTTGGAAAATGGCGCCGGCTGAAGACAACAAGATTGAGGAGCAGGAGCCCGTTCCGGACCGCTGCCGTTCCGGACCGCCGCTGGACCCGCAGGTTATTTAACTCATTTGGGGGGGGTTCGGGAGGGTGGGGGATTTAATTTAAAGGGTCGGGGGGGGGTTTTAGGGGGTTTTAGTGTGCCGGCTCACGATTCTAACGATTTATAACGATAAATCGTTAGAATCTCTATTGTATTGTGTTCCATAACGGTTTAAGACGATATTAAAATTATCGGACGATAATTTTAATCGTCCTAAAACGATTCACATCCCTAATTCACACTATTATTAACATGAACTCTTCATTCTGCTCTGTTTCTGAGAGGGAGTCTAAACTTTCTCAGATCAAACCAACAGCAATACACTTATCAGACAAGTCACAGGAAAAGTTGAGTAAAGTCCTTTCCACGTTCATAGTTTTTTCATTGAAGTATAATGCGAAAGTCTCAGTGATATTTTTTCCAGGAAGTGCTTGGGGCATAATCAGTGAGCTTGAACGAGGATATATTATCTCTTTGATAGAAGAGTACAGTTCTCCTCTATCAAAGCTTGGTGTAAATTTGATTTTTTTAGGAAAATTAATGGCAGTCTAGTATGAGGACAAATGTACATTAAATAAGCATTTGTTATTTTCAGTCGGACCATAGCACAATTTCCTCTCAAACTGTCAGTTCACATTTCTTTGTTTGAAGAGAGCTTGTAAACCAAGGAGCAGTGTGGGTCCTTTTCCAAGAGAAAGTCTTCATGGGTGCAAGTCTGTCAAGAGTTTTGATTAGAGAGTTATTCCAGTGCTCCAAAAATTCCTCAGGGAAGTTACAAGAATTGTTGTCTAATAATAATGCTACTTCTGAAGCTAGTTTTTGGGGGTCGACATGTCCTCGCTTCCTGATAGTAGACTGAGCATGATTCAGAATATGGTTTTTACAAAAGGGCATAAGTGAGAGGGTTATGAGGAAATAATTGCTCCTTGGAATCTCTTAAACAGAGACATTCGCACTATCTAGTATAAACCTGATATTGTTGACAAAAACCAGGTCAAGACAATGACCCTTCTTGTGAGTAGGAGAAGATATAATCTGCTTACACCCACAAAATAAAAACATGTCCAGCAAGAACTGTTCTGGATGTGGTAGAGGAGGGATATCGATGTAGAGATTAAAATCTCCAAGAATTATAGTTTTAGAGAAGTCCAAATCAAGATTTAATATGGATTTTGAAAAGTGGGGACATTGTAAACTAGGAGTTCTGGAGGACAGTAGGTAAGACAAATATTTGATGAGATTAGATTCAAGGTGAGGGGATAGCTGTATCTACTTCAGGAAATTTCAAATGCTTTTTAAATAAAACAGCTAAACCTCCTCCTCCTACAGCCTTGATGTGGCTTAAAGTTGAAGTGGCTCAAAACTGGAACGTCATAGTCCTTGAGCCAAGTCTCAGTGATAGATAGGCAGTCATGAACCTGACACTAGTAGGTCGTAAACAACAACAGATTTTCTTACTATTGACTGTGCATTCACCAAAAGGATGACGAGAGTGTTGCGGTCCCGGTTGCTAGACTTGCGACCGGGCCCTTACCTTCCTCTCTCGCCGCGGCCTGCAACGGGGTCCAGTGTTTCTCTGCCCTACCTGGCTTCTCCGTGGCGGCGTCTCCACGAGGGAGACGCCGCCAAGTCCCGATTCTGACTCCGCCCATCCCAGGGGTACGCACGCGCGCGAGGGAGACCGTTTTAAAGACTCAACTGCAGGAAGCTCTGGCCCGCCTACTTGATGCCGTCAGACACCGGCAAGATATTTAAGCCCGGCGTCTGGCTAAGGAGGTTGCCTAGCAACGAGGTTCTCTCCTTGGAGGCACCAGTTGCTGTGTTTCTGATCCTGGTCCTGCTCCTGCTGTGTTTCTGATCCCACTCATCTTCCGGATTCTTCTCGGCTTGTCTTCTTGGTTCTTGTTCCCGGTTCACCTATGATACTCTGTGTCTGTCACCTGTCTCGACTCCTGCTTCATCCTCGCTTTGGTCTTGCTTCTGCCGCCTAAGTCCCAGTGGTCTGGATCCTCAAGGGCTCCTCCCGAGGGGATCGTGGATCTCCAGGGTGAAGATTCTGTTCCTGCGTTCATCTTGGTACCACCTCCCGGCATGTCCCATCTTCGTGGAGCTCTCTCTTCCAACCATCTTCCTCCACCAGGTCGGCCCAAGGGTCAACTGTCCAGTCTGCCTCAGAGAGTGGTTGATAGTACAGCAGTACTGTAAGAATTTACTTGTCCCCAGAGGCTTACAACATAAGCCGTGGTATTTTCTTCTGGAGGGAAAAAATATCATGGGGTTTATGAAAGCTGAGTTACTCGATACTGCAGCTTAGGAAACTGCGGAGTATTTTTCCTGCAGGTAAAATACAGTGGGGAAGAATACTGCAGGTTACTAGGCTCCAAAATCCCACACAATGGTCTCCTCTTCTTCCGGGGCCGCTATCTTTTTAAAGGGTCCAAGCGGACCAAATGAAGTCCCCCTCCAAAAAGTAAAAACAAACCCTGTCCCACCCCCTCGCTACCTCTAGAGGTAGTCCCAAGGCATGAAATGTTTTAAAAAGCCATGCAGCAAAGGCCCCGCCCCCTTTCCAACTCTGTCCCTTTGAAACAAGTGACCACTTCCCCAGTCTTCTGCTCCCCCTCCCCTCACTCTTACCTCTCCTAATTATACCTTATTTTATCCCTGGTGGCCTAGTGAAGCCTGGAGCACCCTCTAGGCTCCAGGCACTGTCCCCTCTGACTTAAAATGGCACCAGCCAGCTGCATTCCAGCTTAGGCCCCATCATGTTGTTTCTTCTAAAAACTTACAATGTGTTAAGATGAAATGCAGCTGGCTGGTACCATTTTAAGTCTTATGGCACAGGGCCCAGAGCCTAGGGGCACTCCAGCACCTACCAGGCAAGCAGGGATAGTAAGGTTTTGACCTAGAGGAGTCAGGCCAGGGTGGCAAGGAGTCCAGCTGCCTTTAGTGGGGCTCCGGGTGCCTATAGGGGTGTTTTGAGGCCAGAGGGATCAGTTGTTTTAAAGGAGCAGAGTTAGGAAGAGGGGAAGGTCCTTCACTGTGTAATTTGTATATATTTTTTATTCTTAGTAACTCGGGGCTGCCTCTAGTGGTGGTGTGGGGTATGGAATGGGGATCTCAAAAGACCTGTCGATTTTGCTGATAATACGTTTGTACTGAGGAGTGATTCTGCCAAAGGCAAAGGTTTCCGTGCCAGTCTGTCCTGCGTTGGCATGGTGTTTATATGTTTCAGTGCTGAAGAGCACATCGTACCTTCCTGTTTACTGGAGGAGGAATGGCATCTGTGCCAGGACTTCAGAGTCATGGTGTCGGTCATTAGATGACTGTGCTTTTTTTTTATTTAAGCAACAGTCTTATCAACTGAAGACTGTTTTTCTTTTGGTTGCAGCGGTAGATGCCTGGTGAGAATCCAAAAAGTCTCAATATGTAGTTCCTTAATCTTCTGTCCTTGGGGACATCAGCGCACAGGCTGTGCAGCTAGGAACATTTTGGGAAGGGCCAAGACACTGAGCACATAAGTAATGCTGATTAGATCAAGTAATTTTGAATGAGTATTAGTGGTATCATTTGAAACCTGGTTTTCTGTCTTCTATTTTCATGAGGACAGAAGCTAAATCAAACTCGATTTTGAAAAGAATTACCAAACAAAAATCATAAACTTTTTTCTTTTTTGAGACTTGCGAAAAAAATGAAGAAAAAGAAAAAAACTAAAAGTAAAATGAAAGCAATAGAAATACTAAAAACAAAAAACTTGAACGAGTGACAATAGAGTTCTTTCACACTAATGGAAGAAAGAAGGCCGAGGAGACTTGTGCATTTGGTGATGTGTGGGAAGGTCTGAAAATGCATAGAAAAAAACAGGAACTGAGAGAACTTTTCTATCTCAGCACCGTCTGGAGGTACTTTTTCCAGCAAAAACAGCACTTGTAGTTTTGAATATACTGCACTGCCCTAACTCTTCTTCCTGGAATGCATGGAATGTCTTGGTTCTGAGTGAGTAAAAGTATGTGCATATGTTTCTCCATGGTCAAGCAGGCTGCTGTCTGTCCCATAACATACATATAGGGGTAACCTGCACAGAGTGATGGTTACTACTGTATTCAGATACATGGAGGTAACCTACACGGAGCAATGGTTACTACCGTATTCAGACACATGGAGGTGACCTGCACGGAGCGGTGGTTACTACTATATTCAGACACATGGAGATAACCTGCATGGAGCAGTGGTTACTACCCTTAACAGACACATGGAGGTAACCTGCACGGAGCGATGGTTACTACCGTAACAAACTTGCTGGGCAGACTGGATGGTCCATTTGTTCTTTTTCTGCTATCATTACTAGGTTACTGTGTTACTTATAAGACCTGGTGCAAAATCAGAAGTGTAAGAGTAGCCTCAACTTTTGCATCAAAATGGATAATTATTCAAATTGTTCCCTCTGTGACTTCCTGTTCATTTTGTTGTTGTGTCAGTGGATGCTATTGTAAAATCCATACTTTCAAAAAAAAAAAAAAAAAGATTATCCTAAAAAAGGATAAAAGAGAGAACAGTTGATTATTTCTTTTTGTTTTTCATAGTATCACAAGCATCTGAATCCGGATTAGACCTTCAAATCCTGTCACTTCTGAAAATGTCATGTTTTCACATCTGTTCAGCCATTGTTTGGATCAAAATTCTGGAACATGAGTTCTTCATGCAACACAGGCTCTAGATGCTGTCTCCTGTTTCACGTCTAACAACACGGTTTCACTGTGCTTTTTGACCTGTAGTAAACAGTATCTGCCTTTTCAGTTTCTTCATGCAATTAGACTTTGCACTGGTGTAAATACAGAAAATAATTTAGATCAAATGCATCTGGCCATTCCCATATTGTTTCAATCAGTCAGCTCCTTAAGAAGCCTTACATAAGTTGTGTACTGCTTTATTTAACATGAGCTGTTTTCAAAAACAATTCTGACCTGCTGAATAACTTTCTGGAGAGGCACACGCTGACAGTGTGGTTTTTAATACAATTATAATATGCATTTTATGGTGCAGCTGCTTATGTGTGACAGAGAGAAAGCTTCTGCTAGTCCTGTTGCTCTCATTCTCACTTTCTTCCGTAGGCAATGCCATGCTGCTCCGGGTGTTACCCTCTGTGTACGAACAACGGCCACAGCCAATTAACAACCATCTGACAGAGCTGGTGGCACAGATGTCCCACCTGGATCAAGCAGAGCAGCACCACCTTTTAAGGCTCGTTCAGGCAGTTACAAAGAGAAAACAACCTCAGGTAAAAGTCTGGTTTTGCAGTGTAGAAATTCAGCTACAGGGAATACTATTTGTTTCTGAACAAAGATCAAATGTTTGAAGTCCTCCCATGCTTATGAAAGGTACAATATTAACACACTGCAACTAAAACCAACTGCTTTTCACAAAATGTGATGTAGCTTGTGCGGCGCTGCTTCACCCAGTGTGACCTACGCGATGTTCCAGAAACAGATCCACATCTTAGGGTGACAAAGTCGTTCTGCATCCACACCCTTTCCATCATTGGCTTCCTTTCAGAATATGATGCCAGCTAGCCAGTTTCTTTGGCAGTTGTTTCTTTGAGTGATGTTCACATGTGTCTGCTGGGAAATCAACACAAAACCACCAGCTCATGTCATACGTATTTCCAAAAGCTTGCCATATTAGAATGACTTTTGGAAACTATTCCGTTGAGATGGACTTAAACCAGCAGCCTAGAAGAGACTGGATCAATGTTGGTTCACTGATCCATCCAGTCCCCCCAACAACGATATTGTTTATGTATTTAAATAGTTTTGGATAGAAGTCACAAAATTTTAGTCCAGGCTACTAAAGAGATTTCACCAGAGGCTTGAGTAACTCAAGTCAATATGGGAAATAACGACTCCAAACTGCTGGGTCCGAGTCTGATGCTTGCAAAATGCCGCATTACCATGAAATGAAAAGAAGGCCCAGGGCCAGCCTGCCACAAATAGATATCTGATGACTCCATTTGAACAGTAACCAGATACAATGAGAGGCACTGAACACTTAAAATATATATATATATATACAGGCTTCCCTAAATAAGGCACTTCAAATGTGAGATAAACATAAGATGGCGCAAAGTTTCCCAGAGTGAAAGGACCTTTTGCTATGCTTTACTCAGTCATTTTGGACAGTAAAGTCTAGGAAGGGCTATTTTGAAAGCAAATCCTACTGATGCTCCTAGTGACCTTGGACAAGTCACTTCACCCTCTGTTGCCTCAGGTACAAACTTAGGGCATCATTTCCTAAGCTGCGGTACTCTGTGCCAGAGCTTAGGAAGCCATGTGGTACTTTCCATCGGCGGTGAAATACCACAGGGAAAAATGCCATGAGTTAGTTGGTCCCAAATGCCACACAATGGTAGTCTCTTCACCCGGAACCTCATCTTATTAAAAAACCATAGTGGTCCGATCGACCCTTCACAGTGTTTTAAAACAACACCCCAGGGGTCATGTGAGACACACACACCCCCATCCCAAACTCCACTGTCTCTAGAAGCAGCCCTAATGTAAAAAGAAAAAAATGTTTAATTCACGTGCTGAATGTCGTGTCCCCCCTTCACAACCCTGCCTCTTTGCTATGAAAGACCCTGTTCTAAATTCCTGTTCCTTGCCTTAAAACCACCCCATCCCCCTCTGACTTTCTGACCCACCCTAGCCCACCCCCAGGCATACCTTTACAGTCTTGGTGTTCCAGTAGGGCCAAGAGTGCCCCCAGGGCTCTGAGCCTGGTGCCTTCTGAAACCAAAATGTCACCGGTCAGCCGCAATACAAGTTATGCCTTGTAAGAAACTGACTGGGAGCATTGGGATAAACATCAGCATTCTGATGCTCCTGGGAAAAGTTAAGTTATAACTCCTGAGTTACAGCTTTCAAGAGAATAACGTGGCTTGTGAATTTTCAGACATGCTGCATTATTTTATTACCCTAAAATTTACTTGTGATTGTGAGGATCTGTAAGCAGTGCTCTCTCTTCCACCAGCAGGGCCCTCAGTGCTCCATGTTCCCTGCTCAGGCCTCCAAACCCCTATGGCTTGCAGATCCTGCTGGCAGCCATGTTCCTGTCCTGCTACAGTTTAGAAACCTGCCTCACATGGAGTATTGCACCTCAGCTTCTGTGTTCCTTGTCACGGCCTCTGTTACTCCATTCAAGCCTTGTACTCCATTTGTGCTCCTAGCCTGGCATTGGCCCAGATTTGTGGCCGCCTTGTGTCTTGTGTGCTTCTGCTCTTGTCTTGTATTTTGTTCTTGTTTAGTCATGCATTGGCCTTAAGTTCAGGTCTTCTGGTTCTGTTCTGTTTCGTTTCTTCTTGTACTCTGTCAAGGCCCTGGTTTGTGGCCCTTTGGTTTGGGTTCTTGTGTTTGCCTGCCTGTGTATTGTGGTGCACTCTTTGTCCTGAGTTTGCTTTTTTTCCTGCACTGCAATTCTGCCATTGTGGGGATCCTCCCTACTTGCCGTCAGAGTGCATCTCCTGTTAAATCCTTCCGGCCGCGAAAACCCAAAAGGGAGGTGACATTTCAGGCTGAAAACTCTGGTTGTAGGCCGGTTCCTGCTTTGCTCTAGATAGGTGCACCATTTTCCGACTGCTCCAGCTCCATGACAATAATGAGCCACTTTGCATAGATTTGCAATGCATTTGCATTCAAAGCAGTAAGTATATCTCTTAGAATGTGAGCTCAATGGGGACAGGGAAAATATCTACTGTACCTGACTGTAACTCATCTTGAGCTTTCAATGGAAAGGCGTGAGGTATATATAAATACATTTCCGCAGGTAAAAACTGTTTTAGCCAGGCAAATCGGCGGTCTGAAAATTGCTCGCCCTCTGGACAGGGAAAAGTGGGCGCATAGTGCCTCTGAACGTGTATTTTAACCCATAGTTGGGGGGGGGGGGCCAGTATTCTCAGGGTGAGGGGAGGGGGGTTAGGGCAGGGACTGAAACTCTCAAATGCAAATGCACTGGGGACCACAGCCATTCCCTTACTGCTTTCTGAAAGCTTGTAGCAATCTAGAGAGCCACACAAAGCAGGAACTACTTGGCTGTAAGATCACTGGCAAAACATACAAGTGTGAATTGGTCACACACAAAGCGTCCAAGTAGGGCATATGATACAAAGTAAAGAAAATGTCATCATTTGTATTACACTCCACCATATTCTACCTCCTCCCACACCTAGGACTGCACTTCTTGGTGACTGTAATGCTTAATAAAATGTACTGCATGGTGCACGGCTGAGACGTGCAGTTTAATTTGTTTGATTTTGGGGAATTTTAGTTGTTTTTTGTTTCATTTATGCTCTATTTTATTTCATTTTCTTTATTTGAAGCAAAACAAACAAAAAAAAAAACCACACACAGGACCCGGTGTCTCCCTGTTAAATAAATAAATAAATAAATAAATAAATAAATAAAAGCCCAGTGCTGGAGCTCCAAAATTGAAAATCTGAAACCTCCCTTACCCCACCCCTCCCAACTCATCTAACTGCCATCTGTGGGATCCATAAGTCCAGATGAGCGGGAGCGATCCCCAGGAGTACCTGCCCCATTGGATCAATATTTTAAAATAGTGCCAGCCTCAAGGCAATCCAGCACCATTTTTAAATACCATCCCAGCAGGGCAGGAGCATCTGGGGATCATACCTGTCTATTTATGGATATCATGGATGAGGGTAAGATAGGTTGGAGGGGCTTTAATTTTAAAATGTTGGGGGTAATGTACTGGGCATGTTTTGGTGTAGTGGAGTGGTGGAAGCTTGTTTGAAAATGAAATGAAATGAAACAAAACAGGACATTTTATTTTAAACAAAAACGCATTCGTAATAGAAGGCACATTGAAAATGTACACATTGGTTATAGTAACATAGTAATGATGCATCCAGTCTGCCCAGCAGGTTGCTCATAGTAGTGACTAGGGATGTGAATAGGGCTTCGGACGATTGAAAATATCGTTGATATTTTCAAAATCGTCAGAAATCGGGGGCTCCCCCCAAACGATAGGAAAACCCCACGATATTGAAAACCCCACGATATAGCCAGCATGAGATCCATATTCAACAATTGTGCGGCTTGGCAAGTTAGCCAGATAAACTTATCCGGCTAACTTTAAGATAAGTTTATCTGGCTAACTTTAGGACAGATGTATGGGCTGAATACATCTGCCGGCTTACTGTGAATATTGGAGTTAGCTGGATAACTTATACAGCTAACTCAGCTCCTCTCAGTTGTACCCCCCTTGATTTATGTAGACACATTTTAGCCAGATAAAATGTTATCTGATTAGAATATAACTGGATAAGTACCCAAATATTAATTTAGCTGGATAACTTCCGAATTATACAGCTAAATTCTTATGAATATGGACCTCTGTGTTTATAGCTTGCAAGTTGAATAAAATCTATGGCATCCAGTACGGCATGCTAACATAGAGAAATATATGTGCCCATTACTGATTACATTACCACGTTTTCTGCTTGCTGTCTGTCCTCTGCAGTTTTCCAGCTCCTCGGTGCTAATAATTAAGTGATACACAAAGTACAGCATTGTTTTAACAGAATCATGTAACAGATTTCAATATACTGGTGCTCTGCTCCTATTGGTACAAGTAGAATTTGACTCTCAACACTTATGGAGATTCTGCAAACCATTGATAATTAATTAATACAAACAGGCCTGGATTTCCCAATAGGCATGTTAGGTCTGTGCTGGGGGAGGGGCAGCAGGCCAGCTGAAGATTTTGTGCCACCCAGCTGGGCTGAATCTTACTCAGCAGAGAACAGCCTTCTGCTTCCTGCTCCAGCCCCCCTCAGTGCAGAGAACAGGAATTGTGGAGTGAGGCTGGAAGGAGCAGAGTAAAAAGAAGCTTCTCTGCTCCCTATTCCAACCTCTCTGGTCCTGTACAGTGCAGGGAACAGGAGGAGAGCAGGAAGCAAAGGAAAGCTGCACTGCCTCCTAATCCAGACCCCCCCTCTTCCTGTCATTCAGGGACATGAGAGGAGGAGGTGAGCCTGGAGCAGAGAGAGCAGAGCAAAGAAGGCTGTGCCATAGACCATCTGCTCTGTTGACCCTTGACTGGAAAGGGGGGAGGAAGGAGGTGCAAAATCCTAAATCTGCCACTGAATACACATTCTAGTTTGTTTTCCTTTGGCATGATGGTCATGCCACATCATGAAATGTAAATACTCTTGACTTAGGTGAAAGTGAATGTTAGGTGATTAAGCAGTGAATTCTGATCAAGCTGGTTAAAATTCTTGTTGATTGATTACCCCTACCTTTTTTCTGAAATACTGATGTGTAAAGCATTGACATTTTTTTACATGTGCCATAAAACAGAGTATTTTTTGAAGAGCAAAGTCCTAGACTGGATGGACAGATCAAGCATTATAAAAGCAAAGATCTGTGGCAGATTGGACCTTGAATAAAAAAGATATATCTTGAGGCTCTCAGTTTTCTCTAGGGGAGGCATTTCCTTTTTATTAGTGATTTTTCTGTTACAAGCCTAACAGGAATGTTGTTCATCCAGCGAGATAATTGTGCGACAAGAAGTGCCCTCCATCCACCCTGGTTAGTAAAAGAGTACGGAATTTTGGAATGTAAATCTGCGTTGAAGCAGATGCTCAAAGTTTTGACATGCATGTTAAGCAACAAATGTTTAAGGTGTGATTTCCCTTTGACTTACATATCCTCTTAGATTTCCTGCCACAGCCATACTATGCAAATGTGACTCCAGATTTACCTGGTTATTGTAGTTCTGCTTTCCCTACAAAAAGCTGGACAAAGTCACAGCTGACACTTGGTTTGTCCCTGGTAAGCAAGAGCCATCTGTCTCACAATGTTACAGAGCTTATTATTATCATAGACCAGCCACGGAGGTGGTTATTTCCGTGAGTGTTAGTGGCATAAACCATGGAACAAATAATGCTTTGATTATCAGCTGATGAGATGGTTAATGACGCTTGTCCTTTCTGTTACAAATACACTCTGGGTAATAAACAAAATTGGTAATTTTTTTTTTTCATTCTTTTGTGCTACTCTTTGTCCATTTTAAACCTAGAAAATATTGGTTCATTCCACTTTCTTTTTTCCCCCAAAAGGTATTAAAGAACTCTATACCTTTCCTAACTGGTCATTTAAGAGACCCTAACCATAATGACGTCATCTTAAATATCCTTATGGAAATATCGGACTACGAACCACTGGCGCTGATCAGTTCTCTTCCTGCACTGAAGGACATTGGAGAGCTCTTCCCAAGCCTTATTGGACAGATAGCAAAGATCTATGGAGCTGTTGGGCACATCGATGAGGTATGAAGTGTACACCATCCTGCAGCTTTGCTACTGCACTTAAAGGATGCCCGTCTTAATTAACTAAAATTTAAAAAAATGCCTAGGGATGATTAATAAGGCCTGATTTCACATTGTCTCACATTTACGTTCATTATATTTGCAAAAGGTTTAAAGCACAGGTGCAAGGACCAAAGATTGAAATGAAATAGCACAGTGGTGTTACAACACAAAATTACAAACACAGGCTTACTCTTCTGGAAACTTTTGAAATGTACACAATGTATACACGCACGTTTTGCTTTTTTTTTTCGTCATTGAGCTGTGTTTAAAAATCCAGCCTGAGCTGGCAGTGTTCATTTTTTTTTTTTTTTTAATCCCTGTTTAATTCAGTTCTTCCTTTGGAGTCACTTTCTGCTTACCGATGCTGCACATACACTCAAAATACCCAAAAGGGATAAAATAATGAACCATAGCTTTTCCTTTGCTGTGCGGAAAAATATTCTTCCCATTTGAAAACACTGAAACTCTCTAAACGAGACTTCTTAATATCAAGTAATTATTGACAGGATCTGACTTGGTGGCTGGGTGGTGGCTGAAAAGGAGTTATCCAATTAGCAGCGAAAATCAGCACTACCTCATTAAAGTGTCTATTTACTTACCTGTGGCAGGCATTATTTACTGGGGCTCCCATTATCAGAGCCATAACCAGGCAATTTGGCACCTAAGGTCAAGTGAAAAACTGTGCTCTCAAGTATTACACAACACATGACACCACAAGTTGGGAGCTCTGTTAAATGTTTATACAGGAATGCTCATGTCCAGTGCAAGGCTATTAGAGGCCCTAGGAAAATGTTCAACCTTGCACCCCCACCCCGACACACCCTCACACAATTAAAAATGTGTATATATAATAGAGATGTGCAATCGTTTATCACGAATTAGGCAATTACAAAGAAATTGCCTAATTCGTCCTGGTTCGGGGACCCCGAAACCCGAAAAGGATTTTCCCCGAACTTCGGGGAAACTTCGTTTTTCCGGTTTGTGTGGGGAGAGGGGCACTTTTTTTTTTTTTTTAATTAAAAACCACCCCAAACATTAAATATAATAACACCCCCTCCCCCATCCCGATCCCTCCCCCTCCCCAAGACTTACCAACATCCCTGGTGGTCCAGCGGGGTCCCCCTGGGTGCCATTTGACCCTCCGTGGTGTGCCCAGTGTGCTAGTGCCTGCTAGCCATGCTCAAAATGGTGCCGAATAGCCTCTGAACTACTATGTCACAGGGGCTACCGGCGCCATTGGTCAGCCCCTGTCACATGGTAGGAGAACCGACCAATGGCGCCGAAAGCCCCTGTGACATAGTATGGGCAAAGGCTATCGGCGCCATTTTGATTATTGGCAGCCGACGACGACATCGCTCCCAGACCCCCGCCGGACCCCCAGGGATTATTGGCAAGCCTTGGGGGGTCAGGAGGCCCCCCCAAGCTGGCCAAAAAGCTTGCCAATAATCCCTGGGGGTCCAGCGGGGGTCCGGGAGCGATGTCGTCGGCTGCCAATAATCAAAATGGCGCCGATAGCCTTTGCCCATACTATGTCACAGGGGCTTTCGGCGCCATTGGTCGGTTCTCCTACCATGTGACAGGGGCTGACCAATGGCGCCGGTAGCCCCTGTGACATAGTAGTTCAGAGGCTATTCGGCACCATTTTGAGCATGGCTAGCACTAGCACACTGGGCACACCACGGAGGGTCAAATGGCACCTGGGGGGGACCCCGCTGGACCACCAGGGATGTTGGTAAGTCTTGGGGAGGGGGAGGGATCGGGATGGGGGGGGGGTGTATGTAATGTACTAAAATTAATTTAAATGCGTGGGGTGGGGGTTTTTTTTTAGCTTTGTTTTCCCGCGTTGTTTTTTGGCCCGGTTTCGGTTTTCCCCGTTTAGTTTTTTTTTTTTTTTCAAAAAAACTAAACGGGGAAAACCGAACTTTACCATGAAGTATCCGAGTCAAAAAACGACCCGGTAGCAAAACACGAAGCACATCTCTAATATATAACAATAGATTTATATGAAAAAGAGCATTCAAAGCACAGTCTTCTGAGCTAAAAATATCACTTATAATATGTATATGTACACGCACTGCTGTGGTGCCAACCAGAAAACCCTGCAAAAATGCAAGAGATGCTTGGAACCTATATGGTATTAGGCCTACTGTAATACATCTTGTGCATAGGTATGACCCTCAGAGAGCCACGTGAAAAAAGAATTTCTATATAAAAATAGCACTATAATTGCGAGCACTCAAACAGCAACAACCCTACATAAAAAGGTTAATACTACAAATATTACACCAAGTCTAAAATAGTAATACATCTCCTATTAGGCAAACAGAACAAGTCAAACTGCTGTAGATCCCTACTTAGAAACTACACACTAATAGAATAACTCGCTTCAGTCACACATGCAAAACAGATAGTATTGCACTGGAGATGGACCATTGGCCTGGTGCAGGATTGGTACGGCCCTCTGGTTGGACCCAGAGAGCGCCTGCCACAAGGAGGCGGAGCACATGAGGAGACAGAGGCTAGCTAGAGCTTTGCCAATAACAGTCCGGGGGTTTCCGCAGGTTGAGCCCTTGGGTACCCAGACCGCCTGGACTTAGGTGGGCATCAGATGGTCTCCCGGAGAGGTAGCGGAGGGGTGTGCCCACCACGAGCAAGGGTGCGCAGCTGATGCTGAAGGGATGGACCAGACCCGAACTGGAAGCTCCAGAGACCTCAGGGAGGTAACAGTTCAGGAAGGTTCTCCGGGCGAGATAGGCAGTGCCTGCGGGTCTAGTCTGGTGAAGGCCGCGGGTTGAATCCAAGCAGGTTGGTCTGGTAGTCACGGTAGGCCAGAAGAGTATCTGAGTGAAGAGCAAGGGTCAAAGCCAGAGTATCCGTCCAGAAGTGGTCAGCTAAAGCAGGGGTCAATACCAAGGTCAGTCCGAGCGTGTCAAGGCACGCGAGGGTCAGTTCCAGGCAGCAGACGAAGAGAGTGGTCAGGCAGGCCAAGGTCAGTATCAGAGATCAGTCCGAGAAGGTACTACCTGAGTAAGGACACAGGAACACTGGAGACACTGGAACAAGGATCAGATATAAGGAACAGGCAAACTAGTTCACCAAGGTGTCGACCCGATTGCCAAGGCGAGGTCCTGGAGGGGCAGGACCTCGCTTTATATAGGGCTTCTGTGTGATGTCATCAATTCGTATCCGAGTCGGGTTTCCCGCGCTTGGCCCTTTAAAGATCGAGACGTCGGCCGTGCGCATGCATGGGGTGGGGACGAAGTGGCTGAAGACAATGGGAAGACAATGGGAGCTCCACTGCGAGGCCTGCGGCATGGAGGAAGCCGAAGAGAGGGCCGTGGTGAGTGATGGGGTCGGCTGGAGCTGGCAGCAGCGGTGAGACTGGAGCTAGTTGAGGGCAGCGCTAGGTGAACAGGTCCAGTCGCGGTACCCATGCGGCCGGACGAGCAACAGTACCCCCCCCCCCCCCTTCTAGGCCTCCCCAGACTGGGTTTTTCTGGGTGATCTCGGTGGAAGTCCAGGAGCAGATTTTTTGTCAAGAATATGATGAGAGGGCTCCCAAGAGTTCTCTTCTGGGCCAAAGCCCTCCCACAACAGGAGGTACTCCCAGTGGCCTCGACGGCGTCTGACAATCAGGACTTCTTTGACTTGTAAGGTGTTCTTAGGTTCCACTGAATGTTGTGTTGGTGGAGGAGGCCTTTGGGAAGGCCAGGATAAGACCAATGGTTTGTGTAGCGACACGTGAATCGTGTTGTGAATTCCCATGGAAGCTGGAAGTTTTAGCTGGTAGGTGGCTGCTCCTATGCGTCGAAGGACGGGAAATGGACCAATAAATTTGGGAGCTGGCCGTTGGGAAGGCAATCATAGCTGGATGTGCTTAGTACTAAGTCAGACTTTCTGTCCAGGCAGGAACAGAGGTGCAGTCTGACGATGAGCATCTGTGAAGCGTTTGGCCCGGTCAGCTGTTTGGCAGAGCCGCTCCCTTACTTGGTTCCAGAACCATTGTATGGTTTGTGCTGTAGATTGGGCTGCAGGTGAGGGTACACTGAGTGGAATCGGTAGGGGTAGGCGAGGTTGATGGCCAAAGACCACAGCGAAGGGTGAAACCTCTGTGACAGAGGCGATATGGATATCATGGGATAGTTCTGCCCATGGCAGAAGGTCAGCCCAGTTATCTTGCTGGTCGTTGACATATGATCACAGGAAGGTTTTCAAAGAGCGATTAGTCCTCTCAGCCTGGCCATTTGCTTGCAGAACATAGGCTGACGTTAAGTTTAACGTAATATTGAACTTTTTACAGAGACCTCCAATATTTAGAAGCAAATTGAGGGCCATGATTGGAGACGATTTCTTGTGGTAGTCCATGTAAATGAAATAAATAGGTTAAGAAGAGTCAAGCTAGCTCTGGAGCCTATGGGAGTCCGGGTAAGGGAACAAAGTGGGCCATTTTTGAGAAGTGGTCTATGATGACCCAGATTACAGTATTTCCTGGGCCTCTTTTAGGTGTTCCAGGTTTTTATGGTCTGTAAATATCGTGAATCTGTTGCGTCCCTTCAAGCCAGGGACGCCATTCTTGGAGGGCAAGTTTCACTGCTAGGAGTTTGCAGTTCCCTATGGTATAATTTTATTCTGTAGCGGAAAATTTATATGAATAAAAGGAACATGGAACTAGGGTTCCCTTGATGGAGTACTGACTCAAGACCGTTCCTGCTCCAATGGCGGATGCATTGACTTTGACTATGAAGGGGCGGTTGGGATCAGGGTGACGTAAATACAGGCCCGTGCAGAAGGCCTCTTTCAAGGCATGGAATGCTGATTGGGCCTTGGGGCTCCACACACGGAGATCACATCTCTTCTTTGTCATAGAGGTGAGTGGAGCGGCCAGTGTGGAGTAATTGGCGATAAAGTTTCGATAGTAATTTGTGAATCCAAGGAATCTTTGTAGGGCTCGGAGGCCCACTGGATGAGGCCAGTCTCGAATACCCTGGAGTTTGTCGGGATCCATGGTGAATCCATGGCTGGAGATGATGTAGCCCAGGAAAGAGAGACTGGGTTGCTCAAAAATGCACTTCTCCAATCTAGCATAGAGATGGTGGTCTCTGAGACGCTGGAGGACTGTTTGAACGTGGGAACAATGAGACTTCAGATTTTTGGAGAAGATTAATATATCGTCCAGATACACTATGTCGCATGAGTACAAAGGGTCCCGGAAAATCTCGTTTATTAGCCGCTGGAAGACTGCAGGGGTGTTGCAAATCCCGAAGGGCATCACTATGTACTTATAGTGTCCATCTCTTGTGTTGAAGACGTTTTTCCAGATGTATTCCGGTTGAATCCGTACTAGGTTACATGCCTCACATAGATCTAGTTTAGTAAAGATTTGTGCGCTCTGCAGGCAGTCGAACAGTTCACTGATACATGGCAGAGGGTATCTGTCCTTACAGGTTACTGTGTTCAAACCTCTGTAGTCTATGCATGGTCTTAGACTGCCATCCTTTTTCTTTACAAAGAAGAACCTGGCGCCTGCTGGGGAAGTAGAGAGTCTTATGAACCCTTTGGCCAAATTTTCATTGATATATGCTGACATCGCTTGGTTTCTAGGAGTGAAAGAGGATAGGTTCTGCCCTTGGGAGGCATGGTTCCAGATAGGAGTTCTATGGGGCAGTTGAACTTCCAGAGGCAGGATATCTGTGTTTTGTTTGGAGAACACGTCTTTAAATTCCAAGTATGGAGCAGGTAACCCGGGAAGGGTTGTGGAGTTTAGGACTGTCACAGATGGTGACACTTGCTGTAAACAGTGGGTTTGACATCGAGAGCCCCACTGGATGAGTTGCAGGGATTGCCAGTTACTGGAGCCAAGGAAGTCCAAGGACTACGGGGTGTGTTGATCATTTCAAGATCAGGAGCGAGATCTCCTCGTCATGAAGGGTCCCAACAATGAGGCGAAAAGCCAAAGTATGGTGATTGATATGATCAGGGAGTGGTTCACCTTGAATTGAGGCGATACATAGTGGTACCTCCAATGGTTGGACTGGTATCTGAAAGAGTGTGACGATCTCTTCCATAATGAAATTTCCACTCGCCCCAGAGTCCACAAGGGCGGTGGTGGCGAATGAACGTGACTCCCTAAGGAGGGAGATAGGCAGCAACAGTTGAGGGCCAGAAACTGTAGTGCCCAAGCTCAGGACCCCTGCCGGGTTCAGGCTTTGGGGTTTTCCTGGACGCACAGGACAAATCTGGAGAAGGTGTCCGGAACTACCACAATACAAGCAGAGACCAGATTTTCTTCATCAGAGACGTTCCTCTGGAGTCAGGCTGCCGTGGTTGATCTGCATTGGCTCCTTAGGAGGTTGAGGGGCTGCTGGTAAGGCCTTCAACCAGGGACTCGCCGAACGGGGTGACCGTAGGGCAGGAGGTCAAAGGACTCTTACCTCCTGATGCTGTTGTCGAAGGCAGCAGTCAATTCTACCGACCAGGGAGATCAGGTCTTCCAGAGATAGGGGGATCTCGTGGGCGGCTAGTTCATCCTTAAGTGCAGGAGACAGTCCCTCGAGGGAGAGTGCCCGCAGGCAGTCCTCTTGCCAACCCAACTCAGTTGCTAGAGTTCTAAACTCGACTGTATATTCAGCGAGCAAGTGTGAGCCTTGATGGAGGTGGAGTAGGTGGTGGCCAGCGACCTCCTGTCGGCCTGGGTCCATGAAGGTGCATCGGAAGACGGAGGTGAACTGCGGGAGTTGGCGAAGGATTGCATCGGAATGCTCCCAGAGCGGGGAAGCCCATGCCAGGGCATTCCCCTCAAGACGCAAGAGGATGCACGTGATTTTAGTTGCTTCATCGGGGAAAAGCGAGGATTGCAGTGAGAAATGCATATTACATTGATTTATGAAGCCTCGATAGAGGCAATGTTATGGCCCCGGGATCTCCACTTACTTCAAGGCCGGCCCAGGCCTCTAGAATGCTGACGAGGCCTGTCCTGGCCTTGGCTGCGGCGCTCCCTCCTTGAGGGAGACACCAGCGATCTGCCACGTCTGGCCCTGCCCCCTAGGCGCGTGCGCACAGGGGCTCAGAATTTAAAGCAGCCAGCGCAGAAAACCACAGGACTGCCTCTAGATGACATCAAACGCTGCAGGGATACTTAACCCTGCAGCTAGGCTCTTACCTTGCCTTGCAACGAGGTTCACTCTGTTTAGAGTTGCTAGTTGCTGCTTCGGATCCCTGATCTGGTCTTCGGCTTCTGACTTCTGGTTTTCGACTCCGGCTTTTGTCCCTGGACTTCAGATTCTGCTTCTGTCCTTTACTTTGTCTTCAGCTTCTGACTCCTGGCTTCCAACCTTGGCTCGTCCACTGGCTTCAGCTTCCATTCCTTGCTGGACTTCGGCTTCTGGCTTCTCTTCATCTACAGGTATCCGGTTCTTTGCTCCCGTCCCAGCGGCTCGGGTCCTCACGGGGCTTCTCCCGGGGGGACCGCGGTCTTCCAAGGGTGAAGTCTACATCGACCTCCTGGTGCCGGCTGCTTCCCTGGCCTATCTCTTCTACTTCTCGGTCACAGAGGATCTCGCCTAAGGCCCAGCGGTTCGGGTCCTCACGGGCTCCTCCCGGGGGGACTGCGGGCTTCCGAGGGTGAAGCCTTCCAGGGCCATCTCTTCAGTGCCACCTCCAGGCTGCAAGGTCCACTGTGGGTTCCCACAGAGCATCACCATCTGTCTCAGCCGACTCAATGGTCCACGTTCCTAACAGGCAAGGATCCCCATTGAAAAGAGGTGGAGCTGGGCGGGTCAGCGGTGCCCGTGAGTGCAAGGTATGGGCAAGAGCCCCTGGGTTGGACATGGCAGATTCCTCCAATTGAGAATGCAGCTTTTCCATGGAGGAAGCCAACGCTTCCATGATCCATTGTTACTCTCGAACATGAGTGACCAGACCAGGGATGGCCTGCAAGGCAGGAAACGCCACAGAGTCCATGGCCTTGGCAACTTGTTGCGCTGGAGGTGGACCCTTGGCCTGGTGCAGGATTGGTACTGCCCTCTGGTCGGAACAAGAGAGCACCTACCACCAGGAGGCGGAGCACACAAGGAGACAGAGGCTAGCTGGAGCTTCGCCAATAACAGTCCAGGGTTTCTGCAGATTGAGCCCTTGGGTGCCCGGACTGCCTGGATTTAGGTGGGCTTCAGATGGTCTCCCAGAGAAGTAGCGGAGGGGTGTGCCCACCACGAGCAAGGGTGCACGGCTGATGCTGAAGGGATGGACCAGACCCGAACTGGAAGCTCCGGAGACCTCAGGGAGGTAACAGTTCAGGAAGGTTCTCCGGGTGAGACAGGCAGTGTCTCACCCGGAGAACCTAGTCTAGTCTGGTGAAGGCCGCAGGTTGAATCCAAGCAGGTTGGTCTGGTAGTCACGGTAGGCCAGAAGAGAGTGTCTGAGTGAAGCACAAGGGTCAAAGCCAGAGTATCCATCCAGAAGTGGTCAACCAAAGCAGGGGTCAATACCAAGGTCAGTCCGAGCTTAGTCAAGGCAAGCGAGGGTCAGTTCCAGGCAGCAGACAAAGAGTGGTCAGGCAGGCAGTGGTCAGTTCCAGGCAGCAGATGAAGAGAGTAGTCAGGCAGGCCGAGGTCAGTACCAGAGATCAGTCCGAGAAGGTACTACCTGAGTAAGGACACAGGAACACTGGAGATGCTGGAACAAGGAGACGCCTGGAACAAGGATCAGATTCAAGGAACAGGCAAACTAATATACCGAGGTGTCGACCCGAATCCCAAGGCAAGGTCCTGGGGGCAGGACCTTGCTTTATATAGGGTTTCTATGTGATGTCATCAATTCGCTTCAGAGTCGGGTTTCCCGCGCTTGGCCCTTTAAAGATCGAGACATCGGGCGTGTGCACGCCTAGGGGCATGGCCGAAGCGGCTGAAGACGTGGAGCCCCGATGGGAGCTCCGCCTGCGGCGTGGAGGAAGCTGGAGAGGGCCGTGGTGAGCGACAGGGACGGTGGGAGCTGGCAGCAGTGGCGAGACCGGAGCTAGTTGATGGCATCGCGAGGTGAGCAGGCCCGGTCGCGACACCCACGCGGCTGGGACGGGCAACAGATAGATCCTCAAATACAGAATAAAGAGACTGTACAGTATAAACAGAAATGTACAGACAAAAATTACACTGGAAACTGCAACAAGCCAAATTCTGTATGCACTGCAACAATGTAAAAAACAGACATATTACCATTCTTCAAAAAACAAAATTAGTAAAACCATACCAATAAAAAGAATAATTCAAAACAATTAATAAATGGAATAACATTCAATAAACAAACTCATCTTCCAAACATCAATAAAATATTTCAAAACAGGCACGTCAAATAACACCCAATAATTAAAAATTCCCCATTATCCATACCTTGGAACTTTTGATTTCCAGATGCCCTGAAATTATCATGAATTAGCAGGCAGAGAGTACCTGGGGTAGTTGTGCACACACATGCTATCTCTCACTCCCCCACACATAAGCACACATGTTCTCTCTCCCTCACGTCCTCCTTGACTTAACAGATAGCAGCAGTCTCTTTCTTATCCCCTGTGGCCAAGGGAATGACTTCCGGCCACGGGGATGAACCAGCTCTAGCATTGGGCTACTTCCGGCAGGGTGTGCACCTCCTTCTCCAACGAAGCAGCATGGCAAGTGCTGCCTTAGTAAGTGGAAAAGTAGTGCAACCCCGCTGACAATACTGCTGAGTCTGGCGGGGCCGTGCTGCTTTTCCACTTACTAAGGCTGTGCTGCCCATGCTGTCTGTTTCGATAGGGCCGCGCTGCTTTTTCTCTTGCTGAGGACCTCCAGGCACACTGCTCTCGTTGGCACATGGCAGCACTATGGTGCCTATGCCATGGCCATATTGGCCATAGGCGTGCTATTATTAGCAGTGAGACCTATTAACCAACGTGCTTGACATGCACCTTACAAACCAGCAAGGGCTCTTACCCGGCCCGCTGCCTTGCCCTACTCGTGGGAGGCAGAGCTCCGCGCGATCGGCGCTGATCCACCGGGATCAGGAGCGCCATAGCGGGCCGACCACGCTGCCTTCAAGCCCTCCTCTGCCGCCGCTGAACCCAACCTGCGACTGCCTCTGCCGGTGAGCCCGCCCCCCTGAGGTCACCCAAGCGCGACGAAACGGAGATTTAAAAGCTGCCCTAAGGCGCCTTGCGCCGCGCACCGAAGGGGTGCAACCAAAGGGGCCTGCCCCTTAGTGCACCCCTTTGTGCTCCCCTGCCTGCCTTTTATTTCTCTGCGGCCCCCATCAAGCTCATCCAACACTGGACTACCAAAGCTAACAAATCTATATGCAACACCGCCGCCATCCTTTCTTCCTGACTGCTTATTCACTTACTGCCTCCGGAACTGCCCAACTTGCCCATCTTCTGGAAGCCTGACTCTTGACCATCTAGTGCAGTTGTTCTCAACCCTATCCTGGGGACCCCCCAGCCAGTCGGATTTTCATGATATCCACAATGAATATGCATGAGAGAAAATTTGCATGTTATGGAGGCAGTGTATGCAAATTTTCTCTCATGCATATTCATTGTGGATATCATGAAAACCCGACTGGCTGGGGGGGTCCCTAGGACAGGGTTGAGAACCACTGATCTAGTGCCTGCGCAGTAGTATTGTATGTAATTTATCTACTGTTTTTACCTTGTATTTGATCTCAATATCCACTGTACAGCTTAATTTTCCACAACATCTGTACCTCCACCCAGCCATTCATCTGCTCCCCCCACCCCCACGGGGATTCCTTCCTTCCGCGGTTAAACTCTACAGACAACTTCACCCTTCCCCCTTGTCGCACACCCCACATCCCCATAATGACAAGCTACTTAAGCTTCCCAATCCCCTGCATACACTTCCCTTCCCGCAGACCTCCCCTTTCCCCCCCTATCAGTATGCTCCCGTTCATCATAAGTCCCTTCTCCCCATCCTCATCTCCCCAATCACCCAATTCATAGGACTCGCAACCCTCTCCATAATCCTCTTCAACGCTCAATCGTTATCCAAAAAAACCATCATCCTCGATGACCTTTTAACCGATAGTAAGCCAGATGTTTGCGCCATAACAGAAACCTGGCTCAAGACCTCTGACATTGCTCTCCTCAATCAACTCCCTAACCACATCTACGACATCTACAACACCCCCAGACCCAAGAAACGAGGTGGAGGTCTCCTCCTAGCAGTTAAGAAGCATTTAAACCTCAAGCCCATCAACATTGAACCACCCCACAGACTCAAGATAGGGCTCTACAAATCTCAAACTCTATAAATCTGCCTTGTCTATGCCCCCCCCCCCAGCCTTCTAGAGCTAAACCCTTCCCCCCTGATCGAATTCAATGACCACATCAATATTGATCTTCCAGCCATCATTCTAGGAGACTTTAACCTCCACGTCGATGCCTCCCCCCTCTCCTCATCCTGCGAAGCCTTTCTAAACTCACTTGATGCCATTGGTTACAAGCAAATCATCTCCTCCTCCACCCACAAAGCAGGCCACATGCTTGACCTGTTATTCATCAATTCTCTTATCAACTCCCCTAATACCCCCTCATGCACCCCTATCCCCTGGTCTGACCACCCTCATCAAAACCTCCCTCTCCATCAAGTCTCCCATATCGCATCCGCCCGCCATCAACACCATCACCTTCAGAAAATCCTGCCCCAGCGAGGACCTTAGCTCGGCCCTGTCTAAAGCCTTACCCAATCCTGATGATGCAATAAACTCTTGAAATGCCCTCACCCTCAACATTGCGAATAAACTATGCCCCATTACCACACACGATCTTAACTCCTCCACCAAAAACCTAAAACCTTGGTACACAACTGACCTAAAATGCTTGAAAAACAATCTCAGACAAAAGGAAAGAGCTTGGCGTAAAGACCCATCGCCCCATAAGACTTCCTCATTTAAATCAGCACTGTATCAGTACAGAACCTCCACCCTCAATGCCAAACGTGATTTCCATGCCAAAAAAATTCACGACTACATGTACAACCCAAAAGTCCTTTTCTCCTATGTCACTGAACTTACAAAGCCAACCCCTCCAGTCATCCCAGACAAAGAGGCAGGCAGCAAATGCGAAGAATTGGCACTATACTTTCACAACAAAATAGCAAATATCCTTCTCAGATTCATCCCAGACCCTCAACCCCTCTCCCTCGGCCCATGCCCTACTGCTGCATCCCTCAACTCACTCGACCCCACATCCGCCATGGAAATAGCCTCAATCCTTAAAAGATTAGACCAGCCACCCATCCCTCTGGACACGGTCCCCACCAAAGCCCTCCTCACAATACCTGACACCATAGCCAAACCTCTGGCTGACATCATCAATTTGCTCCCTCTCATCTGGCATTGTCCCCTGACTCTCTTAAGCACGCGCAGTCAAACCCCTCCTAAAAAAAAACCATCCTTGAACCCAGAGGACCCAGCCAACTTTCGCCCCATTTCTAACCTCCCATTTATTTCAAAAATTATGGAAAGGATTGTAAACAATCAACTAAAGACTATCTGGAGGAAAACAAGATTCTGCACGATTCCCAATTCGGTTTCCACAAGCACCTTAACACAGAAACCATCCTCCTCTCCCTCACTGATTTCCTTCTCAGAGGCATGGACCAAGGAACCTGCTACATACTAGCCCTCTTGGACATATCCGCTGCCTTTGATACTATAAGCCATAAGCACCTCCTCACCCATCTAGCCCACATAGGCCTCTCAGGCACAGCATTCCACTGGTTCACTTCATATCTCACCAACAGAAAATTCTCAGTTAAAATAGGCAACTCAGAATCCACCCATCATGCTCTCTCCCAGGGAGTCCCCCAAGGCTCTTCCCTCTCCTCCACCCTCTTTAACATATACCCTGACCCCCCGTCTGCCAACACCTATCCTACCTCGGCCTCAAATTCTTTCTCTACGCCGATGATGTGCAAATCATCCTACCCATCCAGGATACCCTGACAAACGCATTGGATCACTGGAAAAATTGTCTTGCTTCCATCAATGCTCTCCTCTCCGACCTTCACCTAGCTCTAAACGCTTCAAAAACTGAACTATTACTCATCTCCCAACAATCACCCCCCAAACCAGTCATCACAAATGAACCCGCCTATGATACTTTCATAATGCAGACTGGTGCACGAAACACTGGTGTTCAGATAGACCAACAACTGAACCTAAAAAAACATATCAATCTGATCCTCAAGGAAGGTTTCTTCAAACTCAATGTAATGAAGAAACTAAAACCCATACTCCATGCCAGTGATTTTCGCACCGTCATCCAGGCCACCCTCACAGCTAAAATGGACTACTGTAACTCCCTCTTCCTTGGCCTCCCCTACTCTATAATAAAACCACTCCAAATGCTGCAGAATGCAGTAGCGAGAACCATCTCAAATGCCCGCAAATATGACCATATTACACCCCTCCTCAAGAACTTGCACTGGCTTCCAATCCCTTCTCGCATCGTATACAAAACCCTAATATTGACCCACAAAGCTATACACACACACAATTCAAACTGGCTCATCGAACCATTCTGCCGCTTACGATCTAACAAATCCACCAGAGCCTCCAGAAATGGAACCCTCCATATACCCTCACTAAAAAAAAAAAGCACACCTTACCTCCACAAGGGAACGAGCCCTATCTATTGCTGGACCCACTCTCTGGAATTCTCTAACCCTAATCTCAGGCTCGAGACTTGCACCTCTAAATTCAGAGCCAATCTGAAAACCTGGCTATTCAAACATGCCTACCAAGAATAATATCACCCTATTCACCTCCATGCAAACATATCTGAACCCTCTCATACAAAAATCACCCTGAAACCTTTGTACAAAGTTCCTTTGTTTACAAATTTTATGCTCAATATGAACTTTTGTGGCTCTTATTTGTTTCTGAGTAGCCTGATTCCTATGTACTTCCTAATCTACGCTCTTCATAGTTCCTATCTCTCCCATCCCCACCACCCTGTTTTATGTAATTTCCAATCTTTGTTTTTGATGTAAACCGATATGATGTCCCTGCTAAAATCGGTATAGAAATTCAAATAAATACATAAATAAATAAATAAGACACCCAAGTCCTCACCCAATCTCAGGAGTTCCTCAGTGGCTGCCTGATTTTACAACCATTAAATCTAGATTTAGCTGCTATTGGGGCAAGGAGGGGAAGAGAGTGGGGAATTGGCATACAGGGTTTTTTTTTTTAAGCTGACCAGAGATTTGTCCTGAAACTCTATATTATCTGCTCCTTTTTGATTAATGAAGTGTTCTGTTCTATCTTATTGATTACATCTCTGAGCCTTTGCATTTTGGTTCTGTGTTATAGGTTGGTTAGCTTCAGTCCACACTTTAAATTTTTCATGGAAATTTTGACAGATTATCTGATAATGGTCTTTTTTTTTTTTTTTTTTTTCTACATTAGGTTGTAGTAAAACCTGACACTGTATCCATGGGGTGTTGAGTTCTTTGCTTGTTATACTAAACATTCTTGCTGTACCTATACTTTGAAATATTTCTCAAAGTAGGTCAGTGTGGTATTTTATGAACCAGTTTCTAGAATAAAGGTATCCAGTGGAGAAACATTTAGCATATATCAGTTTGTTTTAACAGCCTTTGATTTCTCTCCAGTGTTGCATGTTTTTATTCGAGATATGAGTAACTAGATGGCCTTTTCATTGGGCTTAGAAATTTCTCAAGTGAAATGATTTTTTTACATAAAAAGTTTTTTGAGATTTTAGCAGGAGCAATGTTAAGGTTCCTTTATCAGTTTCAAGAGACTCACTATGCTTATCAGACAAAGCTGGACAGGAGACAGCAAATGGAGAAACAAGTATGAAAGACACAACTCCAGACTGCCAGAATTCTGCGCGCTGTTCCGCTCTGTTCAGAAAATTAAAAGGACTGGACTACTCAGTCTTTTCTTTGCTTTCCCTTAAAGGAGAGCTGCTCAGATAATCCTGTGAGTCATGGAAAACAGCAGCATAGTTATGCAATCCCACTGAATACTTTCTGGTTCTCAAAACTTTTAATGTATTGAATTTACTGTTTTTAAAGTATGCCTACACAAGGTGATTTACAGACATTGTGATCAATAAACAGCGTGCAAGCAATGTTATAAAAACAGTTCCTAAACATACAAATCAAAAAGTCACAAAAGAATAAAAATATAGAATCAAAATGCAAAACACAAAAAAAATCCAAATAAAACAACAAATCCTAAATTGAGCAACAAAACACTTTTTTGTAGGCTCCATCCATGTAACAGTACTGGCTGCTGGGTGGCCCCCATGCCAGCAAGGGCTCTTAATGGGCCACACTCAGTCCTCCATGCTTGAAGGCCGCAGGTTGTAGCAAGCCAAGCCCTATAAAACCATCCCTCACTCACTGCTCCCTGCCTCAGCACAGAGTCTCTTAGCTCCTTTCTGTGGTCTCCCTTGCGCTTTATCTTGCCTTGTCCTTGTTCCTGGCTCCTTTGAGGCCTTCCACCAGCCCTCCTGTCTGTTTCCCTAGCTCCTATGGGGCCTCCTAGTGGCCTTTCTGCATGTGCCTTGCTCTTGTTCCTAGTTCCTGCTTGCTTGGCCTCCCAATGGCCTTCTGGTATCTTACTTTGTCTTGCCTTCGCTTTGCCTTGCACCCCTGTTCCATACTTGCCTTGTCTAGTACTCTGTCCGTGCTTTGTTCCAGTTACTGTCTCCTTGTCTGCCTTGTTTCCCACCTTGGTCCGCCCCTAACTCCTCACCTGTCCCAGGTCCTGCTTGCCTGCCATTCCTGGCCTTCGAACTGACATTTTGTTCCTGGCTCAGCCTGACCTTAGACATTGCTTCTGCTTGACCTCTCCAGCCCTGATCATTGCTTGCCTTTGCCACTGCCTTGAGTGCCCTGATAGCAAAGTCCTGCCAGCCATCATAATCTGCGCGCTCATCCTAAATTAGAGGTGACCAGGTAGGCAGAAGACCCTGCCCTGCTCTGCGAGTGAGACCCGCGCTGCTCCTGCCGGGGATTTGCCCTTATCCAGCCTGTACGACCATGACAGCCTGACATAAACAGAACCATTTTATTTAACAATGCTGACTTAATTTATGACTCAGATAAATATAAACCCTCCATTCCAGCAGTGTTTAACTTCCGTTTTGCTAAACACACATCTGGTGGTGGTGGTAGCTAAAGCAAAAGCAATGTGAAGAAGCTTGAAATGTAAAACATAGCTGTTTCTTTGAGCTTAATTGAAATGAGCTATATTATAACATAATTTCTTTATTAAGAAAATGCATTTTTCCTAAGAGGGACTGCATAGTAAAATCAGTTATGTGCTAAGCAGAATGCTCAGTTATTTATTTTATTTTTTTTTACTTATTTCTTACATTTTTATACCACACTAACAGCAAGCTGACCAAGGCGGTTTACAATAATAACATACAATAACAAATACCATCCAATCACAACAAGATTACCCTTTACAGTAAATTGCAAATCATTTGATTGGTTGGAACACAGGACATTAATTCCTTATACATACCTATCTTCACTGATTTTGACTGTTTGGAATGTTGTGTCAAATTATAATCCCCTCACGACAGAGCATTTGTGGTCAGTTTCTGGGTTACAGGCCTTGAACTTTTCCTCCAGGCTGGGCATTAGCTGTTATTAAATGTCCTGGCCCAAGAAAGTTATTACTTAAATACAAAAACTGAAACCGATGCATAATTGTAATTTAATTACATGTTTATTATGTTACTGCCTCAACAATGTCTATGTTGAAACCTCATTTTACTGGAGGTTCTCTGATAATTGGAATGAGGATTACAGTAAGGGTGATTTACTGGAGTAGTTTCCTTGGGAGTCTGGCAATAATGAGGAGGTTAGCAGAACTAGATTAGTGTGTTTGACTGTTTTTGGAGTCCTGAGTATTTTTCTTTCTTCTGGGCTCAACAGCAGTTTTCAGTGGCCCTGGGGTATATGATCCTTTCAGTATGCGGTTTGGAGGTACAGCAGGTAGTGATGAAGACAGGCTGAGTAGAAGAATGGGGGTGAGGCAGGGTGGGACTGATACGTGTGAAATGAGGAAAGTCCTTGATCAGGATTGTGTAATATAGTAGGGGACAGATGGGGGTCAGTGAGGGGATGAAAGGGTGTTTAAGGGAAAAGAAGTTAAAGGTAACCAGGGGCCTATTTATTCAAGCATTTGTAGACAAAGCAGAGAGTGTTAAATTTTATTCTGTTTTTTTACTCGGAGCCAGTGAAGATATAGAATAGGCTTGATATGATCAGTTGCTTTTGCACCTACAAAAATTCATGTGGTAGTGTTTTGTAGGAGCTGGAAGAGCTTCAAGCTGTGTTGAGAGATGTCGTTGTATAGAGATTTGCAGTAATCTGTTAGGCTGATGATTAACACATGGATTGCAGAAGCAAGATGGTGTTTATCAAAGAAATTCCATAATTGGCAAATCTGATACAGATGCATGAAGGAAAACTTTGCTACTTTCAAAATCTGGGGTTCCATTGTGTGATTTTGGTCAAATTGAATGTTTAGACTTCATACTGCTTCCTTAGGATATAAGCTGGTACCTGCTAGTGAGGGAAGCAATTTTTAGGGGGTGACCTTGGCTGCTGAATCAGAGGAGTTCTGATTTAGATGGGTTTAGTTGTATTTACTAAGCCGTTGAGCCACCTCTGTAAGACAGTTATTGAAATTGGTAATGGATGAAGTTTGGCTAGATCCCATTTTGATGCAGTTATATGCCGTCTGCAAATAGGTGGCACTGTATATTGAAGGAGTAGATGAAGTTGCAGATAGGACACATGTAGATTTTGAAAAGTATCAGGGAGAGGATCAAGCTCTGAGGCATGCCACAGATGAGCTGTATAGGGCAGTTTAGTTTATTGTGCCATGTAACTGATTGTGTTCTGTTGGCCCATGTAATCGATTACATTCTGATTCAGATCACTTTAGGGCAGTACCATCAATGCCGATGCCCTTGTGGATGATATCAACATTTGCAACTAGGTAAACACCATGGAAGATGTGGAATATGAGGAGGGCTTTAGGGAAGCTTGAGAAAGGGGCTAGAATTTGGCAGCTAAGATTTAATGCCAAAAAATGCATGGTAATACATTTGGATTGCATAAACCAAAAGGAGCAAAATGGGTAGATAAGGCAATGGCAAAATCCAGAAGAATGCTTTGGTGCCTAGGGAGAGGAATAGCCACCAAGAAAGGAGTTGTGATAGTGCTTCTGTATAAGTCTTTGAGAGTTCATTTGGAGTACTGTGTACAGTTCTGGATATAAACCAGATGGAGATGGTCAAGAGGGAAGCTACTAAAACTTTCAACAGTCTACATAATAAAGCATATGGCAACAGATTTAAAGATCTCAGCATATATATACAAGAGGACAGCAGGGAAAGGGGAAATATGATAGAGAAATTTAAATACCTCCAAGAAATAAATGCACAGAAGGCAGGCCTCTTTCAATAGAAAGGAAACTCTGGAACGAGGAGTCATGGGTTGAGGGTGAAAGAGGTTAGACTCAGGAGTAATCTAAGGAAATATTTCTTTACAGAAAGGGTGGTGGATGCATGGAACAGCTTCCCTATGGAAGTAGTGGGTACAAGGACAGTATCTGAATTTAAGAGAGCATGGAACAAGCATAGTAGATGTCTGACGGGGAGGAAGGGATTATAAAGCTGAGCAGGTGATGTAGATGGAAAATTGGTTGAACTGAGTGGCTTTTATCTGCTGTTATGTTCTATGTTTCTATGAAAGGAATGGGGACAGAGAGGATGTATACTCTTTCCCTTACACTCAACCCTTTATTTCCCTCTCCTGTTACATTGCCTAAGGAAGGGCTTTTAGTAGTCCCATGTGATAAGGTGTCCCCCCTCACCACACTTAGGGCTAGAGTCATTAAGGCTTTTCTCAGATTTTGTGTCTATGGGAAAAACCATTAGTGAATTGGGTATTTAAGTAGATGTTCCCCAGAATGGAATTGGGGAACCCAAGAGCAGGTATGAGTAACAGAAGGAAATACTCCAGAGTAGGTGCAGGTTATAGAAAAACTACTTCTCCCAGATTCGTGTGAGAGAACATAGGCAAATGGAGCTCTGAGGGTAGAATTCCTGCATACAGGGTGGGTGGGTGGGGATTCCCATAAGACATGCCATACTGGGTCAGACTATGGGTCCATCAAGCCCAGTATCCTGTCTACAACAGTTACCAATCCAGGTCACAAATACCTGTCAAGTACCCAATATTAAATATAGAAACATAGAAACATAGAAGTGACGGCAGAAGAACGGCCCATCCAGTCTGCCCAGCAAGCTTTCACACCTAATTGTTTTCATACTTATCTGTTACTCTGACCGCTGAAGTCAGGGCCCTTATTGGTAACTTTTTGGTTCCAGTTCCCTTCCATCCCCACCATTGATGTAGAGAGCAGTGCTGAAGCTGCATCTAAGTGAAGTAACTAGCTAATTGGTTTGGGGTAGTAACCGCCGTAATAAGCAAGCTACTCCCATGCTTGTTTACCCTGCCTGTGCAATTCAATCCTTGTTGGTTGTCTGAATATATATCCTCTTTACATCATCCCCCCCCCCCCCCGCCGTTGAAGCAGCGAACTGCGCTGGATATGTTTTCCAAGTGAAGTATCAGGCTGCAGGTCGTGGGTTCCAGCCGTCTGGAACCCACGACCTGCAGGAGGCGCCTGCATCCAGACCATCTTCCACCTTCAGGGAGTCGCCTAAGTCCCAGCGGCCGTGTCCCTACGGGCTCCTCCTGGGGGGACTTCGGCTTCCAGGGTGAATCTCCAAATGTCCCAGCGGCTGGACTCCTAAGGGCTCCTCCCGGGGGAGTGCCGGTCTCCAGGGTGAAGATTCTTCTATCACCAGGGTCCAACGTCGTCCGTCCTCCCAGTGGGAACAGAGTCCTTGGTCGCATAGGACTCCACCATAGTCCAGTCTCTCAGCTTGCTCCGAGCCTCCGAACCGCCTCCTGGTTGGGACACTTGCTGTGGACCTCTACAGCACTCCATCCTCTGTCCCAACCGGCCCAAGGGTCCACAAACACAACAGATATGGCTAACTAATTTAAGCTTTTTCCTTATCTCTCCTCAAGAGTTTGTGCTTCTGGCTGTCTCCTTCAGGTTCAAATCAGACCGAGGACTTGAATGCCCCCTGCAATACACTGAGTCTGATGCCAAAAGCAATTTAGCTAGAAAGCAGTCCCTTCCCCACAAACACAGGCTTAGGAGGAAGGGTCTGATCTGAATTAATGGCTGACCCTTGAAAGCAGACTAAAGCTCTCACCAGTTTCTATGCTACTAATGCCAGCAAAAAGCAGTGGTATTCCCTATTGATTAATTTCTGTTTATGGACTTCTCCAAGAACGTATCCAAACCTTTTTTTTTAAACCCAACTATACAAGTTGTCTTAACCACATTCTCTGGCAACAAATTCCAGAGCTTAATTGTGCGTTGAGTGTGAGAATTTTCTCCGATTTGTTTTAATGTCCTACTTGCTAAATTCATGGAGTGCTCTCTAGTACTTAAATTATCCGACAGAATAAATAGCCAATTCACATATACCCATTCAAGTCGTTTCATGATTTTGTAGACCTCTATCATATCTCCTCTCAGCCTTCTCTTCCCCAAGCTGAACAGCCCTAACCTCTTTAGCCTTTCCTCATAGGGGAACCGTTCCATGCCCTTTATCATTTTGGTCTCCCTTCTCTGTACGTTCTCCAGTACAACTATATCATTTGAGATGTGGTGACCAGAATTGCACACAGTATTCAAGGTGTGGTCTAACCACTGATTGGCATTATGACATTCTCCATTTGCCATTCCCTTCCTAATAATTCCTAACATTGTGTTTTCTTTTTTGACCACTACAGCATACCGAGCAAACAATTTCAATTTAATATCAACTATGACCAGATCTTTCTTCTGGGTGGTAACTCTTAAAATGGAACCTAATATCGTACAGCTACAAATTGGGTTATTTTTCTCTATATGTATCACCTTGCAGTTGTCCATATTATATTTCATCTATTATATGGATGTCCAATCGTCATGTCTCGCATGGTCCTCCTGCAATTTATCACAATCCGCTTTTGATTAACATATTCTGAATAATTTTGTGTCATCTGTAGATTTGATCACCTCACTCATCGTACCTCTTTCCAGATCATTTATAAATAAATTTAAAAGCACCAGTCCAAGTACAGATCCCTGAGGCACTCCACTGTTTACCTTATTTATTTATTTGTGTGTGCGAAGTTTGGTACAAGCCTTCACACCGGTTTACAAATATAACAACTTCTTACATTAAAGGTCTTAACAATTAATATTATATATTAACAGATACACTTTGTTAACATTTATCTCTACTAACGGTAGCATGGTAACATTTAACTTTACTAACAGGCATGGTAAGTAGTAGTTAATGTTAAGCATTGTTAATGTTTTACTTGTCTGAATTTTAGGTGAAAATGGTTTCATATCTTGACGTGCATAGTTGGGAGGAAAGGGAGGGATTTGGGAGGGGTATAATGAAGTTTGAAGATGGAGGGAAGGAGGGAAATGTGGATCAGTGGGTCTGGAAGGGGTGTGGTTCAGTATTTGGGTGTGGGGGAGGTTGGACTTCATGAATCAGTTCTTGCGATTGTTTGTGAGGAATTTATTAACCAATGCCGTCTTTGTAAGTTAGTTGAAATAACCATGTTTTGAGTTGTTTTTTTGAATAGTTTAGTGTCATTTTGTAACCTTAGGTTTTCAGGTAATGAGTTCCATAGGCGAGATCCAGTTATTAAAGCTGGTCTTTCTCTAACTGTTGTGAGGCTAGCAGTTTTGACTGGGATGGTAAGCAGAGCCTTATTAGCTGATCTTGTGTTGCACTGTGAAATATGTTTTTGGAATATAGTATTTAGACATTCGTTTTCGTTGTTATGTTTTTGTGAATTATGGAAAGCAATTTGTATTCTATGTGTTTCTCTATGGGTAGCCAATGGAGATCCTTTAGTACTGGGGTGATGTGTTCAGAATTCAGATCCTTTTGTGATTTGTGAGTATTCTTGCTGTGGCGTTATGTAGTAGTTGTAGAGGGTGTGTGGATGATTTGAATAGCCCTATTAGTAGTGAATTGTAGTAGTCAAAGCTTGGGTTTGAAGAATGGTTCTGAATTCAGGTTGGTTTAGGAGTGGTTTTAGCCTCTTAAGTATTAAGAGCTTGTAGAATTCTTCTTTGGTTTTCACGGCTATGTGTTTTTTGAATCTCAATTCAAATCTATTTTCCTTTGTGAAAACAGACCATTTAATTCTACTTTGTTTCCTGGCTTTTAATTAGCTTGCACTCCACAAAAGGACATCTTCTCCTATCCCATGACATTTTAGTTTTCTTAGAAGTCTCTCATGGGGGACTTTGTCAGACACCTTCTGGAAATCCAAACACACCACATCTACTGGCTCACCTTTGTCCACATGTTTATTCACCCCTTCAAAAAAAATGAAGCAGATTTGTGAAGTAAGACTTTCGTTGGGTAAATCCATACTGGCTGTGTCCCATAAAATTCATGTCTATCTATATGTTGTGTGATTTTATTCTTTATAATAGTTTCCATGATATTTCCCGGCCCTGAAGTCAAGCTCACCAGCCTGTGGTTTCCTGGAGCATGTCTGGAGCCCTTTTTAAATATCGGGGTTACATTGGCCACCTTCCAATCTCACACAGAAAGCAGGTGGAATACTAAACAGATAGAAGTCCCTACTCAGAGACAGTCTGAATAGCAAAGTTAGCCAAGTGCAGCTGCACTACTTTGTACAGCCGGCTATCTTAAAGTTAGCCAGCTAACTATACCCAGCTAACTGTAGGAGAGCTCTTTGGCCCTACCAGACTTAGGGCCAGATTTTAAAAAGGTTACGCGCGTAACTGGGCTTGCACGCGCCTATTTACAAAAGGCCCGGCGACGCGCGTAAAACCCCGGGATACGTGTATGTCCCGGGGCTTTACTAAAGGGGTGGTCTGTGGGTGGGATGGGGCGGGGCAGGGTCAGAGGCCCCTGGCACAGTGGCCATATTTGCCGCTGTGCCAGGGATCGCGCTAGCAGTGGGTCGGCACGCGCAGCTTACTTCAGCCCCAGGGCTGAAGTAAGTTTTGCAATAAAAACCAGAAATCATCAAAGGTAGGGGGGGGGAAGGGCAGCGGAGGTAAGAGAAGGTGGGGTGGGGGGTAGGGAATGGAAGGCACTGTGGCTCGGAGTGGGCTCGGCGCGCGCAAGGTGCACAATCGTGCACTCCCTTGTGTGTGCCGACCCCGGATTTTATAACATGCGAGAGCCTGCGCACGCATGTTATAAAATCGCGCGCATATATACACCCACACGCTTCTTTTTAAAATCTACCCCATAGCCAGCTACGTCATCCTGCTAATTCTGAATATCAGTTAGCCAGCTAACTAAGAGCCAGATTCATTAAGGCTTTTCTCTCATTTTGTGTTATATAGGAAAAACCCTTATTGAATCAGGTACTAAGCTGGCTAACTCAACTCCTCCCACTTACTCCTCCTCCCTGGAACGCCACTAATGTATCCGGAAAAATTTTATCCAGATAATAAGTTAGATATATGCCTAAGTATTCATTTAGTCAGCTAACTTCTGTAAATAAATAAATAAATAACTATTGTGAGTTGCTTCAATTCTAGGCATTAGCGACATTAAATGTAAATAAATAAATAATAAACTTCAACATATGTAATAGGACGTTGAAGGGCCCTAGATAGGAGAATGCAGGGGTGGAACAGCTCCCCTATGAGGAAAGGTTGAAGAGGTCAGGGCTGTTAAGCTTGGAGAAGAGACAGCTGAGGGGGGATATGATAGAGGTCTTTAAAATCATGTGAGGTCTTGAACGAGTAGATGTGAATCAGATATTTACACTTTCGTATAATAGAAAGACTAGGGAGCACTCCATGAAGTTAGCAAGTAGCACATTTAAGACTAAGAGAAGAAAATTCTTTTTCACTCAATGCACAATTAAGCTCTGGAATTTGTTGCCAGAAGATATGGTTAGTGCAGTTAGTGTAGCTGGGTTTAAAAAAGGTTTGGATAAGTTCTTTGAGGAGAAGTCCATTAACTGCTATTAATCAAGTTGACTTAGAGAATGGCCTCTGCTATTAATTGCATCAGTAGCATGGGATCTTCTTAGTGTTTGGGTAATTGCCAGGTTCTTGTGGCCTAGTTTGGCCTCTGTTGGAAACAGGATGCTGGGCTTGATGGACCCTTGGTCTGACCCAGTATGGCAATTTCTTATGTTCTTAAGGATGCTGAGGCCAAGGAAAAATCATCAAGTGAGTTAGAGGAAAGCAGCCGAATGGAAGTGGAGGAAATGGTGAATAATTCTGGTCAATTCTTTCAGAAATTCTAGTGAAAAATTTTCTTGCACTGGATTTTCCCCGAGCCTAAATGCACAGAGGTACTTTGAGTATGGCACAGTGACTTTAGTTGATTGTGTTCCCAAACTCTGATATAACTTGCTTTGTATCAGAGCCATAGCTATGGCTGATATGGTCATGATCTTAGGTGCCATTCACCATGGGGCACCACAAGTCTCTCATACGATGTGGCTTAAAAATGCCTTTCTTTCTCCCGATATAGCCCTTGGTCCTCAGGAGTTCTGCTGCCGGGGAGAGAAGAAGATAAGCTTCTGTGCCTGCTCTTGGTGTCCCCTCCTGCCCTCTGAGCTATCTTTATAGGAGGAGGAGACAAATCATAACAAAAATACCAACCCTGCTGCTCAGTGGAGGTTGTCTGTGCAGCATTCCCTTCTTCTGCAGTCAGGAACAGCGAAGTCAAATAGGGCTGCGGGAATAATCACCGGAAGCAGAAAGCACAGCTTGCTAGCTGGAAGATGATGCATTGGCCTACCTTGTTCAACTACAACTGGAACAGTGTGGCCTGCAGGACCACAGAAGCTGCATCAGCCATCCTCCACCCAACATTCAGGAGCAGAAGAAGCAGCGGGTCCTGAAGATGCAGTATCTGTCTTCCTTCAAGAGCAACAGCAGAAGCAGTGCGCCCCGAGGCTAGGAGGAGGAAAAGTCTGGTAAACCGTGAGGCTGAAAGGGGCGGCTGCTGCTGCCACTACTCCTGCTCATTGTGCTTTGAGAGGGGAGAAGCAAGTAAGAAAGAGACAGTATGTGTGTGTTGTGTGCTTGAGCCTGTGGGGTAGAGAGACTGTATGTATGATTGAGCATGGCAGAGAGAGTCAGCTTGTGCATGTTTGTGTATTTCTGTGTATGTGATTGGCAGAGAGAGACTGCGTGTGTGTGTGCATGGCAAAAACAGATAGCCTTTAGTATGTGTGTGTGTGGGATTGAGCAAGGCAGAGAGCAACAGTGAGTGTGTACACATGTAATTTTGGCAGAGTATGTGTAATTGAGTATGTGTGTGATTGTGATTGAACATGGCAGAGAGCAAGTGTACGTGTGTGTGTGTGTATATGAGATTAAGCTTGGAAGTGTGTGTGTGTGTGTATGCTTGCATACATATATGTATGTGAGACTGAGCATGGAAAAGTGTGTGTTCAAAATTTCTACTCTTCCCCTGCTAATCAACAAATATATCATGACATCTGGAAATCAAAAGTTCCCAAGTATGGAAAGCAGGGGACATGTTTTTATCCTTATTAATTTTAATTTTTGAGTGTTTGATGTGTCAGCTGATTTGAAATATTTTTCTCTTTTTAGTATGGTTTTACTATTATGATTGTTTTATATTTCTTGATTTTGTTTGTTTCATGAGAAATGGTGATGATTCTGTTTTTCTATTGTTGCACTGCATATACAGAGTCTGACTTGTTGCAGTTTCCTGTTCTGTTTTTTTCTGCATGTTTCTATTTATACTTTATGGTCTCTTTATTCTGTATTTGAGTCTGTATTCTGTACCTATGACCGAGATGAGGTATTCTGCTAGTGTAGTTTCTCTGTAGGGATCTATAGCAGATTGGCTTATTTGGTTTTCCTTATAGAAGGGGGCGCATTGGTGTTCTAGGACCTGGTGTAATATTTGCAATGTTGTCATTTCATGTGTAGGGTTGTTACTGTTTGAATGCTGGCAGTTAGTGCTGTTTGAGTATGAGAGGCTTTCTGTATTATAATTGTAATTCAGTTTACTTATGGCTTTTTCAGGGCCAAGCCTACACCCAGCACACATTATCATAGACATGATACCATATAGGTTTCAATCATCAGTTTTGCAGAGTTGGCAACACAGCAATGCATGCAAATATGTTGCAAGTTCTTTTTCATTATTGTGTATAGGAAGAGTATGACTGGTGGTGTGGGTAGTGCAAGGTTTTAAAGGGGAGGGTGGAACTGGAAAGCAACATGCTTGGGATTTCATTTTGAAGTTCCTTTGTATGCTTTATGGTGGTGAGTTTGCACCTGCTATAAAGCAGAAGCAAAGTCTGTGGGTGTTCATGTGTCCAGGGATCCAACTGGCTCCCACATATTCAAAGAGAATCTTAAACGGGCAGTTAAGCCCGTTAAGCCTCTACATAAGGTACATTGGATATTCTTATTCTGAATCTCTTAATCTGTTCATAAGATACATCTAAAACGATTTACATGCTCATTATTCCAACATTAGAAACCTATTGGTGAACAATATTTGATGTATGGATGTATAAATATTTATTGTGAACCTTTTGATGTTCATCAACTTTAATATGTAATTTTGTACTCCAGCTAGAATTGTAAATGGAGCAAGTTATACATTTTTTATAAAGAAAAGAAGGCTCATGGTTTCAGGATCCCCATATTGGTTCTGATTGACTTAGAAGCCCAAAGGAGCAGGAAGAAACTACAGAGTAAAAATAGATTTTAAAGCCCCCTACATTTAACAGTCTCCTAGCTCGTGGTTATTTTATGTTGTATTTAGAGGAGGGCGCATTTTTTCACTTGGCCATAGGTGCCAAATGACCTGACTACAGCTCTGCTTTGTACTGAATTTTCTCTCAGCCCGAATGCCCCGGAAATATGGCAGGTGAGGCCCAAAGGTTTTAGTGATTGTGCTGTAATGCTAGAATATGATCTGTGCTTGATTTTCCCTGAGCCAGGAGTTGTGAGCTGGCTCAGGGGCTTCAGTGACTGGGTATAAACATGAAGTTACAGTTTCTGTTTTGCTTTGGTTACTGTATTTTTTTTTTCCTATCACCTGGGCTAATGCTGGTTTTGTCTCTGCCCAGGCCTGAAGGCATACATGCATCCATATGGGGCTACAGTAGGACTTACATGTTTCCAGTTTTGAGCCAAGGACCTTAGGAGTTCAGACTAGAGAACTGCAGAATGGAAGTGTTGGGAAGTATCAAGGCTGTGTTAGCGGGTTCAGACAGACTGTGGATCATGGAGACTGCACCGTACATTTGTTAGTCTCATAAAGGTATCATTTTACCCAACTACTTTGCTGTTATTTTTTTAACCAGGCTAACAGAAATAGAGAAAATGTAATTCCCAAAACAGTCCTGATTTGTCTTCCTTATTCAGGACATTTCAGATCCAAACTCAAGATCCTTAAAAGGTAGTATAATTCTTGAGCTCACTAACTGGTTCTTTTTATTGGTTAGAAAGCAACAGAGAAGAAAGAGGAAAATCTGGCTTTTTGATGGATTTGTTTGAAATATAGTGGTATTCTGAGCACTTTCAGCAGTTGGTTTGCCAACCTAGCTAACATATATAAAAACAACAGTTTCTGGAATATGAAACCGTAAACATCTTAAACTAATCCATTCAGAAAATCATATAGCCTTCATAAATTCTGAGAAAGATAAATTGTTCTATGTGAGAAAAATTAAAAAATAAAATGGTACAAAAATATTTTATCATCATCTGAATGTTTAAATTTGTAAGTTAAATTTACTATACTTGGAAATGTTTTGTACTTGGCTTGGACAAATTATTTAAAGCTTGCTCCCCGAGGTTTAACTGTTAAAAACTCTGTAAAGTGAGTCCAACTTTGACTACAGACTGCTGGCACGGAGAAACATACCATTTGTCTCTCCCACCCAATCCATTTACTGTTCCCAAATGTTGGATTATTCTGTTATAGTTTTTGTACTGTCCCATTCAGTCAGTTGGACAACTTCACATTTAGCTTGAGTGAGACCCTCCGTATTGAGCTGAAGAAGGCAGGGACTGCTTAGATCTGAAAAGTTCCAGTACGTTTGGTTGGTTTTCATGAACAATTAGTGTTTATCATGGTTAACATTTGCATCAGTTGATTAACCATGACCTCCCAGGCAGATGGTGCCTTCAGTTCCAACTCCCTCTCATTATTTAGTTATTTTATTTAAAAATGTTTGTTTACAGCTTTTACAAAATAAAATTGGTCAAAACGGTCATTAATCATTTGCCTCACCTTCACTCTGCCGCTGAAGGTTTCTCTCTGCTGCGTGTTTCTGGAAAGAGTGAGAGGATGCTAAGACATGCAGGCTCAAGGACATTACTGCAAATCCTTCTGCAACACCATCCAGCTCCTGTCTTGATTGATTCTCCTGAATCTATCCTAACTGCCTTTGAGCTGGACATGTTGACTTCTAAGTCAACATATTTCAAATGGATTTGTCTAACACCGCCCCCTGTAAATGTGGTGCCCCTTTACAGACTGCAGACATTGTTACAGAATGCCCTATTTTCCATGGCTCTGGCAATCTCTCTCTGCTGAATGGCCTAACCCAAGCTTGACTTTCATTTGCTCCATTTAAAATATGACTTTGTTTCTGTCACGTGAATATAAAGATATTTATTGAAGGGAAAGTGGCCAAAAAAGTGCAAATTACCTCAACAGTGTTTCACTGTGGACATTCAAGGACAAGTGATATACCAGCAAACATATATAACCCCAAAAACTGGCAGTAAAAGACCAAGAAAAAAGTGTGCCGCACACTTACCTGAACAGAAAACCACAATAAGGGGATAAACTCCATTATATAATATCCTTTAAAGGATAAAAAGCCAGGTCACATTCTTGAAGCAAAACTGTAAATGCAGTTTAGCCAAGCTAGTGCAAGGTATTTAAAATCATAGCTGACAAAAACATCCAAACTGTGTCCTTATAAAAGTGTCCATAAATTTTTTCAAAAAACTGTGCTTCTCAAGTGCTCCCCCACAGGTATAAGATTAAACTATACAAAAACTTTGTTTATAAACCAAGAACACCCCCAACCTTACATCCAATAGGACTTAAAATCCAGAAAAAAATGAGTTGTCAAAATGATGGGACAGACGATGAAATGCTAAGAGAAATCAGGGAAGCTACCAATTGGCAATGCAGTGGTAAATGGAGATTTCAATTACCCCAATACTGACTGGGTAAATGTAACATCAGCACAAGTTAGAGAGGTAAAATTCCTGGATGTAATAAATGATTGCTTCATGGAGAAATTGGTTCAAGAAAACTGAGAGAGGGAGCTATTTTAGATCTTAGTAGAAATTAGGATTTGCTGAGAGAGGAACGGTGGTGGGGCCATTTGGCAATAGTGATCATAACATGATCAAATTTGAACTAATGATTGGAAGGGGGACAATAAGTAAATCTACAGCTCTAACACTTAACTTTCAATAGGGAAACTTTGATAAAATGAGGAAAATAAAAAAGAACCTGAAAGGAGTGTGCAACAGATGTGGATATTATTTAAAAATATCATCTTAGAAGCATAGTCCAGATGTATTCTACGCATTAACAATTACCGGCATGGTTAAAAGGTCAGGTGAAAGAGGCTATTTTAGCCAAAAAAAACTTCCTTAAAAAATTGGAAGACGGATCCATCTGAAGAAAATAGGAAAAAGCATAAGCATTGACAAGATAATTGTAAAACATTGGTAAGAGAATTTGAAACAAAGTTGGCCGTAGGGCAAAGACTCATAATAAAAACGTTTTAAAATATATTTGAAGCAGGAAACCTGCGAGGGAGTCAGTTGGAGCATTAGATGATCAAGGGGTTAAAGGGGCACTTAAGGAATATAAGGCCATTGCGGAAAGACTAAATAAATTATTTGCTTCCATGTTTGCTAATGAGGATTTTGGGGAAATACCAGATTTGGAGATTGTTTTCAAGGGTGATGATTTGGATGAATTCAACCAAATCACGTGAACTTGGAAAATGTAGTAGGCCAGACTGAGAAACTAAAGAGCAGCAAATCACCTGGACTGGAATGTATACACCCAGAGTTCTGAAAGAACTCAAAAATAAAATTTCAGAACTATTAGTAAAAATGTGTAACCTATCTTTAAAATCTTCCATGGTACCTGAAGCCTGGAGGGTGGCCAATGAAACCCCAATGTTTAAAAAAGGGCTCCAGGAGTGATCCGGAAACTACAGATGGGTGAGTCTGAATTCAGTACTGGAAAAATGGTAGAAACCTATTCTAAAGAACAAAATGACAGAATATATAGATAGATGTGTTTTAATGGAACATAATCAGCATGGATTTACCTAATTTGCCTCACAAATCTAGTTTTTTGAAGGGGTTAATAAACAAGTGGATAAAGGTGAACCGATAAATGTAGTGTATTTGGAGTTTCAGAAGGCATTTGACAGAGAACTTCATGAGAGGCCTCTAGAAAACTAAAAAGTCATGGGATAAGGAGGCAATATCCTTTGTGGATTATAAACTGTTTAAAAGACAGGAAAACAGCAGGATTAAATGGTCAGTTTTCACAATGAAAAAGGAAACAGTGGAGTGCCTCAGGTATCTGTACTTGGACTGGTGCTTTTCAGTATATTTATAAATGATCTGGAAAGGGATACAACGAGTAAGGTGATCAAATTTGTAGATGACACAAAATTATTCAGAGTAGTTAACTCATATGCAGATTGTGATAAATTGCAGGAGGACCTTGCAAGACTGGAAGATTAGGCATCCAAATGGAAGATGAAATTTATGTGGATAAGTGCAAGGTGATGCATATAGGTAAAAATAACCCATGCTTTATTTGCACGATATTGGATTTCATATTAGGAGTTACCACCCAGGAAAAAGATCTAGGTATCATAGTGGATAATTCATTGAAATCATTAGCTCAATGTGCTGTGGCGGTCAAAAAAGCAAACAGAATGTTAGGAATTATTAGGAAGGGAATGGACAAGAGGGAAGCTACTAAAACTTTCAACAATCTGTTCATTATAGTGAATTAGCACAGTCTGCTGTCAGTTTCATTTAGTTTATTAAATTTGTTTAGTCACATTACTTTACAAATTAATCAAAGCAATGTACATTTAAAAATGAAGAAATACAGATAAAACAATATAAATCTAACAAAATATTCATCATAAAACAAATTAAAACAGTGAAAAAAAGAATATTAATCAAACTTAAAACAATAAAGTGATAAAATAATCAAAAAGGTGACAGGATTGTGAACAAAAGTCTCAAACTATGTTAAATCTCACCTGCTCTGATAAAGAGCCATGCTTTAAGGCCCTTTCTAAAAATACAGAATTCTTTTTCAGAGAAAAAGGAAGGGTGTTGCAGAAATTTGGTGCAAGATAGGAGAAACACATCTCTCTTGTGTGTTCCAGGAATTTCTTTAACATTTTGAAAAATATCAGTATGTCAATGGGTTCACTTCCATGTTGCCCCTTTATGGAGAAAGCTGTGCAGCAGTTCAACAAGTGTTGCCTTTTGTGAAAGAACATGTCAAGGAAGATGAACATTCCCAAAAATGAACTAAAGTCATCTTCAGAGGTTGGTTCAGGGACATTATAGCTTGCCTTTACCTCATCTTCCTTTTGATAGATTCCTGAAGCATCAATGTGATAACCCCAAAAAGTGTCACTAGTAGTCCTAATTTTACATTTATCTTTATTTGAATGCTTGACTTCTCAAATCATTGTAGGATTTCCCAGAGTCACACAGAGTTTATGCTTTGATGCTCCTATGACCAAGACATCATTAAAATAAAGTGAAACCCCAGGAATTCTAGTCAACAATGTTTCTGTGAAGCATTGAAAGATGCCTGGTGCAACAGATTCCAATTTAGAGACATTTTGACTTGGAAGGCTCCATGATCGGTAATGATTGCCTGGGTGGCTGTAGCTTCTTCATCCACAAACAGCTGCTCGTAGACTTGTACAAGTTCAAGATTTGCAAAGCCCTTCCCTCCAGCAAGGGTTGTGAGTAGTTGGTTAACAGGTTTGGGGTTTGGGTGATCTTTAAGCGCCTTGTTAACAATGCATTTATAATCTTCATAGATATATTTAGTGTGGCCCCTTTTGTGTGTCTAATTGTTTCAAGAATATGTTGTGTTATGAGTTACTCAAGCTCTGCTTGATTTTAGGACGTAGTGCAAAAGGCATATTTCTGGCCTTCAGGTGAATGGGTGCAATGTCTGGGTCCAGGTGGAATGATACTGATAGTCCTTGTAAGCTCCCAGATCCTCAGAGAGCACCTGAGGGAATTCATCCATGATGCCCTTGAGATGCTCATGAAAAGGACCCCATGGATACTGATTCCTAAAGGTGTGAACCATTTCCTTCCTAAGATGCTCTTGTGTTTACCGCACATGACTGAATAGTAATGAACTCTAAAAAGAGCCTTAGCATGCACTTATACATAACCCCTCTTCGGTTTTCTGCCAGAATTAAGGGGCCACACAGTCACCAGGCCAATCTCACTATCCTGGACTTCTCTCTTCATTCATCACTCCACTGGAGTGTTGAGGTTCCACCAGTGGGGGATGAGGACAAGCCTCCGAGGACCAAGGTATATGATTGGTGGGGATCAATAAATAGTATCTCAATCTTTTACACAGTGGTGCTCATTTCAGTAGATCTCAAGAAAGAGCAGGCAAGAAATTTGAAGTGGTGTTCAAAAACAAATTTACTGTAACTAAGAAGAACGTGATCAAAACCAGAAATGGCAAAAATCACAAAATGGAAATAAAAATTTGTGATACAGATGGGATGAAATTTCCAAGTGCCTTAGTCTCTTCCTTTTTCTAGCCTCTGAATCAATGTCCTTTCCCGATGGCAGGAAAGAGGCAAAAATTCTGTTCTCCAAAAAGTGGGTAGGAATGTGGTGGCAAAAAAACTTCCTCCCATCCAAGAATAGAGGAGTTCTTACTTCTGGCAACTACAGTGCCCATTTTAACTGGAATCAGGGCACTCTATCCCAATCCCCTCAAGCAGATGGGGTAAAGACCCTTCTGAGCTGGGAGCAGGTCAAAAACAAAAACCCCTCTCTCAAAAGGCTAAAGCTATCTTCTTCTCTTCAAACAGGACTGAAGGCACTGGCAAGTAAGGCAAAGTTCCACCCCTCTGGTATAGGCTATAGGGGCCTGAATTTGGGGAACCACCAACACTACTCCACTCCTTTCAAAAACCAAGACTGCAGCCAATCACACATTGCATGTGCTCCACCCAAGTTATATAGGGGGAGCCTGACCAATCCCAGTACTCAGGATGGGGAAGTCTCTTAGGGATGGGCAAAAGTGCCTAAAAATGGAAAAAAGATTGGTAAGGGAACTAACTACCCCTTACATATAATTCAGCTCCTTGTGAGCTCAGCATTCTGTCCATTGTATTCATGAAGGTTGCAGTTTAGGGTGGACAACTTGGAAGGATTGTGAGTAGGGAACAACTCCTTTTGTTTTCACTGATAACTGGCACACCAGACCCAGAGTCAGCTTCCATTTTGCTTTCATGACCATTGATATAGACTATTATTAACACTTCCAAATTCTGTCACTCCATGTTCTGCACAGTTTAGATGTGATATAGTTTCCCAATCTCATTACTCACTGCTTTCTCAAGCATGTTTGTTTGTGAATCAAGGTCCTTATTGTTTCCCCTATGAGTTCTGATCTGCAAACTCGCTCCATATGGCCTTTCATTTTGCACAGATGGCATTCTGCCCCTTTAAATCTGCATACAGATCATCAGTGCAGTTGGCAGCTCAAACACGAGTTTGGAAGCATAGTTGCTTGAGTTGGCTGCTGAGTGACTTTCTTATTGTGACTGACAATGTCCACATTGGTTGCTGTATTTTGGATATTTTTTTGTGTGCTGCAACCCCATTTCAGTTGCCAAAGCCTTTTCTTGTGCTGATGCAAAGGTCAGGTTTGACTCAGCAAGGAGATGGCACTGAAGAACTTCATTCCCAGTCCCACAGACTTAGACGGTCATGAAACATGCTTAAGAATTTGCTGAATTTGTAGTGCTCTGAACTTCCGCGCAGCTCAACTATATCAGTGATAATGGTCCCATTCCAACCTCGATTCTATTTGTGGAATTGAAACTTTTGCACAATGATGGATAGAGAACGTGAGAAATAGGCTTTTAGCAGCGCTATGATCTTCTCATATGTCTTAATGTTTGGCAATGCTGGCGAGACCAGCGAACGTATAATGGAGTATGTTTTTCCCCACATTGAGTCAAGAGAACAGTTTATTTGTGTTCAGGGATCTCAGTCTTATTTGCTTCCATATGGAATGTTGGTCTCTCTTCATCAGACTCCCGGGCTGAAGGTGAGCATGTGAGTGGTGGCTGATCATGCTGGCTTTATCGACCAAAAACTGCACACTCTTGCCTGTGCATATCAGCAGCAGCAGAATCCCACGTCACCAGAAAATGGGTGTAGAATATTAGATGACATCAGCGGATAGCAATGAACTTTCATTATTTACACCAGTACCCAGTTAGGGAAGCTGCATTACCAGCAAAAGTAAAAGACAGGAACCAAAACTAAGAGGGGAGGGGAGGGGGCGGGTCCTAGTACAGGACCTGAATATTCCATAAAACTAGAGCGCCCCCCTGCTGCAGACATAACAGTTGCCCTGGCTCTGCTTGTTACATAAAAGATGTACAGGGGTTCTTGTCTGTAGAGGGGTGGGAACAGGAATTATCTCCAAGACCTTTTTATGAAAAGTTACACACACATGGATTACCTCCAGATGCTTTCATAAATGAGACACTAAAAACTAAGTTGTGGTTCTCCAAAATTGCTTATTTAATGGAAGTAACTGATAGTTTTTCCTTCTGCTTGTAAATATTCATCTGTATGGCTCCTTTGTACTAGAAGCCCGATATTTTAGTAGCAGAAACTACTTGAAAGGGTAGGCTCGTCCTTTCTTCCAACACTGTCGCCAGCTATTGCCCACTCATTGAGATTTTTCCATGAGACTATTACCTTCCATCCAACTTCTTAGACTGTAAATCCAGACTTATTTCTCCTTTCAGTGTGATGTTTCTTCGGGCAGAATATCTTTCTCTCCTCTCATAAGGGACAGATCTCCAATTTACATCTTAAGGATCAAACACTTCTAAAATTCTGCTTCATGACCTTCCCTGTTCCATGGGGAAAGGATCGAACTGTTTAAAGGGAAGGATTCAACCCTGTTTCAGTTTTCACTAGGATGCAGTATACAAAATCTCTCCATATATTAGGAAAACCTGGAACCTCTTTCAGGGCAGGTTCCAAACTCTCCTCTGACTATTCTTATAGCGGTCTCTGCATCCCTCTCTTTGCAGAAATCAAAATTCCTAACACACAAGATATAGTCAGAACAGGGTTATACTGTTTTTGTGCTAAAGAATATATTCCACTTTTGTTAGTAAGGCAACAGGGTCTTACAATAGTTTGCATACATAATTCATACAAAATAAAATGATATAGCTACAAGAAACTAAATTTCATATTAAGTAGAGCCAACCAACCAGACACTCAACTAATTGTTCAATCCAATATTTAATAATATTCAACCGTGGAAAATTAATGTTCTTCTCTTATTTGGTCATAAGCTTCTATGTATTTTGAATAAATTTTTGTTCTATATTCTCCTTTTAAGAGCATCTCTCTCTATATATATTGACCTGAATGAGTATCTCTCTTTAAATCAGTTTTCATCAAGAGTTCCATGAGCATCTCTAAGGGTTCCACACAATTTTATAAATAGTAGGAGAGAAGTAGGGAGAGAGTGTGGGAGTGTCACAGAATTTCACAATATATTATGATAGGCTTCCTTAATCAAAAAAAAAGTTTTGAAAGCCACTGCTTCAAATGTTGTTTCTGATTATTTGCTTTTAAATGTTTGACTTGTAATGAGGTTGTTGTTTGCTATTGGCAACCCTTTGAAAAAGTGTGAGACAATGTCAGGAAAATTTGCTGCTCTATTCGTCTACCAATTTTGACTTAATAAAGGACCATTTTAGACTCTTTTTTTTTTTTGCCTTTTGTTCTGACATTATCTAATGCATACAAGGAGTTTCCTTGAATGCTTGCTTGCTTCTTGCTGGTAGTTTTTGCTCCTCTGGAGCATCTTAGCTACTACTCTTCCATCTCCTGTGGTGAACTGCAAATTACCACCAGAATCTGTCTGGTCCACATCATGACTTACACAACACATTAAGTGTTATCAGGTCATTATGTCAACAGGGCAGAATGGATCCAGGGGAATTGAGGGATCAGGGGCTTGATTCCCCTCTCTACCTCTACAACAGATTTTCACCTTTGATCCAGGCATATGTTTGTAGTTTCTGATCAAGGAGATCTTAACTGTTTTCCTTCGCTTAGTTGGATACCTTTTGTTTTCATAAAATAGTTTAACAAGGGCTTCCCAAGAGCTGCCTGGAGCAAACTCTAGCACCTTTGGCCTTAATTTCCTTCATTTGTTACACAGTCTGATTCACTAAGAAGGCTTTTCTTCCCTTCTATGTCTATAGGAAAAAAGCTTAGTCAATCAGATCATAAATCTTTTTCAAAATTCTAACCCAGACCAGTTTTAGGTAGAATAATTTAATCATGTGGCTCCAACTTTTTACAATTAATCTCCCCTGCTCCTTGGGTTGAGGGTAGGGGGAAAGACAGCCATTGAAATGAACTACAACATGAAGAGGCAGACTAACATGAGCTGCCACAGCAAGGGCAGAAAGGTTATTGGACCTCCTACTTTGAAGGTGATCAGCCTGTTCTGTACAGATAAAATTGAGAGTTTCAGATTAGGGGGATTGCATATAACAAACCCTTGAACCTTACTGCTGAATTACAATTAAATATCACTTCACAAACAATGAGAAAGTCCTAAATTGTAGAACGTTAAAGGAGAAATTTGTGTTGGAAAGGTTTTGAAAGAGAGTCTCAGCAAACAAATAGATCCTTACACTGACTGCAAGGTGGTTCAAAACCCTTCAGCATTTGATTTTTAGAGCAGAAGAAACAAGATCAGGCAGGATAGGAGAGCTTATACTCAGGGTTGTTGCTAGGTACTTAGATCCAGGGCACGGGCCCAGAGATCCTTCCCATCCATATTTAGCTCCTCTACAGACTTTGATAATTAAACTGAACATACGGGGCAATTGTGATATAGGATTTCCACTTCCTTACCTGACTCCCCTCAACATTATCTGCCGACTCCTCCCCTCCCTTCTTACACCCATTTTCCAGCCCAACTTCTTGCTGGTAGTTTTTGCTCCTCTGGAGCATCTTAGCTACTACTCTTCCATCTCCTGTGGTGAACTGCATATTACCACCAGAATCTGTCTGGTCCACATCATGACTTACACAACACATATTAAGTGTTATCACCCCCACCCAATCTCCTAGTTCCTAATCTTCCCCCAGTCCTCACTCAGTCTGTCCCTACTCTCCCCATTGTACTGCCCAAACTATAAGAACCTATTGTTCCTGTTCCCCGTTCCCACCCCTTCAATTCCCCCACAATTCTCATTTCCTCACACTGCTCCTGTCTCATTTCCCCACTACCCCCACCCAACAGTGGCAGAGCTAGGCTATTTCCCCTTATAACTCATCTGTGAGGCAGTGCCCCTAGTGTTCCCCTATTTATCTGTGGAGGACCAGGCTAGACACCTGGTCCATCTTAAATTCCTTAAGGAGAGTATGCTCTATGGGTGGGATCCTGCTGGGCACGTGGGGGCTTAGAGGCCAGAGACTGGGAAATAAGACTAGGATTCAGGTGGGATTAACCAGACCAGGTCCAGGCCTCCAGGAGGAATGCAGTTCCTGTAATGAAATACTGTCCAAACACTGAGCTGAGATGAAGCTGAACTGTGGATACTGAGGGAAACAGTTGTGAACTGTAAGTAAAGAGAGTACATTGTTCTGAAGGGAAGACAGTGTAATGTTGTGCATGTGTGAAACTGTAATAAAGGTATACTGTTTTAAGCAAGGCTGGAATTAGACTAGTTTGTCCTCAGCCTATTCCCTTTTTCATCCATTCCCATGTCCCCTAGGAAGGAGAGAAGAGGGAATGGGGAGGGGTGAGAGTAGTAGGTAAGAGATGAAAAGAGGGAGATGGGGACTGGAGGAGGAAAGGTGAAATCTAGCTGTGAGAGGATAGAGAAGCACAGAAGAAAGAAATGGATAAAGGGAAAGATCAATGTCAGAGACAGATATAAGGAAAGAAGAGAACAAGGCAGGAGGAGAGAGAAGAAATGGGAAATGAAAATGACTTCAAAGACCAACAAGAGGAAAGTGAGAGACCAGGACCACCCTGATTACAATAAATAAAACACTCAGAAAAGTTAGGAAAACATGTTTCAATCTTCGTGTTTTAGTGATTAGATTATGTCAACTTTGGGAATGTGAATTTGTTGTATTTTTGTATTTTGATGAGTATCAGAGAAGTATCTCTCTGGTTTTGTGGGGCATATAGGCCTGGTTTCTCAGGGTTTCCATTTCAGTTTTAGTCTGCATGTTTCTCTCCCCATCTACCTACCTCTTTCTCTCATCCCTTCAACAGCTCCAGCTCCTTCTGTCACTCATCCCTTTTCTTCTGCCCCCACCCAATCTCCTATTCCCACTTTCACTTCCTCCCCAGCTCCCCCATTTCCACCATCTCTGATTCCCTTCACAGTTCCTGTCCCTTTCAACATAAGTACCATGCTGGTCAGGCAGTAATGATTCATCAAGCCCAGCATCCTGCCTCTGATAGAGGACAATCTAGGTCTTTTGGAAATATCAGGAAGATCACTTCCATCTGCTCATTCCCAGATTTCCTGTCTCTCATTTCCTCCCTTTCCATTGCCTCTCAAACTCTCTCCAGCCCCTCCAGGTTCTTTGCGCCATTTCTCCACCCCTCCCCCACCTTTTTGAACTATCTCACACCCCTAGCCCATCTAATAGCCCCCCCTACTCACACCTCCCACCAAATCACCTCGTCACTGCATCCCTGCGTATCCCATCCAGTCCCTGACCCTACTGTTCCACGTGATCCCGGAGTCTCTTTCTGCTTTACCACACAATCCTCTCTCATCTCTCCCCTCATCCTTCCCTTCTTCCTTCTGCCTTTCCCTCTCATCTCTGATCTCTCTCCTTTCTTCCTTCTCTCTTACTACCAACTTCCCCTCCATTTTCTCCCCTTCCTCCTATTGCTGTCATCCCCTATATCTCCCCTTCCCCCAACCTATGAACCACCTCCCGCTCTTTCGCATCTTTCTCTTCCCCCTCCCATCTTCTTCTTTTTATTTCTCTTCTTCCCTTCCCAAACCTACCTCACTTTCATTTACTGCCTCCATTTTAATATATTTTTCTACTTCCTTTCTTCCTGCTTAGCCACCCCAAGTTCCTGACTTGGGTATGTGTGTGTCAGGGGGAAGGTCGGATTGGCTCAGTTCAACACACAGTACTAGAGGCACTCTGTGGTGCCTGATTTGCAGCTCTGTCAGAGAAATTGCGGCAATGCAAGCAGCAGGGACTGCAAGCATGCTCAGTGCTGCTTGTCTCCATGGCCCCTCCCCCTCCTGCCAGCACACTTCCTGTTTCAATAGTAGAAGTGCAGTGTAGCAGCAGTGAGCATGCTCAGAGTCTCCGCAACCTGCACTGCAACAATTAATCTGTGTCTATGCTGCTGATAGAGCTGCAAAGCAGGCAGTATGGAGCACCTCTACCACTGTCTGCTGAGCTGAACCCACCCTCCCCACTCTGACAAAGGAGTGACAAAAAGCATGGTTGAGGGGTAAGAGAAGGAGGAAATCTTTTCACTGGTGAAGTGCACATGAATCAGAGGATAAACTACTTTTTTACCACAACAAAAAGACTCTGGGCACTGTTCATCAGACTCTTAGCACTGCTCAACAGATTCGGGGCACAGGCCCCATGTACCCAAACCTAACAAAGCCACTTTGTATTCTATTTGCCGCACTGATGCGTTTAGACTCGTATATTAATGTTTCCTCTAAAGATAATTGTTCATTTAAATGAATCCATTAAAGCCCTGGCTGGGAAACGGGATTCTGATGTCAAAGATATGACATGTTGAGTGAACTGGATAAAGAACTTAAGGATCTCAAAATGGTTAATGCTTCTTTGGTGAAAGATAAGACTTTTGTTCATAGATGCTTGGAGCAATGCCATCTCATCAGCTGAACCTACATTTTCTGAAATTTCTAAAATTGCTTCTTTATCTCCTGTTGAAATTTTTGAAAAATATTTAAGGCAGGTTCTTTTAATGTTGGTGGAGAAAATTCTTCCCCTACATAGGATTTATTTTCTTCCAAAGAAGAGGAGGTCAATCGCTGATGTAGATCTATCTAAAGATCCAGCCAGAGAAAACATGAATTCATTTGAGCTTCTTCAGCGTTCTGATAATGAAGAGTCTAATAGAGGCACTCTGTTTCTTTTGTGTTCAAGCAAGATCTAGACAAATATTTATCATTTTATATTTTCAGAAAGCCTCTGTAGAATTTGAGGCAGTGCATCTGGGTTTTTCCTGATGTCCCTAAACTTACCCTGGAAAGAAGAGAGAAGTTTTTGTCAACAAGGAGGAGACACGGTCTCTTGGAGCATCTGTTGCCCTTGGTGGTTCACGGGCGAAGCCCGTGGACTGCCGCGCTTGCCCCCTGCCAGGACCCCCAAGGACGTTGCTTGCCACCTGTCCAGAACCACCAGGTTTCCGGACACATCCATAGTCTTCTGTGCGGCAAACACCGCTGCTGGTTCCTGCCCAGCGCCGACCTCATTAAGCATGCACCTCAAACTAAAATTTAAAGGGGCTGCAGTGGGAGAACCCCATAGCCCCCATTGATGACATCAGCCAGCTAAGGCCTATAAAAGGCTTCTAAACCTTGACTTCAGCATCTCTGCAATAGATCAACTCCTTTGTGTTCCTGGTTCCTGTTCCTTGCTTTCTGATTCTGCTGGTTGTCATTCCTGAGTTCCTATGTTCTGTTCCTGGTTCCTTGGCAGTCTGGTTTTTCTTCTGAGTCCTTGTCTTCGTGGTTAGTCTCCCCTTCGTTTGTCTTCAGCATCTTGTCTTGCTCCTATGGTCCCTCGTCCTCCTCTCTCCTCTGTTCCTTATTTCATTGGATTGGACTTCTGGCTTGACTTGGATTGGACCTAGATGCAGCTTGACTTCCGCCTGCCACTGACCACTGCTTGTTCACCGCTACTGATTGAACTCTACCTGCTTTGACCACTGCCTGAACTACAACACTATGTGAACTCCACCTGCCTCTGACCACAGCCTGTACCTGTCTCCATTTGCCTGCTGCCTGTCCTCACCACTGCTTTCTCCTTTCTGGCCTGCAACCTCTTCTACGTGATGGATCTTCATCTCCACAGAGGCCCACGCTTAAGTCCAGCCAGGCCCAGCACCCGAGGGCTCAACCTAAGGGGAACGAGAGCTGGTATTGGTGAAGCTCCAGTTGGGCCTCTGCTCCAGCCAGCTCTGCCCACCAATGGCAATTCTACCTCGACCTAAGTGTCCACTTCTGCAACATCATCCTTTTTGTCTATTATTCCTGTAAATGTTTGGTTACTTATGCTTCAATTAATTATGTGCTTTTTGTTCTTGAACAACTTCAGTCTTTTCTGGACAATGGAGAAGCTTAGTGTTCTGCCCACATTTGAGAATAGGACTGGTTGAATTGAGCAGTATTAGTTTATATCCAAGCTTTCCTTTAATGCTTTATTCTTTTTAATTTTTTCCTTTTTATTATTCTCTCTCTTTACATCTCTTTTCTTTCTCCTCCCCTCTATTCTAATGTGTCGTGGGATATTTTTGCTGAGGCTTCTTAAATTTGTTTTTTTCTTTTTTATATGACTATCTCTGCGAGTTGATTGTATGTGCTATTGCTGTATTGGAAACCCTGTTTTTTTTTTTTGTTGTTGCAGTGCTCTCTAGTGAAGATTTGATGACCCTCGGAGTGAGTTCTCTCAACCTAGCAAAGCTAGATTGAGAGAACACTGCACAAATCTCATCTTTGGGTGAGCTTCCTCACTCCGAGGGTCATCAAATCTTCACTAGAGAGCACTGTTCTGTTTGTTCGTCTCACTTTGAATGTCAAAGTGGCCCCTAACCCCTACACTAATTCCTAAACCTCACTTCGAATTACTACATGGGCCTCCCATAGGGATATAAATACCTATCTAGTGTGAGGGCATTATGGCTAGTCAGTCTCTCTCTCTCTCTCTCTTCCCCCCCCCCTCCCCCCAGGAGCCTCAAACCCAGCATCCACAGAACACATCACAACAGGTGATTAAGCTATCGCACAGCTTAACACTCCTGAAAAAGTTGTAATTAAAGCCATGCGATAGGGCTTCGCAAAATGGTAAATCCCACCCCTAACTCCTCCTCTTTTTTGGATTTGCATCGCACCATACGATATGGTGCTATTGCATGCGATAAGCCCTTAATGCATGCGAAAACACCTTAGCGCATTTTGATAAATGAGGGGATTTGTCTTATGGAATATTGTGAAATTGAATAAATATAAAGTGAAAAAAAAAAAGACAGTAAAGCTGTAAATTTCTAATTACAGATATAATGCACATTAAATTCAAACTAGATTATTGTTGGCAGCCATCAAGCATCTACAGACTTGAATTGTGGTTCAGGGAGTTCTTGGGGTGGCAAAACAAGTAAAGCTGAACAAGGATCAGGTTTAACAGGGAGCTATAATTTTTGGTCTGAATAATAATCTCATCGTGCAACTGGCTAAGCAATTGGCATTTTTAAGAACTTTTTTTTTTTTTGCAGATAGCATTTATTCCATATGGTTTCTCTGCGGTTTCTGCTCAAGTTCTGCACTAGTGTTAACTAAAATTGCTTTCTTCTTAATTTGTCAGCTGTGGCTGCTTTGAAAGTGATGTATTCTGTTTCTCATGTCTTACTTTTCTAACTAGCTGCAGCTTGCTGACTTAGCAAAGTGTTTCCTTACCATCTGGCTGCATGGCTTATGTACATACTGCTACCTATCCGATGAGCTGAATGATAGAAAACTGAGTCACTCATGCTAGATCATGTTGCAGTGATATCCGGCAGGTCTTTCAGCAATCATTAAGATCATGTAAGGAGTAACCTGAGAAGAATGGCAGTGATTACTTGCCAGCACAAGCTGGACAAATAATCCTCTCTTCCTGCATTTATGCTTTCAATAGAAGCTCTTAGCGAAATCTAAATATAAAGACAAATATACGAAGCATTTTTCCCATAGACACAAAGGTCCTGAATCGCTAAGACTTTTCTCCTGTCCTGTGTCCACAGCAAAAGATATTGAGGAGTCAGTCCCAAAATGAAAGAAACCCTTAAGTGCAGGGCAATCCAAATTTTAGCCAATGTGACACAATTTTAACACTTGAAAATTAACATGGCCCCAGAGAATTTTATAATTTTTTGAGGAATGTACTGTATTAGTTAACAGGCTTACAAGATGTGTATTTTATATGATGTATATTTTAATTTTATTTGTATGAATGTTTATCTATAGTTATGATTTAACTTTCATTTTTTAATTTGAATTTTTATCTTTTATTTACTGCTTTTTATGTCATATGATAAATGACACTATGTATGTCAAAGTGTAAGTTGCCTAGACCTATGGATTATGCGACTGAAACAATTTTTTAAATAAATTAAATTGTGCTGACTTTTATTAAGAAAATGAATCAAAGTAGGACTGGGGCCATACTGATGGCCCAGTGGCAGTGCTGTCTTATGGAGGGCCTGGACTTGATTTCTGTGCTATGCTCAAAGAAGTGGACCCTTGGCCCGACGATGACTGATTAGGCCACCGTCGGTAGGCGAGGCCGATCCTCGGAGTTGAAAGTAGGAATGAAGAAGATCTGGATGCAGGCGCCTCCTGCTGGTCGTATAATCCAGATGCTGGCGCCTCCAGCTGGTCGAGACAACAATAGCTGACGCCTTCAGCGGGTCGAGGAACCAACCCCGAGGATCTCTTAAAGAAGTCCAATCCAGTAGTCGTGAGCCAGAGAGGTCCACAGCCAGTCCAGGAATCAAGAGCCAGAGATATCCGCAGCCAGTCCAGGAATCAAGAGCCAGAGATATCCACAGCCAGTCCAGGAATCAAGAGCCAGAGATATCCGCAGCCAGTCCAGGAATCAAGAGCCAGAGGTATCCGCAGCCAGTCCAGGAATCAAGAGCCAGAGAAGGTACGACGCTAAGCCAGGGATCGAGGAACCAGAGGTAACGTCAGCCGGACCAGGAACCAACACAGGAAGACAACCAGGAACCAGGAACAGAACAACGCAGGAGCCAAGAAGTCAAGGCAAGGTCTGGAGGTCCAGACCTTGCTTAAGGACCGCAGGAAGGAACCAGCTCACAACCTGTGAGTGTTCCTTTAAATTTAGGGCCAGAGCTGCCCGGGCGGCCCTAGCAGAAGTCAGGGGGCGGGGCGAAACACCGCGGCCATCTTGAATTAGCAGCGGCAGCTGCTGCTGAGGAGCCCGACTGATCCGTCTCAGGGCCGGCGGTCCGACTGGCCCCTGGGGATGGCGGTAAGTCCTGGTCGCGGCTTGCCGAGGCCGGAATTCATAACATTCTGGCTCCAGTCTTCTGCTCCCTTGGTCAGACCAGGCAACGTAGGCAGTGCCCATATCCCTGCAAGGTAGGAAGAACCCACCTTTATGTACTGGCTACTAATTTATGCAGTCATTTTCCCTCTACATTGGTTGTATCTATTTCTAATTCCCTGGATGGAACCCTAAAATTGAAGGATTTTTCACCTGTATCAAATGCTGAAATCCTACAGATTATAACAAATCTGAAATCTTCACAGTGCCATTGAATCCAATCTCTACATATTTGGTAAAATAAATACGAGATGATATTTGACTGTTTATCACTAATATTATCACTTGTCTTTTGCCGATGGGATATTTCCAGCCTCACTTAAACAGGCCACAGTTCTTAAAATCCAAACTGCTGATGCTCTAGCTTTATCTAGTTATTGCCCAATTTCCTCATTGCCATTTCTTGCCAAAATGATTGAAAATGCTATGTTAAAATACAATTAACTGATTACATTGATGAATATGCAATACATCACCAAAAGCTGTTCGGTTTCAGAAAACCTTTCAGTATAGTGACTTTTATTGTCTCTTTTTAATACTGTAAGACCCAGCTATGATTGTGGTCAAAAGTATGTTATGGTACTTTAAATCATCAAATTCTGATAATGAGACTGTAGGAAATCGGAGTCTCAGGATCTGTCTTAAAATGATTCAGATCATATTTATCAGATCAGAAACAGCAGATATGAATTGACACAGCCACATCTACTTGGTAACCAGTAACAACTGGAGTTCCACAGGGTTCTGCCCAATCAGCCACAATATTTAATATTTATTTAGCATCTTTATGCAAGCTGCTTGCAGCTCTAGTATTAAATATCAAGGTTTCCGCATGAGTTTGTAGTTCATGTGGACATTTGTTTATCCTCAATCAAGAGTTGGTTACATCATAACAGGCTAGCATTAACTAAGACAGACATCTTTATTCTGAATAAATACTGTTTTTATGATATGCCTACTGATATGGAGTTATTCTTGATCTTGATTTTATCAATGAAAACACATATAAAAGGTCTTATCAAAAAACTTGCTATTATATTCTACAAATGCTGCGTCACTTGAAACCTGGGCTTTTAGAACTGTGCTTCAATCTCTGATATTTTCAGGAACGGATTATTGCAACTCACTTCTGACTGGACTTCCTGACAATACATTAAGATCTCTACAAATCCTTCAAAATTCAGCTGCCCCTATTGTAAACGGCATAGTTTTAAGTGATCACATAACACCAGTTATTTATTCTGTCCATTGTCTTCCTGTTCGCTGGAGGATTAAATTCAAGATTTCAGTAATAAATACATAAATTGCTTAATGTCTCTATACAATGGATAGTGTCCCTGCTACTAATTTGCATACTGTAAAATGCCTTAAGATCAACAAAAAAAGGACTTCTTGAAGTTTTGTCTCCCCATTGGGTTCATCTTGTGGGAACGAGAGATCAGGATTTCTCAGTTGTAGGGCCTTTTCTTTGGAATTTAGTGCCTGAGTAGTTGCGCGCAATGTTAAACACTAGCCTACTTGGCCGCTCGATAGAACACCGAGGAAACAGGCTCTTGGTGTCGGTTTCTCATAATACTTTTCTTTGGATAAAAATGCCACATACAAAGAGGAAGGGGAAAGTCAGGGGAGCACTGACAAGCTTACCCGAGACAGACCCCTTCCAGAGACGAATAGAGGGCTTCTTCGACAGAGCCGGTAGGGCTGGTCGTTGGGGGGGATGGTAGTTGAGCGAACACCGTCCCCTCTGACCCTGGACGTCACCCTGAGCCCTGGCGAGCCAGTCAGACAAGTGCATCCTACACAGGTCGAAGACTCCTTTGCAACAACAAGCGCCTCAAGTGGAGTACACCGAGAGCTTGAGGAAGCGATTTGGGTGGAAATCGCTGCCGGGGGAGAAGGAGAGATGGCCACGGGAATTGCGAGCACCCCAGATTATGGAGATATTCGCCCTGTGCAGAGGTATGGCTCCTTGGGAGAACGAAGCCTGACGCAGCCTGCAGCAACAACGAAGGCTGAAATGCAGAAGTGAACCGATGGGGAGGTGAGAGGAGCCCAGCTAGACCCAGAGACAATGAGTATAAATTTGGGCCAGCCTGAAAGTATTTCCTTGGGCAATGTTTGGTCTGCCCTGAAGGCAATTGAGGCCACACTGAAATCGCTGGCAAACACAGTAATGGAAACCAAAAACCAAACAATGATAAATAATAATTTGATTGGTACTTATAATCTTAAGTTTGAAAATCATGAAGAAAGGATATCTAGAGTTGAATCTGTACTTTAAGAATATTGAATCTAAGAGTAATAAATTGTCCTGTTATAAGAAAGATCTCTCCAATTGAATTATTCAAGACATATATGAAACAGATTTTGAAAATACATGAAACACATCTACCTGTTTGTACAAAAATATACTACCTACCTCAAAGAGGAAGTGGAGGAGAAGAAGGGAGAGACACTGTGGATATATCTGAACTCTTGGAATTATCTATAGACTCAGAAGTTAAGGAAAGGAAATCCATGTTGGTATCGTTTGCCTTTGTCTCAGACTGAAACCATATTTTAAAATTGTTTCTTAGACACAGGCAGGCTCTGTTTTATGGAGCACAAATTTGGATGTATCCAGATGTAGTAAAACTTAACACAAAACCGTAGAAAGGAATTTCTTACAATGAGAGAGAAGGTCCTAAGTTTAGGTGCCCGATATGTTTTAAAATATCCTAGTAAGTTCTATGTTAGGTATATTTATTTATTTAAGAATTTTTTTTATACCGATATTAGGCGAAACATCATATCTGTTTACAGTGGAACAAAAGAATGGAAAGTACATTGAACAGGGAGGGGGAAGGGGGTACATAGAGCCGATAGAAAGCATGGAAGGAGCAAAACGGGCACAAGGCAACATGGAAACAAATGCAATGCAATTAAAACAATTTACCAAGGAGGATTAGAATGGGCAGAATGAGTGGTTAGTCCAACAACCAAAGACTATTAGTTTCGACCTAATAAATTGTGATGAAACTCCACAACCACTTTATGACCATTATAAACTAACAACTATGTGTTTTTTGAACCTGATCAGCTCAGGGATTTTCTGACTGGTCACTCACATAGTACCCCCATTGAAGGATCGACGTAATGTGATAATGTTGCTAGAACCTATCAATTACTTATCTTTGTAATGATTTGTTTTCTTCGCTCTTCGTTTCTTTTGCCCCCATATCGCCTATATTTAGGTTAATATACTCTACATAATGTATAAATATATAGGTAGCTATATATGTGATATATATACTTTTTGTGTATATTTACCGTGTTCTTTGAGAAAGTATTACATGTAATTATGTGAAAATTTGAAAATTAAAAAAAAACAAAACTCTAGCCTAATTAGGTCATCCATGTTTTATAGACTGTCAAGATTTGATTTGTTGCACTTAATGCTCCCATTCATTGTTATATCATAGTGTCATTTTTGTCTGTTTTTGTTTTTTAATATCTTATATTTTTATTTTATTTGGTTATGTATATTATTATTGTAAACTGCTATGAACTTTGATGTGTTGTGGTTGATCTATCTTTTCAATAAATAAGTCTGGCCACTAGGTGTCGCCATTGCGTAATGGCTAAGATTTCTTCCCAGGGACTGTGAATGCTGCCTTCACAGCATTGCTAGTCGAGGGAGCAGAAGTTGGATATAGGAATTAAACACAAGCCCTATGCTTGGCAATGCACATTTGCCACTGACCTATCAGGCTAGCCTCCCTTATCCATATTTAAAAAATGATCTGGGTGATTTTTCAAAGAAACTGAATCAAATCACAGTGAACCAATAAAATTCAATAGAGCAAAACAATCTAAAGAATAACAAATAATCAGGATTGCATGGCATACATCTCAGAACTAAAATAGGAAATTGTAGATTTATTTCTCTAACTTCTCATTCAGATTAGTTACAATACCTGAGGACTGGAGAGTAGTCAACATATGCCACACCTCTGAACATAGAACATACAATTTGATCATAAGGCCCTTCCAGTCTGCTCTACCTTCTTCCTTCTCTCAATGTATTTGTTTAGTTATTACTTATTAATCAGCATTTCTAAAACTGCCCATCTATCATGGGCTGTAGGGCAAGAAACAAAACATACAACATGTAATATAATAATATAAAATCGCTCAATAACAGCCACAAAGAGACACTTCACAATATTCATTAAAACATAAAAATAGCAAACCTCAATTCATCAGAAGCTGTCCTAATCAACCAAAAACAGCAGTAAACAGCCAAGCTTTAGATGAGTTCCAAAAAGTTAGGAAATTGGTTATAGAATGTAACTCTCTAGGTACAGTGTTCCAAAGAGAAGGCCTGTATATGAAAAGGCTTCCTGTTTGGTATCAGTCAGTTGACCCTCCTTGACAGAATGTTCTATTAACAGCTCCTGAGAACTGTCTGCTAATGACAGTGGAGACAGAGCCCTGAGATCTGTGGGAGGGAAGAATATCTGGTTTGAGCCAAAGAAAGCGGTGAGAATCAAATTATAGAGGGGGGGCATGAGATCAGCAGTTGGAGGTGGGAAAGGGGTAGTGGGATTTGAACATCTTCAAAATGTTGAAACTCTAGGCATAGGTCTAGTAGGTGTGTATGCAAATTCAGGCCTGGAGAGGAGCAGGGGGAGCCAAAGGGAAGGAGGCTGAAGGGGAAGAAGTGACAGAATAATATAAAGAATGTTGGCATAGAGAGAGGCTCTGGGGCGTGAGAGGAGAGTGAATGAAAAATAGAGCACAGACAGAGATGGAAGGGGTATAAGGAGAGAAAGATCAGAGGGGGCTGTGGTTTGGCTGAGCTGTCGGTGGCCGGTTCACAGCCAGAAGCTTCTGGCTGTGCAATAGTGACTTTTTTTTACAGTGAGAAGTGATGTTCAACACAAAATTCACTTCAGTATTCAATACTTCAGTATAACAGTGCACTTTAAAGTAACCGAAGACTGAATAGTTCCCAGTTCAAGAAGGAAACACACTCAAGTCCAAATAGTCCTTATATAAGTTTACCTACCTCACAGGTAACAGGTCCAGTCATATAGGAACTCTTGTTCTCCTCTCAGGGGGCTCCACTAAGCTGTCTATTCCCTTAGGGGCAGATTTTCAAAGGCTACGCGCGTAACCTGAGAAAATCTGCCCCTGTGCGTGCCGTGCCTATTTTGCATAAGCTCGGCGGCGCGCACAAGCCCCGGGATGTGCGTGTGTCCTGAGGGCTTCGAAAAAGGGGCGGGAAGGGGCGGGTGTGGGGGGGGGCGTTGTGGTGATCCGGGGGTAGGGCCGAATCCCCCGGCACAGCGGCCTGTGCTGGGGGATGGCGAGCCAGCACAGACAGGCGTAACTTTGGAAATAAAGGTAGGGGGGACGATTAAGTTAGGGCTGAGGGTGGGCTAGTTAGGGGAAGGGAGGGAAAGGTGGGGGGTAGCCGAAAAAGACTTCCCTCCGAGGCCACTCCGATTTCGGAGCGGCCTTGGAGGGAACAGGGAAAGCCATCGGGGCTCCCCTCAGGCTCGGCATGCGCAAGGTGCACATGTGTGCACCCTCATGCGCGCGCCGAGCCCAGATTTTATAACAGGCGCGTGGCAGCTCGCATGTTATAAAATCGGGCATAGATTTTAAGATCTGGCCCTTAGGTTTTATGCTCCAGGGCTGGGTTCCTCCCTCCTCCCATAATCTCTTGGGGCACCCCATCTTAAGGAGGACCAGGAAGGTTACCTAAGCCTGATCCATTAAAGTAGATGAAGGGAGTTGTCTGCACAGTCCCTTACATACCCTCCCCCTCAACTCAGCCTTGTCAAGCTGAGCATTCCCCTGTCCAAGGAACACCTCTCTTAACAGGGAACCACTAAGGAGTTTTGTCCTTTTTGTGGCCTTAGCTCCCGACTAATATAGGTCTATAGCCTTTTTTGTCCAAACTGGAGCAACTCCAAGTTCCTTGCTTCCTCGCAGGCTTTACAGGCCTTCTCTGATGCTTCTTTTAGCTGTAGCCATCTGCAAGGTTCCACTTTCTTCTGCGGGAGCGGCACCCAGGTAACCACTTCGGCTTTCCAATTCTATTGATGGACCTTACCCCATGCCAGGGTATAGCTGTCCTGTGTTGCTGCCAGTACTCTTGAGGCTCCATTGTATACAGACCCAAAAGGACCTTGAAATTTGGGAAATCCTGCCCAATGACCATAGGATAGGACAAGTTAGGCAAAACTGCGACTTCTATCATCCCTTGACTGGTTGATATACTTAGGTATACACAGGTGATGGAACACTGTTGATTGTCCCCATGAATACACATCACTGTCACTAATTTTCCTCCTTTGACTCGGGGCCACCCCAGCAAGTCACTCCACACAAGCATTTTTTCACTACTGGAGTCCAGTAATGCTTGGGTGGGGATGCCATTCAGCTCCACTGGTTCACAGATTTTGGAACTCTCTAGCTGGAGACATTCACCAATTTGCAACCAGATGCCAGAGGTGCCATCATCGCTGCTGTTGTCGCTGCTGTGGCTCTGTCTGGCCTCCTTCACCAGCCAGACCTGTCCCCGGCTGCCGCCTGCAACATCTAGCCGACCTGCTCCTAGCAGCGAAAACTACTGCGCCTCTCTCTTCCACCCTGCTCATTGCTGACATCATTAATGGGTGCAGGGCTTCCTAAGCAGAGCGCTGATGCGCAAGAGAGTGAATGCCTCTGTGGTGTGAACGAAAGAGCGTAACAAATTAACTTGCCCTTTGTGTGTCCCTTCGTGCGTGCCTTGTTCACACATGCCAACTATTTATTATGGTTGTGATGGCCAACCGTAAGTACAATCTGTCATCTATCCCAGTCATCAAAGGCAAAGGACACTATGATATAGACATCATTCACCGGAATTTTCCCACCAACATTACTTTAAACATCATGACTCCCATTATTGCTTCTATTGCCCTGATTTTTGTACTTATAAATGCACAATCTATATCAGTGGTTCTCAATCTTTCTAATGCCGTGACCCCGCAATACAATTCCTCATGTTGCGGTGACCCCTCGCCCCGCCCTTGCCCCGTGAGGGTGGGGTGAGGGCGGGGCTTTGGTCATATGGGGGCGGGGTTATGGATGGGGTTGGATTTTAGTGCACACTTATCATTTAATTATGACATTTATAATGTGAATGTAACTCAACTCATCATAGGTTCTCACATGCATGGCACACTGACCCATGATCGTCACGGGGCTAGATGTAAAAGTACAGTTTGTATCCACAGGAACCCCCCTGACCCACAATAATGGATGTAAAGCAGAATTATGACATTCCCCATACAACTCACCCTACAAAAAAGATATTCTGGTTCTAGTGACATCTCTGTAACAGCAACTCAAACTCTTTCTATTTCCAGGCTCAATAGCCCTACTTATGAAAAGACAGCAGTTTACCACCAATGCATGTCCTCTGAGAAAACACAACAAATAAGACCGATACAAATGCTTACATGCTAGCAAAATATCTCATCTCGGTAACAGACACAGAACCGACCTAACATACTCCCAGGATCTGTAGTAATGCACATAAACTAATCCGCACACAGTTACACCTGTATTATGGAATACACTCAAACAGGAGCAACCCTATCTATGAAAAGGCAACACTACAAATATTAAATCAGGTCCTAAAAACCAATACACCTCTTATTAGGAAAACAGAACTAGCAAGCAGCTATAGATCCCCACACAGAAATAATTGTAAAACTATACTAATAAGCAGAATAAATGTTTCAAAACAGCTATGAACATCCAACAATTAAAAACTCATAAAAACTATTAAACATTCTCCAAACACCAATAAAATATTTCAAAAAAGCAGACATCACACAATTAAAATGGCAGTCAAGAAAAATAAACTTAAAAAGCCACCTTTACTTACCCCCTCCAGCAGCTCTCCTACTCCCCTTCCCTGCAGGCCGTGGCACTCACCAGAAGCAGCAGTAGAAGCTAAGCTCTATACTTATGGTCCTCTTCCTTAGTGCCCATGTCTCTCACGCACACACACCATACCAGTCATGCCCCCATGACCAGTTTCTGTCTCTCACACACCAATCATCTCCCAAACAGTCTTTGGCACACACACACCAGTCACCTTCCTGAACAGTTTCTCTCATGCCATACACACACACACACACAGGCTTCCCACTCCCGTGTTCTACTTACATATACGGGCTTCTCACTCTCATAATCACTTTCTCACACACACACACACCAGTCACCTTCCTGAACAGTTTCTCTCATGCCATACACACACACACACACAGGCTTCCCACTCCCGTGTTCTACTTACATATATGGGCTTCTCACTCTCATAATCACTTTCTCTGTCTCTCTCTCCCTCACACACACACACACACACACACTCACACTCACTCACTCACTCACCAGTCTCTCACTCCCATGCTTGTTCTCTCCACATGCACAGGCTTCTCATTCCCATAATCACTTTCTCTCTGTTACACACACACCAGTCTCTCTCATTTCCATGCTCACTCTCCACGTGCACAGGCTTCTCATTCCCTGAATCACATTCTCTCATATTCACACACACACACACCAGTCTTTTTCTCTCACACGCACCATCACCTTACCAAGCAGTCTCTCTCTCTCATGCATGCACACTCACCCAGGTTTCTCACTCCCATGCTTTCTTTCACCCCCACAACACCAGGCTTCTCACGCCCATGCTTTCTCACATACCCAGACTTCTCACTTCCATGCTTTTTCTCTCTCTCACACACACACATCAGTCACCTCCCTGACTAATGTCTCACACTCTCACATACACATCAGTCATCTCCCTGAGCAATCACTTTCATTGTCTCTCACATACACACACACATCAGCTCTCTGACCAGTCAATCACACACAGGCTGGCTGGCTGCTTCTCTCTCTTTCTCTCACTCACTTCCTCTTCTCCCCCGAGCACAAATGGGAGCTGCAGCAGCCTCCGCTGGCCAAGAAAGAAGAATCCCATCGGCCACGGGAGGCTCATGCTGCTGTCTCCTTTCTCCATTACCGGCTACTTCTATTGCTCGAGGACCGATGCTGCAGCCGTTGCTGCTACTTTTTCGCGCGGCGCGGCTCTCTCTCCTTCCCGCGCACCGCGATTCACTTCCTGTTCCGGGTCACGGGAGGGGGTGGGGGCAGGCGCAGGAAGAAGAAAAGGCCCAGCCACGGGTGCACAGCTTCTTCTAGCGCTGCTGCCGTTCCCGCTGGGCTTGAACGTGCTGACAGCCCGGCAGCAACGGCAGCGGGAGAGACCGGGAGCGCGCGACACACCTGCCGGTGCTTGGCGGCGCCGCGGACCGGCAAAAAACTCCCACGGTCCCGGTCCGCGGACCGGTGGTTGGGGACCCCTGCTTTAGGCGACCCCTGTGTTTTGGGCGTTCGACCCCCGCCGGGGTCGCGACCCACAGGTTGAGAACCGCTGATCTATATCAAAAACATCTGCTGTTATCTATGACCGTCTTGCCTCTGGAACATATGATTGTTTATGTATTACTGAAGCTTGAGTGAAAGACCATGATATTCCGATACTTAACCACTGCTGCCCACCAAATTTCTCATACCTTTATAAATCAAGGTAAGGGCGAAGAGTAGGAAGCTTAGCCGTTTTCTTTAAATCCCACCTGAAACTCTCTATGGTTGATGTCTCTATTCCTTCTCTATAAGATTTATTTCTGAAATTTCAACACGTTAATCTCTGTTTGACTTAGTGCCCACCAGGGCTACTTGGCTATAACACCTCCCCACTTTGTGAATCTATCTTTAATCTCAATTTAAATCCTACTACGGCCATTATTTTAGGAGACTTTAACCTTCACCTTCTGACCTCCTCACCCTCATCCCGCACCCAAACACTGTTTGATACCCTACTGTCTTGGGGCTGGAAGCAAATCATTTCTTCTCCCACTCAAAGGAAAGACAATTACTTTGATATAATACTTATTAACTCCTCAGGCTTCCATATAAATGAAGCTAATATCTCCATTACTGAAATTCCTTGGGGTGACCAACTTCTTGTCTCCTTCTCACTCAAACACAAATCTCTTAAGCAAGTTTCTCATAGGAATAATACCACTGACATTAAACGAGGCCATTTAGATCCTCAGACCCTGGCATCTAACCTTTCCTGTAAATTGCTTGAAGAATTCTGGAACACTTCCTTAAAATCTACCCTTGATAAACTTGTTCCTTTGAAACCTTTCTCAACCAAGAGAGCTAACTCAGCCCCATGGTTCAATAATACACTTCAAACAAAAAAAAATGTGAAATAAGGAGAAAGTGGTGAAAAGACCCTACCCAGGCAAACTACTCTAAACATAGAAACATAGAAATGACGGCAGAAGAAGACCAAATGGCCCATCCAGTCTGCCCAGCAAGCTTCCCTCATTTCTTCTCTCATACTTATCTGTTTCTCTTAGCTCTTGGTTCTAATTCCCTTCCACCCCCGCCATTAATGTAGAGAGTGGTGATGGAGCTGCATCCAAGTGAAATATCTAGCTTGATTAGTTAGAGGTAGTAGGGGTAGTAACCGCCGCAATAAGCAAGCTACACCCATGCTTATTTGTTTTTACCCAGATTATGTTATACAGCCCTTATTGGTTGTTTATCTTCTCCCCTGCCATTGAAGCAGGGAGCTATGCTGGATATGCGTGAGGTATCAGTTTTTTTCTTCTCCCCTGCCGTTGAAGCAGGGAGCTATGCTGGATATGCGTGAGGTATCAGTTTTTTTCTTCTCCCCTGCCGTTGAAGCAGAGAGCTATGCTGGATATGCATCGAAAGTGAAGTATCAGGCACATTTGGTTTGGGGTAGTAACCGCCGTAACAAGCCAGCTACTCCCCGCTTTGTGAGTGTGAATCCTTTTTTCTTCTCCCCTGCCGTTGAAGTTATGCTGGATATGCGTGAAGTATCAGTTTTTCTTTTCCCCTGCCGTTGAAGCAGAGAGCTATGCTGGAAATTCGTGATGTATCAGTCTTTCTCCCATGCCGTTGAAGCAGAGAGCCATGCTGGATATGCGTCGAGAGTGAAGTATCAGGTACATTTGGTTTGGGGTAGTAACCGCCGTAACAAGCCAGCTACTCCCCGCTTTATGAGTGCGAACCCTTTTTTCTTCTCCCCTGCCGTTTAAGCAGAGAGCTCTGCTGGATGTGTGAAGTAACAGTTTTTCTTCTCCCCTGCTGTTGAAGCAGAGAACTATGCTGGATATGCATTGAAAGTGAAGTATAAGAATGGAGTGATCAAGCTAGTTGAAAGGCATCAGGAATAGAGGAAGGTGGAGGTAGTAATTTGGATATTTGGTTTGGGGTAGTAACCGCCATAACAAGCCAGCTACTCCCGTCTTTGTGAGTGCAAATCCTTTTTTCCACATTTCCTCTTGCTGTTGAAGCTTAGAGTGATGTTGGAGTCACAGTAACCATGTGTATGTTTATTGAATAAGGGTATTGTCTCCAGGCAGAAGCCATCATTCTGGCGAGTCACCTACTCTTCATTGGCGGCCTCTTGACTTTATGGATCCACAGTGTTTATCCCACACCCCTTTGAAGTCCTTCACAGTTCTGGTCTTCACCACTTCCTCCGGAAGGGCATTCCAGGCATCCACCACCCTCTCCGTGAAGAAATACTTCCTGACATTGGTTCTGAATCTTCCTCCCTGGAGCTTCAAATCGTGACCCCTGGTTCTGCTGATTTTTTTCTTATGGTAAAGGTTTGTTGTTGCCTTTGGATCATTAAAACCTTTCAAGTATCTGAAAGTCTGTATCATATCACCTCTGCTCCTCCTTTCCTCCAGGGTGTACATATTTAGATTCTTCAATCTCTCCTCGTACGTCATGCGATGAAGATCCTCCACCTTCCTGGTTGCCCTTCTCTGTACCGCTTCCATCTTGTCTTTGTCTTTTTGTAGATACGTTCTCCAGAACTGAACACAGTACTCCAGGTGAGGCCTCACCAAGGACCTGTACAAGGGAATAATCACTTCCCTTTTCTTACTCGATATTCCTCTCTCTATGCAGCCCAGCATTCTTCTGGCTTTTGCTATCGCCTTGTCGCATTGTTTCGCAGACTTCATATCATTAGACACTATCACCCCAAGGTCCCTCTCCTGCTCCGTGCACGTCAGCCTTTCCCCCCCCCATCGAATACAGTTCATTCGGATTTCCGCTCCCCATATGCATGACTTTGCACTTCTTGGCATTGAATCTCAGCTGCCATATCTTCGACCACTCTTCCAGTTTCCTTAGATCCCGTCTCATTCTCTCCACTCCTTCCGGCGTGTCCACTCTGTTGCAGATCTTAGTGTCATCCGCAAAAAGACAAACCTTACCTTCTATCCCGTCCGCAATGTCGCTCACAAAGATATTGAACAGGACCGGTCCTATCAAGATGCCATAACCTCCGCTAAGAAAATAAATATCTACACGAAACTGGCATCTACACTAAACAGCCCAAGAGAATTATTTTCCTCAGTAAGGAAAATAGTTAAACCCCAGTTCAGTTCCGTTTACTCTACCATCCATATTCCCTGGGATGAATATTGCACAAACATCCGCATCATCCTTTAGTAATAAGACAGTAACTATAAACAACACGTTCAATAACTCCCCTACCGATGTTGCCGATGACTTGAATGCCGATGGTCCAATCTTGAAATGCTTCAAGAAAATCTCAACATCTGATACCACTGAGACTCTCAATAATGTGAAACCATCATCTAATCCCCTCAACTCATGTCATACCACATTATTCAAACTGATTAAATTTGACATCGCTTCTTTTATCACTAACTTCATTAATTCTTCTCTACAACATGGTACTGTTCCCGACCTACTAAAACAAGCCTCAGTTCTGCCCACAATCAAAAAACTACCAGCTGACCCAATTCTTATATCCAGTTACCACCCGATCTTTCATTCATGGCTAAAAGCCTAGAAACAGGAGTTCTTCATCAGTTGTGCAACTTTATTGACTCTAATAATATCCTTAATATCAGTTTGCATTTAGGAAACATCATAGCACTGAACTGCTATTACCTTCCAGCTTTGACATGGTGAGATAAGGATTTGACCAAGGTTCAGCTTTCCTTCTATGGCTCCTGGATATTTCCTCAGCATTTGACACAGTTCCCGGCATTCCTGGTCCTGATGCCACTGCTCATCTGGCCTCTCCGCGTGGCCTGCGGAGAGACGCCACCACTCGCATCGCTCATCGCTGATCTTATGAAGGGCCCATGGCAGGAATCTGGCTGTGGCCCAGGATGATGATGTCAACTTCTTCATAGCATTTAAGCTCAGGCCCCGCTCCATAGCGTCGCTTTTGCAACAGGTCTCCTCGTTGTTTGAGTACTCGTTGCTACTGAGATTTGTCTCTACTCTACGTTCCTGACCCTTGTTGTTCCTGGTTCCTGTTTCCTCGCTCCTTACCCTATCTATGCTTCGGATTGATTACACGGATTTTGACTTCTCTTTGCCTGACTATGCTACAGCCTATCTCCAGTCCCAGACCTCTGCTTCACCTGACCACTTACTGCCTATCTCCAGACCCTGACCCTCGCTATGTCCGACTATGCTATTGATTTCTCCATGACCAGACCTCAGCACTGCTTGCCACATCCCCTGGATTGCCGCTGGCCCTGACCCAAGCCTGCCATCGGATGCCTCTTCTGCCTACTTCCTGGATGTGGACTTATTAGGCTTTGGCCTACCTTTGCCCAAGCACCCTTAGTCTGCCTTGTTCCATTGGCGGCCAGGTTTCCAGAACTTTACCCAGTCCAGAGTAGGACTATTCCATCCCTTGCCTGCTGTCTCTGGGCTGAACCACCTTCTCTTACTCGAGGCCCACCTAAATCCTGCCGGCACCGGCACCCAAAGGCTCAACCTGCGGGGAACGAGAGCTGGTATAGGTGAAGCTCCAGCGGCCTCTGCCTATCAGCCTACTCCACCTGTCGACGGTGGGGACCCGTAGGTCCTTGCCTATGGGTTGCATCAACCCCACTTTGACCCAAGGGTCCACCTCCAACACAACAGGTATTGAATATTGTAACTCTTTCCTAATAGATCTCCCACTATTTTCTATCTGTCCATTGCAGATGAAACAAAACTCGGCAGCAAAACTTTTAACTGGCACTCCCATCCATGAAGACATCACTCCTGTCCTCGAAACATTGCACTGGCTACCAATTGCATCCCGTATACAATACAAGCTTGCCATGATCATACATTCAACTATTTACAACTTACATTCCCCCTGGATTTCCTCAATACTAAAAATCCACACTCCCTCAGGTCAGCAAACCTAATGCTAATAGATGTCCCATCTCCAAAGCTCACCTACCTTGATGAAACTATTCTTTCTCATCTGCATGTCCTCTCCTATGGAACAGCTTACCAAAGGAAGTAAGATACCTCCGGGAAAGAATATTCTTTAAAAAAGCACTAAAAGCTTTCCTCTTCAGAAAAGCATTCCCAAGCCTAAGTGATAATGGATAGCCCCCAGCATCTCTCTACCTCATCGAATCCTGGATATCCTATTTTAGGCCCCCAATTAGCTCTTCTAATTGGGGGCCTAAAATGCCTATGTTTTTAGTATGTTGTCATATGATAGGCTATGTTCCCTTATTCAAGAATTTGTAATGTTATATGATCTTGTTCTCATCTATGTATGTGCTGGCTCAATAAAAACATACGTGTTTTCTCATCCAGACAGCTAACTTTCTTCCCAATCAATCTTGTACAAGTAGTTCTACTTACAATTGTTGCTTCCAAATGTATAGCCCCAGGCAAAGATCTTTGTAGCTGGAAATAGGTAGGAGAGGGGAGAACGGAGTTTCTTGGGATTCAAGGTGAGAAGAAAAAAGGGTTCTGAAGCTGATTTAATCTTTAGAAATAAAGCGATAAGAATATAAAAAAGCCAATCATATCACAGAGCTTTACAAGTGCTCCTGGCTTTGAAACCGCATGGTCAAGACTGAAAGTTTCCCAGAAAGCTGTTACAGAAAATGCCTCCACAAGCTGGGGGCAAGGTCCAAAGGCAATGAACCTAGGACCCATGTGACACAGGGGGAGCATAAAGGGCAGTCCCTTGAGCCAATAAGGCACTTAAGAAGACTCAAGTTAGATTGAGAAGGCATGCAGACTCTTCCCAAGTGAGAGAAAGCAAGGGGGAGGGAGTTTCTCTTAAGGGCAAGGCTCCTCTTAAATGCAGGGCTCCCAGACTTTTATCATGGGTTACAAAAAGTGTTTCAATATCAAGAGTTCCCGGAAGGGAGGGGCTGCAGTAAACATAGTTAAGCTACAGTATATACAGATACAAACATGTACCCACTACTGGGGACAGAACAATGTATGTTTATAATGTACCCTGCCCTGAACATTGGAAGGGTGGGTAATAAATGCTTTTTAAATAAATAAAATATATAATCATAGGCAGTTACCAGGTTAGTATTCATAACCTCCAGTTCCCGAAAGGAACAATTTCTCGTGAAGTGTCCTCGCTCACCACAACAGCATGGGTGGACTGAGACTATCCTGGAACTGCTCCAGCAAAATTGCTTTCACCACCTCCTCCTCAGCTTAAAGTGGACTGGGCGAGTTACTTGGGCCAAGTCCATTAAAGTAGATTGAGGGAGTTGTCTACACACTCCTTCACAGGGGCATAAGGGAGGAAGAGATGGAAGGCTGAGAAAATTAAAGATGGAAGACATAGGGCTGAGAAAAGTCAATTGAAAGATATGAGAGGAAAGGCTGGGATGGGGTGAAGGAGGAACAAGATGGGAGAAATAAGGGTGATAGTAAAAAATATTTATGAGATGCAAACAAATGGAGAGGTATGAAATGCTACTGGATGGAAGAAAGGCAAAGCGGTGAGAGATGAGGAGAATTGACAAGTAGGGGATTGACCTAATGGCTTGTCAGCAGCAGTGGAGGCCGGTCAGGAGGCATCTCTAGTGGGCGGAGAGGCATCATCAACAGAAGTGTCTGTAAGGAAGGCGTGGTGTTACGTGTGCAGGCTCGTGGGCTGTCCCTGCAAGCTAGCTCACTCACCCAGCACTGCGCAGCTATGCCGGTACTGCTGCTCCACATGGCCAAGAACACCGCCATCACAATAAGGACCTTCTTGGTGCACATGCATGGTGCACGGCAATCTATGAAGGCCCCGTGGTGGGAACAGACTTCCCCAATGCTCCCTGATGAAATCACATGCCTGTGACTTAAACCTGGCCGTGCAACATAGGATAGTCTCAGCAATGGGTCGCCTGCCTAGTAGAGTAAGTTGCTGCTCCATCATCTCTTCAGTCTGCCTTGCCTCTCCAACCTTGCCCTTGTCTCTCCAGCCTCACCTAGCTATCTCATTCCTTCCCTCAGATGGATTTCTGGTTGTGACCTCAGCTTGGACTCTCATTATCCTTGCCTGCTGCCTGCCACCGACCATAGCCTAGACTCTCATTACCCTTGCCTGCTGCCTGCCTCCAACCTCAGTGTGACCCTGGATCTACTCTTCTGCCTGTATCTCAGAGACTGTCACTTAAGACCTGCTGGCCAAGGGCTCAACCCAAGGGGAAAAGGGTTGGTACAGGCGAAGCTCCAGTTCAGTCTATGCACAATCTGCTCTGCCAGTTGGTGGTGAGGCCCTGTAGATCCTCCCCTGTAGGTTGCAAAAACCTCACCTCAATAGAAGGGTTCACAATCTTAACAGGTGCCTTAGCTTCTGGCTCCCCTGCGTTATATGGGAGACCTCAAGCAGTGCCAGGGTTTCATTAACCTTTGCCGGATGCACTTCCAGCTACGGGCCGGCCTGTTTCCAGATGATCGCACCAAGGTCACATACATCCTCTCCCTCTTATGTGATTCGACACTGGCCTGGGCCTCACCCCTTTGGGAGTGTGAAGATTCCCTGCCCCAGAACCTCTCCAACTTTTTATACGAATTCCACTTTGTGTTGGACAAACCTGGAAGGAACTCCTTTCTAGCAGCAGAGATGTTACAAATCTGCCAGGGCTCCCAAATACACCATAGAGGTCTGAACACTCGCTTCTGAGCTTCACAACAGTCTTCCTTCAGGGTCTTGCAGGGCGAATCAAGGACGAACTCAAAGCACGGGAGGTTTCCACATCCCTTGATAACCTTATCACCATGGCAAGGCGTATCGACCAAAGGTTCCAGGCGTGGTCTCGAGAAAATAAAGCTCGGTGGCCTATCCTTCTAGCACCTCGCTTCCAGCGTCCACCCTCTCCATCCACATTCCTGGCTCTTGAGGTTAAGCCTACAGAGGAATCCATGTAGTTGGGGGCCTATCTCCTGAAGAGAATTCATGCAGAAGGTAGATGGGTCTCTGCATGTATTGCGCAGGTCATGGACCCCTTATTGCCAACTGCCCTGAGAAGCAGGGAAACTTCCATGCCTAGGATTGACTGATGAGGCAATCCACTTATTCTCAAACATTCGTGGACTCTGATGCAGGGGTGAATTTCATCGATCAAGCGTTGGTCCTGCACCGTAGCATACCCACTGTACCTCTGAGTCAATCTCTTCAGTCTATGACCCCCTCCTGGGGCAGTTCACAGAAAGTTCAGTTACTCTGACCTCCTTATGGGCCTTTTCCACTTCAAGATTATCACCTTCTACTTTATCCCTCAAGCAGTTAATCCTTTAATTCTGGGTCTTCCCTGGCTTCAAAAACACCAGCCCATCAACAACTGGTCTTCACTGGAATTGTCCCAGTCAGTATATCCTGCTCTATCTGCATGGCTTCTGTCGTTTCTTTGGCCTATCTGACACTTGCAGTTGCCCAGACGGGACTTCCTTCTCAATATGCCGAGTATCAGGATGTAGTTTTTGAACGGAAGGTGAAAACATTGCCTCCTTACCGTTCCTCTGATTGTGGTATTGAAGTGCCTCCCTGGAGTAAGGAACCTACTTGAGGAAGGCTGAACAGCCTCTCGAAGCCAGAAACCAAGGCCATGAATGACTATATTCAGGAAAATCTTGCTAGATTCCCCTTCCCCCGCTGGAGTGGGCTTCTTCTTTGTGACAAAAAAAGGGTGAACACTCTGACCCATTACAAAACTAGATCACTTCCCTCTTCCTCTTATATCTGAACTCTTTGATCACCTCCTAGGAGCCCAAATTTTCACAAAACTTGACTTCAGAGGGGCTTACAACCTCATCCACATTAAACTAGGAGATGAGTAAAAGACTTCCTTTAATATCAGAGATGGGCTTTACAAATGCTCTTTGAACTTTGCAATGCCCCGGCAGTCTTCCAAAAAAAGACCACCTCCATGGTGGTCTATTTGGATGACATCCTTGTATTCTCCAAGTCCCTGACCTCACACAGACTACATGTAAAACAGATACTCTAGCATCTGCATGAACACCACCTGTATGTTAAGTTGGAAAAATGCCTCTTTGAGCAAGAGCAACTTACCCTTCCTGGGATATATCGTTTCTAGTACCAGCCTACTCATGGATTCCATGAACCAGAAGGGAATTCTGCATGGGCAAGAGCTTGTCAGTCTTCAAGTCCTGCAACAATTTCTGGACTTCACCAATTATTATCGTCAACTTATTCCCAGGTACTCTACCCTTGCTACACCACTCACTGCCTTAACATGCAAAGGTGCAGACACCAGAAATTGGACCCCGGAGGCTGTCAATGCATTCCAGACTTTGAAGCAAGCCTTCCTACAAGGATCATGTCTACAACATCTGGATACCACTTGTCCCTTTATGTTCAAGGTAGATGCCTTAGGGGTGGAACTTTTCTCAGTCAAAATAGCACTGAAGGGGCACTTCTCCCATGCTTAGGGTTGCCAGCTTTCAACTGTGAAAATTCCGAACACATGGGCTCGGGGAGAATTTCCTATATGTCCTTTCACACAACATCTTTTATTACTTGCCTTATTACTAGATAACTGTGCACCAAATGATCCCAAATATAAAAATATCAATAACATTCCATTAGAACTGTCAGGAAAACTACAATTGTTTAATAATTGCCTTCACACAATTAGGAAAACTTATCTTATTTTACATGATATCACATCCCTTTACCCTCCATTGCCATCCCAGAACTGGTGCATGGATATTGGGTGCCCTGGGCAAAGCTTACAGCATTGTGCATCTCCCCTCCTCCACCACACACACTTACAAAAACTGCATAATTTTTAACAGATTTTACATGGAAAAGGACATTCAAAGAACAGTCTTCTAAGGTACAAATATCACTTACAATGACATGTATATTATATTTATATGCACTGCTGTGGTGCCCACCAGAAAATCCTGCAAAAAAGACACTTGAAATCTATATATCATCAGGCCTATTGTAATGTGCATTCGATGTGGGCTTGGCAACCAGAAAGTCATGAGTAAACTGAATTACAATACAGTAAATCTCCCATACTAAAACAGCACTAATTGCCAGTACTCAAACAGTAACAATCCTATCTAAGAAAAGACAACACTGCAAATATTATACCACACCCTAAAACATCAATATGTACCTCCTATAGGAAAACAGAGCAAGCCAAGTTGCTATAGATCCCTATATAAAAAGTATATGCCAGCAGAATATCTCATCTGTCTCACATGCAGAACACAGACAGATCCTAACCAAATACAGAAAAAAGAGGCTATAATATATCAACAGAAACATATAGACAAAAATTGAATGGGAAATTACAAACCAAACTGCATATAATGTAAGAATAGAAAAAATAAACATCATCATTCCTCACAAAACATCAAACAATAAAACCAAGAAATATAAATCAAAATAGTGAAACCATATTAAAAAAAAGAATATTTCAAAACATTTGATGAATAGAATAACATCCTATAATTAACTCATTAAAATTTCTAAAAATTTACCAAATACCAAGAAAATACTTCAGAACAGCAGAAATATCAAATAAAGTCCAATAATTAAAGAGGGATAGAAAATATATTCTCTGTTCACCAAACCTGGGGACTTTGGATTTCCAGTCACCCTGAGATTGTCATGGATTAGTGGGGGTGAGTGAAGGTGCACACTTTATCTTCTCTCTCTCTCTCATATACACGAACTCTCTAACACACACTCATTCATTCTCTCTCTCACACACACAAACACACAGGCTTTCTCACGCTCTCTGGCTATCACACACACAGGCTCTCTCTTCCTCATACACTCACACACACAGGAGCTCTCTCAAATCACTGGCTCACTTTTCTCCCTCCCTCCGACACACACAAGCTTTTCCTCTCTCCCGTACACACACGAGGTCTCTCTCTCTATCATACTTACACAGGCTCTCTCACTCTCACTGGCTCTCCCTCTCTCACATATTCACAGGCTTTCACTCTCACTTGTCCTCCCTCCCTCCCTTACACAGACAGACACATGCTCTCTTACCAGCTCTCTCTCCCTCCTTCACACACACACATACAGTCTCTCACCAGCTCTCTCTCCCTCACATACACAGGGAGTCTGAATGATGTCATCAGGTACTGATAGCCGAGAGGAGGAAGCAGCCCACGTTGCAAGGCCTTGATCTTTCCATTCTTCAGGGGCAGGAAGGGTGAATGATGGGATTGAGGCAGCACCACCGGGGTGAGCTGTGTTAAGGAAATCATGTGCCGACCCACTGTCACAAATGAGTCTTCTCCTGTTATCGGCAGACTCCACCTTTCCAACACCTATGATTGTGAAAGTGTAAAAGCACCACACTGCTTTTACACTTATTGAGGCCCCACATGGCGGCGCTTGAGGTCAGCTCTGAAAATCTGGACAATTTCCAGATATTTCAGCCCTCCATCTGGTTTCCATACTCTGCCTTTAAATTCTGTACTGTCTGGGGAAAAACCGGACAATTGGCAACCCTACCCATGTTCATTCTTCTCCAAGAAATTCTCTCCTGAGGAGAGGAATTATACGAATGGGGACAAAGAACTCCTAGCAGTCAAGTTAGCCCTTGAGGAGGGTGGCCCAACATAAGATCACCATCTACATAGATCATAAGAGCCAAGAATGTCCTCAGCAAGCTCAGCAACTTAATCCCAGGCAGGCTAACTGGTTCCTTTTCTTTTCCTGATTAGAGTTTGAACTTTGCTAGCAACAGTTTGCAAAAAATCTAGGGGCAGATGTATTATTCCACTCCTTCTTTACTGAAGATGTAACAGAGGCCCCCCAACATACCATTGATCCTGCAAAGATCATCCTGGCTTTTGCCACCTTTGTTCTCCTGGGAAGACTGTTATCCCCAAGAGGCTCTGGGAAAGAGTATTGAAGTGGGTGCATGATTCCCACATGGCAGGACATCTTGGAGTATCTCAATCGCTTGACCTTCTTGAACATCATTATTGTGGCCCCAGGTCAAGAAAGCTGTTAAGAACTACATGGATTCCTGTCCTACAAGTGCACAGAACAAGGTTGTTTGTGCCTGATATTGGGGATTGTTACATTCCTTGCCAGTCCCCAGGGAATTATGGGCCCACATATCCACAGACTTCATTGTGGATCTCCCCCTCTCATATGGTTCCACTGTGATATGGGTCATAGTGAATAGATTCTCAAGAATGGCTCATTTTGTACCTCTTGCCAGGCTACCCTCTGCTCCTGAACTGGTCCGTCTCTTCATCAAACATGTCTTCCGATTACATGGCCTACCATCCCATATCCTTTCTGATACGTATTCAATTTATAGCCCACTACAGGAAGGCTCTCTGCCACAAGTTTGGCATCTCTCTGGATTTCACCACAGCCTGTTACCCCCAGGGCAATGGATAGACCAAAAGGATCAATCAGGTCCTCAAGACTTTCCTCAGGCTGTATGTCAACAGAAGGCAACATGAGTGAGCCATTCTGCTACCATATAATAACCATGTAAGGAATGCCACCAGTTCCTCTCCATTCTAGATCATGTATGGTAAACACCCACTGGTGTCACTCCTGCTGCCTCTCACCATGGAGTTCCCAGCAGCCAATCTCATGGCCAAGGAGCTCCATGGCCAAGAAGCTCCGAACTCAAACCAATTAACTTATCTTGCAGGCAGCCACTCAGGCCAAGAAATAAGTGGACATCAAACACTGACCAACACCACAGTTCAAAGAGGGCAATCTTGCATGGCTAAGCACTCAACATATACGGTTCTGGGTTCCTTACTTTGCTTTGCACCACTATTCATTGCCCTGTACCCCATCCAATGGCAAGTGGGCCCCGTCACTTAATGTATTGGGGAGCTGAAGGTCCCCAATACATTAAAAATCCATAACATATTTCACATTATGAAACCACTGATCCTTTCCTAGCCTTCCAGAAAGCCTCCCACACCTATGGATATGACTGTGGAAGAAGAGACGCAGTTCGATGTAGAAGAAATCTTGGATTCACATAGGAGGCAGAATAAACTAAAGTACCTCATTGCCTGAAAGTACTTTGGCCCAGAGGAGAACTCTTGGGAGCCTGCCACCAACCTGGAAGCACCACTTCTGATAAAGGAATTCCACAGACAATTTCCCTCCAAACCTAAGCCTTGGTCCATGAGGAAGGGACTTAGAAATGTGGGTACTATTACATTTGCTGGCTCACAGGGTGCCCCGCGAGCAGGCCCGCTCACCCAGTACCAACCAACCATGCCGGTACCACCACTCCACGTAGACAGGAACACCACCACTCCACGCGGCCAGGAATACCACTGCCATCACTGGCGGGCCCTTCTGCTAGGGTGCATGCCAACCTATGAAGACCCCCACAGTGGGAACAGACTTTCCCAGTGCTCCCTGATGACATCACATGGCTGGGTATTTAAACCCCAGTCATGCAACACAGGATAACATCAACAACAGGTCGCCTGCATAGCAGAGTGAGTTGCTGCTCTATTGTCTCTTCAGCCTGCCTAGCCTTCTCTTCTCCAGCCTTGCCTTTTCAGCCTTGCCATTGCTTCCCTAGCCTTGCCCTCATCTCTCCAGCCTCACCTAGCTACCTCATTCCTACCATCAGACAGATTCCTGGTTTTGACCGCAGCTTGGACATTATCTTTGCCAGACGCCTACAACCAACCATAGCCTAGACTCTCGTTACTCTTTCCTGCCATCTGCCCCCCAACCTCACCCTGACTATGGATCTACTCTTCTGTATGCATCCTAGAGATTGAAACCTTAGACACCTAAGACAGCTAGACCCCAGAACCCAAGACCATAGTTGGCCCCATTACCTGGAATGATATGCCCCCTGATTTATGCCAGGAATCATGCCCCAAAAAATTTAAGCAAAAACTTAAGACATGGCTCTTCTTTACAAGCCTTTCCCTGAATTTTACCTAATTCTCGCACAGCGAAGTAATTGCCAACCATTTTGGATACCTTTCTTTACACTTATAATTGTCTCTTGCCTTGATCCCTTTCCTCTCCCCTGCTCAACTATCTCTTTCAGCCAATTTTGACTTTTTGGAATCCCTCTCAGCTAATTGACTTTTTGTTTTAACTTGTTTAACTTGCTTAAATTCCTTTAATTACTTGTATGTTTAATAGCCTTGATTACCATATCTATCATACCCTTCTGAGTACTACACTGATTATTTAATATACTTGACTACCTTAATTACTAGTCTGTTTTAATATTTCCTTGTATCCTCTATAATTGTACTTATAATGTACCGTTGCTATCTTTCTTGTTATATGTAAACAGATGTGATGTTTTTCACTAAATGAATGTCTGTATAGAAAAATCTGCAAATAAATAAATAAATAATGAGGCCTTCCCTGTAGGTTGGATCAACCTCACCCCAACATAAGGATCCACAGTCTCAATAGGCAGTGCCAAATTTTTAAGTTGTCCAGGGCAAGTACAAACCTTACACCAGCCCTGGGGCAGGGAGGATAGGACTGGAGGTATGGTGGTACTACTGCTTTAACTTTAGTACTAACGTCTGCCAGCTTGGCTGTGTTTGTTCATTTGTTTATCCTTAAAAAGTCTCCTCCACTGTTTATTGCCCCTGCCTCTAGCTTTAAAGAGAAGTGCCCAGTTTTATATATTACCTCTTGCAACCACAGAGGCTGCCAGTGATGTGCTATTTATTTCGTATCAGGGGGCTCTCAATGCATTGCTCCAATGACCAAGACATTCTGTTTTTGGAAAATAAGTTTACAAGAGGCTCCCAGGAGCCCCCTTAACACACTGTTGGAGGCCACAATACCCATATTTCAAAAATCTTTGAGGATTTTATACACTTGTGATGATTCATACAAAGTAATATATATGACTGACTCATACCAATGTTTATAAAAACAAAATATTTAATTAGACACACATGTCAATGTTTTAGACTGAAAAAAATTATGGCTTCCTTTGTCGTTTCATTTATGTTCCTGGAGGGTAACCAAGCTATCTGCTTGAACTGTTGCCCCTTTTCAAGAGGCATTGTAACCTAGCTGACTCAGAGTAGGCCAGGCTGAGGCTATATAGTACTCAGTAGAGGGAGTAATTTTCAAAGTCATTTCCCCAAGTAAACTGGTGTTTCATAGCATGTGCCGTTTTGGCGGGATTGAGGGGAGATGTTCTGGGGCCGGGGGGGGGGGGGTTGTATTTTGGGTAGAATTGGAATATAACATGCATGTATTATATTTTCAAATGTACACACATTCTTTTTCAGACAAATGTTACCTACAGTCTGTGGGTACATGCATATTTTCCTTCAGAAAATTGGGTACAAGGTCTATTGGGTACAGTGTAGCTGCAGACTTTGTGTCTAAACAAAAAAATGTCCTTTATAGTGTTCTGTTTATTTAACGTAAATTGTTATTTACATTTCTCCTGGCCTGTACTAACTTATGCTAAAAATAATGGGGTAGATTTTCAAAGGGTTACGCATGTAACCCCCGAAAACCTACCCCTGCACGCGCCAAGCCTATTTTGCATAGGATCGACGGCCCGCGCAAGCCCCAGGGCGCGCGGATGTCCCGGGGCTTTCCAAAATGGGCGGTCTGGGGACGGGACCGGGGGCATGGCGGTCCGGGAGCGGCGGGCCTCGGGCAGGCGTAACTTTTACAACAAAAGGTAGGGGGGGGGATTTAGGTAGGGCTGGGGGGAGGGTTAGATAGGGGAAGAGAGGGGAAGGTGGGGGGATCCGGAAAAAAGTTCCCTCCCAGGCCGCTCCGATTCCGGAGCGGCCTGGGAGGGAACGGGGAAAGCCATCGGGCCTCCCCTAGGGCTCGGCGCGCACAAGTGTGCACCCCCTTGCGTGCAAAAAATCGGGTGTACATTTGTGCGCGCCAGGTAGCGCGCACAAATGTACCCCCGCATGCGTAAGAATAAAGACCTGCCCCAATAAGTACAAAATGGCACCCAGAGCACAGATGACACAATGAAAATGTTTATACAACCATCATCATGACAAACAGGACAGCAGGTTTTGACATTGGAAACAAATATTTACTTTTGTTTCTTGACTTATCGGCAGCATTTTGACACTGTGGACCATGAAATCATGGTCCACAGATTAAAAGAAATAGGGATAGAAGGACAGCCGTTACAATGGCTGACTTCGTTTCTAAATGACAGAACATTTCAAGTGCAAATTAATAACAGAACCTCTGAAACTATTAACCTTAACACTGGAGTGCCACAAGGCTCTGCTCTTTCGGCAGTCTTGTTTAATATATACATGGCTCCTCTTTGCCATCTATTAACAGGCCTTGGTTTAAAATACTACTCTTATGCCGATGACTTTCGGTTATTAATACCAATCAATGATACTGTTGACAAAGCTTTACAAATTACCTCTCTTGAATATAATTAAACAACTATATCAAATGAAACTGTGTATTAACATAGACAAGACTGAGATAAAGAACTCGCGACTCTTCGGCGAAGCGAGCACAATGTGGGCAGGGAAGGCGAGACAGGGTGGGTCGGGGGGGAGGCGGGGCGAGGGGCTGGGCCTGGCGGGCGTTCCCCGGGTTGAAAAGGGGACGCATTGCTTGAGCGACCCCCTTTTTGCCCGAGGAACGGCCGGCGCTGGCTCTGCCTTGTCGTCTTGTGCTGCTTGTGTCGCTGCTTGTTTTGCCTCGCAACGACTGGCTCAAATTTTCTTCGCTCCTGCGTTGATTTCTGGCGTCGGCCGGACAGCCTTCTTCGGCGACGCTGCTACACGGCTGTTCACTTCCCGTGCTCGGGCTTCTGCACGCCTTTTCATCTCCAAACATCTTCAATCCGTGCGAACGTGGTCAGGATTCCAAAACTCAGACGGAAAGGCAAGGCTGTGAGTCTCTTGTCGGATCTTCATCCGGTGCAAAAAGCTGATCGGTATTGTATATAAAAAAAAAAATATTGAAAACTCTCTTTATTTTGCTCCCTCCGCTATTTTTAATGTGGTTGTTTTCTGCTTGCTGGGCCAGCGGCCCATGCCAGATACTTGCATGTAATGATTTTCTTTTCAATTAAAGGGGCAGCGCTCCTATTCCTTTCTTTCTGCTTGAATGTTTATTGATTTATTATATATGTTAGGGCCAGCGGTCCTATAGTTTGGCTACAGGGCCAATGGCCCACGCCTGATACAAAAACGTATTTTCTCAACCACTGCATATATATACAATTTACACGGTTGCTTGCATGTTTATGTTATTCTCATATATTAATTAGACCAGCGGTCATTTATATTTATGAGCTGCATTATAGTTTTCCCCTACGGGGCCAGCGGCTCATGCCTCCATATATGCAATATATTTTAAAATTTCAAGGTTACCTCTAATTATATATATACAAGCCGTTAAGCCCGTTAAAACGGGCTACATCCCTCTGTCTCTCACCTCCCCCTCATTCTCTCTCCCCTACCTCCCTCATTCTCTCTCCCCTACCTCCCTCCCACCCACTCACCCACTCCTCCCCAGCCTCCCTCTCCTCTCACTCAGTCCCTCCCTCCCCCCACTCAGTCTCACTCACTCCCTCCCCCTCTCTCCCTCTCACTCACACTCAGTCCCACTCACTCTCCCTCAGTCCCACTCCCTCCCTCCCTCTCCCTCAGTCCCACTCACTCCCTCCCTCTCCCTCAGTCCCGCTCACTCCCCCTCACTCAGTCCCTCCCCCTCACTCCCTCCCCCTCACTCAATCCCTCCCTCTCACTCAGTCACTCCCTCCCACTCTCTCTCTTCGTCCCTCCCACTTAGTCCGTCCCTCCCTCCCTCTCTCTCTCTCCTCCCTCCCTCGCTACTGGCCGCTGCCGCTACCGCCGCCGCCCGCCACCGCCGCCCGCTACCGCCGCCACTGCCGCCCGCCGCTACCGCCGCCGCCCGCTGCCGCTACCGCCGCCGCCCGCTACCGCTACCGCCACCGCCCACCACCGCTGCCGCTACCGCCCGCTACCGCCGCCGCTACCGCCCGCTACCGCTGCTACCACCGCTGCCGCCATGTTTTTTGGTTTTTTTTGACGCTGCCTAAGACTGACGTGCTCGCCCGCACATGCGCAGTAGAGCTGCTCTCTACTGCGCATTTGCGGGCACGTCGGTCAAGCTTCATTTATCTATAAAGATTTGCATTCCTGCAGTGTAGCGGGCTTCCTATATAGCCTAGTGGCTAGAGCAGCTGCCTTTAAAGCAGGGAGACTAGTTTCCAAATCCCATGCCGCTCTTCTTTTGTTACTTCTATGTTAATGTTTCTATGCATCTGGTGCCATTCCAATTTATTCTGCTGGACTATATTCTTTGCTCTCGCTAAAACTGTTATCATGTCAACTACTGTTGGCCAGAGAGCACATTTAAAAGCTGGACATGGTTATATTCAACTATGGAAGTGCTGCACATGGAGATATCCATTACGTTGTTAGTTACAGCACTGCAGCGGCCAGGCTTTGCTACCACGGTAGTATAGCACATGGCCTGCAGCAATTAAGGCATATGGCAGAAGGCCATGTTGGTTAAGGCACATGGCAGGCGGCCATGTTGTTTAAGGTGGCCATGTTGGGTTTGAATAGGCACCAACATTTGTTAATCAAGAGAGCACTGAGTCACTCTGGCTGACTAACTGAAGTTAAACTGTTTGTATTTCCCAACCCTCCCACCCTTCGCCCACCCACCCCTAGCTCATCCCTTAATTTATAGGCAGGTGCCACTTTCACAAAAAAAAAAAAATCAACAAAAACTTTGAGAATTCGATCAGACCCGGTAGGCCACTACCAGACATATAGTGAATTCACTAATACATTTAAAGGACGTTAGACACATTCCTATTCCCATAGCAACCTAAAACTTAACTAGGAAGTGATCAAAATTGAGATGAAGGCAGCAGTCCAGCAGCAAGAGTGGGGCTTCCCAGTCTTTTGCATAGAGTGTCACATGTATGATTTTTTACCCACCGGTGAGAAGTTGTACATGTGCATGCGATGCAAAGAGCTCCTGGCTCTCAGAGAACGAGTCCGATCTCTAGAGACTAGAGTGGCAGACCTGGAGGAGCTGAGGCAGACAGAGAGGTATATAGATGAGACCTTCAGGGACATAGTAGTCAAGTCCCAACTTCAGACTGGCAACCCTGGTGCAGCCTTAGAGGAAGAAGGTCTCATGATGGGAGAGCATCAAGCAGGTGCAGCAGGAAAGGATCCTGTAGCAAGGACCTGCTCTCCAGCTGATGCATTGTCCTTTTGCACTGAGGATATCTCCCCAAGGCCCACTGCCCAGGAGGGAAGGGTTAGGTCGGCCGTCATAGTTGGTGATTCGATTATTAGGAATGTAGATAGCTGGATGGCTGGTGGGCGTGAGGATCGCCTGGTAACATGCCTACCTGGTGCAAAGGTGGCAGACCTCACGCGTCACCTAGATAGGATTTTAGACAGTGCTGGGGAGGAGCCGGCTGTTGTGGTACATGTGGGCACCAACGACATAGGAAAATGTTCTGGAAGCCAAATTTAGGCTGTTAAGTAGAAAGCTTAAATCCAGAACATCCAAGATAGCATTCTCTGAAATGCTCCCTGTTCCATGCGCAGATCACCAGAGGCAGGCAGAGCTCCGGAGTCTCAATGCATGGATGAGACGATGGTGCAAGGAAGATGGGTTCAGTTTTGTTAGGAACTGAGGAACCTTTTGGGGAAGGGGAAGGGGGAGTCTCTTCCGAAGGGATGGGCTCCACCTTAACCAGGGTGGAACCAGACTGCTGGCGCTAACCTTTAAAAAGGAGATAGAGCAGCTTTTAAACTAGAACAAAGGAGAAAGCCGACAGTCGCTCAGCAGTGCATGGTTCGGAGAGAGTTATCTTCAAAAGATACTAATGATTCATTAGAATTAGGGCATCCCGACAGTGAGGTTCCAATAATTAGAAAAATAGTCCAAGTGCCTGTAACTAAAAACTCACCTGAGCTAAAAAATTCTAGTTTATCCCTATCAATTAAAAAGCAGAATGAAAATACAAACAAAAATCAAACTTTGAAATGTTTGTATGCTAATGCCAGAAGTCTAAGAAGTAAGATGGGAGAATTAGAATGTATAGCAGTGAATGATGACATAGACTTAATTGGCATATCAGAAACATGGTGGAAAGAGGATAACCAATGGGACAGTGCTACACCGGGGTACAAATTATATCACAATGACAGAGAGGAGCACCCGGGAGGAGGTGTGGCGCTTTGTCCGGGATGGCATAGAGTCCAACATCCTGCATGAGACTAAATACAAAATTGAATCTTTATGGGTAGAAATCCCTTGTATGTTGGGGAAGACTATAGTGATAGGAGTATACTACAGTCCACCTGGTCAAGATGGTGAGACGGACAGTGAAATGCTAAGAGAAATTAGGGAAGCTAACCAAATTGGTACTGCAGTAATAATGGGAGACTTCAATTACCCCAATATTGACTGGGTAAATGTATCATCGGGACACGCAAGAGAGATAACGTTCCTGGATGGAATAAATGATAGCTTTATGGAGCAATTGGTTCAGGAACCGACGAGAGAGGGAGCAATTTTAGATCTAATTCTCAGTGGAGCACAGGACTTGGTGAAAGAGGTAACGGTGGTGGGGCCGCTTGGCAATAGTGATCATAATATGAACAAATTTGATTTAATGACTGGAAGAGGAACAATGTGCAAATCCACGGCTCTCGTGCTAAACCTTCAAAAGGGAAACTTTGATAAAATGAGAAAAATTGTTAGAAAAAAAACAAAAGGAGCAGCTACAAAAGTAAAAAATGTCCAAGAGGCATGGTCATTGTTAAAAAATACCATTCTAGAAGCACAATCCAGATGTATTCCACACATTAAGAAAGGTGGAAAAAAGGCAAAACTATTACCGGCATGGTTAAAAGGGGAGGTGAAAGAAGCTATTTTAGCCAAAAGATCTTCATTCAAAAATTGGAAGAAGGATCCAACAGAAGAAAATAGGATAAAGCATAAACGTTGGCAAGTTAAATGTAAGATATTGATAAGACAGGCTAAGAGAGAATTTGAAAAGAAGTTGGCTGTAGAGACAAAAACTTGCAGTAAAAACATTTTAAAATATATCCGAAGCAGAAAGCCTGTGAGGGAGTCAGTTGGACCGCTAGATGATCGAGGGGTTAAAGGGGCACTTAGAGAAGATAAGGCCATTGCAGAAAGATTAAATTATTTCTTTGCTTCGGTGTTAACTGAAGAGGATGTTAGGGAGGTACCCGTAATGGAGAAGGTTTTCATGGGTAATGATTCAGATGGACTGAATCAAATCACGGTGAACCTAGAAGATGTGGTAGACCTGATTGACAAACTGAAGAGTAGTAAATTACCTGGACCGGATGGTATACACCCCAGAGTTCTGAAGGAACTAAAAAATGAAATTTTAGACCTATTAGTAAAAATTTGTAACCTATCATTAAAATCATCCATTGTACCTGAAGACTGGAGGATAGCAAATGTAACTCCAATGTTTAAAAAGGGCTCCAGGGGCGATCCAGGAAACTACAGACTGGTTAGCCTGACTTCAGTGCCAGGAAAAATAGTAGAAAGTGTTCTAAACATCAAAATCACAGAACATATAGAAAGACATGGTTTAATGGAACAAAGTCAGCATGGCTTTGCCCAAGACAAGTCTTGCCTCACAAATCTGCTTCACTTTTTTGAAGGAGTTAATAAACATGTGGATAAAGGTGAACCAGTAGATGTAGTATACTTGGATTTTCAGAAGGCGTTTGACAAAGTTCCTCATGAGAGGCTTCTAGGAAAAGTAAAAAGTCATGGGATAGGTGGCGATGTCCTTTCGTGGATTGCAAACTGGCTAAAAGACAGGAAACAGAGAGTAGGATTAAATGGACAATTTTCTCAGTGGAAGGGAGTGGACAGTGGAGTGCCTCAGGGATCTGTATTGGGACCCTTACTTTTCAATCTACCTTATAAATGGCCTGTGACCGACGGCCCGCAAATGCGCAGTAGAGCGCAGCTCTACTGCGCATGTGCGGGCAAGGATGTCGATCAGAAAAAAAAAATGGCGGTGGGGCCGCAGGAGCGGGAGGAGAAGCAGCGGCGCCGCGCGCGCGCGCGGTGCCGCTGCTTCTCCTCCCCAGATCTGCCGGCAGATCTCGGGGGGGGGGTGTCACTCCCGCGCCCCCCCCCCGAGATCTGCCGGCAGGAGCGGGAGGAGTTAATGGAGCCGGGTGAGGGTTGCGGGAAGTCGCGCTTACGGCGCCGGGAGGAAATGGAGGTGGGTGAAGGGAGGGAGGGAGAGGGGGACTGAGTGAGTGGGAGGGAGGGAGGGAGAGGGGGACTGAGTGAGTGGGAGGGAGGGAGGGAGAGGGGGACTGAGTGGGAGGGAGGGAGAGGGGGGACTGAGTGGGAGGGAGTGAGGGAGAGGGGGGACTGAGTGAGAGGAGAGGGAGGGTGGAGAGGAGTGGGTGGGGGAGGGTGGGTGGTGAAGAGTGAGGGGAGAGAGAATGAGGGGGAGGTGAGAGACAGAGGGATGTAGCCCGTTTTAACGGGCTTTACGGCTTGTATATTTATAAATGATCTGGAAAGAAATACGACGAGTGAGATAATCAAATTTGCAGATGACACAAAATTGTTCAGAGTAGTTAAATCACAAGCAGATTGTGATAAATTGCAGGAAGACCTTGTGAGACTGGAAAATTGGGCATCCAAATGGCAGATGAAATTTAATGTGGATAAGTGCAAGGTGATGCATATAAGGAAAAAGAACCCATGCTATAATTACACAAAGTTGGGTTCTATATTAGGTGCTACAACCCAAGAAAGAGAACTAGGCGTCATAGTGGATAACACATTGAAATCGTCGGTTCAGTGTGCTGCGGCAGTCAAAAAAGCAAACAGAATGTTGGGAATTATTAGAAAGGAAATGGTGAATAAAACGGAAAATATCATAATGCCTCTGTATCGCTCCATGGTGAGACCCCACCTTGAATACTGTGTATAATTCTGGTCGCCGCATCTCAAAAAAGATATAATTGCGATGGAGAAGGTACAGAGAAGGGCTACCAAAATGATAAGGGGAATGGAACAGTTCCCCTATGAGGAAAGACTAAAGAGGTTAGGACATTTCAGCTTGGAGAAGAGACGGCTGAGGGGGGATATGATAGAGATGTTTAAAATCATGAGAGGTCTAGAACGGGTAGATGTGAATCGGTTATTTACTCTTTCGGATAATAGACTAGGGGGCACTCCATGAAATTTGCATGGGGCACATTTAAAACTAATCGGAGAAAGTTCTTTTTTACTCAATGCACAATTAAACTCTGGAATTTGTTGCCAGAGGATGTGGTTAGTGCAGTTAGTATAGCTGTGTTTAAAAAAGGATTGGATAAGTTCTTGGAGGAGAAGTCCATTACCTTCTATTAAGTTCTATTAGCAATGGTAACATGGAATAGACTTAGTTTTTGGGTACTTGCCAGGTTCTTATGGCCTGGATTGGCCACTGTTGGAAACAGGATGCTGGGCTTAATGGACACTTGGTCTGACCCAGTATGGCATTTTCTTATGTTCTTAAGGCGCATGGCAGGCGGCCATGTTGGGGGGGGGGGGGGGGGTTAAGGCATTTGCACTGTACATTGTTTGCAATTTATTGAAATTGTTGGCTTATTGCTCCTTGCTCTTCGCTTGCTTGCTTGCTGTCAATTCTTATTACTTTTCCAGCTCTCTAAACATGGCTTCACTCAGTCCTATCCTTTGAAAGCAGGATCTGGGAAAGGTTGAAATGGGGGCTAGGGTGGGGGCTCTCGGACTCTGGCACTTTTACACAGGGGAGGTCCTTGGTTAGGGTTTAGGCCCTTGGTGCATGGCCGAGGCAACCTTTTGGCCCAGGAAAAGTCCATCCAAGTGTTATGAAACTCCTGCCCGCGGGTCTCCTCGCGAGCAGGCACTCACCCCATGTTACCTTTTCTTCTTCTGCTTCACCCGACGCGGCACGGACGCCGCTGTCAGGCCTGCCTTCGCGGCTGGAGCCGTGGACTTGAGTTCACCACGCGGCCTGGAGGCCGCCCCTGGTGCTCAGCTTCACCGCGGCGGGAGCCGTGGACTTTTCAGCATCCTCTTCGCAGCCGGAGCTGCCCCCAATGTCCTCGTCACCTTCGCGGCCTGGAGGCCGCATCCCCGGGCTAGAGTAGCGGCAGGAGCCGTCCCCGGGGCCTCCTGCAGCAGCTAGAGCCGCTGCCGTCTTCGGGGCCTGCTTCTCAGGCCAGCCCTGCATCGTCGATGCTGTGCAGGCCGCTGTCCACAGTCCTGCACAGCCCTGCTTCCTCTAGGCGCGCGGCCGCGCCTCTTCACAGAATTTAAAGGGCCAGCCACAGGAAGTGTGGCTGACCCCACCTAAGGATGAATTTCCTGCCTAGCCCTATAAAAGGGCTGTCTTCACAGTACGTCTTCGCCTTGCATCGGAGTTACTTCACTCTGGAGGCTCCTGCCTGCCAGAGCTCCGTCAGGTCTTTTTCGTGGAGCTCCTCTTCGTTTCGTCTCGCCATGTCAAGTTATGTCTTCATGCTATGTCTTCGTGCCTGAGGTCCTCGTCCAGGTGTCCTGGTGTTCATCTCCTGGTGTTTCGCCTCCTGGTGTCCTGCCCTCTTTGGTGTTCACGTCTGCGCTCCTGAGCCTTCTGGTCCTGTCGGTCCTGCCCCCTCGGACGACGTCTTTCCCGGGTTGGAGAGGCCTGAAGGTGGACTGGTGTCCTGAGCTCCTGAGCAGTCTTGTCCTGCCAGCCGTGTTGGTGCTTCGGATGACATCGGCTCCGTCGTCGGAGTTCCACCTCGACTGGATCCTTCCTGCGCTTGTCCCGCTCCCAGCGTGGTCCATGATCAGTCTCCTCGGGCTGTGTAGGGCGCGCAGTGGGACAGGGTGGTCCGCGGCTCAGTCCCATGGGTGGACTGATTAGGGCGCCCTGAGAGACAGTGCCAATGTCCTCCTGCCTTGCGTCTTGTCCTGTTTGGATTTCAAGTTCCTCGTCATGTCTGTGATGCCGTCGCATCAACCCAAGTCTTCGTCTGTGATGCCGTCGCATCAACCCAAGTCTTCGTCTGTGATGCCGTCACATCAACCCAAGTCTGCCATGTCTTCGTGTCAAGGCCCATCTACCCTTGACCTCAGGCCAGGCCTGCTGCTCCATGCCGATCCAAGCGGCAGGTCCGAAAGGGCTCGGAATGGTCGGAGGACCATTCACATTCCAACATCATCCTGTTGTTGGCCTTGGGAGCTTGCAGGCCTGGCGGAGGGTCAGACTGTCTGCCATGGTGGAACATGCCGTCAACCCTCGGTCCGGACCAGGATCCGTCTGGGATCGGTCTGAGGCCCATGGGCACACTAAACCCCCCCGTTTCTAACACCAAGGCTGTACAGAGATCTGGTTTTGTTTTTTTATTGCTTTGTTTTTTTATTTAGTGTGTTTTTTGATTAGGCAAATGAACCAAACAAAAAAAAAAATGTAAATGGACCCAAAGAAAAACCCCCAAACCTACCAACAAATTGAACCAAAATTTGGGGGCTGCACATGTCTAATCTGTTGCAGTCCAAGCTTGTGCTATCTCTAAATTTTATAACCTTTTCTAAATTCAGTGTTACATGAAAATTTGTGGAAGCTTGCAAAATATTTATGAATATACTTTTGGTCAGAGCAATATTATACCAAATATAATGAGCATGGAATAAAATGTCTTATACAATTTTTTAAACTATAGTAAGTTTGTTTTATTTTGTTTAGGAATTCCAGACTTTTCTTTGGAATTTCAATTGATATATAGTTGGATTTTTTCTTAAATAGACATTTCAACTGCCTTTGACACCACTGATGATAGGATTTTGGTGAAACGGCTTAAAGAATTTGGTATTTTAGGATCAGTACAGAAGTGGTTTTATCCCTTTATCTCAGGACGCACACAACAGATCCAGATGGACAGCAATACCTTAAGTTAGGTAAAAGATAAACTGGCAAGCTGCAGGGATCTTTACCGTCAGCCGTGCTGTGTAATATGTATTGTATCTATCACCTGGGTGCAAATTATTAAGAGGACTTGGTCTGATCTTCCAAAATGATATACAATTTTTCAACCCTGTCAATATCCACCACATTCAGACAATTGGAAATGTATCTTTTAGATGTACAAAAATGGTTATTTCACAAAAGATTATCTCTACACATATCAAAAACAGAAACAATTTTCATGACCCAGACGAACATATATGAATGAATTACCTCAATTTGAATTTGACTGGCCATAAACTTTCTATTTCTTCTCATGTACATTTGGGGGTACTCCTGGATACAAATACAAGATGAATTATAAAAGTATATATTAAAAACTTAATTAAAACACACCCTAATATTCTCAGATATCGACTATTGTAATTCCCTTATGCTTGGATTCTCTAGTCCCTCAGGACACTACAATTACTTCAAAACTCACCTGTTTGAGTGCTAACTGGACATGCTAAATGCACCTGTCCTATCGATGCTTCATTGGTTACCTGTTCACTTTAGATAAGAACACAAATTATTAATGCTGATGTATAAGATAATTAACAATTGTGATACATTAGGGTTGGAAGTGATTCTTCATATGTATACCCCACAACGAACTTTAGGAGTAGAAAATAAGGGCTTTTTAATGGTCATTATAGTGCATCAGACCCATCTAGGGGAAGAAAGAGGTCGTGCAATTTCAGTGGCTGGTCTGATAATATGGAAAACTAAGCCTGAGCAGCTTAAAATCATGTCTGATACCAAGGCCTTTATAAAAGACCTGAAAACATTGCTTTTGATTAAGATCATACTGTGGCTTCCCAGGAATAGAATTAGAGACTGGCTCCTATTACTGCATCAAATAGCAGTTTTTATTAAGTCAGTGCTGTTACTTCACTTATTTTGTCATTTTTATGTACTTTTATGTATGCTTTTAGATTGTAAATCATCGCTATCGTCAGGGCACATGGTGAAGAAATTATTTTAAAACAAAAAAAAAATAAAAACTTCTATATGTCACAGTCTTAGCCTTTTGGTTACAGTCATGCAATAAGGGAATGATAGGAATGATTTGTCCTACTTCCATTTGCTACAATCATTGTTTAGAAAACCAAAATGTGTTTAAATTGGAGTTGAGCTCATGTTTATCTTTTCCCTGGAAGATTTTCCTCCAAATTAAATTCCCACACTTACTGTGTGCTGAAACCCAGCAACAAAAACCCTGACAAATGAGCCCCCAATACATTTCCTAAGCATTCATGCTCTAACTCTGCCAAACTCTGAATGCTGGTACCTCACTTTTTCTCCTGGACATTGGTAGACCAGGAACATCCTGGAGCTGAAAGCATCAAGATGTCTCCTAAGCTTTGAAGTGTCAATGGGTTGATGTGCCTCCATGGTGATACTCTTATCACTGTGAATATGGAACACTGTGATGTGTGTTTCTATCCCTGTAACTATGTACATCAACATGGTCACCATGTACATTGATCTCCATGGTGACTGAACAGTCTGATCTCCATGGCAATACTGTGATTGACATAGCAACATCTATAAATTGTTTTGTTTGGGGTTTTTTTGGTACGTTGCATACCTAGGTAGTAGGCATTTATTTTTAAAGTTCAAATTTACCCCAAGTCTAGAAAATGTAGAACTTATAAAATATCAAAACTACCCCATATGGGATAATATCTAATGCGGCATAAAATCTGGTTTTAAAATTCAAAGTTGGTTTTGGGTAAGATGATCGCAACATAACAATTTTCATGGGGGAGTCTTTTGCTCTCTTCTGTCTCAAAACCCATCAATTGATGGGGGTTGTGAAGAACAACATACTAATTTTGTTAATGAAGAAGTAAACAAATGTGATTTAACACATAATTATAGTGGTCCAACAACATTGCTATAATATTGACTATCTATTATCATTCAATTGTTTGCATGTTTTGTAGTGAAATTACATTGGTGGGAGGTTTCCCCTTGGCTTTTCCCCTAATTATCTCCCTCTAGATGAATTTACAGAGAAATCGTGAACCTCAGTGGTGTTTTAGAAGTGAAAGTGAAGCCTTTCATTATGTAAGATCCTTCTGTTTCACAAGTGAGTAGGGAGAAATCATCCACATTGTGCAGGATTTTCCTCATTCCCCTGGGATCTGATTTATTATCTCTATAACATGCTAGAACCATAACAGTCATAAATGGACATAGAAGCATAGAAGCATTGCCTCAAAAGGTGGATCTTTTTATTATGATAAATACTGTTCCTAATTGGGTAATAATAATTAAGTCAGTTTGGATAATAGTTATATTAGAATGCAGATGTCAGAGCCAGTGTGGTGGTTCAGCTGGCAAGCGCTGTGCTTTGCTATGTAGAAAGTCCCCAGTCCAATCCCAAAGTCTGGACTTCAGCTCTCCGGGTCAGCAGGTGCTGGGGGATGTTGCAGAAGCAGCGCTCATAGTCCACCCAATCCACACACCCATTCTGCCGTGGGAGTGGAGTTATGGTCATTTCTTAAGAGTGATCCCTAGTGGCTGTATTCAGGACCCAAGGTTGCAGGGTTTCAAAAGGAGACGTAGTGCACAGCCTCTGGCCTAGGACCATCAGTGCAACGGCAGACTAGATGCATTGAGGGGAGGATATAAAATAAGGGGATGGCAGCTCATGACCCTGGTTCCAGCTAGAAGTGCAAAGGAACAAGAAAAAATTTCTAGATCAAAAAAATCCCACAAATGTTAACTATACCATGAAATATTTTTCACATAGCTGCTGTAGATTAATAAAACAAAAAGGTAGCTACAGAAAATTCCACACTTTTTTTTTATCATTTAAACTGTAAAGGTCTGTTTTCAAAAGAGTTTTCAATAGAAGAAACCTCTTTGAAAACAGAGCCCATGTATTCTGTGCATCTAAGTGGATTAACAAAACAGCAAGAACGCTACTGTCATATAGAACCCCCTACAGCTTAAGAAAAGAGTGAAAAAAGAAAGAAAGATGGTTTTATTTACCGCCAGTGCCAACTTTCTGCATTTTTCTTTTTTTTTGTGGAGATGGTTTACTGTTGAATATACAGAATCTCATATGTTTACAGCAGTGATAAATATTGCTTTCTTAACAACGAGACCTTTGGGGTGCCTATTCCTGCTGATGGCTTGAAGATCACATCTGCCGAGACTGCTGGGGGTTAAACTTGCACTCTTACACAAGCTGTTACTGTACCACACAAATGGATTTGATGTGTAGAATGTTTTGTTTCCTGGAATGTGGTGTCATTAGACAATTGATAGGCATAATTGTGCAATTACACTCCAGGAAAGGAGAAAATTGCAAGGAGACTTTATTTAAGAAAGTAACTTTTTTTTTCCCAGAGATTTGGAAAAAGGATGACGCAGAATCACTGTTTAAGCTAGCAAATAATGCAAACATTAGGAAACATGCTGCAAATTGGAAGATCAGGAAGATAACACAAATTGAGATTAGAGAGGTACAGTGGAGTTGATTCATCAAAGGCAAAAAAAGCCCTTGGCGTGCAGGCTGTTATCACTCATACACCTACGCACCCAGACTGTCACTTGCCTCCTGTCATGGTCCATCTTCTCTACTATCCTGCTCTGTCATTTCTGTCTGGCAAACCCTAATAGAGAGACTAACAAAATTTGAGACAGACTGTGACCAAAGATAAACCCTCAACATCACGATGAGAGCAAAAGACAAACACCCAATAGGAAAGGAAGTAATACAAGAAACAGTAATCACTAGAGTACACCAAAGTATACTCCTCTTTCATCTCAATCTGATCCTTCACACCTGGCAAACTTTCTAATACTTGTCTAATAATGTTCTTTCCTTTGTAGGAGAATGCCAGGGTATGTCTGACCTACCTGGTGAATCAGCTAGCCAACATGGAACATTCATTCCACCATATCCTTTTGCTGGAGATTAAGAATATCACTGATGCTTTCACTAATATCTTGGGTACTCAAAGCAGAGATATCTACCGGATGAGTAACAGTTTTACTGCTATAGCCAAACTTCTAATCCAACAACTGGAAAATAAATCTACAGCTGGTAGCAGGTAAAACATGTTATTATATGACTAGATAAATGTACACACCATGAGGGCCAGCTGTACTAAGCACTTTTCCCACAGTCATAAAACAGGAAAATTCCCTCTAATATATCTGGCTTCATATGTGTCTAGCATTCTCTTTTATATTGGCCTCTGGGCATGGTAGGCTACTAAAACATGCCAGAGTTTGTAGACCTCTACGGGGAGCCTCCATTTCAATACTGACGTTTTCTATATGTGTCTGCCCATTCCCCACAATATTTTAGTCGTTTTCGCCCTGAAACTCCAAGGGGAATGACTCAGAACCACCATCAGGAAATAATTTTTCATGGAGAAGGTGATGGATGCCTGGAATGCCCTTCCAGAAGAGGTGGTGAGAACGAAAACTGTAAACAAATTCAAAAGGGCATAGGATTAACACTGCCTTCACGGAGAGTGGCAGATACTGCCCTCAACAGAAGACCTGGGGATTACTACACTTAACAAATTAGCCTTGATACTTTTGATGTAACTGCAACATCACTCTCCGCTTTGTCAGCAGGGGGGGGAATGGGAATTGTATTCAGACAACAGCCAACGCTGGGCCCCGACTTTTATGGTCCAGGGAACTGATACACTGACATTAGGAAAACAGCACAGGCCTGCTTATGTGGCCAAGTCTGCAAAGTTAGCAAAGCACATTCAAGCAGCATTGTCTGAATTATGAAGAAAGCTGCTCATTCCGTAAAAATGTTACTAACAGTTATTTAGTTATGGGTTTTGAATGAAAATATTACTATCCTTAACAAAAGGCTTGGAGGTAGCCGACACGGAGAAGCAGTTACCATCCTTAACGTAAGGCTTGGGGGTAGTCTTGATAGCAGTTACTACCATAAGAAACTTGCTGTGCAAGCTAGATAAGAACATAAGAACATGCCATACTGGGTCAGACCAAGGGTCCATCAAGCCCAGCATCCTGTTTCCAACAGTGGCCAATCCAGGCCATAAGAACCTGGCAAGTACCCAAAAACTAAGTCTATTCCATGTTACCGTTGCTAGTAATAGCAGTGGTTATTATCTAAGTCAACTTAATTAATAGCAGGTAATGGACTTCTCGTCCAGGAACTTATCCAATCCTTTTTTAAACACAGCTATACTAACTGCATTGACCACATCCTCTGGCAACAAATTCCAGAGTTTATTTGTGCGTTGAGTGAAAAAGAACTTTCTCCGATTAGTTTTAAATGTGCCACATGCTAACTTCATGGAGTGCCCCCTAGTCTTTCTATTATCCGAAAGAGTAAAAAAAATGATTCACATCTACCCATTCTAGACCTATCATGATTTTAAACACCTCTATCATATCCCCCCTCAGCCGTATCTTCTCCAAGCTGAACAGTCCTAACCTCTTTAGTCTTTCCTCATAGGGGAGCTGTTCCATTCCCCTTTATCATTTTGGTAGCCCTTCTCTGTACCTTCTCCATCGCAATTATATCTTTTTTGAGAAGCGGCAACCAGAATTGTACACAATATTCAAGGTGCAGTCTCGCCATGGAGCGATACAGAGGCATTATGACATTTTCCGTTTTATTCACCATTCCCTTCCTAATAATTCCCAACATTCTGTTTGCTTTTTTGACTGCCGCAGCACATTGAACCGATGATTTCAATGTGTTATCCACTATGACGCCTAGATCTCTTTCTTGGGTAGTAGCACCTAATATGGAACCTAACATTCTGTAACTATAGCATGGGTTATTTTTCCCTATATGCATCACCTTGCACTTGTCCACATTAAATTTCATCTGCCATTTGGATGCCCAATTTTCCAGTCTCACAAGGTCTTCCTGCAATTTATCACAATCTGCTTGTGATTTAACTACTCTGAACAATTTTGTATCATCTGCAAATTTGATTACATCACTCGTCGTATTTCTTTCCAGATCATTTATAAATATATTGAAAAGTAAGGGTCACAATACAGATCCCTGAGGCACTCCACTGTCCACTCCCTTCCACTGAGAAAATTGTCCATTTAATCCTACTCTGTTTCCTGTCTTTTAGCCAGTTTGTAATCCACGAAAGGACATCGCCACCTATCCCATGACAAAAAGACCATGGGATAGGTGAACGATATTATGTTATTTACAGGTATTTTTCTAACATTTGATGGGGAAAAAAATATAAATAAGAAAATTACTGGGAATAAATTATCATGCGATTCAAATCCAAAATGTTGCTTCCCCCATCCCCACCCCTAATCCCGTGTCCTTACCGCAGATGCATGTCCGTTTACAGCAGTGTGGGAGATACTGTACACTTCCAGCTCTTTGGGGTCTAAACACTTGGGCTATGATCTACAGTCTCCACATTCTGGATGGTGTTCCAACAGTAAGCTTCACTAAAATAAAACTTCTTTGGATTTGACAATCTGGCAAACAGCACATTTCTTGGTTATGAATCTGCTTCTTCCATTTACACCATCACAAACCACACCATCTCAAGATCCCCTTACTTTTTTGTTGTAGGATCACCTACTAAATATTGATAAATGAATAGTCTTTGAGAATTCCTGTACCTTCTAGGATATCCCACGGAATCTGAAATCTAATGGTTATACTTTTCCTTAGCAGGACATTATCTTCTCCTCCCTTCTCCTTAGGTTGAGTACCAAATGGATACAAATTCCTCTCCTCCTCTCCTTTACTGCACCTGGTTGGTGCTGCCTCCTTTTCTCATTTTCTTTTCAACATTTTTGTGAGGGCGTAACAGAAGGATTGTTGGGAATGGTTTGTCTTTTTGCCGATGAAACCAAAATCTCTGTAACAGAGTGGACCACCAGGATGGTCGCCGCATCTCAAAAAACATATAGTTGCGATGGAGAAAGTATAGAGGCGGGCATCCAAAATGATAAAGGGAATGGAACAGCTCCCCTATGAGGAAAGACAAAAGAGGTTAGGGCTGTTCAGCTTGGAGAAGAGACGGCTGAGGGGGGATATGATAGAGGTCTTTAAGATAATGAGAGGTCTTGAACGAATAGATGTGAATCGGTTATTTACACTTTCGAATAATAGAAGGACTAGGCAGCATGCCATGAAGTTAGCAAGTAGCACATTTAAGACTAATCGGAGAAAATTCTTTTTCACTCAACTCACAATAAAGCTCTGGAATTTGTTGACAGCGGATGTGATTAGTGCAGTTAGTGTAGCTGGGTTCAAAAAAGGTTTGGATAAGTTCTTGGAGGAGAAGTCCATTAATGGCTATTAATCAAGTTTATTTAGGGAATAGCCACTGCTATTAATTGCATCAGTAGCACGGGATCTTCTTAGTGTTTGGGTAATTGCTAGGTTCTTGTGGCCTGGTTTGGCCTCTGTTGGAAACAGGATGCTGGGCTTGATGGACCCTTGGTCTGACCCAGCATGGCAATTTCTTATGTTCTTATGTAAGGAGTGGAAAACATGGGGAGGGATCTAGCGAAGCTCAAGGAATGGTCTAAGGTCTGGCAGATAAGATTTAATGCTAAAAAATGCAGAATAATGCAGTTAGGATACAAAAACCCAAGGGAAATGTACAATATAGGAGGTGAAATTCTAAGCGCAACGGGTCAGGTTTGGGGGTAATTGTATCTAATCATCTTAAGGTAGATAAAGCGATGGTAAAAGCCAGAAAGATGCTTGGCTGCATAGGGAGATGAATGGTCAGCGGAACAAGGGAGGTGATATTGCCCCTGTATAGATCTCTGGTGAGACCTCACTTGGAATACTGTGTACAATTCTGGAGACCTCACCTTTAAAAGGATATAAACAGGATGGAGGAGGTCCAGAGGATTGCCACTAAAATGGTCAGTGGTCTTCGTTCTAAAGCATATTGGGTAGACTTAAAGATTTAAACATGTATACCTAGAGGAAAGGTGAGATGGGGGAGATATGATAGAGACTTTCACATATCTCAAAAGTTTCCATGCACAGGAGGTGAGCCTTTTACAATAGGAAGGAGGCTCTAGGTCATGGGATGAGGTCATGGCTCTAGGTCATGGCTCTAGGTCATGGGATGAGGTCATGGCTCTAGGTCATGGGATGAGGTTGAAAGGGGGTAGACTCAGGAGTAATCTTAGGAAATTTTCCTTTACAGAGAGGATGGTGGATGTGTGGAACAGCCTCCCAGTGGGAGACAAAAACAGTATCTGAATTCAAGAAAGCATGGGATAAATAGAGGGGATCTCTAAGGAAGTGATGAGAATGATAATACTAAAGAAACTGGATGGATGGCAGACTGGATGGGCCATACTCGTTTTCTGCCATCATGTTTCTATGTGCACACGATCACTGATGCGCCATCAGTGGACCTTCATTAATGTTAAATTTTTGGCAGGCTATACCCTTTAAAGACAAGATCCAAAAAACATTTACCCAGAAAAATACCATTTTAACCATGTGTAAGGACTGTCTTGCAATTTCCCAACCTTAACATGGCTAAAAGTTACCACGGGGTTCCACAATGTGCATTCTTTTAGCTGAGTTGAAGGGAAGTGTTACCAGGGTGGTGCTTCTGGTGAAATTAGGAAATTGTGCATTGCATTTTCAAATGCATATATGCTATTTCCATCCAAATTCAGTCCGCACAAAAAGCACGTGGAAAGTCCCTGGGCTGTTTGTAACCAAGGTAAGTTTGCAAAGTAAAGGCACACACAGAATTTCTCTTTAAAAAAATGTATCCAAATCCCACGGGTGCAAAGTACCCACAGACTTTGCTCCTGGGTGGACTGTTTTCAAATGTGTCCCCTTAGAGGATCAACCTAAGAAATACCTAAAGAGGCCTTTGCATATGAACTTTTGACACCACATGCAGTCCCATGTGAAGGAAGAAGATGTGGGCTTTCAAACTCATGTACAGCAGCTTTGTTAGAATGCTCTTATGCTGGGCCAAGAAACTGTTTCCCAGCCTGTGAAAGATTTAGTTTTTGTTAAGGATCAGTACAGCTACTGGAAGTCTGTGCCGGGGAAATTAGAAACACTGGGAGATTGCATGCTACCAGTGGAATGGGTCAATATTTTATTTAAATAGAGAGCTACATGTTGCTTATATAATTCTAAAGGGGAAACCATACTTCACGTGTATTAGAGTTTAGATAGCATGTGTAGGAAATCCGTGTGAAAATCATTTGAAAAATCAGACTAATGTATGAAATGACCTAAATATAACTTGTGACACAGGTGAATAAAAAAGTAAAGGCATTGTTCATGAAAGAGATGTTACATTTGTAGTTTTGGTAGCTATTAATATTTTAAACATTTTATTTCACATATGTAGGAAATCAAGAGATAATGCAATGTAACTTAAAGATTAGGTTTAAAACATTGTCATCAACTGACCAAAGAATCTTGCCACAAAAATAATTGTTAATTCTGTGTATGAGGAAGTCCATGCGCCAGGATTACCGAGGGTTTTAATTCACCTGATTTGTTCCAAAGCAGAGAAAAGGGCAACTCTTCCCCCTCTACCAGACAAGAATTTGCTGAAATTAATGGATATGCCACTTTGTGAATGGATAATCTGTGGAAAGAATGGATCCCATGAGCTGCAGCACCTCAGGCCATGTCATTTTCCTCTGCTAACTGGGGTCTGACTAATGCTTTGAACTGCATGGTACATGGTGTCCCATCCTGGGGAGCAAAGGGGGTGCCTCTGCTCCTACTGCTGGCCTCATCAGAGCAGGAGGGGAGGGTTGGGGAGATGGGGTCCAGGGACTAAGAGGATAAGAGTTTGGAGTATTGTGAAAGGGATTAAAGTAATGGGGTTGTGTAAAAGAGGGGTTAAGGATGAGGGTTGTTATGAGAGGAGCTGGGGGGGGGATCGAGGGGAATACAAGAGGAGCTGGGGGAGGAGAAAAGGTGTGTGTATATTGGCACTTGGAAAGGGGAGGTGAGGAAGAGGGCACCTGTGATGGGAAGAAGAATGAAGGGAAAGAGAACTGGGTTAGGAAGGGGAGGGAGAGACAGGGAAGAAAAAGAGTGCATCACTTGGGGGTGGGGAATTTTGAGGACCAGGAAGTTGGAAGAGGAAAGAGAGGGTGAGGATGCGAGGTGAGCAGAGCTGGTACTGGGGAGGGACATGTCCCTATGTCCATCTAGATCCTTCACCATGATCCCAGAACTTCCCTTTCTCCCTCTGTATGTTCCCCAATATTCCAGATACTCCTCCTCTGTTCTTCCTCTCTCCCTATACCCAATTCTGATCTTCTTGCCTTCTCCTCTTTCCATCTGTTATCCCCATCTCCTTTCTCCTATTCAAGATCATCCTTCTCTTTCTTTATCCCTGATCCTTCCTCTTCTCCTCTCTCCATTCCTGAGATCTCCTTGCCCACATCATTACCTGAGATCCCCCCCATCTATAAAACTTCCCAAAAACAAAATTAATTATACATGTGATGGGGCTTTGCCAGTCACTAGAATGGCTCCCATGTAAATTTTTCCATCATGAGTAATGGGAAGGGTTTTGAAGATTTGTGAATCCTCCCATAACGAAGACCCCATATTTTGGAGGGAAAGGCTTTTAGGGTATATAATCCCTTGGAGCATGCTCATTCTTTAGTGGAAAGGCGACTGGAGAGTAGGTTGGAGAGCTGGCGAGTCCCTCAGAATCTTAAGCATTTGAGTAAGTGTTTGTAGAAGGGGAGTTGAAGAAGATTGTTTGGGAATTCTGTCCCGTGCTAGAGGGAAGGGCATACCCCCATATCTCAAAGGACTGGATCAGAGATCTTTTTGCTCAGGCAACTAGTTAAGAGTGTGGATGAAGAGAAAGATTAAGACTTTTGAGCCAAGAACTCAAGAGAATTGAATAATTTTGAGAGTTTGGATTAAAGATAAGAGTTTTGACCCAAGTTGGGACTGTACCATTTTTCTATAGTATTTTTTTGTGCATGAGGATATTTTTCCACCTAACCAATTTTTTGCCGGAGCTACACTCTAGTTATCCCACCCTCTCTGGTGAGGATATATTTTCTGTGGATGAAGGTGCAAGGAAAGAGGTGAGAAGATCTACTATGGACAAGGAAACCATCATTTTCATTGCTGTATTCTGTTTGATACTGATTTTGATATTTGTAATTTTGGCCTGGATAATTTTCTTTAAGTTGCAGTAAAGACTTTGTTTTGAATACCACTTTTGGGCTTCCATTGTCATTTTTCTTTCTTTTTGTACCCAGTGCTTGCCATGGGGTACAAAAGCCATGGATCTGTTGATTTGGATGTAGGATGATGTTGGTAATATATTCAGTTAGTTGATGGAAGATTGTTGATTCATTGACTTTGGCGAGAGTAGACAATGAAGCTATTGGACGAAGATTAGCTGGATCACAAAAATCAGAAGTTTTTTTCTTAGGTATGAGTGTGTCAGAGGTTTGTTTAAGAATGTTAGAAAATGTACCAGTATTGAGAGATAAATTAACTAATTGCACTGTAGATGGAGAGATGTGTTCTCAACTATCCTTCAATAGCTGGCCTGGACAAGGATCGTACGGTGAGTTTGAGGCTTTCAGTTTAGTGAGCAAACGTGATACAGTAGAGACATCAGTTTCAGAAAAGATAGACCAAGAGCATGTAAGCGGTGGTAAGTTTATTTTCGGAATAGGCAAGTGTGAGAATTCTGAAGAGATTTTGAATAATTTTTCCTGGAAATGTTGGACAATTTTATTACATACAGCATTTGAGATGATATTATGTGATGTAGTTCTTTGTGAGGTTAAGGATTTTACAATATACTGAATAGAGTGTTCGGGTTGCCATTGGCCATTTTTATTTTATTTGCATAATGTGATTTTTTTGCAAGGTTAATTTCTTTTTTGTATAGCCTTGCCTTCTATCATCACAAAGCTATAAGTCATTTATCTACAAAGGTTACTTCCAAGAAAGAAATATAGTTGTAATGGGGTCAATTCTTAGCAGGATCTACCCAGTTGAGTGAAGACTTAGTCAGCTAGATCCTGCAAGATGAAAATATCACCCCACTGAGTAACCAGATTTGGTCAGCTAAATATAACCGGCCAAAAAAATGGGCCACCCCAGAAGTGTTCTTAGGGCAGGCTCCTAACATAGCTAGCCAGTCCTTATTTCAGCACTGGCAGACTAAGGCCTGGATTCACCATTCTATCACATAATGATGAATCCTGCAAAAACAGGGGGCGGGGGGGGCGAAGAAGGGGCGGGCCTGCAAAAGCTGGCAGCCTTCACACCATCGCGGTGTCTTCGTTGCCAGCTTTCACACCAAATAGCGCCACCGTGAAAGGTGGTGCTATTCGGCACACTACTGGTGACGATAAAGTTACTAACCTTATCGCCGTCAGTGAAGACATCGCCGAGTCCGCCCCCTCGCCGCCCCGACTCCTCCCCTCACTGCCTTGACTCCGCCCCCAGCATGATATCGCACGCGAAAAGGGACTTTTCACGTGCGATAGCGATAAGCCTTTGAAAATGATCCCCTATGTTTGATTGGCTGTGTTGGGTTACCTAATCGGTACCCCTTCAAATCGCCAACCAAAATTTTAGCTGGCTCTGTTAAGCTTAAAATCCAGTTAATTTAACTGGCCAAAGTTTGACTGTTCAAGTTGGGAACTAGCATCTCTGATAATTGGCTTCATTGTGACTTAACATCCAGCTTAGACAGAGCTCTTAGAAATCAGTAATTTAACAGCATGGTCTGTTTAGAAAGAAAAATTTGAGGCTTAATGGGGCTTCAGGATTGCTGCCCAGTGATAATTAATAGGAAGTTCAATGTAAACATGTGTGACAAACATTAACAATCATCACTTCTGTCTGTCACCTCCTCAGTGTATCACTTTGTTTTGTAGCCATCCCCATTGCTTTCAAACATATTGTGATCAAATTACTCTTCAAAATTCTTCAATGAACTCTAGTAATTATCTTGTCTCCATCCTACCTACTCAAATCAGCTGTTCACCTCAACTGCCTTATCTTTCTTGCATCTAAAACCATTCTTGATCCACCCCAGTTTGGCTTCTTTCCTCTGCATTTCATTGAAACAGTCGTTTCCAAAATCTTCAAAGACTTCTTCATGGCCAAGGCCAGGCCCTTTACTCGATCCTCAATCTCTTTGACCTAGTCACCATTTTCAACCCTGCTGATCACCATCTACTCCTTGAAATTCTTTCCTTTCTTGGATTTCTGAACTCTATTCTATCTTGTACAATGATACATATGTCTTACAGGTCTATAAAAATAAGGCATTTTAGTAATAGAAGATATATATTCTATATAATGCTTGACTACATTTATCTCACTACTTTACTCAAGGGCTAGCTTTACAGTCCATATGTTTTGTATTATTCTTTCTTGAAAACTATTTTTATGATGGGAGAAATGGATAGGAATGCTATCTAAGGAATTCATTTTGCAAGGAAATTAGTGAGGGTCATTGCTATTAACTGCCCTGTGAATGTAACAGGATATGACTGGATATATCTCTAGCATGCCTAAAGAAATTACCATTTCTCTGTGATCTCCCTTAATCTTTCTTTCACTATTAAGAGATTTCATATAATTACTCATTATCAGGAGGCAAATGCTAAATTATATACAAGAAATAACTATCAGCACTCATTGGGTTTTGCTCATAAAATCTGAGTACATTTATTAAAGATAAAAACCAAAGGATCAAATTTAAGAATTGGAAGAAGGACCCCCCACAAAAATATCCCTGCAAACTTTAATTCATGGTAGTGCTTAATTTTTCCTTTATGTAATACTGAATGGGGTAGATTTTAAAAGAAGCGCGATCAGCCTACTTTTGCTTGCGCATCAGACTCAAGCAAAAGTACGCTGGATTTTAGTAGATACGCGCGGAGCCGCGCGTATCCACTAAAATCCTGGATCGGCGCGCGCAAGGCTATCGATTTTGTATAGCCTGCGCGCGCCGAGCCGCGCTGCCTCCCCCCGTTCCCTCCAAGGCCGCTCCGAAATCGGAGCGGCCTCGGAGGGAACTTTCCTTTGCCCTCCCCTCACCTTACCCTCCCTTCCCCTACCTAACCCACCCCCCCGGCCCTGTCTACAACCCCCCCCTTACCTTTGTCGGGGGATTTACGCCTCCCGGAGGGAGACGTAAATCCCCGCGCGCCAGCGGGCCTGCTGCGCGCCGGGCCGCGACCTGGGGCGGGTACGGAGGGCGCGGCCACGCCCCCCGGGCCGTAGCCACGCCCCGTTACCCGCCCCCAAAACGCTGCTGCGACACGCCCCCGCAACGCCGCGCGCTCCGGCCCCGCCCCCCGACACGCCCCCCTCCGAGAACCCCGGGACGTACGCGAGTCCGGGGCTCTGCGCGCGCCGGGAGGCCTATGTAAAATAGGCTTCCCGGCGCGCAGGGCCCTGCTCGCGTAAATCCGCCCGGTTTGGGCGGATTTACGCGAGCAGGGCTCTGAAAATCCGCCCCAATATGTACAGAAAAGAAAGCACTGCCCTTGCTTATAAAGCTTTGAACTTCAGAGAACATCATTTTTGCAAAGCTTTTGCAGAGTTGGAGTCCTGTTTACTAAGCAGCAGTAATGCGATTAACATCATTAAAACCATTTTAATGGGCAATATCAGTAATGCATAACGTTATAGAATACTCTTTGCGAGCGCTCAAAAATAATTAATGTGCTGCATTGCTTGCAAAGGCATGCAAAGCAGCTTATTAATATTAAAAAGGCTTAATGCAGATTGCGATAAACGTCGCAATCTGTGATAAGCCGCTGAAAGTTAGATTCTGCTCTCTGCCATGGAGTCTGCAGGCTAGAGTCTTGAATAGAAGCAATGGTGTGCAGCAACGCTCTGAACAGAAATCCTGTTAGCCTCTGACTCCAGAAGAAAGGATCCTCATCCCATACACTATCATCACCCACAAGGCAAAATAAAAAAAGGAATGTTATCTCTTATAATAATAGACATGGAACCAGCATTATCTGGAAAGATCTATATTACAAATTACGTCACTGGCTGTTACACATAGAGGATGTGTAACATCCAGTGATGTCAGTACCAGAGCATAAAGGATATTAAACTCATAATTCCCACTACTTTAGGAGAGAAGATGACAATGAAAGAGAGCCTGCTGTACAGAAGGATGATTTTAAGTCTGTCAGTGGAAATGAAGAGGATGAAAAGCTTCAAGATAAAATACAGGCTTTTAAGGAAAAGATAAATGCAGAAGACAGTTCTCCTAGCCCAGTCTGCAGATATAGTTTAGGCCAAGCATCCAAAGAAGAAAGAACAGAGATGAGATTCAACAGGTATGGTTCTGGAATGTACAGGCTGTAAATGAGGATATGTGATGCCTATAAGTCCAACAATAAACCTTTATCAAAATGCTAAAACATCAATCACACTGGCCTGCTGACTCAGTGTTAGCAAGCTACTAGACAGGTAGATTCAGTTCCTGATGGGAATCTTATTCTTTAGCCATTGGAAGCTGGGAGCAATATGGAAACAATGCTGAAAGGACATAGGAGGATGGGTATTCAGCTATTGCTCAACAGTGACACCTTTTGTGACTACAGACCCCATTCGATCTCCAACTTCCCCACTAATCATCTCTACTTATCTCTTGCTTTCTTAAATTCCCTTAGTCAGGACCGATGATAGACTTTCTGCTGCTCTGTACGAACAATTACTATGCTGTCTCTCACCTGTTAATTCTGTCTCACCAAAAAAAGCCCAGCTCCCTTCAGTGATCTAAACTTTAAAAACTGATAGTCCCCATCCCTTGTAACCCAAGGCCAGTGCAACGCTAATAGGTGCTCTAAGCAAATCTTACAGCCTTGCACCTCTCCCCTCTCTGGTCCGTTCCACACACATAATTAAAAATTATGCATTTATAATAGATTGTACATGAAAAAGAACATTCAAAATAGTCTTCTGACGTAAAATTATCACTTACAGCAACATGTATATTATATTTACATGCACTGCTGTGGTGATAACCAGAAAACACTGCAAAAAAGACACTTGGAATTCATAGGTCTATTGTGACACATTTGGTGTGGCTTCCCTCTCAGAAAGCCATGAGCAAACAATTACAATATAGTAAACCTACCAACCCAAAACATCACTAAAAGAGCAATAATACTACCTATGAAAAGGCAACATAGGCCCTAAAACACCAATACACCTCCTGTTAGGAAAAAAAAAACAAAGCAGGCTGCTAAGATCCCCTACATAGAAACTACACTTTAGCAGAAACCTCACCTCGTTCACACATGAAGTACACAGAAAGACCATCACCAAATAGAGAATAGAGAGATCATAAAGTATAACTAGAAACATGCTAACACTGACCTAGAAATCGCAACAAGCCAGACTTTGTATATAGTGCAACAATGGAAAAATGGAAACAATTCCAGTCCTCATAAAACGTCAACTAAAATCAAGAAATATAATATAATCAATAATAGTAAAAACCATACTAATAAAAAATAAATATTTCAAAACTGACAAATAGAACATCAATAATTAAAAACTCATACAAATTTTTAAAAATGTCTCAAACACCAATACAATATTTCAAAACAGCAGACACATCAAATAACACCCCAAAATTAAAATGAATAAGGATAAAAAAGTTCCTGCTCTCCATACCTAGGAATTTCTAATTACCAATCACCCTGCGATTGTCATGGATTAGTGGGAGGAAAGAGGCCACAAATGTTCTCTCTCATATACACATACGGCCAAATTTTTAATCCCCTGCACGCAGGGAAAACGGGGGTTACGTGCATGGCCGGGCCTTGCGTGCACTTCGCGCATTTTAGAAGGGGCCCATTACGCAGCAAAGTGCCAGGCCAAAGGAAAGGGGCGGGTAAGGGCGGGGCTGGAGGCAGCCGGTACAGCGGCCATTTGCCGCTGTACCAGGGAAGGGAATCCTGGCACATGCAAGTTGCTACTGCTCCATTGGAGCAGTAAGCAACAAAAACGGTAAGGGAGAGGGTTTAGGGGGTGAGAGGAGAAGGGGAAGGGAAGTTAGGCTAGGGGGTAGGGAAGTTCCCTCCCAGTCTGTTCCTTAATTGGAGCAGACTGGGAGGGAACTGGGGAAGGCTGTGATGCGTCGCTGCGCAAAACTTGCATAATTCCCCCTCTTGCATGCGTGGATTACAAAATCTGGCGCGCATATGGACGCAGCCCAATGATTTTATAACATGCTCGCACATGTTATTAAATCGGTGTGTCCATGTGTGCAGTCCTGGAAAAAAGACCCACAAGAACAGTATATGATCTACTGGGCAGCACAAGATCTATGCACTAACAAAAAACACACCAGCAGTACCGAGCAGCCAGACTTTGCCTCTGCCCCACCTCTTAACTTGCCACTGGAGGACCCAAGTCATCTTGCTGATGCAGTAATGCTGCAATCCCTGTTAATCTCAGCCTTCCTGTTGGCTGTTTAGGGGTGGTGCGTCAGCAGCAGCACGGAACAAGGAAAAAATGCTGTTGGAGTCTGCATTTGCTCTTCTTATGTGGGAGCAGCTTAAATCTGTTCTTTTACTGTTCTATGTAATGGCAGTGCCAAAAGTTCTGTTTAATGACACTGTCAAAAAGTTTTAGTTTTCTGGAAACCGATACGATGTGCAAACGGCTATCGGTATATAAAATCATTTAAATAAATAAATAAAATCATTTAAATAAATAAATCTGTTGGACTTCACTAACGGTGTAGCCCTTTGTGCTCCTCTTCAGATGATGGTGTCAGCTCAGCACCCTCTTGATCCTCCCAACTTGGTCCACCACCGCGATCGGACTGAAAGCCCTGCACCATCCAATGCCGACTCTGCAGTCCCCTGCCACCACTCCCCCCCAAGTGTGCTGCCCTGAGCAATTGTGCAGTCATGCACACCTGCTAGCGCTGGCCCTGCCCTTACTGGAAAACTGCTTCAGGCAATATAAAACACATTCTCATCAAAGTACTGTCATATTGAAAGTATGATGATATGTCATGTTATCTCATGGCCAGTCGAAACTGGAAAAATATAAATAGGGCTGAAATGTTGTCATAGCTCTTTGAGCAAGCATTGGAATTGGAGGATACCGTGTGATAGTTTTAGTAATAGATTGCTATGGATGACGGTTTGTTAATTATGAAGGCAGATTGTATATTGAACTGTTTTTATACTGTTGGGCATAGGTTAGAGAGGAGGGTTTGGTAAAAAGGATTAAATAAGATAGTACAGGTGTGGGTTTGGAAGAAGGATTGTTATATATATATTGTACACTGCCTCAGGCTTTTGGTATAAAGGCAGGTTATCAAATAAGATGTAGAGTTTAAAAGTGTATGATTATGTTTTTCAGTGACTAACTTGTCAGTATTTTACTAAATATTTACTCAAAACCATTTGAGAAAAGACATGTAGATGGAACAATCTATGATAAATGGATGTATTAAGAAAGGAGGGGAAATGGGCATACTGAATAGGCTTTGCCACCATTATCTGTCATCGGAGCCAATGTTTTCTGCATGTTCCAGACAAGGAGCTAATTTACAATGGCCATTAAAATTAACAATGGCTAATTTAACAATGGCCATTAAAATGCATTCATTTGCATTCATAACCTATGTTAAAGACATGCAAATGAGTTTTGTATTTATTTACTAGTATTAAAGTTAGTGCATCAGCATAGCAGTTACAGCAATAACATAACTATATCTCCTTGAAGTACAGTTAATGTTTTGTTTTGCATGAATGGGTCTGTGTTCACTTTTATGAGTTTTAATGTGCAGTATTTTTCTATGCACTAAGAGTTAATGTTTTGCATAATTCGCATCTCACTACCTCATTTGAATTGTTTTGCATTAAAATCCTTGCGGGCTCATTAACACACTATAAAAATACTATTAATGTGCATAAACTAGATTTCTTCTTTAGTACATGTAGCTAAAAAGTGCAGGATTTATTTGTTTATATTGCAGGTCTAAAAGCTTAGGTCTACATGCAATTTGTACAAAGCGTGTAAATTCAGACATTGGACAAGATACGGAGAATGAAGATTTAGCTGCTGATATGGCCTCTCCAGAGATATATACTAGTCAAGAAAATGAGGAATTGCTGCTTGGTGAAAATATTGAAGAATTCCAGTCAGAACGGACTTCAGTTTTGCACTCAGGTGCTCAATATGAAGATTCAGACAAAGTGTCCAAATCCATTAAAGAAAGCTACCAGGAAAGTAGCACAGAGATAATTAAAGATCCCCCCAAACATCAGGATAAACTCTATGTGCACTTACAGGAAATTCTCAGTAAAGTAAAAGCCTATGTCATGGAAATTGGCAGAAAGATCCCAGTGCCGGATGAGTGCATTATCGAAGGTAAGGCTGAAATATTTAAGTGTAGATTATGAGAATATTGAATCATTTTACACAGGTACTTGCATAATTAATAATTCCAAGAAATTTCAGGCCCATGACCAACTTTTGAAATACATTAATAAACATATCATACAGAAATGTTTGTACTATAAATATAAAATTTAGCAAAAACTTATAAATATACCCATATGCAGTGTGAACTCCAATGCATTCCATGGATGGAAGATAAGTGGTCCATAAACTGAGCAAAAAGTTGCCGATTAGCCAGGACTGAGTTGCATGCTGGTTATGAGTGTAAGAGATTGGTTTGCCAAGGTTTTATCAGTAGAGTATAACGATGATACTGTAATAGGAATAACTATCAAATCTCTGCCTGATATATCATAAAATCATATTCTTTGGGATCCTGCCAGGCATTTGTGACCTGGATTGTCCACTGTTGGAGATAGGCTGCTGGGTTTGATGGACCCTTGGTTTGACCGAGCATGGCAATTCTTATATTTCTATCCCCCATGCTCGTTCACTTTAGCCTGTCATCACTATAAAAGGTTTACATTTTATCTTGCGACATAGAATCACCCTTGCAAATATCAGAATTACAGAAATGCAATATAACGGAGACGTTTCAAGTAACTTAACCACTCCCATCCCACCCCATGCAATGCGCTATCACTTTGTTACCAGTGAGTATAACTTGTTATATCCAATGAAAAACTCTTTGGAGACTGCAGCTACTGACTACGCAATACTTGTGCTGCAAAATTCATCCAAAGCCTGAAGGCTTTTGATTCACCAAAATTCTTAGTGACTTCTGGAGGACAGATTATGGAAACTTCCCATGCAGGGGAGATATGGCAATGGCAAAAAAAATTATATATTCATTACAGCCAGATTAAAGAGCAGATAGGAGGAGGAGCCACCATAGATGCTCCATCAATGTCCTCTAGAAGAGAGAACTGAAAAGAGATACTCTAAAGGTTTTTAAAATTAAGAGTGGGGTGGAACATGTTAATAGGGAACAGTTATTTACCCTTTCAAATTGTACTAGGATTATGGGACACACCAAGAAACTGGTAGTAGGTTTAAAACCAATTAAAGTATTTTTTCATGAAAAGCTATGGAATTTGTTGCTGAAGGATGTGGCCAAGGCTATTAATATACAGTAAGTGGGTTTCTGTTTGACAGGTCCATTAACAATTACTAGATAGGTAGACTTGGGATCACCACTTCTTTTGTCGGAGAAGGAGCAACAGGGATTGGACCTCATCATTAGAAATCTGCTTAATACTTCCAAGTGACCTGGATTGGCCACTATGGGAAACCGAACAAGGCCGCCCTTATGTTCTTATGTTAGGCCCACTCACGGACATGCTCAGAATGATTGATTCCCAAGGCTACTGAATGAAAACAGAGGTCAGTTTTCAAAACCGACTAGGACTGAGTCCCTAAATTGAGATGCTTATTTTCACTGGGAGATTCATATTGAAAAACCAGGTGAGTGGGTAAGTTGTCCGGATTACTTTATCTGGATATCCAGTAAGTGTTCTGCTAAATATACGGATAACTTTAGTCAGTTGTTTGTGTGGACTGACTCATCAGCACAGATTTAGTTGACTAGCAGTCAATATGATGCTATATGGCCCACCTAAGCCTCGTTTCCAGCCCTGCCCCATTGCCTGGAAAAAGGGGGGATACTTTTGAAACTTGAGCAGCTAATTCTAGGCTTTCAGTTTTTTCCCCTAAATGTAGGTGCTTAGGTTAGTAGTGCTAGAAATAAGCGCTGAGTGCCCAACTTAAGTTCCCTACCCTGGTCCCATCCTTGGACCTGCCTACTTTTTAGGGAACTAAATTTAGGAGCTCAGCAGGTCTAGATCCCTAAGTCCTAAATTTAGGTACCTAGATCTTTTGAATATTGATCCCTTAGCAGTGATTTTCAGCATCAGGCACCTAAATTTAGAGACACGAATTGAAGGCTTAAAATTTTGGTGCCTCATTTTTGAGCGCCTAAGTTCAGGCAAATTTTCATCTCCATCTTTGGTTACATGCGATCCATAGCAGGTAAAGATTTAGGCTTACTGTTAGGTCAATGGAGGTGTTAGATTATTGATAAGAGCCAGTAAATTTCTAAATTAAGTATGTATTGAGGGTGTTTTCATGTATACTGCTTGCTTTTTATCTTTTCTTTATAGTGCCCTTATCAATTAGCCCTTGAGAGATGCCCAAATAGTTTTTATGATTCTGAAAACAAATGTCAAAGATGTTGTTTTTTCCAGTTGCATTGCTCTAATTGTTTCTATTCCTTTTCAAGTGTGCAGACATATTACAGACTTGATTTCAGTCCGGATGAGCATTTGTAGGGTTTTTACAGTTTTTCTGACTTCACAATTGTTGTATCTCTGCCATTCCTCGGGTCTCCCATTTATCTTTGTATTTCTTCTCATTGACTCATCTTCCTATATCCATCTTCCCCATTTCCCCATGAAGTCGTTAGCCACATAGCTCAATATAAGCAAAGAATACTGATCCTGTAAGAGGGCCACTGAAGAGTCACAGGAGCTGTCAAACCAAGAGTAGTAACATAGTAAATGATGGCAGAAAAAAGACCAAATTGGCCCTTCAGTTTTCCCAGTTGTTGAGTTAAATGAGCTTATAAATACCCAACTCTCCCCTCCATTTTGTCTTTTACCTGATCTCTCAACCCTTTTCTCACCACCACCTTCCATATCTGTTACGATTCATGGCTCATGGGGGCGTCTTGTGAGCCATCTCACTCATCCTAGAGTTGCCAGCTCTGCCTCACAGCCTGCATGCCACCTACCCTTGACCTCGGTGGGGGAAGGCCAGGGATGCTGCTGGGATCAACAAAGCCACCTTGCCGCCAGCGCCTTCCTGCTTCTTCCGGGTCCATAGGAACATGAGCGCGCCGCTCAGTATTTGAAGGACCAGTGGTGGTGAAAATCCCATGGCCCCCGGTGATGATGTCAGAGGGCTTCCTATATTTGACGGCCTGCACTCCCAGACTCTGCCTCAGTAACGGGTCTCCTATTGTCTAGTAGTGCTCCTGCATTCCTGATTGTCCTGAGTTCCTGTGCCTTTTCTTCTCCAGCTTTGTCCAGCCTTTCTCGTCCGGCCTTGCCTTATCCTGTCCGTCTCGGTCAGTGTCTTCTGTGTATCTTTGTCCATCCTTGGCCTGACTTCCGGATTCTGACCTCTTGCCTGCCACTTGACCAGGTTTATCTACTGCCTGAACCTGACCTCTTGTTTGGATCTGACTGTTTGCCTTTGCCTGGCCCGACCCTTGGCCTGTCTCCAGCTTGCTTCCTGTCCTAACCCCGACCTTCCCTTGGACTCTTGCTGTCTCCTCATCCCTAGGGACCCGCACTGCCAGAATCCAAGGCAGCTATTATAGATGAAACTCCAGACTATCTTGCTACAGGGTGCATTTGCCAGCTGCTGGCATAGGCCTCAGGTTCACCTACAAGACTGCATCAACTATGCTGCAGTACAAAGGGCTCACTTTAATGCCGCTCATTACAATATCTGTCCCAAGCATGCCCAGAATTTGTTAAAGTACTGGCCTTTATCACCTCCACTGGTAGGCCACTTTAGGTCTTGTTATCTTCCTCTATGATTCTTACAAGATAAACTGTAAATCCAGCTTTGACATCCCCCTTCCAGGTTTTCTAATCTACATAGCCACAAAAACTAGTGAAGCCATTGTCCAAAATAACTGGCCTCCCCATTCTCATTGAATTTTGGGTGTTAACCATGGTCATGCCATGCAGGTTACCACAATGCCTTCTTGAAAGCCTAGTCTAGCCCTGGCCCAGCTGTTAAGGTCATAACTGCCACTCCTTGCAGGCTACACCTATGCTTTCTTGGAAGCCCGATGTGGTCATAACACTGCTGTTAGGGTCTTAACTGCCACTCCATGCAGGTTAAACCTAGGCTACCCCCACGACTTGTGATGCCACAGGGTCATGCTTCCATTATCCCTTCACTTTTAGTAAATAAGAATACTCTGTTTATCCCATAACTTTTTTTTTTACACCCATCAGTTTCTTCCTGCTTCTTTGTACTTCTAGCTCAATTGGTACCAAGTCTGGGTTCTGGCTCCGTGAACCTTCATTCACACCTACCTGCAATTTTTTTCCCCCGTTTTACATTCCCACCCCTGATGTACCGAGTCTATTCACTGGGCCAAGAGTCACGATTTGGAGCTCCTGCCAGAACTCTGTAATCATAGATGCTGAATCTGGCCACTAGGATGTCCATATTCAAAGAGATTTGTCCGGCTAAGTTTAGGACTTAGCCAGACAAACCCAGTGTTTTCAATGTCTTAACCCTATCAGCATATTTATCTAATTATTTTTGGGATATATAATTTTTATATTCTGCTTTGGGGCATCTCAAAGAGATTACATTCAGGTACTGTAGTATTTCTCTGTCCCCGGAGGGCTTGTATTAGATGCAATGGAGGATAAAGTAACTTGCACAAGATCACAAGGAACAGCAGTGGGATTTGAATGCTGGTCTCCTTGGTTCAAAGCCCACTGCTCTAACCTCCATATATATTTTTTGGCTAGGTAAGTCATTACCTGACTAAAACCTGGATAAAAGAGACAACACAGAGGTGTTCCAGGGGGCGGGACTTAAATATAACCAGGTAAGACTAGTTTTACATAGCTATGTTTAGCTGAATAAGTCTGGTTGTGGTGGAGAGCAGGTCTAAAATTAAGCTGGGTAAACTCAGCCGGTTAACGTTAAGCCTAACTGGGAATATTCAGTGGGTTATGTTTTCCACTGAATATTCTGGCTAAAGTTGCCTACGCAAGTTTACCTGGGTAACTTGCCGCTGCCTACCTCACTCTATATGGACTGCCAGGCCATTAAGCAGTGAACACAATTCTATCCCTGCCTAGGGGAGCTTTGAACATTGTCTTTGCAGGATCCCCTGCTGCAACTGAGCTGGGGAGGACAGACCTGATTGGGGACCTTCTGCATGGAAGGCTTAGCACAGCCACTGAGCCACTGGGCTGGCTCTAGCCCATAACCATTTGAAGTCCATTATTTTAGCTTCCACCACTGATTCCATATATCCACTGCCCTTTCTGTGGAAATATATTTCCTATAGTCCTATAACAGGACTATAAAATCCCCAGTGTAAGAAAAAAAATCACCACAAAAAAGTGGGTTACACAAATTTAAAACCTTAAACTACAACAAAATAGCCTTGAAGATCAGCATTGTATACAGTGCATTTGGCTGAACAATGCTACATTTAAGGTTGAGAAATGAGTATAATCATACACCAGTCCAGAACTTTTTTTTTTTCCTTTATCTTTTTTCTTAGGATAATGTCAAAACCAACTTTGCGAAATAAAATACAACTGTGATACCGTTTAACCCAAAAGGCTCAGATGGTTGCAAAGTACTGGTCCTAAAAAAAAAACAAACTTCAAATACTTATCTTGCTCACAAATGTTCAGGCAAGGGCTGTTGCATAGATGACAACCATTTCCCCCCCCCCCCACCCCCCCACCTTGACATGTGCACCACTTGCGTCTGGGGCTCTTCATGTAACTTCTGAGACAACTGAAGCTAGCAATGCGTTGACGCAGCAGCATGGGACCCTCTGTGGAAAAAAAAAATCCAGTCGTGTCTAGAATCTTGCCTCTAGTCAGGGAGGCACTTTCACTGGGCTAGCTAGATAAGTCGCTTTCAATTTCGGGCATGGAATTTTCGCTTTAATTATGATGAGGCGCTGACTGACGTTGCAGTTACAGTCGTAGCAGGATCGCAGAATTCACCATGAAAAGAAAACTTTCCACATGTTCTCAATTTAGTTTTATTTTACAAAATCAGCATTGTGCAGCAAAAACCTCCTCTTCCCCCCCCCCCCCCCCCCCCCCCAAACATTTCAACAGTTCAGGTGCCAGACCCCAACTGGGCTTTGCTTCAAGACCACAGGACATCTGAGGAGAGATGATGTTCTCTCTGTTTTAGTGTATGCAACAGGTTTTATCTATTTAAGTATTTAAATGTATCAAAAATGGCCCATAGCAACATTCAAACTGTATAAGTACGGTAAAAATCCTATATAATCAAATACATATAACATGTTTCTACGGTTTGATGTTGTATAGATAGCAATGAACAAATTTTTAATCCCTTTGTGTAAAGTTGATGAAATGTGCTTGATACAATCAGAACCTCACTTTTCGTTTTGCTATATTTGGTGAAATTAAACCTTCCGTGTCTTTTTTTTTTTTTTTTCCCCCAAGCTTGGCAGCATTTCAGTTTCATTCTCCCTGTTGCTATTTCCTGGAAATTCCTAGAGTTAGGGCACATCTGTACTGCAGAGTCAAAGATTTATGTGACTCATTCCAGATGCAACTGGGGAACTGCACTTCCACAGGGGACTACTGGCTAATACTTCTGATATTGCACAAATTACTCAAGCCTCATTTGATTAACAACATTTCTGTGAGTCCCAGTGGGATAATGTCTTTCAATCTAAAGGAGTTTAGTTGGAATCTTATAGTTACTTTAATTTGCTATTTGGCGAAATAGAAATGTATTGCATTGTGCTGTTAGTTGCCAGTAAGCAGAAATACAAATTGTGCTACCTAAAAGTACAGCACTGCATGTCGAGCCAGATATACTAAAGGGATTTCCCCATTTTGTGTTTACAGGAAAAAAGTTTAGCATCAGACCCTAAATACGTACATGCATGCTGTGAACTTCATACCGTTGGGGAAAAAAATGTTTGAACAATTTGGTTGTGTCATTTCACTTCTTCAGCGACAATTTGAACGTGTTCCTACAGAAAAAACACATGCATTTATTATTTGGATTTCTTACCTGCCTTTTAGAATGTGAAATTCACCCAGAGTGAGATACAATATATTAGAATAGCAGCAAACAATTAGATATCATGAGCAACTTGACAATATAAAGGTGCACCTGAGGCAGAGGCCCAGCCAAACAGAGCTGCCCAACACCACAGCAGCACGGTGATGACCTGCCCGCAGGCAAATGAGCAGACCAGCGGCACAATATTGACCTGCCCTTAGGGATCCCACCCCCTACGGACACATAAGCAGACCCACGGCAGCACAGCGATAATGTGTCAGCAGGGATCAACCCCCCCCCGGCTGTGGGCACATGAGCAGAAACGCCACGGCGCATTGACAACTTGCCCACGAGGATTCCACCCTCGTGGGCTGAAGAGAACGATGACGGCCTAGCGAACAACGGCCCACAAGCATATCATTTCCAGTGGGCTGAAGATAACCACAGCAAGTGAGGGAGGCAGGCTGTGAAAGGTAAGGGAGGAGGAGGGAGCATGTCTTACTCCCTCATCTCTTCTCCCGTCTCTTACCTTTCCATCTGCCTCACTCGCTCAGCTTCCCTTCCCTCCCCTTCTTTCTTACTGAAAAAGGAGGGGAGGAAAAGGGAACTGAGCAAAATAAGTGGAAGGGAAGATAAGGGAGAGGGTTGTGATTGAGGGGAGGGGTGAGTGAGAGGGAATGGAAGAAAAGTGACTAAGGAGGGAGTGGGTGAGAGGGAAGGGAAGGAGTGACAGGGAAAGTGGTAAGAGGGAAGAAAAAGGAAGTGTGAGAAAAAAGGGGTGAAGGGGATTAGTGAGAGGGAAGGAAAGGAAATGGAGGAGGAGTGAGAGAAGAAGGTAAGAAGGAAGGGAAGGAATTAAACGATGGGAGGGGTGAATGAGAGGGAAAGGGGTGAGTGAGTGAAAGGGAGGGAAAGGGGATGGATGAGTGAGGGGGAGAGAAGGGGAAAGAAAGGGGTGAGAGAGGGAAGGGAAAGAATGAAGGAGAAGGGCGTGAGGGAAAGGGAAGGGGGTAAGTGAGAGAATGACTGACTGTGAGAGTCATTTCTCGTATGTGTGTGTATGTATGAGAGTGTAGGTGGGTGTCTGTGAGAAAGCATGGGTGGCCTTTGTTTGCATGTTGGAGCCTGAGAGCAAGAACCTGTGTGTGTGTGTGTGTGTGTGCAAGGAAAAGTATGTGAGAGTGAGATCCTGTGTGTATGTGTTTGTGTGTGTGTGAGAGAGAGAGAGAGAGAAAGAGATGTTAGATTCCATATTAGGAGTTACCACTCATGAAAAGGACATAAGAACATGACATACTGGGTCAGACCAAGGTTCCATCAAGGCCAGCATCATGTTTCCAACAGTGGCCAATCCAGGCCATAAGAACCTGGCAAGTACCAAAAACTAATTCTATCCCATGCTACTGATGCCCATAATAGCAATGGTTATTTTGTAAATCAACTTGATTAATAGCAGGTAATGGACTTCTCCAACAACTTATCCAATCCTTTTTTGAACCCAGCTACCCTAACTGCACTAGCCACATCCCCTGGCAACAAATTCCAGAGCTTAATTGTGCGTTAAGTGAAAAAGAACTTTCTTTGATTAGTTTTAAATGTGCCACATGCTAACTTCAAGGAGTGCCCCTTAGTCCTTCTGTTATCCAAAAGAGTAAATAACCGATTCACATTTACCCATTCTAGACCGCTCATGATTTTAAACACCTCTATCATATCCCCCCTCAGCCGTCTCTTCTCCAAGCTGAACAGTCCTAACTTCTTTAGTCTTTCCTCATAGGGGAGCTGTTCCATTCCCTTTATCATCTTGGTCGCCCTTCTCTGTACGTTCTCCATCGCAACTATATCTTTTTTGAGATGCGGCGACCAGAATTGTACACAGTATTCAAGGTGCGGTCTCACCATGGAGCGATACAGAGGCATTGACATTTTCCATTTTATTCACCATTCCCTTCCTAATAATTCCTAACATTCTGTTTGTTTTGACTGCCGCAGCACTCTGAACTGACTATTTCAATGTGTTATCCACTATGATGCCTAGATCTCTTTCCTGGGTGGTAGCTCCTAATATGGGACCTAACATTGTGTAACTATAGCATGGGTTATTTTTCCCTATATGCATCACCTTGCACTTATCCACATTAAATTTCATCTGCCATTTGGATGCCCAATTTTCCAGTCTCACCAGGTCCTCCTGCAATTTATCACAATCCGCTTGTGATTTAACTACTCTGAATAATTTTGGATCATCTGCAAATTTGATTACCTTGCTCATCGTATTCCTTTCCAGATCATTTATAAATATATTGAAAAGTACGGGTCCCAGTACAGATCCCCGAGGCACTCCACTGCCCACCCTCCTCTACTGAGAAAATTGTCCATTTAAACCTACTCTCTGTTTCCTGTCTTTTAACCAGTTTGTAATCCACGAAAGGACATCGCCACCTATCCCATAACTTTTTACTTTTCCTAGAAGCCTTTCATAAGGAAATTTGTCAAATGCCTTTGCATCATAGTGCAAAATACTTTGAAATGCTCTGTTCAATGTGTGTGGCTTTGGTCAAAAAAGCAAACAGAATTATTAGGAGAGTGGAAACTGTGAGAAAAAAGAGAACATTTGAGAGCGAGAGTCTGTGTGTGTTTATGTAAGGGAGGAAGGGAAGAATATAGGAGGAGAGAGAGGAAAGAGAAGAGTGACCCTGGAGAAAGAATTAGGAAAAGACTGACAAGGGGAAAATGGGAAAAAGAGACCAGGACTAACCAATTAGAAAAATCAAAAAAATCAGACAAAGGTAAAAAAAAAAAAAAAAGATTTTTTAGCAATTGGAATATGCCATTTTTGGGACTGTGCATTTCTTATGTATTTGTATTCTGCTGTTTCTTTAGAGTTCCACTGTTCAGAGTCTGGTTTCTCAGGCTTTCTGTTTTGATTTTGTCTGCATGTTTTGGTTTCTAGTTTGCAGTCTCTTATTTCTCTATTAGATAAGGGTCAGTCTGTGTTCAGCTAGTGCGTATTTTCTCTGTAGGGATTTGTACCAGTCCAGCGTATTCGCTTTGTCCAGTAGGTGATGTATTAGTGTTCTGGGGCCTAGTATAATATTTGTACTGCTGCCTTTTATAAATAAGAGTTCTGTTTGATTCCTGAGCGTTAGTGCTGTGATTGTATGGAATGGCAAGGTTCTAGGTGTCTCTTGTATTTATTTATTTTTTGTGGGGGTTTGTTACTTCACAAAGGGGCTGATTTTAAAAGCCCTACGTGCGCCGAACCTATTTTGCTTAGGCCCGGCGACGCACGCAAAGCCCTGGGATGCGCGTATGTCCCGGGGCTTGAAAAAAGGGGTGAGGCCGGGGCATGGCCAGAGGCCTCAGTAGGGCCGTTAGGCCGGGGGATCGCACACCGGCACCTGGCCGGTGCACGCAAGTTATGCTTGCCAGAGGCAGGTATAACTTACAAAATAAAGGTAGGAGGGCGGGTTAGATAGGGGGTGGGGGGGACGGAAGGAAAGTTCCCTCCGAGGCCGCTCCGATTTCGAAGGGAACGGGGAAAGCCATCAGGGCTCCCCTAGGGCTCGGCGCGCACAAGGTACACTAGTGTGCACCCCCTTGCGCGCGCCGACCCCGGATTTTATAACATACGCGTGGCTGCATGCGCATGTTATAAAATTGGGTGTACATTTGAGTGCACCAGGTTGCGCACACAAATGTACGCCTGTGCGTACCTCTTAAAATCCGGCCCAAAGTATTTAGCCATGGAAGGATTTTGATCTGTTGAAGTGATACCAGAATTTGAATTTGTTTTTCTTTTGCATGTTGGGTTGGAATGTGATTTGTCCTAGTTCTGCTCTGCACTTGTTCTTATGATTATTGCTATTTTATTGTAGTTATGATGATCTCTGCCTTTCTAGAAAGAGGATTCATGACAGAATACATTGATATTTGTTTTACGCTTGTACAGTGCTTGCAGTAATCTAATCATGTGGTTACAGTGGCATGGACAACTGAGTAGGTTTGTCTTCTCAATGAGTGAACGCAGTCTTCATTAAGTTACGTAATTGAAAGCGACAGCTCTTTACTGTTGCCTGGATTTGTGGGAGCATGGCGATTTCCAAGTCTATTGGGATTCCAAGGCTTTTAACCTCTGTTTTTAGTGGGAGCTCATAAATTCGAATTAGGATTCTCAGATTGGGGTCTTGTCTGTGCATATTTTGTGTCCAGAGAATTTCTATTTTGTTGAGATTCAGATGGAGTTTATTATTTTTGGTCCATTCTTGGATGGCAGTAAGATATGTGTTTAGCTTATTTATAGTTTGTGGGTCAAGGACCATTTGTAGCATGAGCTGAACATAAGAAGATGCCGTACTGGGTCAGACCAAGGGTCCATCAAGCCCAGCATCCTGTTTCCAACAGTGGCCAAACCAGATCATAAAAACCTGGCAAGTACCCAAAAACTAAGTCTATTCCATGTTACTGTTGCTAGTAATAGCAGTGGCTATTTTCTAAATTTCGTTCCATGTAATGCTCTTAGGCAAGTTTAATTGTTTCACTGTAAACCGGTTTGATTTGCATCCAATGCAAGAAGATCGGTATATAAAAAACCAAAAATAAATAATAAATAAATAAATAAACTTAATTAATAGCATATTAATACATAGATGTAGGCTTTTATATCAAAGGTTCGGATCAGCTGTGCCAGTGGTCTGAGGTATATGTTGAAGAGTACTGGTGATTGTACAATTCAAAATCCAGAGTTTGAACATGGTATATCAGTGAAATATACAGATTGTTGCCTGAATTGAACCAGGCTAGGACCTTGCCACTTAGGCCGACCTCTGCAAGTCGTGAAAGTATGATGTCCAAGGTTGGTAAGAAATCCAATAGTACTAGAATCACTGCTAGTGAACCAACTAACAAAGCCACTAGCACAATATCCTGCAAGTCTTCATGATAGTTTCATTCAACTGTAAATCCATTTTATGTTTTCTCTTTTGTGGCAATATTTAGTCATATTGGAATGCACCCCTTAGTTTAAATGTTTTACTAAGTCAGATTGACAAACCTAAGTCCTGGTAAGTTTAATCTTTTAATGATAGAAATATACCATAGGTACCAAGAGCCAAGCCACATAAAGAAACATGAGAACCTGGTTTGAAATAAATAGTACCAAAAAAATCCTATGTCACCCACACTAAAGAGCAGACTATTCCAGTGGAAAAAAATCCCAAATAGAAATGAATAAAAAAAACATCACATGGCATAGCAGTGAAGAAACAAAGAACCACACACATAAAGCCAGAGTCACACAGGCACCATCTGGTGCTCAAGAGGTTCTGGGCCTCATCTCATGTCCCAAGGGGAAAACACTGCAATGTGTTATGAAACAGGAGATTATCAAACTCAACAAATAACTAGTTATCAGAACTTGTATGGATCAGGTTATCTGTATGAAGGGTATTTTAGTACAATAAACAACTCTAGTTCAAACACAAATGTTCTCATAATCTGGGGTCCATGAACACTTCATATCTGCTATGTTTAACATCATGGGAGAGTCAAATGGATAGGAGCGGCCACATCAAACATAACATTTGTTTGTTATTAGCAAAATCTATGTATTCTTAAAAAAAAAAAAAAAAAAAAAGTCATGACTTTTAAATCACCAATCAACAAGTAACAGCCCTGGGTGTTCTGAATGGAAACCACTCAAAGCAATTTTTTAAAGCCTCTATGAGCAGTCCTCCGTCATTCACCATTGAGTCAAGTATCCCATGATGGCACATAATTCAATCAAAAGACAGTCGTGCTAAGGACAAGCCAGTTCCATTCATCAGAGCACAGGCATTCATAGCTCACAGTCAGATGTGTTTCAAGAGCAGCCAGGCAGGCCCAGCCTACGGTGGTAACAGTGCCTCGTTACCATTCAGAAATATCATGCTATGCAGGAGTCCACTAGCAAATACATTTCCACGGTACAAGACATCAACTTCTTCAACATTAATATTCATTCTCAGGACATTTTTAAACATATGGGCTGAAATCCTTTTCATTGTTCAACCCTACAGGCATTAGAGTATTTAATTTATCAATCCATTGTGTTTCACACTGTCTCAGTCTCCAGTCTATCACCAAACCTCAAAGTTATTTATTTATTTTATATTTTTATATTCCACTTTTTTGGCACTTCAAAGTGGACTATATTCAGGTACTGTATGCTTCATGAGTACCAGATATGCCAGTGTATGTCTGGCTCTAAATGTGAAGTTCTTCATTCAGTCACTGCTATATTTTCTGATCATTTCTGGGGGGGGGGGGAGGATCTGTCAGACCTGTCTGCACTGGGACTTTTTAAATTAATTTATTTCAAAACCACAGCATGTAATTATTCCCAGCATTTATTTTTAAAAAAACAAGTGCACAATTCAGACCCTTAAATAGATCAGCACAATTGTCTTTGTTTCGCAAAATTCAGAGGTGTGCAGACCATTATTCTCATGGGACATTCAAATATTCCCTAAACCAGTCTGGATATCTTGTATGTAATATGAGAAAAAAATTGATGCAGCTCAATAATTTTGGAGATTTGAGACCTACATGATCACTAGATGACACACCTGTAGGAAACGGTGCCCCCTTAAATTTTGAGAAGAATGCAGAATTCCAACAAAATAAAGGTTTATTTCATATATTTAAAATGGCAGGTGAGGGTTAAAAAGAATGCCAAGGTTGTGGACGAAGGTGTGAATGCAAGCTTGTCATGAAGAAGGAAGTGTGAATAAATTAAAATGTATTTAAAGAAACTTCTTTTCAATCATTTCTGGTGTAAAAATGTGTAGCGAAAGTAAATTGAATTTGGATGAAAGCAGATTTTAAAAAAAAAATGAAATCAATATGTACAAACAGGGCAATGAGGAACGAATTGCCGGAGAAATTGGTAAATACCGTTGGGTATTGTCAATATACGAAGTGGTGCGGTTAAAGCCATTTTGAAGCAATCGGGGAAGGTAGCGGAGAATAATATTTGGCAATTGGCTTTCTCGGTTGCAGGTCCATCTATTTGGAATTCCTTACCATTTTCTCTTCATCAAATTTCAAACTCGCAACAATTCAAGATATCATTAAAAATGTACCTATTTCAATTAGCTTTTGAGACTTTTGCATCAGAACACACCTAATCACCCTCGACTATCATCCTCCCCCATTCTCCAGCTACTTCTTTTAACAATATTTATGGTTTGGTACTCTGAATACTAAGACTGGATATTAATTTTAGTTTTCATTAGTTTTGTCCTTCCATTGTTGTTTTTGTTATTTAGGTTTTATACTATACTGCTCTGGTTTTTTGTATTTTATTATGTATGTACTGTATATAAACTGTTTTTATTTATTTTTTATATTGTAAAAGCATATATAAACATTTTAAAATAAATGAATACATTAAAATGAACCATACAAAAGAAGATAAAGAAACACACAGACAGAGAAGGGATTTTGGAATCAAGGGTTTCATTAGGAATGATCAGTTCTAGTCTATGTATCTTGAATTTCTGAAAGCTTCTAGGATCTGAGTGATTATTACATGAGGAAAATAGCCGTTGCCCTTCAGATTCAGATATGGGAAACTCTTTTGTACCGAAGAACCTCAGAAGGGAACTAATACACTGGGCTCATGATTCCAAGCTGGCTGGCCATCCTGGTCAACACCATGCCCTGCTGAAATTACAGAAGTATTGGTGGCCTACTATCAAGGGAGGACACGTACTCCTATGTAGCATCATGCTCCAACTGTGCCAAACATAAGCCTACTTCTGGTCAGCCTTGGGGATTGTTGCAACCGCTGCCAGTTCCAGAGGAGCCATGGACTCATATCGCTGCAGACTTTGTGGTTGATCTGCCACCTTCTGGAGGAATGAATACTATCTGGGTGACGGTTGACCGTTTCAGTAAGATGGCCCATTTCGTGGCACTGCCTGGCTTATCCTCAGCCGTAGAGCTTGCTAAGCTCTTCATAGTCCACATCTTTCGCCTACATGGCCTACCGAAGCACATAGTCTCGTATAGAGGATCACATTTCACGGCAAAATTCTGAAAGGCTTTGTGCAAGCTATTTGACATCTCTCTGAATTATACATCTGCCTATCATCCCCAATCAAATGGCCAAACTGAGAGGATGAATAGGACCCTAAAACAGTTCATTCGTGCCTATGTGAGTTGCCGTCAGAATAACTGGGCCGAACTGTTGCCATGGGCAAAATTCGCCATTAACTCACATCCAGCGTCATCCACTGGATCAACACCATTTGAAGTGGTTTATGGACATCTACCTTCACCACCACTTCCACTGACTCTCTCAGTGTCGTCCCCAGCAGCTCAATCCACTGCTGATGATATCCATCAATTATGGATTCAGACTAAAGACATGCTAACTAAAGCGAGTGAACGAGCAAAGAAATCATACGACGCTCATCATTCTAAAGCGCCTGTATTTCTACCTGGTGACAAAGTCTGGCTGTCAACTAAGCACTTGAGATTAAACGTACCTTCTACTCGATTTGCTGCACGCTACGTTGGACCGTTTCCAATTCTCCGATGTCTTGGCAAAATTACATACAGTCTGAAGCTACCGCCTGGATTGAAAATCCACATTGCATTCCATGTTTCATTTTTGAAACCTCTCATTCTCAGTAAGTTCTTACCCAAGTCTCTAGAACCAACTTCTATTACCACAGAAGAACTTGAATACAAGGTTGAAGCTATTCTGGATGTAAGAAGACGTGGCAAAACTTGGGAATACCTTCTATCTTGGGAAGGTTACGGCCCCGAAGAAAATTCTTGGGAGCCGATGGCAAATATCCTGGACAAAGAGATGCTCCTCCAATTTCATCGGATGTATCCACACAAACCTAAACCTGGTAAAAAGGCTGGAGGCCGTCCTTTGAAGGGGGGTACTGTTGCGTCCGTCGGTCTTCGACGGCTTCGCCCTGCCTACCTCTCTCTACTTGCAGCTCCTCCTGCTCACCTTGGACTGATGGCCGCCACGGTGTCTGTTTGCCGACCTCTCCGGTGTCCCTGGACTGGCTTTGGTGCTGTTTCCCACCATGCTCCTTCAAGGTACCTCTAGGGCGCGCACGCGCTTGCCACCCTCATCTTTATTTCCAGGTTGGCGCGAACCTCAGGGGTGTCCCCCTGTTCTGACGTCACGACTCCAGGATATATCTGCCTACTTCATTTACTAGCTCGTCAAGTTAGCAACCGGAACTATACGGATGGGATTCACTCTCCGTTCCTAAGCTACTCTGCCACTCCAGCTCTACTGGAACTCTTACTACCCTTCAGGGTCACTAATGGGGTACCCGCTCCTCGGGGGCCTCTCTGCTTCTTTCAGGTGCTATCAGGAAACCGGTACTCGCTCCTCTAGAGGCCCGTGTTCCCTGTGTCGCTGCCTGCACTTCTACCTTATACTTGGAAGAACTAACTACAGTCATCATCTGTGAGTACAAGAAACATCTCTCTCTACAGTACCGCTTAGCCGGAATCAGGTACTCGCTCCTCGAAGGCCTGCCCTCTGCTCCTGTGCCAGACCTCTCGTCTAGTGGAATTTCTGCTACTGCTAGTGAGTACAACGCTACCGAGTCTCTCTGCTCTAAGGGATCAGGTACTCGTTCCTCGAGGGCCTGCTCTCCCTGTCTTGGAGCTCTCCTAGTCTACTTGGGACTCTGAATGCTAATTCTATTGTGTGCTCATAACTCTCTTTCCACTACAGCACTGCTTACAGAGGAACCGTTCCAGCGTTCTGTGAGAGACACACCCTGCCGGGCTATACAACTACTACTCACTACTGCCACCTTTAGTGGTTCCAAAAACTGTTTAATAAAAGATTCAAATCTGTTTGTCTGTCCGGAGTTTAGCCTGACACTGTGGTCCCTCACAGGACTGCCCCCCGTGGGCGTGGTCAGCTGCCACAGTATCCAAGGATTCACTCAAACACCAATAACCATAACAGTACTTCAGCAGCCCCGCAACCAACCACCACGATCAGCTAATCAGAAAACATGAGGGTAACCTGCAAGGAGCAGCAGCAACAGTCCTAAACAAAAAGCATGGAGGTAACCTGCACAGAACAACAATCACAACCCTAAAAATCTTGCTGGGCAGACTAGGTGCTGACATTTACTGTTAACTATGGGCCTGATTTACTAAGCATTTTTCCCATAGACACAGAGTGAGAGAAAAGCCTTACTAAACGAAGCCCATATTCCTGAGGGAATTCTGCGCAAAAAAACTTAAAATAATGCAAAATTCTGCAAACTTCATATTGGTCAAAATAACAAAGTTTACATGACAGTTTAAGTAACTGCATTTTAAATTAATACAGAAAAAAAGTAATTACTTAGAGATACAGAATTTTAAATATTTTGAGCAGAATTTCCCTAGAAATTCACTGTAAGAGTGTCCCTCCCACTTGCTCTCCCTACTCCCCTGGCCACTTTGCCCTCTCATGCCCCAACTCCTCCACCTGCCAGTATCTCTCCCCTCCACTTCTAGGCTCAACACCTTCAACTCTATTGCCAGTCCCAGAGTTTGACCTCATTCTCAGTACTGCCCCTCACACATGCTTCCTCTTTCCCTCCCTCTCTATAGTACACATACACACCCCCTCAATACAGGCTCCCTCAGTCTCTCGCACACACACACATCCCCTCATACAGGGCCCTCTCTCCTGCACACACACCCACACAAGCTCCCTTTCTCTCTCACACATACATCCTCATACAGGCTACCTATGTCTCTCTCTCAAGCACCCCTTCACACAGACTCTGTCTCACACGTACACAATCCCTTCACACAGGCTAGCACCCTCACATACACAAGATCTTTTTCATACACACGAGCTCCCAATCTCTTACACACATACACACTCCTTCACAATCTCCTCATATAGGCTCCCTCTCTCTGAAACCCATACTCAAGCATTCCCCCCCCCCCCCGCTCTCTCATCTCCCATGCTCTCTCTCACACCCTCCTGCTCACCCCCTCTGCTCTCTCAACCTCCCCTCCCCTCCCGTCTCCTCTCTCACATCTCCTCCCCTTTCTCACACACACACATTCACTCTCACCGGGAGCCTTCATCTTCGCGCGCTCCGTCTCCGCGGTATGCCGGGGTCACCTCTGCCATTTTCTACACAGAATTTGGAAATTCTGCACGGGGGGGGGGGAATTCTGCGCAAATTCTGCGCTCCGCAGTAGCGCAGAATTCCCCCAGGAATACCTATGTTACTATGCTTAACCACAACAGCTCCCATGGCCTTTCCTATATACTCTGCTAATATTGTATTGAACTGTGCTGTTACGCTGCTCTGAGGGGCCGATGCAAAAAAAAAAAAAAAAGCATTGAGAGCGGGCACTGAAAAGTCAGCGCCCGCTTTCTTAACATGCGCATGGAGCCTGCAAGGGGAGCACCATGCTATATTACAATTAGGGGGTCGCGTTAGCAAGGAGGTGCTAGGGTCGCAACCTTAGTGCCTCCTTGCTAAAGTGATCCCGCAGTTTCCGGCGGTCTGCCGGTTATGAACACCGATGCAGATAAACTCTGCGTCAGTTTTCATAACTGCAGTCTGCCGATTATGAAAACAGACAACGAATGCGTCCGGCTGAGTTGGTTTTTTTTTTAACTTTTAAAAGAAGTACAGAAAAGCAGTTTTTTCTGCTTTTCTGTACTGAAACTACTTAAGATGCACCCCACACCCTCCTAATCTGTTTATTTTAGCTGCGTAAATTTTATGATTAATTATTTTTATTTGTATTTAAATTATTACAAAACATTGTAATTTCTTCTTCTCATTTAATTTTAGAAATGCAAGTATTTCTAAATGAATACTTGTTAACTAATGTAAACCGAGGTGATATGTTCTCATGAAACATCGGTATATAAAATTAATAAATAAAAATAAATACATTTTAATCCTACTACTGTCCCTATTTGTATTCTGACTATTATGTTGGTCTAAGCTGTATTTATATTGAGCTATATTACTTACCACTCTGAGCTCCAGTTTGATGTGGCAGCATGTCAAACAATAAATAAATAAAGGTATTCTAGTACATCTCTACCACAAGTTCATCTATTTTTCCTCATGGATTCTAGAAAGGTAGAATTTACTCTAGAGAGGAAGATAACAAGTAATTATTTATTTGTTTAATTTATATTCTTCTTTTCATATTTTGCCAGTCATGTTTGTGCTGGAAAACATTTATAAAAGCAATATTTCAGTAACCTGAGGCACGGCAGTGACATAAAGCAGGTTGTAGCGTCTTCCCCATAAGTATGTTTGTCGTTATGTTTTATTGATAGTACTGAGTATTGAGTAAGACAAGTAATTGGTACCACATGGAGAGGTAGGTGCTCCCCTGCGGTGTGTGCCTGCATACCTCTATGGTAAAACCTAGCATGTGTCATAAGTCAGGAATTTATTTGGAACACATGGGAATCAGTTGATTCAATTTTATCACAGAGTTACTTAGAAATTCAATGCAATCTAATGTTAGTAGAAATCAACTATAGGTAAGTGTATAATATTTAATCACAATGCTTTTTGGTAGTTCAGTAACTAAATGGTAACACGCATATATTTTATTTCACAAAGCATTCATTTCACAAATTAATTTAAGTATAATGTTTAAGTACTAAATCAATGTGCTGCCATTATTTTTTTCCAAACATATCTACATAAGAACATAAGGCTTGCCATACTGGGTCAGACCAAAGGTCCATCAAGCCCAGTATCCTGTTTCTACCAGTGGCTAATGCAGGTTCCAAGTACTTGGTAGGATCCCAAGGAGTAGATAGATTCCAAGCTGCTTATCCCAAGAATAAGTAGTAGATTCCCCCAAGTACAATTAATAAATGTTTATGGACTTTTCCTCCAGGACTTGTCTAAACCTTTTTTTAAATGCAGCTACACTAAAAGCTTTCACCACATCTTCTAGCAATGAATTCCTAGGCTTAATTATGCATTGAGTAAAAAAAATATTTTCTCTTATTAGTTTTAAATGCATTGCCCTTTTGTAATATTTATGGGCGGTAATATTAGCAAGAATGATGGAAGGCTCTTATCAAAAACCGACCTTATATTTGTATAGTTGCCTGGCAATATGTTGTAGTTGTCCTTAAATAAAAGTAAACTGCATAAATCCACTTGATACCTTCCAGTTTGAATTCAGTTTTGACAGGACAGGTGCTTCCATTAGGCAAACTAGGTGGTCACTTCAAGATGGCGAGTCCTGGTGCTCGTGTATTTATGAGACTGCAGAACTTCATTTTGTCAGAGGAAGACAGCAATGCTACTGGACCAGTCTTACCATTTCTAGAAAGTTTCAGACCATTCAAAGAAGTTATTTTTTTACACTTTCAGAACTGACATTTTGGAAAATTTAAATATGGCAAGAAAAATGAAGATTAAGGGACCTGTGTTGCTATTTGAAAAGAGATTTATGCGTGTACGGTTAGCAGCTTGCATAATTTTTATACTTGCTAATTGTCTTGTGTAAGTGATAATAAATGTGCTTATTATTATTATTGGCTGGGTGGGGACTTTAGGCTGAAGAACCAGGAAGGTTTCAGTGACCTGGAGAACAACTGGGAGAACTGATGGAGTAATTGGTAAAACTAGTTAATTTCAGTTATGCATGGATATTTTAAAATATGCTGACTTGCGTGCGTAAATAGAATTTTATGCGAGTACGTCCTACTTTGTTTCCACACATAAAAGATGTGCATGTATATTTCTAAAACAGGCCAGAAAGGTACACGCATTTGATGCATTGAAATACTCGCTTTCAGTGCATCAAATCACTCGCGCATAAGCATGCACACGTACGTATCTTTTAGGGTAGAGATGTGTGCATTTTATAATACGTGAATATGTGGTGCGCACCAGTTATAAATTACTATCATGGATTTACGCACGACCATGGATGCACATTAAAGCCGCCACACACAGTTTTTTTGAATGTTATCCTCCCTGCCTGTAAACTCACAATGGAATACATGAATCAGTTTTCTTAAAACGCATAACACAGACAATAAAACAACACAAAAAAAGAGCATTAAAAATGCCAGTAAAAGAACTAAACCAAATGCAAACTCCTATCTAGATCTCTCTGGTCCTGAGCAAAATCCGGATCAAAAAAGCATGTCTTAATGTTTTTCTGAATTTATTATAATTTGGCTCTGATCTTATTTCTGATGGGAACGCACTCCATAATAATGGAACTTGACATTTAAAACCAGTGCAACAAGCCGTTTCCAATCTTATTTCAGATGATGGCGAAAGACCTAGCAGCTCCTGATCAGAGGAACACAATAACCTAATCACTGTTTAAAAAGAAAGAAGATTTGCCAAATTACGAGGAAATCCCTTAAAATGTGCTTTAAAAGTCAAACACAGCATTTTAAATTTAATCCTATTTATTGGTAGCCAGTATAGCTCATGCAAAAGAGGAGTGGTCACATGATCATATTTCGACACCCCCAGAAATGACCTTAGCTGCTGTATTTTGGAGAAGCTGAAGTCACCTCAGTGATGCACTGGGAGGCAGGAGGGGTGAGTAATGCCGTGCCAGGGAAGATATCTGTCGGTAGTGGTAGGAAATACTGTGCCAGGTGGAGAATGTTTCCTGTGATGCAAGGGTGAGGGTTGGGAAGGGACCTCTTTCTCTGCATTGGGGTTCAGGAAGAGAGGAAATCCCCCTGTTCTAACCATGTGAAAATGAAATGGCTGGTTAATCCGGAGAAGTTTTAACTGCAGCTAGCATGAGTGTTAACACAGAAAATGTTTTAACATCCACGTTAGTAATGCAGCCACGTTACTGAGGATATGTTTTTCTGCACGCAGCAAATGGACAGGTTATACGTACTCCCTCAGTCATGCCATTTTACATTTTCATGTTACATGCTTCTGATTGGAAGAAATAGATTTGGTGTTACCATGTTAGATTGGTATACACTGCAAAAGAAAGGTATCAAAACTTACATGTCAGTACAACATTTAGGTGAAAAGCCACCTTTTATGTCTGAGGATTTTTTCACAACCATTTTGTAGGGTTGTGGTAGTGTTCTGTATCTGTGCACCAAGTTAGCCCTGTCCTATTGGAGTATGTGTGAGGTCTGCAAGTTAAAATGGTTTTGAAAAGCTTTTCCTTTGTTTACCTTTTGGAAAAATGTTTGATAGCAACATGTGTTTCTTGCAGGTATTTAACCCTTTTCTGTTTCAAGGATGCAGTTTAAGCCTGTATATGTTAGGGACTGTACCAGATGCAAAGCCTGTCTTAGTTAAGCACAGAGCAGTGACAGAAATGAGGTTTATTTGCTTTCCTTACAGGATTTTTGTATATTTGTTATGACTGTATGATGTATTGATTTAATGTCATGTAAAATATAATGTAGGTAAACATGTGACAGTGCCCTGAATTTATTTAACTGGGGGAAGAGTGGAGGGCCTCACTGGGATCCCTGCTAAGGAGTGTGGCCTGTTAGCTAGGTCATGAAAAATAGAGTAAATTAGAGAAATATACCATCTTTGCCACAATACCCCCATTGGAACATAAGAACATGCCATATTGGGTCAAACCAAGGACCCAGCTTCCTGTTTCCAACACTGGGCAATCCAGATTACAAGTACCTGGCAAGAACTCAAAAGCTAAGTATATCTCATGCTACTGATGCCAGTAATAGCAGTGGCTATTTTCTAAGTCAACTTGATTAATAGCAGGTAATGGACTTCTCCTCCAAGAACTTATCCAAACCTTTTTTAAACCAGCTACACTAACTGCACTAACCACATTCCCTGGCAACAAATTCCAGAGTTTAATTGTGTGGGGTGAAAAAGAACTTTCTAATATTAGTTTTAAATGTGCTACATGCTAACTTCATGGAGTGCCCCCTAGTCCTTCTATTATCCGAAAGAGTAAATAACCGATTCACATTTACCCGTTCTAGACCTCTCATGATTTTAAACACTTCTATCATATCCCCCCTCAGCTGTCTCTTCTCCAAGCTGAACAGCCCTAACCTCTTTTCCTCATATCATCCCCTTTATCATTTTGGTCGCCCTTCTCTGTACCTTCTCCATCGCAACTATATCTTTTTTGAGATGCGGCAACCAGAATTGTACACAGTATTCAAGGTGCGGTCTCACCATGGAGCGATACAGAGGCATTTTTACTTTTTCCGTTTTATCACCATTCCTTTCCTAATAATTCATAAGAACATAAAAACATAAGAAATTGCCATGCTGGGTCAGACCAAGGGTCCATCAAGCCCAGCATCCTGTTTACAAGAGAGGCCAAACCAGGCCACAAGAACCTGACAATTACCCAAACACCAAGAAAATCCCATACTACTGATACAATTAATAGCAATGGCTATTCCCTAAGTAAAATGATTAATAGCAGTTAATGGACTTCTCCTCCAAGAACTTATCCAAAACTTTTTTGAACCCAGCTATACTAATTGCACTAACCACATCCTCTGGCAACAAATTCCAGAGCTTAATTGTGCATTGAGTGAAAAATGTGAGGTTTTCGTGAGGACAAACATCCTCCTGTCCTAGGAGAACACCTGTTACAGGTAAGCAATTCTGCTTTCTTCTAGGACAAGCAGGATGGTGAATAAGAACATAAGAAATTGCCATGCTGGGTCAGATCAAGGATCCATCATGCCCAGCATCCTGTTTCCAACAGAGGCCAAACCAGGTCACAAGAACCTGGCAATTACCCAAACACTAAGAAGATCCCATGCTACTGATGCAATTAATAGCAGTGGCTATTCCCTAAGTAACTTGATTAATAGCCGTTAATGGACTTCTCCTCCAAGAACTTATCCAAACCTTTTTTGAACCCAGCTACACTAATTGCACTAACCACATCCTCTGGCAACAAATTCCAGAGCTTTATTGTGCGTTGAGTGAAAAATAATTTTCTCCGATTAGTCTTAAATGTGCTATTTGCTAACTTCATGGAATGCCCCCTAGTCCTTCTATTTTTCGAAAGTGTAAATAACCGATTCATATCTACTCACCTCTCATAATCTTAAAGACCTCTATCATATCCCCCCTCAGCCGTCTCTTCTCCAAGCTGAACAGCCCTAACCTCTTCAGCCTTTCCTCATAGGGGAGCTGTTCCATCCCCTTTATCATTTTGGTTGCTCTTCTCTGTACCTTCTCCATCGCAACTATATCTTTTTTGAGATACGGCGACCAGAATTGTACACAGTGTTCAAGGTGCGGTCTCACCATGGAGCGATACAGAGGCATTATGACATTTTCTGTTTTATTCACCATTCCCTTCCTAATAATTCCTAACATTCTATTTGCTTTTTTGACTGCTGCAGCACACTAACTCCAGGCTGTCCGAGCAGGACTAAGCGGGAAACCGCACAGTGCTGGAGCATTTCCTCCCTCCTTTGTCTGAAAGGCAGCCGACCTACCAAGGGTGCAGGCTGGAGAAGAGTTGGGTTCTACAAAGAAAGCCATAGAAAAGACTGAGATACAAACCCTCATGCACAGCAAGGATGCTTGAGGCAGAGGAGTGATGCGAGTGCAAGCAGAAGCAAACTCCCAATCATGGAAAACAGTAGAAGCAGGGTTCCTGATAAGTAAACCCCGACAAAAACGGTGGATCTAGATCCTCCTGGATACAGGAAGGACCCAGAGATGCAAACTAGAGAGACTCGAATGAAAATCGCACAGTTTCCTTTGGTGTGAAAAAACAACCAAAAAACAAACTGGTTTCCGAGAGCCCTCCAGAAAGAAAGTGTTGTCCACTGACATCCAAAGGATCGAATGTATCTAGAGAAGAGTGCCTAGGTTTGGTTGGTAGGCCGAATGGGCAGAAGAAATCCAAAACAATGCTTGGAAGAATATGCAGCAAACCACGGCAGGGCCTGGGACAGACACTGCGTGCCGAAGCATCAGACTCTAGCTGGCCATGCAGAACAGCGTCAAGGGTTTCAGGGGATGAGAGAATCCCCGAAACAGACCTGTAGCCCAAAACTCCCAAACAGGGAGATGAGATAAGCCTGAAGCTTACTCAAGTGCACCTGTCAAAACAGGTTCATCTATCCTGTCACAGGATCGCAAGGGGAGCAGGAAGGACCTTTGGGCAACCTAGAGAATGAGAAATACTAAGGCAGTACTGGACAGAGAATGGTGAAAATAAGTGGAAAAATGTGGTGTATCCTTCCCTGCAGGTATACAGAGTTATACCACGAGAGCCTTAACTTTACCTCCCCTCCCCCGATAATCCAGTCGGAAGTTGTGAACACAAGGAGGCAGACCGGTGGACTGCTGGGGCAAGCACAAGTCTCCAGGTTGAATATCAACCCCCAGCGAACAATTCACTGGTGAAACCAGCAGGGAGTAACCCACTGAGATGGAGTCCTCAGTCTTCTTGAAACAGTGGAGACAGAGCGATTGCCCCAGGGGAGAAATCCCAAAGGCTCCACTAGGAGACGGGAGGCCAGGAAGTCAAATGCACAAACCCCTGCAGAATATGATTTCATTACCAGCCCGGAAACCTGAAGGGCATCAGGGCAGGCCCAGGGTGATCTCAGAACAGAGTTCCAAGCACCTGGCTGAGGTGGTATTACCCCAGCCATAAGTGCATATACTTCCCCTCCTAAGGAGCACATGGCCCAGCAATGGACAATGTTGCATGACCAATTGCTCCTCTGTCCGCAGATAGGGTGATCCTGAAAAAGAGGGAAGAATAGCTTTCACACTACCCCAAGCAAAGGGCAGTGCCTCTGTTGCGGGGTTCTCGGGCCCCCAACTCCCTCAGCCATGGACATGGCAATAGGGCAAAAGGCACTATCGTCCAGCTGATTGACTGAAACTCTCCTCACAGAGCAGGGTCTCGCAGGCAAGAAAAACTGCCAATAGCTATACTTAAGGAAGACGCCCAAAAAGTCCAGCAGATACCAAAGTGACTCCCGAATGGGGGAAACTTGGAGGGTCACCAGGGAGCTCCCTCATGGACAGGCTTCCTCATGGACAGAACTGCTGCGTCTTACAGCGCCCAAGAGACAGTGCTATTCTTGACTATACTTGGGACTGGTGCCAGTCAGAGCAGTGCCATCCCTTGTCCAGGATCAGAAAACGAGGGACACCCCTCGAAGGGGTGCAGTTGGGCGTCCAGAGGGAAACCTGAAAGGGTTGCCCTGAAATCAGTCAAATCCCTCCTTCCGGAGGGGTAATTCCTAACAAAATTCCTAACATTCTGTTTGTTTTTTTGACTGCCACAGCACACTGAGCCGATTATTTCAAAGTATTATCCACTATGACGCCTAGATCTCTTTCCTGGGTGGTAGCTCCTAATATGGAACCTAACATCGTGTAACTATAGCTTGGGTTATTTTTCCTTATATGCATCACCTTGCACTTATTCACATTAAATTTCAACTGCCATTTGGATGCCCAATCTTCCAGTCTCACAAGGTCCTCCTGCAATTTATCACAATCTGCTTATGATTTAACTACTCTGAATAATTTTGTATCATCTACTGCAATATTTATTCCTATTTCTATATAATAAAGGACTCCTAATGATCTGTGTGGATTTTTTAGTTTGGAGTTCAGAGGACAGGAGCTTTTCCTTTCAGTTCTCTTACACTTTCATTAAACAGGCCCAAAGCCTTGGCTGAGCAGTCTTAGACAATTAAGAAATGCATTTACAAGTCCAGTCAGTGGTTGATAATTTCTTTCTCCTTTTAAGTGTTTATCCTGTGCGATATTTGTTGGAAGTTATTTCCACCCTTCCTACTCAAGAAAGAAAGAGGAGGGCAGAGTTATGTCAAGTCATCTAGGTGTCCCTCGATTCAAAGGATTCATTTGCCACTTTGGCAATTGGTTGTAGTAGGAGGGGATACCTAGCTTTATTTATTTATTTATTTATTTAAAGTCTCTTTTATACCGATGTTCGTTTGCACATCGCATCGGTTCACAAACAACAAAAACTTTTGGGCGGAGCCCTTACATATAACAGCAGAATATAAATAACTTTCGGGCAGGGCCCTTACATGTAACCAAAACCAAAAGAATACAAGCTTGTACCATTAGTTGGGAAGAGAGAGGAGGGACTGAGCCACCACACTAGTGATTCCTAAAAGCAAACAGCTCAGGTGCAAGAGGAGAGGAGAAAATTTGTAGAGCTCAAGAGCAGGCAGTGAAACCCAGGAATTTCAAGGGAATTCTTAAGGGGACAAGAAGACCCTTTCCATTATGTCCAGAGCAGCTTCACATTTCATCCAAGGAGAAAGAAGAGACCCCGAAGGAGAGATTAAGGGACCACAGATTTACTGCTTTTAGTTGTATTCCTGTTCATACCCAGATCAGTCCAGACAAGTGGGTTGATGCATCTCTACCAGCAGATGGAGGCAGAGATCAACAAAAACTTTGAGGCACTGCTACATAACTGAGTGCCACCTGCAGTCCCTCAGTATTTCTCTGTCTCCAGTAGATTTAAGTGGTGCAAACCTTCAGTTTGTTAGTTTAAAAAAAATAGTTTAGAGTAGGGAAAAGAAGACCTGGAGCTCCCAGAGATGTTATGTACCTTCGTGATCCATCCCTCTGGTTGAGCAGGGCGAGCAGGGGATTGGATATCCCAGGCCAGGCTCGACTCTTGATTTTATGGGGAGGGAAAACCAAGGGTCCTGGTTCCTTTGCTCCCCCTGAGGGCCTCCCACCGAAGCCAGTCGGTGAAAGCATACTGGAGCCTCAGAAGTAGGAGAGTTTCTCTTTCTGTCCCCTTTCCGTCCTTCCTTGAGGGGATGGGGAGGCTGGGGCCTTTCAAGGACGTTGGTGCGGTTAATTGTTTCCCTTGCACGGCTCGGTTGGCTCAGCATTGGGGGGAGGACAGACTCGTGTGGCTTGTGCTGTTCGTTCAGCACCCGGAGCCTGGACAGCGGGGCGGCTGCAGCGGCTTTATTTTTTCTCCTGCTTGGTTTGTTTTTAGCCGCGAGCCACGCCACACGCACTATGCTGGCTCTCACTGAGCACGGGAAATCCAATTGGGCCTGCGGGGGGAGGCGTTCTCGCCTCAGCACGGCCCTTCTCTACCCAATCTGTTTCTCTGGAGGTGAGGGAGCCTCGACACAGATTCCCAGCAGCAGACACTGCACTCGGACTGCAGGCTCTGTTCAGGAGGCCCCGGGGGGGGGGGGGGGGGGCTCATAGAAGGCGGACATTTTACCTCCATGTGTCAGGAGCCCTGCTTTGGACGTGGAGAGCAGGGATTCCCCTCCCCCGTTTTCTCCTATGTTTCAGGGATCGGATGGAGGTGGAGAAGCGCCAGCAAATGCGGGAAAGGACTTGGTGACCATGAAGCAGATGACCCGTGGTGGCTTTTCTGCGGATTTCTTTTTTCTGATGCACAAGGCCTATCTTGCCAGGCAGGAGCTGGAGAATAAGTGGCCAGCCTCTCAGCCAGTCCGGATTGGCTTTAAGAGACTTTGGACTGAGGCGCCTCCACGGAAGGGGGGCATTTTACACCTGTTGGGTTTCGAGCATTCGCTTGCTGATGATACTTCCTCTGAGGATTCTGAGGGTGCTGATCCAGCAGGAGATGAACCACAGGAGGACCAGGGCACCGGTCAGGGCACAGATCCTGGGGCTGGGTCACTGGGGGACTCAGATACGGATGAGGTCCCTTTGACGGAAGGGGATGATCATAGGGTTGTTAGGTTATTTCGCAAGGATGAATTGTGACCACTTATCTCTCAGGTTCTGGAGGGGTAAACCCATTGTTGGAGGGACTGAGTGGACCACCGAAGACATTCCCCTTGCCGAAGCAGATGAAGAAATTTATTGAACGGAGTGGGATTCCCTGGAAGTCAGATTGAAGGTGGCCAGAGCTAAGGCCAGGTTGTACCCCCTGCCTGTGAGCATCTTAGAGATGTGGAAGCTGCCGAAGGTGGTTGCGGCAGTATCGGCTGTGACAAAGAAGATGACCATTCTTGTGGCAGGGTCAGCAGCTTTGAAGGATGTCTAGGATCAGAAGCTGGAGATCCTGTTGAAGAGGCTGTTTGAAATCTCGGCTCTGAGCCTGAGAGCTACAGTCTGCGCCAGCCTTATGCAGAAGGCTTGTTTGTGCTGGGTGCAGAAGGTGCAGGAGGTACAAGAGTCCTCGGAGGTATCCTGGGGGCTGCTGGCCAGGATGCTCGCCTAGACGCAGGTGTGGCTTATGTGGCGGATGCCCTCTATGATTTGCTTTGCACTTCAGCTAGGAACATGGTGTCTGCAGTGGCCATGCCAAGGCTTCTGTGGCTATGCAATTGGTCGGTGGATGTTTGGTCAAAAGCGCAACTTGCTAATCTCCCTTTCAAGGGGCTGTTGTTGTTCGGTGAGGACCTGGAGAAGCTGATGAAGCATCTGGCAGACTCTAAGGGGAATAGGTTACCCAAGGATATAAGAAGGGCACTACAAAGACCTTCCCATCTTGCTCTCGCTTCTGTGAGATGAGGAGATTTCGTGCCAGCAGAAGTTCGTCCAGTTCTTCACAGAAGCAGGATTCAGGATGGCAGCAGTCCTTTCAGGGGACCCATAGTCAGGCCAGAGAGGCTTCCGGACAGGGGGGTCCGGAGGTGCCAAGCACGCCCAATGAAGGCAGGCTGGTCCACTCCTCCCTCGTGGCTGCTGAAGGAAGTGGACCAGAATTACCTCGGACCAGTGGGTGCTGGAAGTAATAAGAGATGGCTACGCATTCGAATTTTCTCAACCCCTCCAGGAGGCCTTCGTAATGTCCCATTGCACTTCGCCCACCAAGCAAACAGTGGAGCAGGACACTCTGCTATGCCTGCAGCGATTGGAAGCCATCTTCCCAGTGCCACTCGAAGAGCATGGTCAGGGAAAGTATTCCGTGTACTTTGTGGTGCCCAAGAAGGAGGGCTTGTTTCGGCTCATTCTGGATCTGCAAAGGGTCAATGCGACATTGTGGGTTCCACATTTTCAAATGGAAACGTTGCAAACAGTGATTGCAGTGGTGCACAAAGGGGAGTTCCTGGCTTGTTTCGATCTGATGGAGGCATATCTCCATATTCCCATCAGGGAGGATCATCAGAGATTTCTGCGATTCACTGTGCTAGGAGAACATTTTCCATTTTGAGCCATGCCCTTCAGATTGGCTACAGTGCCAAGAACATTCACAAAGGTGATGGCAGTAGTTGCGGTGGTCCTCAGAAGAGAGGGGATACTGGTTCATCCTTATCGCGACGATTGGTTCATTCAGGCAAAGTTGGAAGCGGAGTATGTTGCCTCCATTCGGCGAGTGATGGAGCACCTGGAGTCTCTAGGCTGGATCATAAACTGGGCAAAGAGTCAACTCCCTGGTGGGCAAGGTGTTCCTCACCCCGGATTCTCAAGTTGCAGTCGCAAGTGGTTCGTCTGAGGGACCTGCCAGTTCCCAAGGTCTGGGATTATTTACAGATACTAGGATCCATGGCTTCTACGCTAGATCTGGTGCCATAGGCCTTTGCGCACATGTATCTCTTAAAGAAAGCTCTCCTATCCCTTTGGAATCCGATGTCTGAGGAGTTTCAAGTGCCGCTGCCGCTCCAGGAAGAAGCCAGATCCAGTCTCTCGTGGTGGCTATCGAGGTCCAATTTGGAGAAGGGAGTGGATCTGGAAGGTCCGGACTGGGTGGTGGTGACCATGGATGCCAGTCTCAGATGTTGGGGAGCGGTGTGACAAGGATCAACAGCCCAAGGGCAGTGATCCCCGGTGAAAGCATCCTGGTCCATTAACCGTCTGGAGACGAGGGCAGTTCGGAGGGTGCTGTTGTCTTCTCCCTCGGATTCAGGGCTGGGCAGTTCATGTGTTCTCAGACAATGCAACAACAGTGGCCTATATCAATCGGCAGGGTGGAATGAAGAGTCATTTGGTGGCTCAGGAGATTCAAGAGCTCTTCGCCTGGGCAGAGCTTCATCTAGCGGCTCTAGCAGCGTCTCACGTAGCAATCATAGACAATGTGCAGGCGGACTGTCTCAGCAGGCAACAACTAGACCCAGGAGAATGGGAGTTGTCGGCAAAGGCATTTGTGCTCCTTTGGCGCAGGTGGGGCGAACCCCAATTCGACCTCATGGCAACAAGGAAGATTGCCAAGGCAACCAAGTTTTTCAACCACCGGAGGAAATTTGGCTCCGCAGGGATAGATGCCCTAGTTCACCGTGGCCAGAGAGGCTACTGCTGTATGTCTTTCCTCCGTGGCCGCTTGTAGGTTGGGTGCTGTGTTGCATCGAGCAGCATCAGGGACGATTGATCCTGGTAGTGCCGGAGTGGCTGCGATGTCCGTGGTTTGCAGATCTGGTGCAGTTGCCGGTGGACGGGCCTGTTCGCTTAAGCCATTTGAAGAGTTTGCTGCATCAGGGATCCATCTTGTCGGAACAGGTGGATTGCTTCTATCTAGCAGCTTGGCTTTGAAAGGCGATGTTTCTGCCTAAAGGGGTATTCTGAGGCGGTGATTCCTACTCTGCTTCAGGCTAGGAGATTCTCCACTTCTTTGGCATATATCCGAGTTTGAAAAGTGTTTGAGGCCTGGTGTGGGGCCCATGAGACTGGTCAATTGCAGGTAAATGTGACCCAGGTTTGGCCTTTTTGCAGTAGGGGCTGTCGAAAGGTTTGGCCTATACTTCTCTGAGTCCAGTTGGCAGCCTCAGGCAGTTTTAGAGGAAGGCTACAGGGGAGACCTTTAGCTTCGCATTCGGATGTAGTGTGTTTTTTGAAAGGAACAAAGCATTTGCACCCTCCAGTTTGAAGACTTTATATATCCTGGAATCTCAATTTGATTCTGTGAGTTTTGTGTGACCCTCCTTTCAAGCCTTTACGCAGGGCTTCTTTGAAGGATCTTAGGTGGAAGGCGCTGTTTCTAGTGGAGATTTGCTCAACCAGACAAATTTTTGAGCTCCAAACCTTATTGTGCAGGGAGCCCTTTTTGCGGATTTCCAATGACGGGATCTTGTTCCGGGTGGTTCCTTCCTTTTTGCCTAAGTTGTGTTGGCCTTTCATCTTAGCCAGACTGTGGAGTTGCCGGGGTTTTCACGTTTGACGGCCAATTCTCCCCATCTTTTGGATGTATGTCGGGTTCTCCTAAGATATCTCAAGGTGACTAATGAATTTCGGACCTCAGACCACCTTTTTGTGTTATTCAGTGGACCAAGGAAGGGTAGTAAGGCGACTAAGAGTACGATTTCCCATTAGTTGAAGGAAGTGATTGTTTCAGCCTGTATTTGTAAAGGCCGGCCAATCCCTGAGGGTTTGCAGGCACATTCCACTAGGGCTCAGGCGGCCTCCTGGGCGGAGTGTCAGTTGGTGTCACCGCAGGAGATTTGTTGGGCAGCAAAGTGGTCCTCTTTGCACACTTTCACTAAACATTACCATTTGGATGTTAGGACCCCAGAAGAGGGCGCCATTGGGGAAAGTTTGCTACATGCAGGTCTGTCAGGATCCCACCCAGTGTAAAGGAGCTTGGGTCATCCCATTTGTCTGGACTGATCTGGGTATGAACAGGAAAGGAAAATTGGTTCATACCTGCTAATTTTCGTTCCTGGAATACCACAGATCAATCCAGACTTCCAGCTCATTCTGATTATGATTATTTTTCAAAAGACCTCTCTTGATTCTAGATGCTGGTGGTGATGCAGAGTTTAATTTTGTTCTGCAGAAGATAATTGTATATAGTTCTCGCAGTTTGGAGATTTAAAAATGTTTTCTTTCTTGACCATAGTTCAGGGTCAGTTTGGTTGGGAGTTCCAACTTGTTCCCCAGCTCTTTAGAGGAAGAGATCCTGGTGGTTGGGAGTTACACATCTTGGCTTAGGTTCAGGTCAATACTGAGGGATTCCAGGTGGCACTCTCGGTTATGTAGCAGTGCCTCAAAGTTTTTGTTCTCTGCCTCCATTTGCTGGTAGGGATGCATAAACCCACTTGTGAGGACTGATCTGTAGAATTCCAGGAACAAAAACTAGCAGGTAAGAACCAATTTTCCTTTATAGAGAGAACCTGAGAAACTTGTACCAAGGGCCATATTATTCATATTGAACTGCCGATTCAGTAAAGTTTTATGCTGGAACACCATCACAGAGTCCAGCTTCTTTCTTGGCATTCGAAAGATCAGAATATAACAAATATCCAGAGTCTTGGAGGTTTATTCCCCTTACCAACACCCCGCACCAACTTCCCAATGAAAGACCTGCATTTGGGTCAGGTAGAAAGAAGACTAGGACTTAGCCCAGGTCTTTTATTTATTAATTTATTTATTTTATTTAGAAGAGTTCATATACCGAGGTATAGCAAGCTGCCTTCACTCCGGTTTACATTTTAAACAACTTATTACAGGAGAAAAATATAACTGAGAAACAACGCATAACATTCTTCTATGTACAGTCAAATTGAAAAGGGAATATATTATGAAAAAAGCATCTTAAATGTTTTACCTTCCCTATTGGGACAGGCCTGATTATTATATAGTAATTGGTGCAAAGAGGTATTAAAATATGGTGACTGAGTTAGTTTTCAATTAAACTGGATCTCAGCAATAGACTGAATTCTGAATAACTGGGGTAGAGGTGTAATCAGCACATTGAAGCCATGTGCACAGACAGACAGTTACAGAAAAAGAGTTGGGACTCTACACTACAGAGATCTGTAAGTAGACAATCTGATACATAATAATATAATCACAAATACTGAAAAATGAGCTTAAACCTCTAGAACTACTGGATTTTCATGATGAAAATCTGTCTCAATGGTGGAAGCAATGGAAAATATAATTACATCCGTGTGTGAAGTTAGCACTGTCAGAGAAGGAGAAATTCAAAAGGTTTTAACCACTGGATAAAGGGTGAAGAAATATTACATAACTTGAACTCAGAGACTGCTGAGGAGGAACCTACGTTGCAAGAGATAATTACAATCTTTAATGACTTCTGCAATCCAAATAAAATGAGACAGTAGAGAGAGCCAAAAATTGTGATTTCTGTTTGATCACTGATTAAACATCTGTTCTGGGTTTAGAGCGGAGAGCTAGGGAGATTGCATATCTTGGGCAAATATTGAAAATGTATTATGTTATGAAAATATGGGGCAGTAAAACATAAAAGGAATTATTGAAAAGTTAAAGAAAGAAAGTCACACAAAACAACCTCCCAAAAATTCACATTGTAACTGAATTCAAGATCTTTATTCCGGCAGAAATGTCTTCCATTCCTGGCCCTGTTTTCTTGCACTGTTGAAGCAAATATCTGTTTGTTCTGCAGTTTACTGAAGACAATAATATTGTGTGGACTGAGTACATGAACCAGTGAAGATGTTTTACTCTGTGTGATTAGGAAATCAAAAAATTGAATACCACAAAATATATATGATGATTGTAATGTCATAAGAAACAAAAGAAGCTAACGTGTGATTCAATAAAGGGTTCATGAATTAATCAATACATTTTCCTGGCAGCATAATATAATTTTATCATAAGAACCTGGCAAGTACCCAAAAACTAAGTCTAATCCATGTTACCGTTGCTAGTAATAGCAGTGGCTATTTTCTAAGTCTACTTAATTAATAGCAGGTAATGGACTTCTCCTCCAAGAACTTATCCAATCCTTTTTTAAACACAGCTATACTAACTGCACTAACCACATCCTCTGGCAACAAATTCCAGAGTTTAATTGTGCGTTGAGTAAAAAAGAACTTTCTCCGATTAGTTTTAAATGTGCCACATGCTAACTTCATGGAGTGCCCCCTAGTCTTTCTAATATCTGAAAGACTAAATAACCAATTCACATCTACCCGTTCTGGACCTCTAATGATTTTAAACACCTCTATCATATCCCCCCTTAACCGTCTCTTCTCCAAGCTGAAAAGTCCTAACCTCTTTAGTCTTTCCTCATAGGGGAGCTGTTCCATTCCCCTTATCATTTTGGTTGCCCTTCTCTGTACCTTTTCCATCACAATTATATCTTTTTTGAGATGCGGCGACCAAAATTGTACACAGTATTCAAGGTGCGGTCTCACCATGGAGCGATACAGAGGCATTATGACATTTTCTGTTTTATTCAGCATTCTCTTTCTAATAATTCCCAACATTCTGTTTGCTTCTTTGACTGCCGCGGCACACTGAACCGGCGATTTCACAGGAGGATATGAGAAATTTCCCATGGAAAGGAGGTTCTAGGTACGAGGATAAAAGGATGTAGACTCAGGAGTAACACTAGGAAATATTTCTTCACAGAAAGGATGGTGGATACATGGAATAGTCTCCTACTAGAGATGGTAGAGATCAGAACAATAAAAAAAAAAAAAAAAAGGAAAGCATGGGATAAGAACAGAGAATCCTTGGATGGGGGAAGTGAGAATAAAGCCTGAGACTGGGTATGAAAAAAAAATTTATTTTTTTTTTTCATTTTACTTTTTGTATTCATTTTTCGTTTCATTTGTTTATTTCATTTTGTTAGAAATTAAACAAACACCATAGCAAAGAAAACAAAAAGAACAGAAGTACCATCCTCCCACTGAAACAAACCCAGGTCCAACATTTAAAAAATTAAATCTCCCACCCTCCCCAGACACCTTTTAACCCATCTGTATGCTGTCTGACCATACAACAAAATGGCACCAGACTTAGGGCCAAGCCAACACCATTTTGAAAACGTACCTGGTGGAGCAGGAATGACTGGGGATCTCTCCTACTCCATTTTGACTGCTGGAATCCACGAATGGGGTAAGTGGCATCTTGAGGGCCTGGTGTTAGGAGGGACTGAGGAGGCGTATAAGAGAAGGCCTTGGGGCAGAGGGTTGGTTAACTCTTTTTAAGTTGCGGCATTGAGGGTTTTTTGTTTCCAAAATGCAAAGAAACAAAACACACCCATGAATTTTGGCTGTTTTGTTTGTTTTCTAACAAAATAAAATGAAGATTTTTTTTGCTACGGTTTTTATTTCGTTGGAAAATGAATGTGCATACCAAAGACAGGGCAGGCTATGAAATGTATCAGAAATGCATGGATGAAATGGGCCTTGTGGTCCTTATCTGCCATCCTTTTCTCTGTTCTTAGTTTACATGACAATAGGTGGAATTATCAGCTGTTGGAACAAGCTGTCTTAAATTCCTTCTATGCTGCTTGGTGAAGAAGGAATTCTTGATCTCTGTCTGCCTCATGTTTCCCAATTCTTTTTAAAATCTTAATTCTTCTTTGTCTTTTGTCCAGCTTGTACTGTATGTATTTTCTATAGTATAAGCACTTTCATAGATTAAAGGGTTTCAATTATGACAGGGTAGTTCAAATTTGTTTTAGGTCACTCCGTAGGTCGTGATGGTGGAACTGGAACTGGGTTCTTCCCAGCTTTGTATGTTGATCACTAGGATCCACTTATGGAATACGACCGTTCTGGCATATCAAGATGGCAATCCGAGGCTGCCACAAATAGTGCTGCTATAATAAGGGCTAAACTGGGCTTTAAGCAACCCAAATATGTCTTTTTCTTCTCCTTCCTCCTCTAACCCACGTTTATGATTTGTCTTGACTATGGAATGTTTATGTGGTGTTTATTGTTGCTTACTGGGGAACAAAAATATATTTAAAACAAATAATTGGCATTAGTATTGCTCAAAAAGAACTGGAAGAATGTCAAATAGCTGCAAAGAGAAACATTATTCTTTCAATAGCTATGAAAAAAATGTTTTAAAATGTTTAAAGAACGCTAGTGGTTGGCCTTGGTCAGTAATGAACCCGGGAACCATGACTGAATTGGCAGATAATATTATATCTGACAATGGGAACCACCTTGGTTAGCAACCACAATGTGCAGCCATTCCCAGCGATGGCTGAGTGTGCTATTTCAGCAAAGCCCTCATTCTGGGGGAGGGAGTGCTGTGCTTCCCTTTCACTCTGCTCGCTGTCCCTCTGCTCACATCCTTCCTTTTAGCTTTTTGTAACTGCTCGTCTCATCTCCACTTTTAAAATTCTTAACAGCTTATGAGGTGCCAACCTGTACTCGGGTCTTTCGGGGTGAAACAGAACTATCCCCTATGTTTTTGGAAGCTTCAGAACATAGAGCAAGATCAAGGTATCCTCCCGTTTTGAATTTTGTATATAAAATGCCGCTATAAATTGTACCTCACGCACATTCTGTTAGAAATTTCTTTCAACACGAAAATTAAAGGAGCTTGCAAAGTATTTTTTTTTTCAGGGTTGGGAGTAATAGCCCCAAACCGAGTTTTGCTTTTTACATCTCTACAAACGAGATTATTTTCAGGTTGTGACAGCCTTTCTTGAAACAACCTTGAACAGAAAAAAATATCCACAGCTTTTTAAAATGATCTCTGCATTTCTATGGGCAATTTGCCATACGCTAACTCTTATTTTTATACCTGGCATCTCTAGGCTCCACTTCGGCAAATTCTGCACATAAAAAGAATGGCATGACAGATACATTTTGAAGAGGGCTTGTGAGGAAGAAAAGCTGTTAAGAAAAAGATGAAAATGTTGTTAGCATTATTAGTCCAAACATTTGAAATACACGGTAGCCACCAAGCTCCCCCACCCTCCAGTACTAACTCAATGGTTTTCCTTCATCTTCCTCCAATGGCCTTTAAGTTCAATTAAGTTCATTCTCATTCATAAGCTACGTTTTCTATGGATAAGTAGAGTCCAGCATAATTCCTAGAACAGCATCTCCGTGCTAGAAAAGCTGCTTATCATTTTCCTAAATTGTGCTTTTATGTATTTATTTAAAACAATGTATAACCTGCACAGATCCAGGGTTTTCAGCTGGGTATAGAAAAAACATCCATAGTAATTAAAAAAATAAATAAAAGTAGACCAAAATGGTACCACATAAATACATCACTATGGGATTCTCTATGAATCCTGAGCTAACATCGTAACTGCTAATGTCAAACATACTCTGATACAAAACAGTACTACATGAATACATCACGGCAAATGTCTTGGCAAACCCCGAGGTAACAGTACCTGATGTGGCCTCATACTAACCCAGATTGTGCAAAAGCGTGCCTTTTCAAATATAAACTGATGGAAAGTGAAACGAACTTATCAACACAGCTCTTAAGGCTCTCCAGACGGAGGTCAGTACTGAAATATTTAACAGTTACCTGGACAAACCCCCTCGATTTCAGTTTTCCATCCTGCCGACTGGCAACATTTTAGCCAGGTAACTTTTACCTGGGTAAAATTTGGCCAGAGAAAAAGAGGGAGGAAGCGGGTGTGTTCCCAGAGCATGCCCTAAATTTAGTCAAGTAGTGCCAATATTCAGCAGCATCCACATAAATTTAGGCAGGTGAGGCAAATCAGCAGCAGACTTAGGCCTGGATTTATCAAAATGCACTAAATATCGCATGTGATAGGAAAATGGGTGTGTTTTATGGTAATAGGCAGTTTATTGCAATTTATGCTAATACCTATGCAAAGTGCTATCTTAGTGCAAATTACGGTATAAGTGCCAGAATTGTATTTCCTACATACAACCACTGGGGGGGACCATGTTTAGTAGTTTTAAGCTCCTGGAGAGCCAGCCTAGCTATCAGGGCCCTCCTGGGGGGGAGAGAAAGAGAGAGCCTGAGAGCCTAGCCATGATGCCCTCACACTAGATAGGTATTTATATCTCTATAGGAGGCCCACCTAGTAACTCGAGGTGAGGTGTAGGTATTAGTGTAGGGGTTAGGGGCCACTTTGTCATTCAAAGTGAGATGTGCGAACAGAACAGTGCTCTCTTCTGAAGATTTGATGACCTTTGGAGTAAGGAAACTCACCCAAAGATGAGATTTGTGCAATGTTCTCTCAACCTAGCTTTATGAACTCTCTACCTGGGTAACATCAAGCTAGGTGAGGGCATTATGGCTAGTTTCTCTCTCTCACTGTCTCACTGTCTCACTCTCTCTCGGGCCCTGATAGCTAGGCTGGTTCTCCAGGAGCTTAAAACCACTAAAAACGGCATGTGCGAAAACATCGTAATGCATGATAAAGCCCTATCTCACGGCTTTACGCAAATGAAAAAGGTGTAGATAAAATTGCCTTAAAGCCATGTGATACGGCTTCGCAAAACTGTGAGCCCAGCCCACTTGGCCAAAATTCCCGCCCCAATATCCTCCCCTTTTTCTCATTTGCATCGCACCTAACATTATGGTGCTTTCACATGCATTAATGGTGTTTTCGCATGTGTTAAAGGCGTTTTTTGCATGTGAAAACGCCTTAACGCATGTGAAAACACCATATAGCACTTTGATAAATACCCCCCCTTAGCCAGGTAAGTCTATTGCTTATCCAGGCTAAAGTTAGCCAGATAAACTTCATGCTCACTGCACTGCTCAGTATGGACTTCCTATCCTTTTATGAGTTTTGAGTACCAGAGGACAGATAACCTAACCAGTTGCTGTATAGAGTACATTTTTTTGGTTTCAAGATCTTTTATTTGAATTTGTTGGCCTAAACTTTTCCGAGCCTTTGTTTGTTGTGGACTCTATAAGCAAACTGAATTATTTTATATTCAGCTCATCTTTTTATCAAAACAACTATTGCCACGTAACACGTCAGCTGGTATAATGATGAAAACAGTAGGATGCTGCATGCTATAAAATGCATTCTTTTTGCTTTTTAAAAAGACTATTGACAAAATAATGCAAATACCAAGGAGCTAGTATATCAATTAAGAATGTGCATCAGTTTTTTTTCATTTCGTTTCAATTATTGTGCACTAAAAAGTAGTGTGCATTAACTCGTGCCAATGCGCACTAATGGGCCAATTTTTAAAGCCCAGCATGTATTGAAACGGGGAGATACTTGTGTGGCCAGGTCACGCGTGCTGCACACATTTTCAAATGCTCGCAACCATGTGCATATCTCCTGATACGTGCACAACACGGTTTCTTTTTTTAAAAAGGGCTGAGGTAGGGTCTGGGCAGGGCGTGGGCAGACTGGGACAGCGCCATTAGACGCTGTCCCCCTGAAGTGCGCACCAGCAGCCGGCCGGCATGCACAACTTACTGCTGCTTCGTAGAACGGGTAAGTTGAAAAACAAAAATAAAGGGGTAGTTAGGCGGGTTTTAGGAGTCAGGAAGGAGAGGGGAAAAGGCAGGCAGGCTCACAATATAAAATTGGGCACATGGGTGTGTGCAGGTAGCTGATTTTATAACATGCGCATGTCGACGCACGCATGTTATAAAATTGGTGCATCCATGTGCGTGCGCCGGTAACTGCATGGACGCTCGTGCGGTTCTTTAAAAATTTACTTTTAATTGCGAGTTAGTGGGGAAAAAAAAAACAAAAGCAGGAAAATTTAAAAATGAATCAAAATGACTTTTTTTTGCCTGCACACCCCTGTCAATCAGGCCGATGCAACATTGGTGCGTGTAAAATGGGCGCTCATGATTGAGTGCCCGCTGCCCTAACTCATGCCGACCCAACTCTCCCAGGTGTGCAATTTAATATTGTAATGAGCTGCCGTGGTAAAAAGGAGGCGCTAGGGGAAATTGTGCATCTCTGGCGCCTCCTCAGCATCGGGCGCCCAGGAAAAGGGGCTGTCAGTGCGAGGTAGGAAACAGACGCTCAATTCGTGCATCCAGTTTCTCCCACCACCAGCACAATATACACCCATGAATACACGGCCTGGACCCTGTATATTGGGGGCCCAGAAAAAAATTTTTTTTGTGACTTTTTTTTTTTTTTTTTTTACATGATTCCGCTGTCCGTGGTTCCTCCTACTTTAGTATCATGACGGAAGAATCACAGAAAGCAGGAATTTTTATTTTTTTTCCAATGAGCCCTTGAGCGCAGCAGACTTTTTTACGCCAGCCCCGGGCTGGTGTGAAATTTGCCGCATTGCAATGAGTGCATTGGCCGCGCAGGAAGTTTTTTGACTCGCTGGGATTAGCTAATAGCCTCATCTCCATGTAGTTTACATGTGATGAACGCTATTAAGCTTCGCAGTGGATTGGACATGCGTTTTGGATGCGCTAATCCCTGTATTGCATTGGGGGTTATGGACCCACATCCAAAACGCGTGTGAAGAAGTGCGCTCAGCTGACCACACTATATTGCATCGGCCTGAATATGTGCAGTAGTTACCTACTAGGGAAACTCATCAGTATTACCAGTGGCACCATTCATTCAGAGTTATTCATCAAAGTGCGTTATGGCATTAATTCCCGCAAATGCAAATTTGTCAAATTTATTCAAAGGGGCAGGATTGGGGAGGGGTTTGGGCAGGATTAATGAAAACGAGGGGCATTATCGCACCATCTGCTTCGCTATCGTATGCTGTTAACGCCAGAAATAACTACACCTTTTTTCCCGATGTTAAGCTGTGTGATATGCCCGAAATGGCTGTAATGTAATTTGCAATAAATATTGCCAATTCCATTTTGGGCATTGAGAGAGGAGCGTGGAAGGAGAGGGAAAGAGCCTCTGGAGGGGCAGACATAGTAGTTAACTATTTATATCACTATAGGAGGGCCAGCTAGTAACTCGAGGTGAGGTTTTGGTGTGGTGTAGGGTTTTGGGGCCAGTTTTACATGCATATGAACAGCACAGTAGACCTCGGTGAAGATTTGATGTCATTTTTAGTGAGGAAAGTCAGACTAAGATGAGATTTTTACAGTGTTCTCTCGCCCTAGCTTGATGAACTCTACCAGGGTACTATCAAGCTAGGGCTTGAGAACATTGAAGTAATCTCATCTTAGTCTGACTTTCCTCACTCAAAATGACATCAAATATTCACCGAGGTCTACTGTGCTGTTCATACATCTCACTCGGCATGTAAAACTGGCCTCAAAACCTCACTTCGAGTTACTAGCTGGCCCTCCTATAGTGATATAAATAGTTGACTACTATGAAGGCCTTATAAAAGAGTCTGTTAGTCTGTGTGTCTGTCTCTCTCTCTTGGAAATGCCTGTGTGTGCACTTCTCTATCTGTGTGAAGCACTAACATAGCATGCAGTAATGCTAAAATTACCATAGCCGTGCACCTTTTTCTTATCTTGGGCATTATCCATGCGAAAAGTATAGCATTTCGATGAATCTAGGGGACTGTTAGAAATGTGTTCTATGGTAGATTTTATGGTAGCCATCTTCCCACTGGTTTCTGTGAATCTGTATTTTTCAAACACCAGTTGTATATCAAAATAAGAGTTTTTATGAATAGATTATTGAAAGTTTCTTCAATTAAAACCAGGTATTTAAACTCCTGAAAGGTAAAGATATTCCTAGCTTACACAAATGTTTAAATATACAGTATATATGCACATGTGAGTTTATAGTCTAAGTTCTACACTGGGACTTTCCAAAACCTGTCCTGGGGGTCCCCACAGCTGGTCAGGTTTTCAGGATATTCATAACGAACATGCATGAAATTAATTTGTACACATTGGAGACCCATCATATGCACACTCAATGTATGCATATTAGTTGCGGATATCCTGAAAACCCGACCGGCTGTAGATTCTCCAGGGTGCACACAGTGGGTGCTCAGCAGATCCGTGCATTGATGTATATTAACAGGCACACAGAAGCCAATTTCATTATTCATTTATTATATAACAGAACTTATGCCAAGTTGAGGAGAGACTTTGAAAATGATTTTGGAATGCAGCAGTCAGCCAGAAACATTGCATGCCTAAGCACAGATTAATATTAGGTAGCTAGATGTTAAAGCAGTCAATTTTTAATATGATGTATATTTGTTTCTAGATACTGTTAGAAGTTGTGTAGCAAAGCTGTTCTTCAGGTGCCCCATGAAGGGTCATTACTGCCTGTACAGTAAATCCAGTTTTACTCTGATCAGCCGGCAGCCTCAGCTCTGGATCCATATCATGTTTCTCTTTCAGCAGGTGTGTGCAATCCCTATAAACAATGGCATGGTTTAGGAAATCCGCCTTGCAGTGAAAAATACTGAAGGTTTACTTGAATGTTTTCTCCATTCCACTAAATTTTCTCCATTCCACTAAATAAAAGGAAAATGCCTGTGGTTAACAAGAATGAAAAACAGAAAAGAACGTTTTGTTGAGCAACTTGAATGTTAGATTTGCTATATCATGTTTCCAAATATACTTTCAAAGAGCACTACGACAAGCTCGTGGAAATTTCAAAAGTTTAAGAAGCAGAAAAACGGATTGGCCTAGTGGTAAAACGGTCCCTGGTTCAGTCCTCCAGCTGAGTCCCTGGGTCAGCCGAGGCTCAGAATGCCACCGAGGCCCCCCTCCCCCCGGGAGGAAAGGAGTCCTGGTCGCCAGTCCAGGGTGACACCTAGTGGCCAGATTCAGAATTCCGTGTCCCTGCAGTGATCAAGCTAGGTATGCTAGACAGGGAGGAGGGAAGTGTTATAAAATAGAGGGAATATTCCCAGGTGGTTTCACTTAAGACTCATGGTGCCAGGATTCCAGTTGGGTCTAAAAAAAAAAAGCAAAATAATGCATAATATTAGAGGTCTTAAGTACAAGCACAGGCTCGTTATCTTAAATCTATGTTATGCTTTAAATTCTCTTCACAGTTTCTTCTAGCGTCAGCTGGCACGGCTCGGTACCTGAGAAAAGAGAACCAAGTGACAATTAGTAGATAGAAGGTGCATTTGAGGATCCCCCAGGGCTTATGATTTTCAGGGATCTTTATTTTGCAAGGCTGGGAGCCCATCCAGGGGCACTGAGCTGCCAGCAGCGTCGGCTTCCTGCGGATGAATCCAAACACCTTGGAAACCACGGCATTGCCACGGCTACCGGCAACGAAAAAGAAGTCAGTGGCGGCCCCGGCCTTGCAAAATAAACATCCCCAAAGATCCTGACCCCTAAATATCCAGTACCAGGTCTGTGTGAGATCCCTAATGACTTTTTGCTTTAAGAAGTATATATTTACGTGTGTACATGGAAATTAACGTTTGAATGCACTTTTGCTTTTGATTCAGTATTATCTACATTCTTACATATTTACTTGTTTGCATTTTGTTATCTAATCTGTTACCTGCCATTCTGTCTCATTTCTGTTTTTTTTTTACTTTTCATTTAAATATTGAGCAAAGAGAGCAATCTTGTTACGTCACATAGCTTTACAGAAATGTATAAAGAACAGCAAGATTCAGATTACACATAACATTGCATGTCACTGTTTTTCAACTATTCCTAATTCTTTATTGCTAATTAGATCTGGCGAGTCTGCCTTTTTTTTTTTTTCTCTGATGCCCCTCGTTTCTTCCAATCAGTTTTCAAAGTTTCATTGACTTGAGAGGGTGGCACTTTCAGTCCCTGGGAGCCTGATTTATTAAGTCCTCCTCCCCCTCCCTTGTGTGTGTGTGTGTGTGTGTGTGTGTGTGTGTGTGTGTGTGTGTGGGGGGGGTGGGGGGGGGAGGCAACCATAGTAAACCTGGCCCTTAAGAGGTTAGAGAGAATACCAGCCAGTCTCCAAATAATTCACAGCTGCTCTTGTCCTTTTTATTTATTCATCTGTAACCTTTTCACTCCCCTCTGTTACACGTTCTTTTTCCTCTTCATTATGTCCTCCTTGCTTCCGTGCTGGCCCTGTTTAAAAACCAACAAAACTCTGGTAACTTAATGCCCACCTCACTGCCTGCACCTCGGGTTTCTCTTTCCTGCTTTGGCGTGTAAACTGCATGGAGCTAACAGTCTTCAGTTTCATATCCTTTTAGGCCTGGCCCTGGGTCAGGATCTTGCTCCGCGGTTTACTCTGCAGCACATTTACTCTGTATCTCAATGACTTCAAAATAACAAAGTTTTTGTTTCTTTCCTGCTGAAAGTCCTGAATTTAAGTCCGACGCCATCAAAGCACTGACGATTCCCTACTTCAGTTGCAGTGCAATACATTAGGAGCACACGGTTTCTTTTAAGGTTTCTTTCTTTGATAAATCATTAAGCGAGACCTATAGTAAAATAACATTAATATTCTGCATTTATTTTATTTTATTTATTTATATTTACTGTTTGATATTGAAAATGTCAATAAAAATAATTATTTTAAAAAACACAGCTTTAATGCTCGCTGTAAATATCTATTCTTTTTCTTGCTTAAGATAGAATCGTAACCTTATTTTAAAGTAGTTCTTTGCTAAATTTTGTAATAAAAACTGAAGGACTTTTATGTGCTTTCCCTCCATAATAGATTATTTAAGTGTTGAAGCTCAGTTTTAAGGGGAACTATTATATTATTACAAAAGAAAGGGCAGTACAAATTTTGAAATAAAACAGGGATTGGACAACTGTGTTTACCCCTACAGACATTGGATCAAGATAATAACTGGATACCACAGTGAGCCAGTCATAGCAAACTGTAGCTGATAGTTTTTTTTTGTTTTGTTTTGTATTTTATTACCATACTGGGTCAGACTAAAAGTCCTTCAAGCCCAGTATCCTGTTTCCAACAGTGGCTAATCCAGGTCACAAGTAATTGTCAAGATCCTAAGGGGTTGATAGATTCCATGCTGCTTATCCCAGGGATAAGCAGTGGATTTCCCCAAGGCCACTTTAATAATGGTTAATGGACTTTTCCTCCAGGAACTTGTCTAAACCTTTTTTAAACACAGCTACACTAACAGCTTTCACCACATCCTCTGGCAACAAATTCCAAAGAATAATTTTGCATTGAGTAAAAAAAATGTTCTTTTATTAATTTTAAATGTATCACCTAGTAACTTCATTGTGTATCCCTTAGTCTTTGTTTACTCTTTCAAAAAGTACAATCGATTCACGTTTATTTGTTCCTCTCCACTCATCATTTTATATATCTCTATCATATCTCCCGTCAGCCATCGCTTCACCAAGCCAAAGAGTCCTAATCTTCCTCATAGGGAAATCATTCCATCCCCTTTATCATTTTGGTTGCCCTTCTCTGTACCATTTCTAATTCTGCTGTATCTTTTTTGAGATGTGGTGACCAGAACTACACACAATACTAAAGATGAGGTCGGTGGAGTGATACAGAGGCATGGTAGTCTCTGTTTTATTCTCCGTTCCTTTCCTAATAATTCCTAGTATTCTAGTTGCTTTCTTGGCTGCTCAGTGATGATGCCTAGATCCTTTTCCTGGAGACTCTTAATGTGGAACTTTGCATTTTGTAGCTATAATTTGGGTTACTCTTCCCTAAGTGCATCACTTTGCACTTGTCCACATTAAATTTCATTTTCCATTTGCATGCCCAGCCTCCCAATTTTGCAAGATCCTCTTGCAATTTCTCACAATCCTCTTGTGATTTAACAACTTTGAATAATTTTGTGTCATCTGTAAATTTGATCACCTCACTCGTTCTCATTTCTGAGTGCCCCCAGAACACTCCAGTATTCACCTTTCTCACTGAGAAAATTGACCATTCAGCCCTACTCTCTGTTTTCTATCTTTTAACCAGTTCCCAATCCACAATAGGACACAATAAGTTCATGGAAGGATTGCGAAATTGCCTAGTAGAGTACCTGCAAATATCTACATATTTTGAATCTCTTCTATTTCTCTCACCTTCTTATCCCTCGTTTATATGCTGTTTCTCCTCTCCATTATATGGCATCAGTATTACATGTACTATCCCTTCCATGCAGACTATGCTTGAAACCAATCAGGATTCAATAGTCTGATACCTTTCACATTCCTTAGGTTTCTCTCTCTCTTCTTTTGGCAGGCAAATTAAAAAAAAATAATAATAATAATTAAGCATTGTTCACATTTACTAAGGATACTCTACTCTATAACTTAGGCATGGATCTTTTTTTTAGGCTATACCTCCCACTTTGCTGTGAGAATTATCTGAAATGTACCTTTCCAACCTAAGCAGAGTTAGCCAAGTTTTATAAATTTCTGTAGAAAGAGGATGAGAATTGTGGTGGGATCCAGGGTAATTTATCATTTGTCCTACGTCTTGCATTGTAACACTTTTTCTGAAGCCTTGTGCCTTGTTTCCACACGAATTTCCTATTTCTCCACTCCATTTCTTTCTTTTCTTGTATCTTTTCCTTCGATTTCTCCTCTTTCCCAGAATGCATTAGCTCCTGTTCCAATTCAAATTCTCCACCTTAGAACCAAGAGCCTTAACTTTAACCAGCCTTGCCTTCCTGGATCTCTCTTGCTGTGCCTTAACTCATTTTACAAGAACTGATTATGGACAGAACGGAGGAGCAAAGGTTTACGAATGGTGACTGAATGGTCAGCAACATGACTTTGAAGCCATAGCAATGGTGTGACCACTCACATGTTTCAAACTTGTGGTAATTGAACTATATATCTGTGTAGGCACATGCTAAAATTTCTACAGACAGAATGTAAGTTTGATGATTGCATCCAGGGTGCATCGGAACACATTTTTGGTTGGGGGAGGCCATGCAAATGGAACCCAACTCCACCCTGAATTCCACTATCTCCGCCCCCAATTATCATTCTCTTACATACATTGGGTCTTGGGAGGAAGGAGGGTAATAATAATAATAATAATGATTCCAAAATGTGGAATACCCTACCTAAATTCTTATGAATTCAACACGACCTAAAAACATTCAAAAAGGACTTAAAAACAATATTATTCCGCAAGTTCCTCTCTGACTTTCAACCATCTAATCATACTTTCAACTGAACCCCCCACTTGCTTACCCTTTTTTTTCACCCTTTTTCCCCTATTCCTACTTCCCCTTCCCCTCTAACCAAATTTTTATCTCATTCTGGACTTGATATCCATTTGCTAACACTGTTCAATGGTTCAAATGTCTATATATTACTACACATTTGTTAAGAATCTGTTTACTGTTCTCACTAATACTCAGTTACAAGATATTGTTCACTTTTGTAAACCATTATGATGGCTAAACCGAATAATGGTATATAAAACTCATCAAATAAATAAATAATAGGGAGATCACAGAGGAAGGAATTGAAGAAAGAATCTTAGGCAGGAGACGTAGACAGATAAGGGATGGAGGAGGACAGAGGGGGGTGAGGATGGGGGATTCAGGGAGGAGGGGAGAAAAGAGGTGTCATCAGTGGGATGGAGGTGGAAGGATCAGGGATGGGAAGTTGGGAAGCAAGATAGTATTGGGGATGGGGTGAAAGAGAAGGAGGAAGGAGCAAGGACTAAGGATGGAGTTGTTATGGGTTCAGACCGTGCACACTGGTATCCTGCCCAGGGGCTCTGACCTGGGGGGCTAATCTTATATAAACACACACAATTACTGGGATTATACCTTGGGGCTTGAACCCAGGAACTTATCCCCTACACAGAGAGCCACATACAAACTTTGATCACTGTTCCAGGTAAGAAAATAAGTTTATTTGAGCAATAGGAGGATAGAACAAATAAAATCAGATCATATAGAAGAAGTAATGGTAGATAATAACATTTGCTACATAGATATAAAAAGTTTACATTTCCAAAGGATCAGCCTGTGCTATCACATCGAGGGCTCTCTCTCTCTCTCCTCCCTCTCTTTCTCGCTGTCTCTCCTTAAACACTACAAACGCTTGTGGAAGCAGCAATGTTCCCTCCCTGAGTTCTTATCAGGAGTGGAGAAGAAGGAGGAGGGAAAATTGGGATGGGGTGGAGAAGGAAGGAAGCCACAGGGCCCCCCCCCCCCCTCAGTCACATCCCTGTCCCACTCTTTCCCTTATTCCCCCTACCAATGCTCCTTTGATCCCTCTTCCTCTTTCCCTTCATTCATTCTGATTCACTCCCTCCCCCGCCCCATGAACCTCTCACCCAGGTTCACTCCTGCCCCATCTCGTCTCTCTCCCTCTCCCTGCTGGGATCCCCAGTTCATTCCATCCCTCCCTTCCCCCAATCACCACATCATTCTGTCCCTCCCTCTCTCCTGATCCCTGGTGGGTTCAGCCCCCCTCCCCCCATGTTACTGAGTCACTCCCTCTATGAGCCCCCCAGATCCCCTCACTCACCACTGATTAATTTAAACTGGAGGAAGAGTTTTGTAGTGCCTCCTCCTCCTCCTCCTCCTTCTCCCTTTGATACCATTCAAAGTGCATCACTGAGGCTTGGCAGAGGTGGAGGAGGGGATGCCACAGAGCTCCTAGCTCCTCCTCCTCCTGTTTAGCTTAATCAGTGGGGATCTGGGTTAGGTGGGTGGGAAGGGGCGATCAGCAAGTCTCGTTGCACTGCCACCAAGGTCCCTCTCCCATGAAAATCTGGTAAGTGGGAGGGGGAGGAGTCGACCACCTTTTTTGGGAGGGACCCCTGTGGCCCCCCTCTTCTGACGCCTATGTTTGCAGCCCCCTCACTGATGCTGAATGGTAGCAATTCCTGCAGCAAAACATCGTGCAGACAGTGGATCTGATTTATCACATGTTGTTTCTCTTGAAATGCAAAGTGGGAGAAAACCTTTCATGAATCAGACCCAGTTTTGCTCCTTATGGGGCTGAGCGCACTGTATAACCCGCAGTTGGATGCGGGTTGTATAGGCGCTAATTAATCCCCTTATGCAACCCAAGTCCAACACAGAGTGAGTCTAATAGCGCTAATCACATGCAAATGCCTGTGACTGAGGCTATTAGAATTCACTCCTGATGCAAAAAAAAAAAACCAAATGTGCATCTAGGACGTACATTTAGTGATAGAAATTAATGCCTGCCTGGAGCAGGCGTTAATTGCTGAGTGCTCCTTAAACCAGTACTGAAAAGCAGAAAAAACTGCTTTTCTGTACTGCCTCCTACTTAATCTCATTGCGATATTAAGTAGGAGGAAAAAGTAAACAAATTTTAAACAAAAAAAAAAAAAGTTAAAAAAAAGTGCCAGCAGTCGGGCGCAGGAAACGGAGGCTCAGTTGAGAAGCGTCCGTTTCCTGAACCCCCTGGCTGTGCAGTGTTTAGGAAAACCAGCGCCGATTAAACTCAGCATTGATTTTCCTAACCGGCGGAGGGCCAATGCATTCGGGCTCTCCTTGCTAACGCAACCCCTAATTTAAATACTGCATGGCGCCCCCCAGGGGGGCGGGTTAAGAAAGCAGGCGCTGACTGTTCAGCGCCCGCTTTCTGCGCCAAAGTATTGAATCGACCCCTATGTCTTTCCAATTCAATTAGATCATTTTAATTACCTAGAAGCTGATGACGCAATCATCACAATACTAGTTTTGCCTTTTTTTCTTAATATAATTAAAACCGGTGTTCCTTCCCTATAGTATTGGAATGGCTGAATACTGAAAATAAGCTGCTTAAATGGCATTCATTAAAAATGTTTGAGCTATCTTGTTAATATTTCCCTCCAGAGCCTGTTTCCTGCACCTTTGTCTGTACAGAGCAAACCCTTGCAAGTTCTTAAAGTACTCTGGGAGAAGACCCAGCTGAAAGGAGCACACAGCTTTGAAACGGCAATGATTCAGTCTACATTTCCTCAAAAGAAGGTAAGCATTTCCTTTGTAGTAAACCACCTCATTTTCGGCTGAATTTTAAAACGTCCATGCGTTCAAATGTCGGTACTTATGCACGTGACTGGACCTCGTGCGCACCACACACATTTTCAAAAGGGCCTCGCCACGCACATAAGTGCCAATACGCGTACAATTGCCGGGCCCTGAAAAAGGGGCGGGCTGGGGGTGTGGTCTGGGAGGGGCGGGGCGGAGGCCAGCTGGGACAATGGCCATTAGCTGCTCCAGAGGAGCAGTAAGTAGTAAAACAAAAAAAACTGTAAGTCGATAGGAAGGGTTTAGAGGGTGGGGAGGAGAAGGGAAGAGGGAGGATAGGAAAATTCCCTCCCAGTCCGCTTCTTAATTGGAGCGGATTGGGAGGGAATGGGGGAAGGCCCGATTTGCGTCGCCATAGTTAGCTTACTAAAATTCCCCCTCCTGTGCGTGCCGCCCGCACATGCACGTGGCCCGCGGATTTTATAACATGCGCACGCCGGCATGCGCATATTATAAAATCCGCGTGTCTATGTGCATGCGCCGGGAACTGTGTGCACATGAACGCGCTTGTGCACCTTTTTAAAATCCATCCCTTTGGTTTGTAACTCTCATAAACTAGTCGTCATTAAGTTATAACTAGTCTAGTAAAATGGTATCGTCCATGAATTCATTTCTATGTACTGTGTCTGAGCAAATTAACATGGCAACCATGATGCTCTGTTATCTGGCCATTAAGACTATGCTTACTGAACCAGCTAATGATAGGAAATGTAAACATTTCAACAAGTAATTCTAATAAAATATCTAAGATTTTAAAAAAAATAAATCTTAACTGGGACAATTATCAAAGTTAGCATTGGGACAAAGAGTGTGAAGAAGCAGAGCCATGAGGAGTATGTGGTGAAGGCCACCCTGACTCAAATAGGAGCCACAGCATATTAAACTAACTAGTTGACTGGGAGGGCTATGTTCCAGAAGATCATCCCTGGGAACAGGAGGAAAATGTGCACGTCATGTGTGATGCTCCCTCATCAGCATCCAGAGCTCACTTCTTGGAGTTGGGGGAGGGGGGGGGGGAAGAGGGTGATGGTAAGATTGCCTGTCTGCCAGCAAAGCTTGAACCAGGGGGCTGCCTGGGAAGTCCAGGAAGTAGAACAGCACCTTAACAGCTATGCTACACAGACGCCCAGGATCCCAGGAAACATTAGGCGGTTACCTGAAACAAAGAACCATACTTCAAAGAGCGGATTAGTCCAGGGACCAGTCTTAGGGCAGGCTGGGAAACAGGATGTATTCCCAGCAGCCTGAACGCTGCCATTCCGGTCCTTGCATTTAACTCTGGCTCATCACTGGGACCCCAGAGACCCTACTTTCATTGAGTACCCCTGTGACAAATGACCTTGCCTGCTCTCATCAGGGATGAATACATCAGACTGCTGACCCCTGTGTGGTCCAGATCAAAAGACTATCTTGTATGTATAAGGATACAGCCTAGATAACTGAATGCTTTGCTGCAAAGTCCACAGGTACTTTTTCTCACTGGTCCTTGCACTAATTTTCAAATTCATATACTCATATACTTTCACTTTAAAAATTGATATGGGACAAAGTAACATAGCCTTATAGTTATTATTTGTGGTTACATTGTTAAAAACAGGAATTATTGATTATTTTGCTAAGTGAATTGTCCCTATACATTTATTGTATCTTGTTAAAATAGTATTAAACACTAATAAAAATACTTGTATTACTTATATATTTTTACGTTTTACCAGCTTTACAATTCCCATCACTCCCTCACAGATCCCCTGGGTGTATCCCATGCATTCTTCAATTCAGATTCCATTTTGCTCTCCACCACCTCTGCTGGGAGGCCGTTCCAATCATCCGCTAACCTCTGTAAAGAAATATTTCCTAAGATTATTCCTGAGTCTACTCCCTTTCACTCTCATCCCATGACCCCTCGTTCTAGAGCATCCTTTCTGTCGAAAAAGGCTCACCTCCTAGGCATGAAAATCTTTCAGATATTTAAATGTCTCTAATTATTTCTCCCCATCTCGCCTTTCCTCTAGGGTACGCATGTTTAGATCTTTGGTCAGACAGCTGACCATTTTAGTAGCCATCGTCTGGCCCGACTCCAACCAGATTATATCCTTTTCAAAGTGTGGTTTCTAGAATTGTATACAATATTCCGAATGAAGTCTCACCAGGGACCTATACAAAGGCAATATCACCTCCCTTTTTCTGCTGACCATTCTTCTCCCTATGCAGCCAAGCATATTTCTGGCTTTTGCCATTGTTTTATCCATCTATTTTGCCACCTTAAGATCATCAGATAGAATCACTCACAAATCCCACTCTTTTGCCGTGCTTAGAAGAATTTCACCCCAAATACTGTATCTCTCCTGGGGTTTTTACAACCTAAATGCTTAACTCTGTATTTTGTAGCATTAAATGTTAGCTGCCAGACTCTAGACCATTCCTTGAGTTTTGCTAGATCCTTCCTTGTATTTTCCACTCCTCGCTGGCTTTCTACTCTGTTGTAGATGTTGATAACATCGGCAAAAAGTCAAACCTTTCCCAACTCTAAAGAAACATTGAAAAGGTTAGCCAGAGGAGCTGCCAGAACTTCTCTTAGTACCCTGGGATGTATCTCATCCGGCCCTATTGCCTTATCTACTTTCAAGTTTAGCTAACTCTTCATAAACAGACTTTTATGAAAATCGAATGAAGTTTACCTCACTTCTAATCTTATTTCTATTCATTTTATACTGTCCTGCTCCTCGACTTCCACAGTGAACACTGAACACATATTTGTTAAGCAATTTTGCTTTTTCTTCATCAGCCTCTACATATTCTTCCTGAGTCTCACACTGCCACATTTACACTTCCTTCTATCTTTAGCATATCTAACAAAAGTCTTGCCACCCCATTTTACTGTGTTTGCTATTTTTCTTCCGTTTGAATCTTTGCATTCCTGACTATTTTCCCAGCTTCTCTTAGCTTTTCCAGATATTGTTGCCTGTCTTTCTCTTTCAGTGATCTCGTCTAGTTTATGAACACTAACCTTTTCTCTCTTAACATTTCAGCTGCTACTTAAGAAAACCATAATGGCCTCTTTTTCCTCTTACCTTTATTTACTTTCCTAACAAAATGGTTAATTGCCCTTATATCTCCTTTTAATTTTGCCCACTGGTCTACTACTTTCCCTAGATTTTCTCATCCAGCTAACAACTGAGTTACTTCCCCATTTTAACAAAGTTAGTTTTCCTGAAGTCTAGGACTCTCACCTTGGAATGAATCTTCATCTCCGGCGCTTTAATACTGAACCACACCATACAGTGATCATTGGATCCCAGATGATTGTCTACTGCAACATCAGAGATGCTGTCCCCTTTGGTAAACACTGCGTCCAGTGTTGCTCCCTGCAGAGAATCCAGGATCTCTCTCATTCAAAAAGACGCTGCAGCCAGGATGTCCCAATCAATATGCAGCAGATTGAAATCCCCTAGCAATGGCACCTCCCCTTTCATAGCAATTTTGTGAATATCCTTTATTAAATCTCTGTCCATCTCCTCTGTGATGGAGGTCTGTATATTTATTTATTTATTTAGCATTTTTATATACCGACGTTCTCGATACAAATATCAAATCAGGTCGGTTTACATAAAACAAAACAATCGCGGTGAGGCGTTACAATAAACGGAGTTTCAGAACATGAGAATAAATATTAAATAAACAACAGTGACTCATCAAATGACATCAAATATTACACCAATATAAATAGAAATTCCATTCCTTCTTTCCAAATCAACCTACAGTGATTCCTCCTTATCTCTTTAGCCCTGTATTTCCGTTGCTTAAATATTATATTTTTTTTATATGCTGACATGCTTCCTCCCTTCCTTCCTATCCAGACCTTCTTGAATAGATTGTAGCCCAGTGTAACTATATCCCAGTCATGGTTTACCATGTACCATGTCTCTATGACAACTACTACATCAAAGTCCACTTCTTCCATGACTGCCTCTAGATCTGAGACTTTATTTTCCATATTATAAGCATTAGTGTACATATCTTTCCAGATGTTGCCCTTTTATCCCCGTTTTGTACTTACCTTAGGTGATAATTTGCAAAGGAATTATGCACATAAATGTAATGTTTATTTATTTATTTAAAAACTTTTCTATACCGTTGCTAAGTTATATACCATCTCAATGGTTTACAAATAGGCACATAGACTAAGGTAAGTAAATGTAGGATATCGTACATTCTAACAGCAATCAAAGCAATTTTCAAAAGCCCATTTACACTCTTAAAGTGCACTTAAGCTTGTAAACCTATTGACCATTCAATGGCATATATTGTAGCAATTTTCAAAAGCTGACTTACATGTGTAAAGTCATTTACACATGTAAAACCCAGTTTTAAGCATGGAAATCCTTTTGAAAATTACCCCCTCTTAGTTTTGCTCACCCATCCCTGATGAACCTAGTTTAAAGCCCTCCTCAGTAGGCCATTTTGTGTTGGAAGATGCTAACCCCCTACTTAGACATGTGGACCCTATCTGCTCGGCAGTCCTTGAAACATCATCCCATGATCCAGGAAGCTGAAACGTTGTCATCGATACCATCTATGCAGCCATTCATTTGCTTCCCTGCTTGGGCCTTTATCCTTGAGTGGGAGGATGAAAGAGTACCACCTGTGCCCCTATCTGCTTTACCCTCTCTCCCAAAGCCATGAGGTTCTTTTTGACATGATCTGTGTGGTACCTAGCAGTATCATTTATGCCAACATGGATGAGCAACATCAGAGAGTAGTTAGTAGGCTTGAGGATTTTTGTCAATTTCTCCTTTCTTGGATTTTGGCACCTGGCAGAAAGCACACCTCCCAGGACAACATGTCTGTTGGCAGATGAATGCCTCTGTGCTTATCAGAAGTGAGTCACTAACTACCACTACCCTCTGCCTCCTCAGTGCAGTGGTTGTTGAGCCCGCAGTTTTGTGGTTTGCATGTTTCAGTTCCTCCTCATCCTGGGATAGCTCCTCCTCCTCCTCTGCTTCCATGGCTGCATACTGCTTATTCAACTTGAGGGAAATCAGAGTCATGGTATGTAGGGTCTTTTAGCTGTAGTAATCTGGGTCCAGTCATTTGCTCCTACTTTTTCTGTGAATACGTTTTGCACGGGGAATAATGGGCATAGATTTGAAAATGCAATCTATGCATGCTATTTCCCTCCCCTCAACCTAAGCACACTGATAGGAATGCCGCCTCCTAAGTTGGCTATAAGTATCCTGCACCTATTTTTAGCCAGATAAAGGAAGGGTTCACATTTTTCCAACTGCCCTTTTACCTGCGTAAATTTGTGCTTTCCTGGATCAATGAATTTTGAAAACTGCCTTCTCTCTTTTATGCTCTGCATTAGTATGGACATTTAAATGTTGCTCCTATTCTGTCTTAGAGGCCATTACACTATAGTATGCTGAATTTCACGGAAGTTCATTTGCTATTTAGTAAACAGCATGTGCTAGTTTGCTATTGGGCATGATATGCAAATGAGCCCAGTAGCAAAATAGCATACCTAGTTTTTCCACAGACTTTATTGCCAAAAGTTTAGTTGCTTTTAATTTTTATGAACTCGTGTTTTTGTGCATAGTTTAACTGTTTGTCCGCAGCAAATGAGCTGCTTTGCATATTGTTGCATCGCAGCCTCTCATTCGCTTTGAATTTGCAAAAAATATACAAAAGATAACATTTTTGTGCTAAAATAGCTATGTACGGAAAAAAATGTACTTTGCAAGCTAAATAGGCCTTTAGTGTGCATCATCCCATTTAATTTATGTATTTATTTGAGTCAATCAAGAAAAACCACAGTTTCTAAATTTCAAGTGAACATGTGAAATGCCGCATTTTCTCATGTTCACTTGAAATTTAGAAACTGTATTTTCCTTGATTTCCTCAAATAAATAAATACATACATTTATTCAGAATTACAGAACAGTTTATGCTGTGCCACACATTCCTCTTTCTCAATATTTCCTAGCCCTACAGGTATGGACACTTTTCACCTTCATCTAGTCTGATTTCTTTCTCCATATTGTTGCAAGCGTGGACCCTTGGACTAAGGTGAGATTGGCGCTACCTGCAGGGAGGAGCCCTGCAGGTCCTCACCGTCGGCAGGCGGAGCTGACTGGAGCAGAGGCCCAACAGAAACTTCACCAATACCTGCCCTTGTTCCCCTCAGGTTGAGCCCTTGGGTGCCAGGGCCAGCTGGACAAGCGCAGGCCTCTGTGCAGGGAAGAATCCTTCACAGAAGTAGTAGGCCAGCAAGATGACAAGGCCAGTCCTAGCAGAGGTTGGGGCAGGCAGCAGACAGAAGAGATGAGAACAAGCCGAAGTCAGGGCAGACAGCAAACCAGCAAGGTCAAAGGAGGTCCAAGGTCAATCCGAGGACGAAGACGAAGCCGATATCCAAGCCAAGGTCAATCCGAGGAGTCAATCCAGAGAGAAGAAGGCAAGGCGAAACAGCAAGGAGGAAACAAAGACAGAGGAACTCAGAGGAAGCAGGGACAGGAACCAGGAACTGAAGACAAGGCACAGGAACACAAGCAGGAACCAGGAACAACATGATGAACAGCTACTTCGAGGAGTTCAACCTTTGCTAAGGCAAGGCTGGAATTTCTGAGGAGCCTTGTATAGGCCAGAGCTGCTGATGACATCAGGAAGGGCCACAGGGCTTTTCCGCCGCGGGCGCTTTAACTATCCAAGGGAGGTGCGAGCGCCTAAAGACATTAGGTGCAGGGAGATAGCGGCAGCGGCATCCAGATTGCAGAAGATGGGCAGTGGTGACGTCCGGCTGCGCACAGTGAGCTGGCAGAAGACTTTGTGCCGCGAGTGAGCGGCGGCAAAACTCTGCGGCATCGGCAGCAGGAGCGCGGTTCAGGAAGTGACTGCGACGGGCCACGGGAATAGCCCACAGTCCACCGAGTGTAACACACATCCTTTCTTTTCCATTTAAATTCCACCGTATTATACTTCTCACTCCATTCAGTGTCTGTAACCAGTCTTTAAACCGAATACTATTATAATTTTCCATTGTATGCTCAGACAATGCAAAACAATGTTTCTTATATGCATTCAAGTCAGTTGACGCTGTTTAGATCAGAACACAAGCTGTTTATAGCTTGCAAAGATGTTTTATTAAAATAAGTATCAGGCAGAGAATTTTAGTAACTTAAATACTTTAATGAACTTTGTTTCACTGACACATATATATTTGAATAGGCCTAATCCTAAATATTTTAACTTAGTAAAGACAAATATGGTTTATTTACTGTAAAATTGGAATGTGACTAGAAGAAACTACTGATGAAGGAGCCAAAATGTTCTACTTTCTTAGAAAATAAGACACCCCCCTCCCCCCCCCCCCCCCCAAGGCCCTATTGTCTTGAAAGGAGATATGCCAATACTATCCATCAAAATGTAGACTCTGTGGCATTTTGTTTCCCAAGTGGTTTGACTGGATCTTGCTTTTTATCATCATCAAAACGTAATTACTTTAAAAAAAAAAAAAATCTCTCATGGACTGTTTTGGATATGGGACATCAGAGAATTCTACACTTTAAGCCATGGGACTAGCTGTACAGTTTTACACGATTTAGAATACAATTGCACAATATAAGCTTTTGTACTGTTCACTTCAAAATATTCAACCATATAAGGAAGTCAAATGGAGAGAACATGTTTGTATTATTCCACTGCAGTGACCCTGTGAAATTCATTGTACGTTTTCCTCAGAGAGGTATTATTCCGATTTTTCTTCATCTCCTTTACCTTATCTTCTTCCAACTGTAAAGGGGCGATTTAAAGTAAGTCTGAGTAGCTGTAAAGTATGTGGGCGCTTTTAGCACACGTAGCATACCAAGGCTAATTTCTCTTTGAAAATTAGGTTAGAGTATATGCGCTAAAAGCGCCCACATGCTTTCAGCCTGCTAGATTGTGCAGGCGCCTGAGGGGGTAAAATAGCGCACATCCTGTTGAAAAATGCCATGCATGCATGCCGTTTTCCTCCCCTGGTCAACACGTAGCCCATTAATGCCTCCTCACTATCTGGCTAAAAGCGCAAATATTGTGAAACCCTGCCATGTGCATTTAGCTAGACTGGGGAGGATAATTATCTTATAGCGTGGGAGGAGAAACTTGTATATTTTTCTTTTTTTACTTTTTATTTTGGGAACAAAACACCCCAGTATATACGAGAGAGAAGCAGGGCTGGAGAACTAGGCTGGGATGCCAGAGGTGTACCACAAAAGAACAAGGCAAAGAACCAGAAAAGAGGTAGGGTAGAAAGAACCAAGAAAGAGACAAAACAGTCCGGTATAATTAAATAACAAAAAAAGAAGCAGGGTGGAATAACTAGGCTGGGATCCAAGCAGCAAACATCACAAAGACATCAAAACCCTTAACGTATAATGTCAGGGGCATGACAGCTAGGTGTAGTGGCAACAAACCCCAAGGTGGTACATCAGGGATCTGGCAGCATCAGGGGCATGGATGGCAGCAAGCCAGAGTGACAGCAGGACCACCAAGGTGTGTAGTGTCAGGGGCATGGTAGCTAGGCAGAGAAGGCCTCCAAATGCTTTCAATCATCTTGCCACTCACATGGAAATTCAGGAAAACCCAGCAAAGGCAGATTGATTTTAAAAAAGACAAGCTTTTCCATCAAATCTGACACCAGCCTTGCATGATGAGGGCTCACAGTGTTCTTTGCCATTAAGAAGATACATTTGCTGGGCACACTGGTTAGTCAGCAGAAAAGATAATGCTGAGCCATGTTGGCCAGGTCAGGCTAGACCATGGACATGTGTCCATTCTGCCAATTAATCTGTGTCCATATCCTCAATGGGTTTTGTTAGAATGCATGTCACAGAAATTTCTGCTGGGGTTTTCTTTGTTGGACTAGGGCAAGGATCTCTGTTACCAGCTCCTTTAGCAATAGCTTGTGTCAGGAAAAATAATTCTGTGGGGGCAACATGACTTTGGTATACTGAGGTGGAGCAAGAAGTGGTAGTTGACAGGGTGCTGCTTGTGCTCATACTACTTTCTGGGATGTCCACGTTTTCCTGTACTATGTCTCCACTTTGCCTCTGCCACGCATATTCATGTGCCCTAGCTACCAGTATCTCCTTCATGTACGTGAGATGCTGGAACCGGAGGACAAGATTTCCAGTCACCCGTAGATCATAAAGTGTGGAAAGCGTGCAAATTTTGTTTTCTGTCAGAAGTTGCAAGGAGTCTACAAATTGCTTCCATTCTCTCTTGCTCTCAGAAGCCCTCTATCTTTTCCTCCAGAATATTTACTATGGGGATTACCCCACCCAAGGTGGTGCTTCTGACATTCAGATCTTCCAGGGCATCCTTGAAGGGCTTCAGGATTTGTAACATTTGTATTATCACTATCCAATTATGATGCCCCAGGGAGCGATCCATGCCTATGTCTTTTTCCAGAGACAGATCATGAAGGGGTGTCTGCTGCTCCACTAACTTCTGCAGCATGGAATTCTAGAAGGTGCCAACATCTTGAATGAGATGCTTAAGAAACATCCTGAATTCTTCTTGCTTCTTACAGAGAAGCTGCCCATCCATCACACTACGATAAAAATGCTCCGCTATTTTCCTGCACTCTCTAATAGGTCTGCCAGGTGCAGGAAGTGTGCAAATCAATAGATTCCCTGATATCCCCCATTTTCCACTGCCCTTATCATATTTTTCACACTGGCTGTCACAGAAAACTTGTATGAAGACCCCTGCCTCTCTAGTCAAGCTGCCAGCTCTCCAGCATCTTTCTTATGGCTGTTAGAATATTGCATAAGTGTCAAACCAGCAGCCAGGGCTGGTCTCTGGGCCACTCTGAAAGGCCCTTTCAGACCACAGGTATGGGTAAGCTCCTGTGCCCCGATGTGACTGACCCAACCCAGGGCAGGCCATGGTCCATGTCACTGGCAGATAAGTGTATCCAGGCACAGGCTAGGTGATGGCAAGGATCCACTGAAGACCAGAACCAAGACTGCAGCTACACCAAACTGGAACTGAAGACTGAAGTGGAGCCAAGCTGGAGATACGGAACCGGGATCAAGGCTGAAGACCATCGCAGACTGAAAACAGAGGTCCAGATGAAGATGAGGAACCAGACAAAGACTGAAGACAATATCCAATGACGAGAAACCAGGTGACTGCTGAAGACAAGGATCCAGACGAGGACGAGGAACCAGGCAAAGACTGAAGGCAGAGATCCAAACACGATGAGGAGCCAGATAAAGACTGAAGACAAGGACCAAGTGGACACTGAAGACCAGGAGGGAGTGCAGGCTGGAACATGCTCTCCAAAGACCAGGAACAAGGAACTCAGAAACTTGGAACGCTGGAACTCTGAACAAAACTCTAAAACCAGGAGTACTTCAAAGACAATCCAGCGAAGACAGACCCAGGACAGACAAGACCACAGGAGACCTGGAACAAATCAAGACCACTGAAGACCACAGGAAACCAGGATCTCATGACCACAGAAGACCAGGACAAGAGACCAAGAGATCTTGCAGAGACTGAAGAGGCCTTTTATAGGGCAACAGGAGATGACATCATACAAGGGTGCCATGGACCTTTCCTGCCAGAGGCCCTTTAAGAGAGGCAGAGATGCACCCCCACACGCCTAAAGGACAGCACGAGGGAGGAATGTCAGTGGCGTACGGCCGCATGGATGACCAGCAGCAAATTCTAATGCCCAGTAGGGCCATGTACAAAATTGGGGGGAGGGGAGGGGTTGAAAGATTAGGGTCACAGGCCCATTTACTCTTTTTTTTTTTTTTTATCTGACATCACTATTTAACCAGATACCTTTTAAAAATATCTGGTTAAGTAGGAAGTTATCCAGTCACATAAAACTAGATAACTTTAGATCTGCCCTGAAGCAAGTCAAAATTATTGATCTATCTTACTGCCTGATACACTATGGGGTAGATTTTAAAAGCCCTGCGCATGTAAATTCTGCCGGATTTACGCGCTCAGGGCACTTGCGTGCTGGCGCACCTATTTTGCATAGGCCGCCAGTGCGCTCAAAGCCCCGGACGTGCGTAAGTCCCAGGGCTTTGCTTGGGGGTATGTCAGGGGCGCGTCGGAGGCGGCGCAGCTTTCAGGGGCGTGTCGGGGGTGGTGCAGCGTTCATGGGCGGGGCTGGGGCAGGGAGCCGGCGACGCACGCAAGTTACGCCTGCCAGAGGCAGGCATAACTCAAAGAAATAAGGTAGGGGAGGGGGATTTAGTTAGGGCTGGGGGTGGGTTAGATAGGGGAAGGGAGGGAAAGGTGGGGGGGAGGACAAAAAAAAGTTCCCTCTGAGGCCGCTCTGATTTAGGAGTGGCCTCGGAGGGACGGAGGCAGGCTGCGCGACTCGGTGCGCGCAGGCCGCCGATTTTGCGCAGCCTTGCACGCGCCGACCCCAGATTTTAAAAGATACGCGTGGCTACGCGCATATCTTTTAAAAATCCGGCGTACTTTTGTTTGCACCGGTTGTGCAAACAAAAGTACGCGCGCATATTCTTTTAAAATCTGCCCCTATGGCTTTTCTCACATTCTGTGTCTATGGGAAAATATTTTGAAGAGAAGTCCTTAGCTGGATAGATTTGAAAATCGGCTAAGTTAGCTAGATAATTTAACTTCTGCCCGGAAAGCACTTGGAACACCTCTTTTTTTATCCAGCTAAATTATAGCCGGATAATGACTTTTCCTGCTATAATTTAAATGGACAATTGTCAAAATATTTTAAATGTTGCCATTTAGATGCATGACTTGTGAGTTATCCATATTTATGACTTTGAAATTGACTTCTGTAGTTATCAATTAGTCACTGCTGCTTTCTCAGTATTTCCATAGGCTTGAATTTGCCATAGACTTGAATGGGAAACATAAACACATTAGCTGAAAATGTTTGCTAAAATTCATGGACATCCTCTATTCATTCTGGAGGTCTACAAATGAAACAAAAATGGACTCATTTGTTGTATTTTACCCATTTGTTTCAAATTAATGCACATCCCTAATAGGAAGTAATGAAAGTGTGGCAACACTCTGGCCCAACTAAAGCCAACCTTGAGCAGAAGTAAATATATTTGAGCCTAAGAGCTCCCAGGGATGAATAAAGGGTGTGTATGTATTTGGGTGAATCTGATTCTGTATGTGTGTCTGTGGTCATAAAGGAACATCTGCGGTAGCTCCTCTTGCATACTTTGTAGTTTTATTTTCAGGCCATGAGGAATATTAGGTTTTACAATAGCCGCTTTTTAAATTTTTGACTCTCTTCATTCTCCAGATACCACAGATAGTAGTGGTGAACCGAGCCCTTGGTGATATAACCATTTATAAATAAATAAACATAGCGAACAGAGTACTATGAGGTCCATATTCAAATGGTTTGTCTGGTTAAATTCAGAACTTAGCCAGATAAACCACAGGATTTTAATTTTCCACCACGCCAGCTAACGTTATTCAGTAATTTTTTAGCTAGATAAAATGTACCTGGATAAATTGTAGATATTCTAAGGGCATTCCAGGATGGGGCTAATTTTCCAGATAACTTAGCTGAATAATACCGATATTCAATGTTAACAGGGTAAGTCTGGTTGTACCACGGAGCAGTCATAAAGTTATCTAGATAGTTTGGACCAGTGATAGTGAACCTGTGCCACAACATTTTGGGTGACATACCAACACCCAACAAAATTATAGGACCCCTGTAATTCCCCCGAATAATATGTTATCTAGACCAATCATTTGACATTTTTTTATATAATACATATCATCAAACACGAAGGGACTGGTTTTTTTGTAAATAAATGAATATGTAAAGAATTGTGTCTATTTTGCTCAGGGGAGAGGGGTGGTGACACACCAGTAGAGTCAAGGTAGGAATTTTTGACATGCCGAGCCTAAAAGGTTCGCCATCAGTGACTTGGACTTTATCTAGATGTATTCAGTGGAATACATAATTGGCTGGGTTCTGTTGAATATCCAAGTAAAGATTTCTGGGAAACTACCATGCTAGCTTACATGCTCACCAGCTCTGTGAATATGGATCTCAAAGTGTGCTCATAGATAAACATACTGTATGGGGAAGATTTTCAAAGGCTACGCGTGTAACCCGAGAAAATCTGCCCCTGCGCGCCGAGCCTATTTTGCATAGGCTTGGCGGCGTGCGCAAGCCCCGGGATGCACACATGTCCCAGGGCTTGCAAAAAGGGGCGCGGCCGGCCCGGGGGCGGTGCCGGGGGTGGAACCGAGGCCTCTGGCACAACCGCCGTGCCGAGAGATGGCGTGCCGGAAGCTGGCTGGCGCGCGCAAGTTACGCCTGCCCAGAGACAGGCGTAACTTTCGAGATAAAGGTCAGGAGGGGGTTTTAGTTAGGGCTGGGGGCGGGTTAGATAGGGGAAGGTGGGGGGGGTGGAAGGAAAGTTCACTCCGGAGTCGCTCCGATTTCGGAGCAGCTTCGGAGGGAACGGGGAAAGCCATCAGGGCTCCCCTAGGGCTCGGTGCATGCAAGGTGCACAAGTGTACAACCCCTTGTGCAAGCCAATCCCAGATTTTATAACATGCACGCAGCTCCGCACGCATGTTATAAAATTGGGCATAGATTTGTTCGCGTCAGGTTGTGCGAACAAATCTACGCCCTCGCGCTGTTTTTAAAATCTGGCCCTACCTGTTTAAACAATGTTCATAGATAAATCCAAAAACGTACTTATTATTTAGATAGTTTATGATACAGTTTTTCACTTGTGCAAACAATTTCCTCTGATTTTATGCACACATTATTTACTAAGCTTTTTTCCTATAGAGACAGAGTGGGGGGAAAAGCCTAAGTAAATTGGGCTGTAAATAGTGGAAGCAAATGCTAAGTAGTTTTTCAGAGGCCAATATGAAAAAAAAGAAAATAGAATGGACAACTTGTCTGGCTAAACGTCCTGCTGAATATCCCCGATTAAAGTTATCTAACTACCTGTAGCCAGATAAGTTTACACCTAACCGGATATCTTTTGAGTATCATCAGTTAGGTCTAAAGTTATTTGGCTTCATGTGGCAGGATAACTTTAGACTTAACCGGCTCTGAATGTAACCCACGTAAGTGGCCATACTGTGTCCCCACTCCCCAAACTCTGATGAGAGCATGTTAATAAACGGGATAAAGGTCCAAGCTGGCTTCCCCTCCTCCCCTGCCCACTCCTCGGGTCAGCATAATTTTGAAATAATAGCCCTACCATCGTTCCCCTCCCAGTATTTTTCCGAATCTCTTTTTCTTCTTCAGGGATCACTGTACCAGCACTTTCTGTGTTGCTCTGACAGCTGTGCTGGAAGTGTGAGCTGTCAGCATTGCTGTGAGTAACCATGCTGGTAGTTCATGCTTCCAGTGTGGTTGTCACAGTATTGCAGAAAGCACAGGGATCACCGTATACTTGTACCACAAGCCCAGAAGAAGTAAGAGATTTGGAAAGCTCCTGGGAGGGATGGCTGGTGGCAGGGAGGCAGAGGAAGGGTCATTGTTTCAAAATGATGCTGGACGGGGGGGGAGGGGGGGTGGGCAGCCGGCCCTGGATCCCTACCATTTTAATGTTAACATGCTCTAAGAGGGGATGAGGAGGTTCGGCTCAGCAGGGCTCATGTTCTACATCCTGAGTAGGGGCCACTTTTTTTGGGCTTGATCAGTATGATCCCTTAACCACCTGTATTCATTTGAATATGGCCGATTATGTCTAAAGTTATCCAGCCACACAATAACTTTAGACCTGCTCAGAGCATGGCTAGAGTTAGCTGAAAAATTTAGTCAGCTAGCACCTAATATTGGAGTTAACTGGATAAGTTACCTGGCTACCTTGTCCCCAAACTGGAATGACCCCCAAAATGCCCATTACTTATCCCGCTAATTTTTAGCCAGATAAATACCAGAGTTATTTAAAACTCAGCATTTAGCTGGATATGTTGTGAGTTACCGGGCTAAATGGCTTCAAACATTGGCCCATCAGTGTTCAATCCGAAATAAGAGAGTCAGACTTTTGGCCTTTTCCACTATATATTTAGAAACAGAAGCTACGGGTTTTTTCAAAAGCTCAACAACTTAAAAAATATCTACAAAAATTATTATACTTGGAGAAATTTACAGTGATTAAAGATAAATTTGATAATTTCATTCTGGTGCAAAAATGATTACAGATTTAATTGTAAAAATACCCCAATGTTTTCAAGTGATCAACACTAAGGCAAAACTGGGAAAAAAAAACAAGAAACTTGTGTCCAGAGCATTAAAGTAAAATAAGTATGGCTTTTAATCATACCCACCAAAATCATTGTGGTATAAACTCAGTATCAAAGAGTCTACCTAATATGTATCTCACAGTATCCGACTTGCACAAGTCTTCATAGCATAAATTATGTTTCATGAGAAATTTAAAATAAATACATTTAAAATAAATAACTATTCAATTCAAATTGCCCAGCATGTCTGCAATCTTGGCGTCATAATTGATTCAAATTTATCCCTCACCACAAATATTTCCACAATAGTAAAAAAATCTTTTTACAAACTCCTCCTGTTAAGAAAGCTAAAACCACTACTCTATCCGTCAGATTTCCGAACAGTCCTCATACTAACCAGTGTTGACTACTCTATACCTTGGCCTTCCTAAAACACCATTCACCCACTCCAATTGATTCAAAATACCGTAGCCTGTATATTAACCAACACTCCCCGTCGTGAACAAATTACCCTACTCTTCAACACTTACATTGGCTACCAGTCTACTATTGTATTGATTATAAAGTTTTGTCTATAATTCACCATTTAATTTACAACCCATGCACTGATTGGCTGTGTTCTGCATTAAGACTGTACAAACCATCGCGGCAATTAAGATCACTAGACAAATACCTATTAGAAATACCTACTATCAAGACTTGATCTACTCGTAGATGAGCCTTCTCAGTAGCTGGCCCGACATTGTGGAATGTATTACCAGTACACATTCAACTCATTTCCACTACAAAAGAATTTTAAAAATCTCTTAAAACATTTTTATGTTCAACTGCTTTCAACAATACCAAGCCTTTTTAACCACCTCGATCATACTCAATGGAACACTCTATCCTTCCTACCCACCCCCTTTCTCAATCCTGATATTTATATTACTTTATTGTAATTTGAATCCTGTTTCTTTTATCTTATTCAGCAGCGCGAGCAGGCCACTAAATATACCCTGCTAGTTAGCCGGTTATGTATAACCAACTAACTAGCACAGCCGCACAATGGCTGAATATGAACCTAGATATGTTTTTGCAGTCACAAAACGTGAAGTAGTTTTAGCACTGGAATAACATCTCCCCTAGCTTATATGCTCCCATTCCTTACTCCTGACTTTTCATAGAACTGTTCTGTAATCTCTTTGTTCTTCCACTCTTGAGTAATAGGGCCATTATTAATTGATGATGTAAGCCACACAATATCCTCTCTGAGACTTGTTCAGGATTTTTTATACAGTGCTAATTTTTCTTGCTATACTTTAATGATTTGTAAATCTTATGTAGACAGTAGAATAAAACAACCTCCCATGGTCTTCTATTCATAAAAATTCCATTTACAGATCTTTGCCATTACACTCCCATGAGGTTCTGTAAGCTAAATGTTGATCACAGTTATTAAGTAGAAACAAACTTTCCAAAAGAAGTTGGTACAAATTCAATAAACGTCATTAAAGCATTCTATGCTGGCAAAAAAGAATATAAAACGTTTTTTGCTATTGACACATCTGGAGAGATAGGACTAATGAGAGACATATCTCCCACTTGAGTTCTTCTTCACTTCTCTCTGGAAGCAGCTTGTGGCCAGAAAACACCAGAAGTGTGCACAGAAATGTTTTTCAGTTCATTTTGTTTTTTTGTTTCAGTTGTTTGTTTTGTTTCATTTCATTTATTTAAAACAAAAGAAGAAACAAATAACAAATTACATTTTAAAAATGAAGAAGAAAAAAAGTGAAAGGATAAACAAAACAAAACAAAATTTTGGGTCCCTTCAGAGAAGGAAAGAAACCATTTCCCAGGCCTTCCTTCAATCTCCACCCCTACCCCCTCAAACCCTCTTCCCATATTCTGTCTTTCTTCATGAAGCAGAAAAGATCTCTGGTTACTCCTGCCCTGACAGTGGTATACTTAGAAATGGCACCAACAGAGCTACTCAACACTACATCAACTTTGAAATACCTTTAACTTAACTCTAGAATCTAGAACAGAATCCCAATATTAATAATTTCACTTATGCCTAATGTAGGTTTAATCGACCTTCATAACGCCCCTGGTATTTCGGGCATTACTGCTCCATTTTTAAACCGCTAAAGGGGCCATTTTAAATCATCGGTCATATTCGGTCCTGTAATCAAAAATATTCCTTTTCTGTTTGCTTTTTTTCTTTTTTGAATTATGTTAAAATCAATATGGTATGGGAATCCTAGTGTGTATTAAATTCAAGGTGCTTGCCTTTCACCAATACCACAATTCTATTCGGTTTAAATTCAGGTACTTCCCTTGAGTGAATAACAGAGTTCATTAAATTCAAGGTGCTTGCCTTTCACCAAAGCCACAGCCCTTGCGAGCTAATATATGTTGGAATGACCAAGAGATTAAACAAGACCAGGTTAACAACACAAATGCTGTCTAAAAACCGTAAAAATGGAGGCTCCGTTAGTGGCACTTTTTCTTGAGCATCAGCATGGCTTTGAAGATTTAAGATGGACCATCTTGGAATACATCCCCACACATTGGCGTGGAGGTGACAGGGTGAAGAAACTCAGACAACACGAGCAGCGTTGGATTTTTCAACTACGCACAGTCTCCTCCTATGGGCTTAACCAAGAAATAGAATGGACACAGTTCATTTGAATTCATTCATTCTGAACCTAACAATCTCAGTTCATATCATCTGTGCACACTCATGAGTAGCCCGCCCATAGATCAAATCCCATGAAAGTGGTTGTGATAATGTCTTTCTTTTTAGAAGAAACATGAAATAAAATTGAGAATAATCCCTTGATATCGGAGTAACGGAATGTAAACCAGATACCAGAGAGGTCCCTGAGGCAGCTGGGACACGAAATGTGATCACGTCGGACTGAGCTCTGCTATCTACTCAAGGGAAGTACCTGAATTTAAATGGAATAGTATTGTGGCTTTGGTGAAAGGGAAGCACTTGGAATTTAATACACACTATGATTCCCACACCATATTGATTTTAACATAATTCAAAAAAGAAAAAAGCAAATAGAAAAAGAAGTAAAAATATTTTTGATTACAGGACTGAATACAACCGATGATTAAAAATGGCCCCTTTAGCGGTTTAAAAATGGAGCAGTAATGCCCGAAATACCGCGGGGCATTATGAAGGTCGATTAAACCTATGTTAGACGTATGTGAAATTATGAATATTGAGATTCCATTCTAGATTCTAGAATTAAGTTAAAGGTATTTCAAAGTTGACATAGTGTTGAGTTCATCATTTTGAAGTCGTCAAAGTTTTAAGGAGTATTATTTTCGCTATAGAAAGGGGCACCAGCCTGGGTCTGGGTCTCGCTAGCACCATTTCGTATGGAATAAATTAGCAATGGCACCATTTCTAAGCAAACCACTGCCAGTGGGGATCACTCTTGCTCATGAAAAAATGAAAAATATGCTAATAGAGCTTGGGTGAAGGGAATTGGAGAGGGGATCTGGGAAGGGTTTTTATTGGCAACAGTACCAAAAGTTTTTTTGAAAAATAAAATTTTTACCATTTTTTGTTTCATTTAAAAACAAATTGAAACAAAATGGGGAAATGTCATTAAAATTTCCCATTTTGTTTCAAACTGATGGCATACCTCTAGAAAATAAAGTAGTAACCACTTTCGCATCCCCAGAAATACTGTGAGGGTGGGCTACAAAGGATTTCAGGCTTGTATGCAACTGCTGTCACAAGTGGGAAATGAAAGCTTTAAAACTTAGGCACCTTCACTCAGTAAGTCTAGGACAAAAATTCTCATTTGTCATACTTAAACATCAAAGAAGTCAGAATTTGAAGGATTTGTCCAGCTAACTTTTAGAGTTAGTGGTATAAAACCCAAGACTTGAATATTTTCTCCACTCCCAGCTAAATATTGCCTGGGCACAAAATTTAGCTAGATAAAAAAAGATGAGGCTAGAGTTGTTCCCACTTCATGGCAGATATGAAGTTCTAGCCGATAAAGTTATATGGATAACCCAGGTCGGCCAAATACCTGGCCTCTCCCTCTCCCTTCCACCCTCCAAGATAAAAATAAAATGTAACAGAAACAGTGCTGGTTCCCCCCACCCCACCCAAAAAATATTATAGTGGGAATCCCACTCCTTCCCATCCAGCATAGACAAGTAATAGCTGAGCCCTCAACACCACCCCAGTCCTCCACCTACAAGGGAGTGTGGGCCAAATCGAACCCCCACCAACAGTGACTGCAAAGCAGAACGGGAAGAGAAGAGGGGCCTTTCCAGATTCTGAATGGGGATTGGACCTATCCCTGTCAGTGAGTTCTGAATGGGGCTTGCTCTTTCATCCTGGTGTGCAGTGAATAAATGAATACTAAGTGCCGGTGCGCTTAGTAATCAGCGGAGAGGAAGGAGTAATACTCTCTCACCCTCCCACTCCCTGGACATTTTTAAGGGTTCTGGGGTGGGGGGGGGCACTAAGGATGAGACTTTGGCCTAAGCTATTTTTAGATGGGGGATGGGGAAGGGTTAAGGCTCAGCTGCTACTTGTCATGAGAATACCATACACCCACTACAGTTTTATCTTGGGGGTGTGGGAGGGAGGATCCGGCTCCGCCCTCTGCTACATTTATTTATTTATCTTGGAGGAGGGGGAAGGAGGGGAATCCCACACTGCTCCCAATCCATATTCAAAAGCCCAGGGAGAGGTAAAGTTGCTCAGATAAATTTATCTGAGTATATTCAGTGGCACCTTTGCCTGGATAAGTACCGCTGAATATCCTGACGGAGTTACTCTGTAAAGTTAACCGGGTAATGTTGTGACTCCTCAGGCTTTTCAGTATCGACCTCAAGTGTTAAAAAAAAGGAGAGTCACTTCTATGCCAGAGAGACATACGTCAAAGACAAATCTATCTTAGCTAGACCAGGTCAGAAGGAGGTAATATTGTACATCCCTTGTCCTTTCTTGCAATCCCATCTTCTGTACTGCTGTGGGCAGCCTGGACATGGCCAGGGAAGCAGTTTAGAAATGTTTTACGTAAATACACCTTCTTTATTTATTTAAGGTTTTTATATACAGGTATTCGTCGAGACATCATACCGGTTTACATGTAACTTGTAACAGCAGGGAAATACAATAAAACAGGGGGATAGGTGGAACTAGGAGGGTATATAACAAGCTTTGGAAGGAACAATTTAGCTAAATAACTATGAACAAGGAGTTGTTGTTGAAGTATATATTTGGGGTAGGCGGGGGGAAGGTGAGGAGAGAGGAATGTTTTTTGGGTTCAATAATTATAGTTAATACATAGGTGGGATATATCTTTGCAGGTAGACTATGTATTAACTACTGTGTATTAATACACCTGTATTAACTATGTGAAATGTGAAACTGACAAAAACACTTTAGTTCCCTCTGCTGTGTGACTTTTTTAGGTCATGTGTGGGCTCCTGAAGTTGCTCCCATCACATGATTTGTCTTGTCGTCTGACTGACATAGAGATGTTGACAGTTGCATTCCCCTGTGCTCCTCTTGAGTCCACAGCCCATGTGCTAGACTGCCAGCTACTGACACTGGCTAGAACGTGGACATAAAAGATGGGGTCTTCTCTCTGACCTGGTAAGTAATTATCATTATTATTATTTTATTAGTTTTGGACGTATACATTTTTAATTGTGGGAGTTCTACAGTCAATGCATTGTATTTGTGCAAAGTAGTATTGATTGCATAGTCAATGGGTTCCTGGGTGAATGTGTGTCGGGTGCTGTATATATAATTTGGGATTGTCTGTTATCTAATATTTGCTTTTACTTTACTGTTTTTCAGGAGAATGATAGAGAAACCAGCACCCAGCTGCTTGTCCAAGGTCACATGCAGGGCAGCTTCATTCATTTCCATTACTATGAGGGACACTCGAATTGGAAGGATGAACCGGTTCTCAAAAAGGAGCTTTGATATAGACCAGAGGATTGACTGTGGAGTGTTCCCTTCACAAAAATATCGAGTATGCAATTCCATGTGGCGTCAAATACCTGGTTGAGTGTATTTATTTATTTTTGTTCAGCTTATATTCCATCTTTCCCAGGCTGTATAAAGTGGATTACAAAGTAAAAAATAAATAAATAAATAAAAATAAAAAACTATGCAAAAACAAAATACAACAAGGTAATAAAACCCAAATAAGACAGAAAATAAAAAGTACAAAATAGTAAATCTGAAATAAAACATCATCTCCAGCCCATGAACAAGCATGAAAAGAATAATTACTAAAAAAAAAAATAAACAAGACTATGTATATAGAATAAAAACATAGAAATATGACAGCAGAAAAGGACTGTACAACCTATCTAGTCTGCCTATCCACGCAGCTCTGCAGTTCCTACCACTCCCTCAGAGATCCCTTGTGCTTGCCCCATGCTTTCTTGAATTCAGATACTGTCCTTGTCGCTTCCAATTCCACTGGGAGGCTTTTTCATGCATCTACCCTTTCTGTAAAGAAATGCTTCCTCAGTCGACTCTTTCACCCATAACTCATGACTCCTTGCTTCAGGCTGTCCTTTCCATTGAAAGACACCCGCCTGCTGTGCATTTATACATCTGAGATATATAGCAGTGTTTAGCATATCTCCCCTATCTCGCCTTTCTTCTAGGATATATATATTTAGATCTTTAAGTCTGTCCACATATGCTTTACAGTGAAGACCACTGACCATTTTAGTAGCCACTCTCTGGATCATCTCCATCCTGTTTATATTTTTTTGAAGGTGCAGTCTACGAAACTGTACACAGTATTCCAAATAAGGTCTCACCAATGACATACAGGGGCAATATCACCTCCATATTCCTGCTTAACATTCCTTTCCCTATGCACCCAAGCATCTTTCTGGCTTTTGGCCACCTTAAAATCATCAGATACAATCACCCCCAGAACCAACTCTTTTTTCGTGCATAGACTGTACCACCCCCTTGGGTTTTTGCAGCTCAGATGCAAGACTCTGCATTTTTTTTTAATCATTAAATCTCAGTTACTAGGTTCTAGATCATTATTCAAGTTTCGCTTTAGCCCTCTTTATGTTTTTCACACCTTCCTGGCAGATTTTGGTATCATCCACAAAAAGACAAACCTTTCCCCATAATTCTTCCATAATAATACGTATAAAAATGTTGGGGAAAAAAACAGTCCAAGGACCATTCCCCTTGGAGTGAGCTCCATTTACCATTATCTTTTGTCGTTTCCCACTCAACCAAAATGAGCACAGGAAAAAATGTCAGCAATGTGGTTATCTGGAGGAAATACATGTACAACAAGAGTCATGTATGCACAGACTAACTAGTTTATTACGGTAGTAACTACCACTTCATGCAGGTTACCCCCATGATTCTGTTAAGGGTAGTAACTGCCGCTCAGTGCCAGTTACCCCTAAGCCTTAAGTTAAGGGTAGTAATATTTACATTCAAAATCAAGCATCTGTCAAACCTATAACAAAATTTACTGCTAACAACATTTTTACAAAGTGAGCAGCTTTCTTGATAAGTCAGACAATGCTGCTTGAACATGCTTTGCTTTTAGACTTGGCCATAGAAGCAGTCCTGTGTTTTTTCCCTAATGTCTGTGTATTTGTACCACAGACTGTAAAAGTCAGGGTTCCACACTGGCTTTCTCTGAATTTAATTTCCCCCCTCCCAATCAAAGCGGAGAGTGATGATAAATACTGTCTGTTAAGGGTAGCAACTTCCATTCCATGCAGGCTATCCCCAAACTTTATGCTAAGGATAATAACACCCCCAAGCCTATATGTAAACTCTATCTGGAGCAGAAAAGTTACCTCAGTTCTTCATTTCCATTCTCAAGCCAGCAGAAATCCTCTGGGTTTGTCCTACGCCCTTTTGAATTCCCTTCTTTTCTTCATCACCTCTTCTGAGAGGGGGATTCCATGAATCTTCCACCTTTTCTGTGAAGAAATATTTCCTGACATTAAATCCTGAGTTTTCCCCCTTGGAATATCATATCGTGACCTCTAGTTTTCTATCGGAAGAATTTATTTTTTTTTTGCGCATCATTAATTCCTTTCAGGTATTTGAAGGTCTGTATCATATCTCCCCTATCTCTCCTCTCTTTCAGGGTATACATATTACAATCCTTCAGTCTCATCTGATATGGCTTTCCATGCACACCCCACACCATTTTGGCTGCCTTTCTCTAGACCACTTCCAATCTGTCCCTATCCTTTTTGAGAATTGAGATGAGGGCTCCAGAACTGAATGCAGTACTGTAGAGGTGAGGCCTTACCAATGATCTGTACAGGGGCATTATTACCTCCTTTTTCTTACTAGTTATGAATCTCTCTATGCTGCCCAGCACCCCTCTGGCCTTAACCACCACCTTATCACATTCCTTCGTCACTAACCTGCATTGTTTTTCCCTGTGGTATTTTATCATGGGGGAAAATACCTCAGGGTTTATTAAACTGCAGTACTCAGTACTGCAGCTTAGTTAATACCACAGTCATTTCCTTCTCTGGGGAAAATACCACAGCTTCATAAATGACCCCTTAAGGCAATAGATGGTGAAATGACTTTCCCAAGGTCACAAGGAGTCTTGGCAGAATTTGAACGCTTGCTTCTCTGGTTTGCAACCTGCTGCTCTAACCAGTTGGAGGTCCATATTCAGTCACTGTCTGGATAGCAAAGTTAGCCAGTAATAGGGATGTGAATCGTTTTTTAACGATTTAAATTATCATCCGATAATTTTAAAATCGTCATTAATCGGTAAGGGACTAGATACAATAGGAATTCCCTCGATTTATCGTGAAAAATCGTTAAATCGAGTACGGGAATTATTTGGGGGGAGGGCGGGAAAACCGGCACACCAAAACAACCCCTAAACCTACCCCGACCCTTTAAAACCAATCCTTTACCCTCCCCCACCCTCCCGAACCCCCCCCCCAAAATGTTAAATTACCTGGTGGTCCAGTGGGGGGGGGGGTCCCGGCGCGATCTCCCGCTCTCGGGCCATCGGCGCCATTTTGGCTACCACTGATAAAAATGGTGCCGATGGCCCGATAAAAAAAAAAAACCCACCCCGACCCTTTACAAATGACCCCTTTGCTTCTCCCACCCTCCCGACCCCCCCCCCCAAAACCTTTTACATGTACCTGGTGGTCTAGCGGGGGGTCCGGGAGCCATCCCTTCAATCATACCCTCGGTGAGGGTGCTGGACTGGTTTCAAAATGGCGCCGATCGCCTTTGCCCTCACTATGTCACAGGGAGCGACCGTCCCCGTCCCCCCCCCCCCCACTGGACCACCAGGTAATTTAACATTTTGGGGGGTTCGGGAGGGTGGGAGAGCAAAGGGGTCATTTGTAAAGGGTCGGGGTGGGGTTTTTTTTATCTGCTCAGGCCTCACTAAAAAATTAACGATGGAATCGGAACCGATTCCAATTCACATCTCTAACAATCCGATTTTTTTCTCCCTCCATCCGAACCTGATCATTAAAAGGATCGGGCACACAATTCACATCTCTAGCCAGTAAACCTATCTGGCTAACTTTGGTGGTATATTCAATATTGCAGCCACACTATTAAATATAGCCAGCTATCTTAAAGCTTATCTGGCTAACTTTAGGACATCTCTTTTGCCTGACCAGACTTAATCAGCTAACTCAACTCCTCCCAGTTATGCCTCCGGAATGCCTCAACTTATCTGGCTAAATTCTAGCCAGCTAACAAGTTAGCCAGGTAGAATCTAGCCGGATAAGTGCCCAGATCTTAGTTGTATAACGTTTGAATTTGAGTTTAACTTAAATTTGAAATTTATTTTTCAACCGCTCACTCCTAAGATTGTGGCGGCTATAAACGTAAAAACACATATAAAAATATGTAAAGTATAAAATTAGACACTTATTTGACAACAATACAATAGTGTTTGCAGTCCATCATTTTACAACAATGCTTCCCAACTGCCTAACAGTCAGGTCTTACTGCTACCTCATTGCTTCCTAATTGATTTCTTAATCCCAATATTTGAAATCATTAGTTTCTCAATCCTAGAATCATGTCTCATTCCTCTAGCCAATTATTAGAGCCAAATATGATTAATACAATCTTCTGTATTGATGACTTCCCAAACTCATTTCTCTAGTTAGTTGAATCAAATACTTGTTTAAATAACCATGTTTTTAATGTTTTCTTAAAAGTATTAGTATCTGAAAAAAGTCAGATGTTCGGGCATCATCACATTCCATAATATTGGACCTGCTACCGAAATAGCACAATCTGTAACCTCACCGAGATGTGCCTAGTGAACTGATGGAACCGCAAGCAGGCCTTTGTTAGCAGATCACAGAGAATGCTGAGGCGTATGTAAATGTAGTGGACATCCTAATCAGGATACTTCAGATTTCAAAACTTTGTGAATCAATATTAAAATGTTATAACAGTTTCTGTAATGAATAGGTAGCCAGTGCATGCTAAAGAGTACTGGAGTAAGGTGATCCATATCTAGACCTGCCTGACAAAACATGAGCAGCAGAATTCTGAAGAAGTTGTAGGAGTCTCACTGTTGGCATTGAGAGCCCAAGCAATAAAGAATTACAATAATCCATCCTGGAAAATAGCAAGCATTGAAAGAAGGTCCACAAAAAAAAAAAAAAGGTTTTCATCACTGCAGCATTCATAGTTTGAAGTATTTACTTTTTATCACATTTCTAATAGGTACCTTCATAGACAATTTAGTGTCCAACTGAACTCCTAAGTCATGTGTTGACAAGACTATAGGAATTTTCACACCACTGAAATTAAGGTCAGGTGGAACTTTCAACTCTGTGCGGCTAGACGAAAAGAGAATTTCAGACTTAGTAATATTGACCATAAGCTTGTTATGAAAAAGCCACTTTTCAATGGTGGCAAAAAAGATCTCAAGGTGGCTGAAAATAGAAGATATAGTACCGGTAATAGGAAAGAAAAACTGTATATCATCGGTATATATTTTAAAATTAAACTTAATCCTCCCAGCAATTTAGCCAGGGGAGATAGATAAATGTTAAAATGTGTAGCTGAAATTGCCAAGCCCTGTGGTATCTTCACTTCCAATCACTGAGATGAATGGACACCAAATTGAATTTTGTGGGTACGACCAGAAATAAAAGACAAAATCTATCTCAAAAACAGATTATACCACTTTCCTCAAAACGCCTTATCAAAATCCCATGTTCAATTGTGTTTGAAAGCAGCCGACACATCGAGGAGGACCAAGATATAACTGGATCCACTACAGTCTTTCCTAAAACCAGATTGATTAGGGTCTAAAAGCCAGTTATCCAGCTAAATGCTTTTGAATATGGACCTCCAGCTATCTCTCCATTCTTTGAGTTCAATCAGCTGTTTTCTTGCTGGCATTTACGTTCTACCTCTTCCCATCCATGCTACATGTTGCAGTGGTAGGTTTTGATTGCTGTGTGTATGCTTTTGGTGTCTTGGGGGTTTTTTTGTTTTGTTTTTTTAAGGGGGAGGGATGATATTCCAGTCACTATTCTACACCTGTATGTTTCTCAGTAGTAAGAAACTTCATTTTTTGCTGCATGATCAGATATGATTGGCTTCAGTCTGGTTATTTTGTCATCTCTTGTGAATTCTGTCTCTTCTGGGCTTCTTTGCCTTGCCTCACCAACTCCCTTTGTCTGCTTTTTTTTCTCTGTAGGTGTGATGGTCAGAATACCCAGTCATTTTACCCAGTAGGATTTAAGGAATAATTTAAATACCTGATTTCTCATATTTCTTTTCTTTTGCAGCCCCAACATGACATACTGCTTCTCTAGCTAGAAGAGCAGGTGGTAGAGGAGGAGGAGGAAAAGGGGTTTTCCAGCCCCATGGGAAGAGCTACATGGTTATCTGGGAGGTGCATAGGTGTGTACCCCACCATTGACTCCAGTATGGAACTGGACCTAGAGTCAGAGAAACCACATCCTTTTGTTTATAGTTTTTCCTTTTTTGTAAATAAAACATTGCATATTTTGTATATTTCTTATGTTGTAATTTCATATGTAAGCCATGTGTTCTTTAGTGTTGTGTGTGTGGAAATTGAGATCTAAACGTTGACCTGTCAGTCATGACTTTATGTGTTATAATTATGAGTGATCTATGTGTGCAGTACCTTATGTGATATGGATATAATTGTATGTGTCATTGTGGGTGATAGTTGTCATTGTGGGTGAGACATGCAAGCTCTATAAAAGTAATGTGTGTTCATCAGTGTGTTCTCTGTTTCAGTTAATGACACTGATGTGTCAAAAATGAAACTGGATGTTTTTACAACGGGTGTAGTGGATAATTGTGTGAGTATGTGAGGCGTGACTGAATACGTGTAAGTGTAAGAAAAAGAGGGAATAAAGTTGAAAGAAAGGAAAAGTAGCCTTAGATTAGGATGAAAGAGATGATGATCATTTGTAAACTTGGTTCTAGGTGTTAGGATTAACCAAAATGGTTTCTAAAATTCCAGTGCCTATCCATCCTTAATGAGAAACACAGCCTTGGCCTTTTAAAAGCATCTTTTGTATGGGAAACTGGAGACGGTGTTTAGAAATATGGAAAGATTGTTTTTTTATGTCTGTATGTGAGAGTGAAAAAGAAGGGTCTGTTCCAACTAACTTTCCTATATTTCCAGAAGTGAAAATAATTTAAGTGCCGAAATTGCTCCCACAGATAGTAGTTGGAGCTGTATGACCATGGTATTTACTCTGGCGCAGACTTGTTCCTTTATCACATAGGAGCAAATACACTGGGGTCTGAGGATGGCTGGATGCAAGTATTTGGTGCCCCTATTCCTAGAGTTCTCACTCCACATCTTGCTGAACAGACTTGTTTTCTCTCTCTGGCTTCCATTCTGCAAAACTCAGAGGTGTAAACAAAGTTGTATGAAGGAGCAAATCTCTGGTCAGTATTAAGCATCTCCCACATGAAAAAAAAAAATTCAAAAAGTGATCTTATCACCAGGATATTCAGCTATTTATGCAAGTCAAGAAGTTTGAAGAATAAAGGCCCGCGTGCAGATTTAAAATATCCTTCCTGAGCTGGATCCTTGCTTTTGAAATAAAGGTGGGGATGAACATTTTATTATTGTATATTCATGGTATTGAAGGCATAATTCAGAAAGTGACACGATTACTTAAACATTCCGACCCCCTTGTGCACTCAAAAGTCAGTCAGTGCCCGTAGTCATACCAAGCACAGCCTGTCATATTGCATGTTTATGCCAGAAAGGAAAGCATTCAACAATAGAGTTTAAACATGCCAGAAAAGAAATTGTTTCCAGATGTCTCTCGACCACACTTCCAGTAAATTACCCCACTGCTGTTTATCAAAGAGACAGGGCAGAAAGACGTAGAAACTGTTTTACGCGTCTTCCAACATTTAGTGTCGGGACTAGGCCTGTCACTTGGTAAAGAAGCGTACGGTCACTTTTAATGGCATCTTTATTCTACTGCATGACCCTTTCACTATGTTCTTTGAATTTTTGGTTGAGTAGTTTTAGAAGAGGCTTATACATTAATTCTCTTTAAACAATAATTGTGGATTTCCTCATTCTTTTTACAGAATCATAAAACAGTATTTCCTTTCTGTAGTGTTAATAAATTGAAAATGTAGTTGATATCATCCATTGTCACATGCATGGCAAGAAATTATTGGACACCTGAAATCAGCATTCTATAATATTTGAGGCAAAGCAGAGAGCACACAGCTGGAACAGAATTGCATTGCTAACAATAATAATAATAATTTGGATTTTTATCCTGCCTTTCCAACTAGGGCTCAAGGTAGTTTATAGCATTTTTAGATTTCAGGTTAAAATAAGTCCCTTGCCACCAGAGCTTATACTCTAAGCTCTTTGGGGAAGCAACAGAAGATAAAGGGACTTGCCCAAGGTTTTAAGTGTGTCAGGGGAAGTGGGATTAGAACCCTGGTTTCCCTGCTCTTAACTCATTGCTCTAACCATTAGCCCACTCAATATCAAGCAACTAATGTTTGGTATGTATGGAGAGACAGAAGATAAGTAAGAACCAAGAGCTGCACCATAGATCATTAAAAAAAAATGGCACAAAGATCCAGATGTAATCCCAATTATCTTGGGTGCCACCAATCTGATTTAAAAGAATATCAAGTGTGCCACAATATAGCGCCTTTATATACTGTATTACACCTTATAGCTCCAGAAAGAAGCTGTCTTTCATACAATCCAAATATTTAGAAGAGCATTAACAATACCTTTATTCAACATGCCTGGCTTAAGAGTAAGGTTCATTTCTGCCATGGTATGTGCAAAACAAACCTATTTGAGACACTACGCCAAAACAGAAATACTGTGCAACAACTCCATAGTGCAGAAATTCAGTTACATTCCAGTCCTTCCCCATTACTAAAAATGTATTCATATTTAAAAAAAAAAAATAGGGTAGTTGCCATGTTTGTCAATATAGATATGGACAAATAAAGGTGAACAAGCTAGCTGAAGATGATTCCTTGTTGTTGAACTAACAATATATTTTTTAATAGCTTTTGAGAGCTATCTTGCCCCACCTCCCTTCATCAGGTCACTTTTTTTTTTTTTTTAATACTTTATTTATAATTTTCAAATACAATTTTTTTATATACATTGTATTAGGAAATACATAGTTTGGGATCAAGAATATTTTATACATAATTCTTTTAAGTAAACCAAAATAAAAACAAAAAATTCCAAACTATTCAGTGTCATTACAAAAGGGGAGATGCTTAATCTCCATCTATAACAAACGGGAGAAAAGAAGAAATTACTAATTTAATCCAAGACATACGTGGTAATAAACTATCTCTAATTTATATATTACCCTATTTGGTCTATAGGGGAAGATGCTGCAGGTTGTTGTCCCAACTTCTGATCAAGAAATAGTTTTAAATGTTCAGGGGTAAAAAAAATATATGACTCTTCCTCTTTACTAATATAACATTTACAGGGAAACCGCAATTTATATGAGTAACCTAGTGACAACACATCTTGGCGAAAAGACAAAAAAGTCTTTCGCCTTTGTTGTGTTGCGACTGCCAAGTCGGGAAAAATTTTAACTGGTTTCTCCATAAATGAAATGGGAAACTTATTAAAATACTTTTTCATGATCTTATTCAGATCATTTACAGTGAAAAAAGTAACTAGAAGAGTACCCCAGTCAATTACTCTTGCACTTGAGTCTTCAAGAAATCCAGTAAGATCTCCCTGAAACATCTCCTGGGAAATATTCCTATTCCTAGTGGGCTTTGGAAGAAAATAACAATTGTTAACAACTGGTACTTCCCCAGGAACAATACCAAGCGCTTCTTGGAAAAAGTTTGTGAGAGTGATTAGGGGGGTTTCCCCTGTCACTCTGGGAAAATTTATAATTCGCAAATTAAAGCGTTTGGTAGTGTTCTCAAGGACCTCTAATCTCACTGCAATTTGTTCTCTATCCTTTGCCACGGCAATGTTGAATTCTTGATATTTCAAGCCATTATTTTCCAATTGGACAATCCTTTCATCAGATCTTTTTAAATGTTCTTGAGTTTGAGCCAAATCCTGGGTATATCTAGAGTTATACATGTCCATTTTCCCCTCTAGCACTTTAATATTGAGGGACATTGCTGCAACCATTTCCCAAATAGTATCCAAAGTCACCAGTTCAGGACGTTTAAGCAAGACAACTTCTTTGCTGCTTGATATCAAAGCAGCATCAGGAGTGGACCCTGAAACCTCCTGTACTGCAGCAGGAATTAAAGTATTTCCAGCTGTGTCCAGGGGGTCCCTGATTTCATTTGGGACCAAATCATTGCTTGTTTCAGATCTTCTTTGAACTGGAGGAAGTCCAACATTAGGACTTAAAGATGCCTCCTCTGTGGAATTGAGCAATCCTCCCACACTACCCAGCTCACCAGGTTCCTCGGCCTTCTGGGATTGAGAGATAGGTGAGACTAGGAAGTTAGTGATTGCCTGTTGGATGGGCGACGTTAAGGGGGCAGGTAGGGCGGGAAAAACCCTAACCCTGCCCTTTCTCTTAGCCGGCATGATTTATACTCATAGGCAGTCACTGTGTCTCAATATTACCACTCGATATAAAGATGGAGACAAGCGGGAGGGGGAGAGACAAGTCCATCAACTATTAATTCAATTCAAAGTAAAATACCTGGAGAGATGGCTGTGGCTGTATCCGGCGGAGTCCGGCAGAGTCCGATGAAGCGCGCGCCCCTTGAGCGCGTGCGGCTTCAGCGGCGCGCCGGCTCTGCGGCGCGCCGCTTGTTAGCTGGTCTTATAGGCAGCTGCTTCCTCCTTCCGGTCCGGGGCTCCGCCCACTGCCCTCGATGGTTACTCACTGCACCGTCAAGGTTTTTCAGACCCCCGGAAGCAGGGCTTACAGGCAAGCAGTTTTTATTTTCAGAGCGTGGTCTCCTCTCACCCTTCTCTCCCGCTTCTGAACGCTTGTTAGCTGGTCTTATAGGCAGCTGCTTCCTCCTTCCGGTCCGGGGCTCCGCCCACTGCCCTCGATGGTTACTCACTGCACCGTCAAGGTTTTTCAGACCCCCGGAAGCAGGGCTTACAGGCAAGCAGTTTTTATTTTCAGAGCGTGGTCTCCTCTCACCCTTCTCTCCCGCTTCTGAACGCTTGTTAGCTGGTCTTATAGGCAGCTGCTTCCTCCTTCCGGTCCGGGGCTCCGCCCACTGCCCTCGATGGTTACTCACTGCACCGTCAAGGTTTTTCAGACCCCCGGAAGCAGGGCTTACAGGCAAGCAGTTTTTATTTTCAGAGCGTGGTCTCCTCTCACCCTTCTCTCCCGCTTCTGAACGCTTGTTAGCTGGTCTTATAGGCAGCTGCTTCCTCCTTCCGGTCCGGGGCTCCGCCCACTGCCCTCGATGGTTACTCACTGCACCGTCAAGGTTTTTCAGACCCCCGGAAGCAGGGCTTACAGGCAAGCAGTTTTTATTTTCAGAGCGTGGTCTCCTGTCACCCTTCTCTCCCCCATCAGGTCACTTTAAATGTATGAAGTTAGTCCAGTAAGAGGCTGTCAACTACAACGTGTTTGTTGACTTTGATGCTCAGAAAAACTACATTAGGCAGCATTTTCATGTAATTGCATAATCTAGAATAGTCTGTGGCTGCCTACCATGAATTTATTTCAGGACTACAATGGCAAAGTTACTAAATAATCCAAAAACTTCAGAAAGGGGCTAGGTTACAAATGACTCCATGTATGATTATAAAGTTAATATTCTGCATAGGAAAACAACACTCCATTAATGCCCTGTGCTCTGCCTAGAAGCTGCCCACAACGGGGATATCCACCTGCCCCACTCCATTAATGCCCTGTGCTCTGCCTAGAAGCTGCCCACAATGGGGATATCCACCTGCCCCACTCCATTAATGCCCTGTGCTCTGCCCACAACGGGGATATCCACCTGCCCCACTCCATTAATGCCCTGCGCTCTGCCCACAACGGGGATATCCACCTGCCCCACTCCATTAATGCCCTGTGCTCTGCCCACAACGGGGATATCCACCTGCCCCACTCCATTAATGCCCTGCGCTCTGCCCACAACGGGGATATCCACCTGCCCCACTCCATTAATGCCCTGTGCTCTGCCTAGAAGCTGCCCATAATGGGGATATCCACTTGCCCCACTCCATTAATGCCCTGTGCTCTGCCCACAACGGGGATATCCACCTGCCCCACTCCATTAATGCCCTGCGCTCTGCCCACAACGGGGATATCCACCTGCCCCACTTATGCACTTTTTATTTGCCTCATTGAGCCCTTGAGCCTGAATGCAGCACTGGTTCGCCCTTTAAAATGGGAGGCACAACAGTTCTTGCCTATTGGTGGGGGGGGAATAGTCTCCAGAGCCCTCCACTGAGGGAACACACACTTAACACATGTTGATGTCACAATCAAAATGCAACACACATGACTTGACCACTATTTTCTTGTGCCACTGGGCTTGGGGGTCACGGGGGAAGAGTCTGCTTTTCCATTTGGTACCTGCTGTAGTGTGTGGGAATTGAGGAAGAAGATGTTATTGGACTCTGAACAGCCTGTAAAGGACACTGGGGGGAGGGGGGGCAGGTGGGTGCTTGAGGTCAAGGCCAAGACATTGGCAGGCACATTAGCCCGCTGATGAGCCCCCCCCCCAAAAAAAAAAAAAAAAAAGTTAGCTACGTCTCTTGAACTGTGGTTAATTATTTGGCTACAAATTGTCTGGAGGAAGTGGCATCAAACTCAATTGTCCGAATTTAGGCATAGGGTAACATAGGTGGCTGCTTCTTTTAGGGCCAAATGCCGGCACAGCTTCAAAGGGGGACCTGCCATGGCACTCTGCCTACGGACACCAAAATCTTAAATCTGGCCCTGGCTCTGTGTGTGGCCTATGCTGCTCTATGAATATGCGCACTCCTCGATAACTAACATGCCATCCAGGTTCCCACTCCTGGCGCTGAAGTACACCCATGGTTTTCAGGGCCAGGAAGTGAGAAATCTCAGTGGGGAAAGAAAAGTGATTAGGATGCAGACTATATGAGTTATGATGGCTGCACAGATGAAAAATGTCATGGGTTTCTGCATTGTACAATACTGTAATTAATCATTGTTTCTTGAAAATATGTAGGGGGGTGGGAAAAAGACTTACAACAATTTCTTGTGTCAGAATGTATAACGGAGTTCACTAAACTGGGGCTGTATAGATGCCATACACTCTAGGTTTTGAATCAGTGGTTACAGACAACATGCCTGCTTTAAATTAATTTTTATTTTGATTATAAAACAAGAACCACACAAACCAATCCAGCTGCAGCATAAGCAACCCCTATAATCCACGGCGGTGTACAGCTCAGTAGAAAAAGATTGCTGATGCCTTATGTAAATATTATTTTGTATTTCTCTTTTTCTCTAGTGCTTATTATGCTACAAAACATTTGATTTGATTGCGAGTCAACTGATTGGAACCCAGGAAACTCATTAATTCTCTTGAATTGCCAAGATTAGGAATCTAAAAGTTCATCTCTTTTGCTTCTTAAAACAATATCAAAACACAATGGCCTGATCTGATGGTTCAGTACCAGACCACAGGGTGGGGACTGGATAGCACAAAGGAATCATGACGGTGTGACAGAGCCCTTCACCTCTAGGTCATTCGTGCAAACCCAGCTTAGGTCGGTAGGGACCTGATAAAGATGGCCTAAGTGAAATGAGTTAATGGTCTCAGTTCAGTTCCAGGGACTATAGCAGAACTGTCAGCTTTCTATGAGTCTGTGCATCCTGCTGCACACCCCCGTCATGTGACTAGGACATGGGGAAGTCAGCTGGCAGTGCTGCCTTGTAGGAGATCGGTGTTCCCTTCCTAGAACCATCTACTACTCCTTCAGCCAACAGAGTTCTCTGACTAGGTTATGGATTTAGAGCTTATGCCCCATTAGACTGAGGGCTCAAGTCGGCCCTTCTCAGAAAAATTTACAACCAAACGTTATTTGCCACTTTGGATCAATAAATCTGTTTGTATTTTTGGTTTGGGAAAGGCTCACAAGAGGCCCCATGAAAATCTCAGAAAGTCAAATATACTCCCATTTTTCAAAGTTTTAGACCAAGTCTCCAATCTATGGCATGTAATATGTTTCAGTTTCATGTGCTTATACAAGGGGCTTTACCCTCATATATGCCATCCATAGCAGGACTTTGGAAAGATGGCCACTGTATCTCTATCACACATTGGGAAAGTGAACTAACATAAAAAACACATCTCATTTCTAACTTCTTCTGCTCAACAGAAAGGCGATTTGTTAAATCTAATTTATTTTATTTATTTATTACTGTTAAAAATGCCCAAAGCGATGTACAACAAGATAAAATACAATATAAAAAACACATACTTTATCAAAGATAATACATCTAATATAGCTCTTACCTTATAGCCATGACCCCACAACTAGTGTTCGCTCGCTTGACCAAAAATAGTGAGCATCATCCATGTTTTCAGCTTTTTCCGAAAGTTTTAGATCATTTTCTGCTCTTATATCTACTGGAAGACTAATACATAAGAGTGATACAATATTGAAAAGGACCTATTAAATAAAGTAAGACATGTCGGCAACTACGGGATGCAGAAAGGACACAAGTGGAGACAAATACTGTAAAAAAATAAATAAATAAATAAAAGAGAAAAAAGTGACTGCTGCTGCCACTATTCACTCTTTCTTTTCTTTTTATAAAAGCACCTATTAAATGTGAGACTGAAGCAGACACAGCTCTGCTCGTTCACTGCCCCAAATAATCGCCTCCATCCCACAGCTCACTGACTCTGGCGCTGGAAGGACGGGCAGCATACCACCGCACTAGGAGGTGTTTAGCAAAGTCAGCAGGAGATCAATGACTTCACTCCTCCTGGTGAGGATCTGAAGAGCCAGCGCCAGTGACTTTGGGATGGGCCCAGAAATGCTTTCCTTCTTTGGATGGAGGAGTCCTTCAGGGGTATGGGGAGTCCTCTGGGAGGGTCCTTCTTTCAGGAGCGGTATCAGGGGAAGGTTCTTTTTACAGGGGGAGAGAATGACCAGAAAGCTTTTGCTCTCATTGGGAAAGGGTGTATGTGTGTGGGGGGGGAGGGGGGATTTGGGTAACTGCATTGGCCATATGGCTAATGCCTCCAGGAGTTGGCTCTACAATGCTAACCTGCCCTAGTGTGCTGGATGTAAAAATGCAAACCATGCAAATGTTAAAACATCCACACTCCTCTTGCGTGCCTAAAGTTTGGCACAATTTCTGCTGAAATTAGGCGCCTCAGTTATAGTATGAAATTATCTAACTTACTGCCTGATTCACTTAGAGGTAGATTCTAAAAGCCCTGTGTGCGTAAAAACGACCACATATGGCGTACATGGGCTGCACGGGAGCTACGTGAATTTTAAATAGCCAGGGAGGACTCGCGCGTACATTGAGGTACCTGTGCCCAGAAAAAGTAGGCGGGAAAAGGGGCAGAGCATGGGTGTTCCTGAGGCGGAGCCAGCACTGACGCAGGTAACTCCAAATTTTCCTCAACCGGCACGAGTACATTACGTGGCCACTTCAGGAGTCCAGAGAGAGAGAGAGCACTTTTTTTATAAGGCTCAGTCCACTGATACTGTAGATGGGCAAATATAGGGGGAGGTTTGCTGGTCTTGATCTTTTCTTCCCCCGAGTCTGCTGTATATTGTGGGGACTGGGGCCCTGCCACAGTTACTCATGGTGCCCCTTTGCTCAGTAGTGAACCTGTTAGAGTTAAAAAAATATTCTGTGGTTTATATGGTTTAATGGGGGGTTGTGGGTGGGGCGGGAGGCGGGGAGAGGAGGAGGGAGGGTGGGGGAAGGTTACCCTATGTGCAACATTTTAATATTTTATGCTTTCCTTTGCTAGAGGTTTTTTCCTACGAGAATAGCAACTGGGACTAAGGCTTGGTGGTCCTGTTTGACTGCGTATCATGGCAGCGAATGTCTGATCTTTATATCCAGTGGTACCTGGGCAATGGCTAGTAGCTTCCGCTGTGTGACTTGGAATGTTGGGGGCATTGGCTCCGTAGTTAAAAGATTTAAGATCCTGCAAGCTTCGCAGCGCTGGAAAACACAAGTGGCTTTACTGTAAGAAACGCACTTAGGTGCAGCGGAACAACAAAAATTATGTAGACAGTGGATTGGGAAAGTATATACTGCACAATCTGGTACCTGTAAAGCTGGAGTGGCAATCCTAGTGGGTAAGGCGGTCCCCTTTCAAGATACTAAGATTATTTCAGATGAGGCGGGGAGATATCTGATTATGGAAGGGAAATAATTTGGTAAACAGATTTGTACAGTATTTTCCCCAAATGTTTACAACCATTCTTTCTATAGGCGATTGGCACAACTACTGCTACCTTACAGTTCTTCTTCTTTGATACTGGTGGGAGATTTAAATTGCGTACTAGATTCCAGTTAGATCGTTCTGTCCCTCGAGCATCTGTACCCGCTGATAAGAGGAAGGGTGAGGGCTATTTATGTGACAATTTAAATTTAGTGGATGGCTGGCGTTCTCTCCACCCTTTGGTTAGGGAATACACCCATATTTCCTGGGCCCATGACACGCACTCCCAGATCGATGATATTCTCCTCGATCCTGGGACTTTCTCTAGAACGCTAACTGCCCAAATTGGGGTACTAGTGATTTCGGATCATGCCCCTGTTTGGGTTGATGGGGAGGGTTTTCGCCCAGTGCATGCCTCTTTTCCTTGGCAACTTCCTAGATACTTACACAATGTCTTGGCCTTTTGTGAATATCTTTTAAAGAAATGGGAGGAATATAGTCAGCATACATACATCAGGACTCCCCAGTGTTATACTGGGAGACCGCGAAAGTGGTTTTGAGAGGCGATATCATATCCTATGTTATAGCTAAGTGTAAAGCGGTCATGGCAATTATTTTGGGGTTGGTGTTATAAGGTTAAATACCAAACTGAGCATCACCCTGCAAGGAAACCAAAGCAAAATTCTAGTTGACACAAGTAGCTCTAAATGAGCTGCTTCATCAGCGAGCATCATTTTTACTAACATGATAATAAGGTAGGGAAAGCACTGGCGAATCTAACAAAAAACTGGACTAGCAATAAATATGTTACTACTCTACACACATCTGAGGGGAAGTTAGTTAATTCCGGCAAGGATATCTGTGAAGTGTTTAGACAGAATTATCAGACTTTGTACACAGCAGAGGCGGGCCACCCCCCAAGATGTTGGGGATTATTTATCAGTGGCTGGTTTAACCCGCATTTCTCCAGACCACTTGAGGATGTTGAACCACCCAATCAAGCCACAGAAAATAATGCAAGGTATACAAGAGACCCCAATACTGAGGTCCCCTGGTCATGTTCCAAGGTTCAGGCCTTTTGGCACAGTGTAGTCCAATATTTACAAACTGTCACAGGGTTTCTTTTACTTTTGCGGGCCACAAAGCTTGACAGGGGTAGCGATAGGCTAAGTATGTCCGCCTTTGGATTCAAAATAGCTAAACGAGCTATTTTGCAATGCTGGCGGGGGGAGAATCCGCCTACTATGACCTAATTGAAGAATCAGATACACACTATGGGGTCGATTTTAAAAAATCCACACATGCGTCCATGTGCACGCGGTTCCTGGCAAGCGCACATGGACGCGTCAATTTTATAACAAGCGCGCGCGCCAGTGTACGCATATTATAAAATCCAATGGCCGCGCGTGCATGTGCAGGCGGCCTGCGACTTGTGCGTGCAGGGGGGGGGGAGGATTTTACAATCTACTTGCGACAACGCAATCGGGCCTTCCCCAGTTCTACTTTCCTATCCCTTATCCTACCCTTCCTACCTCTTCCCCTCTCCTCCCCGACCCCTAAACTAACCCTACCTATCCCTAATGTTTTTGTTTTGTTACTTACTGCTCCTCCAGAGCAGAAGTAATCTGCATGCACCAGCTGGCTGCCAGCGCACACTTCCCCGAGACAGCGGCTAATGGCGCTGTCCCGGCCCGCCCCATCCCTCCCTCCCCAGACCACGCCCCCAACCTGCCCCTTTCTTTGGGCCCAGTACTTCTGTGCGTAAGGGGGGTTATGTGTGTGGCTGGGCCCTTCCGAAAATGCGCACAGCGAGCATAAGTCCCAGCCTTAAGCATAACCCTCCTTATTTCCACACGTGGCCCTTTAAAAATGTACTTGAATGTGTCTCAGTGAGAAATATGTGGAAAAGTTGAATTTACTGAAACGTCGATGAACTTTCTTACTCGTATGGGATGCTTATTTACAGGTGTTATCGCCTCAGACCAGAAGCCTAATTCTTAATGATTATAATGTTCCCCCTAGTGGGGATTAATTTTGTAGAGATGTGCACAGGGAACGTGGGGAAGGGAGGGGGGGTTCTCACTGGGGGGAGTTGGAAAGAGTACACAAATACTTTGCATACTTTTGTGTTGACTGTAATTTCTTTTGCAAAACTTTAATAAACAATTTTGAAACATAAAGCTCAGTCTGATACTTTATATATGGACCATTGTAAGGGGGCACGTTTTCAGGAGTGGGTTGGGGTGGTGGTGGTTCAGACATATTCAGAGGTATCGATTGTAAAATTGACATCATTTAAAGAATTTTTGACCTTATAAGTGATGAAAAGGACTTGATTTGTACAATGCAACTAGCAGAGACTGCACCTAATGAGGAGCTGTAGCAAAGTGGCGTGTATCAGATATGTGTGCGTGAAGAGTATTTTATAACCTATGCACATAGGTTATAAAATAGCGTGTATTTTTGCGCATGGTGAGATACGCACATTTATGGACGGGCACGCAGCCCTTTTAAAATCTACTCATAAAGTTTTCCTCCCATTCTGTGTCTATGGGAAAATACCTTGATGAATCAGGCCCTTAGGGACTTAAAAACAAAGTGCCTAATTTTAGGATTGCTATTCACTGTCTGAAATGTAGATTTATAAGGGAGTCATTTACTAAGCTGTGATACGGGTGTAACGTGAAAAAAACAGTGTTTATCACATGATAATAGCCCCAACGCAGCGATATCGTGTAATATTTTACCCCAAAACATGCCCCTAGTAAGATGTGCTGCTTTGCATGCATACATTTTGCAAATCACATACAAAGCAGATCATGCCTAGGTAAGTTAATTAAAATTAATTAACGGGGCTTGCCAAAAAATAAAAACAAGCCACGTTAATTCCTGAACAGTTAGCCAGCAATCAAAAGTTATACCTAACTGTTCCCCGGAGCACTGGGACATTAATTCATATCTCAGTGCTCTGTGGCTGATATTGCTCTGTGGCAGCCCAAAATAGCCCCTTCCCAAAGTGTAAGATGACCCCTCCCCCCCCCAGAGTTAATGGAAAATCCCCACCCACCCTCTCACCATCTGTCAAGGTGGCCTAAAAGTTAAAAAAGTAAAAACAATTGCTTGCGGTGTCACATGACAATGCCCTGCCCCATCTCAAACCTCTCCCTGTGCCAAAAAATACTCTGGCTAACCCCCCTGTCCCAACCTCCCCCCCAATGTATCCAACCCCTTCCCTATCCCCCTTCCATAGATTAAATCCCTGGTGTCCAGTGGGGGCTCTCAAATCCCCTGGATTTGTACCTTTGAACCTTTAAAAGTCTCCCTGGTGGTCCCAGTGGCAAGCGCAGAACGCCCCTTAGCAATGATCCAGTCGATGCCATCTTTCAAAATGGTGGCAATTGGCCTGTGCCCCTATCATGTGCTGGTGTGATCTCTTGCCCAAGCACACAGTGAAGAAGAGGATGGCAGTGTGCCTCATCATCAGCACATCTGAGAATTTCAGATGCTGCCACCTATGTCTTCTCACAGAGCTTAACAAAGTCCTTGATCTATTAAGTTCAGGAAATGCAAGAAAACTACATGTGAGAATCTATATCCCATGGCACATGGTATATAAACCCATGGTCCCCTGAGTGTTCAAGTGAGAGGGAGAGGATAATATCTTCTGGAAATAAATAACTGGGAAGAAGATCTGTGAAGATTATATTTAGAGTTTCTGATTTTCGGTTAAACCCAACCCCCCTTGATAAAATACCCCCTTCCCCGCTGGGAAAATCAGGTATTATGGTTTCATCTGGACCCCCCCCCCCCAAAAAAAAATAGGCCTATCTTGTGCTCTGATGATATCATCTGGATGCGTTAAATTTGCTGCTTCCTTTAAAAAAGGTATGTTAGCCAAGCGGCAATTTTCTGCATCGGGTGTTAATAACTAAAAGCCTCATCTGCATAGCATTTACATGTGATGAGTACTATTAGCTATGTGCTTTTTGGATGCGCGTTTTGGACGCACTGATCCTGTTATTGCATCGGGAGTTAGTTTAGCGTATCCAAAACACGAATCCAATCACACATTTACTTGTGCACTAGTCCGAGCGCAAGGAATTGCGTCGGCCTATATGTGTGCTTGCTTCATGACCTGTGAAGTTATCTGGCTATCTTTAACATAGTCTGTTACATTCAATAATGTGGCTGCATTACTGAAAATCCCTCCAAAGTTAGCTGGATAATTTTATCCAGTTAAATTTGCAATCTAGCCAGTGACTAAATAATACCCCCAACATTGCAAGAACTTCAAAAGTAGAGACATATATGCCATCAATGTTTACTTTTTCAAACACTTTGGGGAAAATCAAAATAAGTGGGGTTTAACTCCTTGCTTAGCTAAAGATATATCATATCTTTTTTTCATTTGTTTCACCATTCATGATACCTGACATACTGTATTGCTTTTAGTCACTAGGGATTTGTCATGATTTCTACTTGAAATATAAATGCAGTACTTTTGTTTGCAGCAACTTATATAATATTCTCTGTGAATGGGAGGAGTAGGGGGATCCTAAACTTGAAGCTGTGCCCTTAGAAGGTGAATTTGTAATCTTTCTATGAGAAGTACAATGCAGCCTCTGATTTGCTTGATTCTTATATTAATTAATATCCACAGAGAATAAAATAGATCACATTCCTGTTAAACAGTAGTCAATTTTGGAAAATAGGCATACTCAGCTCTCTGTAGGTCCTTTTCAGTTAATTTTCAGTTTGTGAATTGTAGTTAGTGCCCTTAGGCTCCCAGAATTATTTATTTTATTTTATTTTATTTATTTATTTATTTATCGTGTTTTGTATACCGTCATTCGGTTTCGCCATCAGAACGGTTTACAGTGGTCGGTAAAAGTGTTAGATAAACATCATCACAACATATTGCCATCATGTCGGTTTACAGCTTCGGTATTTGTGTGTTAGTTAATACAATATGTTCTAATAAACATAGGGGGGGTTACATGGTAGGGGAGATGGGTAGATCTGTAACTGGGATGAGTTATATAGGTAGGATAGTAAAACAGGTTTTCTTGGTTTAAGGTATAATTAAAATATGGTTAGATATACATTTGCGGTTAGTTGAAAATAATGTCTCAACACTTTGAATGGTAGGTATGTTGTTTATCATGGGATTGAAGGGTGTTTCTTGATGTCGAGTTGTGTAGGTGTCTGGCAGTTTGGTTGATTGTGTGGGTTTGAGTAGGCCTTAGTGAAAAGCCAGGTTTTCAGCTCTTTTTTGAAGGTTTTTATGTTGGGTTGAGTTCTTATTTCGATTGGGAGTGAGTTCCATAGTGTGGGGCTGGCAATTATGCAGGTCATGGTAAAAAAAAAAAACAAAAAAACAATTAGCCTTTGCTGCATAATTGACAACCTGCCACAGAATCAATATTCCTGAAGCTTTCTCACCTGTTAATGTAATCTTTTAAAGAAAGTTACAGGTATCTGCCTATAGTCTCATCTCCTGTTCCAGCCCTTCCCTTCGTAAACGGCCTGCAGGGAACGCTCATCTGCTGTTTTCACCCAATCCCATTTCTGCTGTAGGGAACTTGGAATGGACAGAGAAAGCAGTCTGAATGTTTGATCCCTCAAATCTTTATCAAACCAAAAATGATTTTGATATAATTCCTAGATGGAGTAATGTCTCTTTAGAAGAATTTCATCTATATACAAAAGTTCTTGCACCTGCACATGTGGTCAGACATAAACCAGCTCAAACACGCAAATGAGTCTTTTGGAAGTCTGTAATTACTGGTGTCCCACAACTGACAGAAGTCATTAATTTGAATTCCTAGAATCCTTGATGACTGACACTAATGCTGACAAGTTTCAGCTTGTGCTAATTCAACTCTCTTTTGTGTTTGTTGCCATGCATCCAATATATGTGCACATATTATGTGTAATTAACAGAATGACAAACTGCTAATGCTGAGGGCATTTTCAGAATATGTGCACTCGTATACTTGGAAAGACAAGGATTTTCTCAAGAAAAGAAAATATAAAAAGGATAGTTGTAGTATTTTTCAATTAGAAACAAAAGTGGCATTTCACAGTTAAAAGTTTGTTACATATATCTTTACTTGATAAATACTTCATTTTTGTACTTGGTAAATGCATTTGTACATAGTTTAAATATTGTTTAAAAGGAAACAATGCAAGTAGTTTTCAATAACAAATTAACTTTTTTGCATATTCAGAGATGTAAATCTGTTTGCAAAATTATGCAAATATTCCACATAATTGCTGCTGAATTCTGAAAAACCTGCCACAGAATGTGCTAAATCTTGCTGCAGAATCTTTAAAATCTTCAACAGGAAACCAGGGGTTCTGATTATAGTTCTGTCAATTCATGGTATGTCTTCTTTTATTGCTGACCTAGGATCTGGACCACATCCAGTTGCATTTGGAAGAAGTGAGATTCTTTGATCTTTTTGGTTTCAGTGAGGAAGCTGGGGCTTGGCAATGTTTCATGTGCAACAATCCGGAAAAGGCAACAGGTAATAAATCTTTACTTGATTCTATTAATTATTTAATATCAGAATTCAGATTTAGCAAGAACCTTGGGGATTTCAAGTAAAAAGTGATTGGGGCATGTAACTCCCATGCTTCCACTTCAGGAGAGGGAGGAAATCAGCTGCCTGTTCTGCCTATTCATTAACAATCTTGAAAAGGGAGCAACCAGGGAAGTGATCAGATATCCGGATGACACAAAACTTTTCAAAAAACTTAAAACAAATGCAGACTGTGAGGTACTGCAGGAAGATCTTGCCAGACTAGGGAACTGGGCAATTATATGGCAGATGGAACTTAATGTAAACAAGTGCAAAATGATGCACATAGGGAAAATAATCCTAATTATATGTACTCAATGCTGGGTTGCTTGCTAGAAATCGCCACCCAGGAAAAGGACGTTGGGATCATTGTGGATAGTATGTTGAAATCCTTGGCTCAGTGTGTAGCAGAGATTTAAAAAAAAAGGCAAATGGAATGTTAAGGATGACCCAAAAAGGAATGGAAACTGAAAATATCATATTGCCTTCTATATCAATCCATGGTGCAACTTCATCTTCAGTATTGTGTGCAGTTCTGGTCAGCCCCATCTCAATAAAGACGGAAAACTAGAAAAGGGGCAAAGGAGGGTGACCAAATGATAAAGGAGATGGAAGACCTTCCTAACGGAGAAAGATGAGCTTGGAAAAGAGACAGCTGAGAGGGGTAATGATAGAGGTTTGTAAAATAATAAGTGGAGAATGCGGTCAAAGCATCTAGCATAGCTGGGTTTCAGAAGGTATTTGGACAAGTTCTGGGTAAAAAGTCCATAAACAGTAGACTTGGAAAAGCCACCACTTATTGGTGGGAGTGAGTAACAAGGAATGGATCTACTCTTTGAAATCTAGCTACTGTCAGAGACAGGATGAAGGGCTTGATGGACCTTTGGTCTGACCCAGCATGGCATGTCCTATGTCTTTTTTTGTTATGTTCTGTCTAAGGAACAATATGAAGAGTCCTAGTTCTACAAGCTTTTTTTCTCTTTCTGTGCCCAAAGCAAAACTCTCTTAGAAATAACACTTCAAGACTAGTTTGAGAAGCAGTCGTGTTCTCTGTTTTCCTTCTCGGAAGGGAGGTGCTATAGGAGTATACTAGCCATAAACTAAATCCACACTGCCAAGCTAATCAACACAGAGAGAGACCATCTGTTTGTAAAATAAAACTGTGTGTAGCCTTGTGACTAAGTGATGGTATTCCCCAGGAGCACCCCTTCAGAGACCCCATGTGACTGGAGTCCAGGGTTGTAACTGGGCAGCCAGTAAGAAAGATCCAGGTTCTCCTTGCAGAAAGGGAGAGAGAGAAGTCTGGAGGGAGGGGACAGTGTGAAAGGAAGGGTAGAGCTGGGTTCGTAAGATTGAGAGGATCCTTGTGGAGTTAAAAAGCAGAAATGCTAAACAAACACTTGTGTTCAGTATTCACTGAAGAAGAGATTGGATAAGGAGGGTATATGGTGGTGGGATAGATGCTGCATCACTTACAGATGAAAGGGCCTGTGTGGAGCTAACAAAACTGCAAGTGGACAATGTGATGGGGCCGGACAGGATGCATCGTAGGATATTAAGGGAGCTCAGAGAAGTTTTGGCGGCTCTGTTGAAGGATTTTTTCAATATATCCTTAGAGATGGGTGTGATCCCATGGGATGAGAAGTGCCATACAGTGTCAGACCAAGGTCCATCATGCTAACTTTCCCAAGTCTACCTTGCTAATAACTGGTTATGGACTTTTCCTTCAGGAACTTGTCCAATCCTCTTTTGAACCCCATTGTGTTAGTTGCCTTGACCACATCCTCCAGTAATAGATTCCATAGCTTGATTGTGCGCTGAGTGAAAAAATACTTTCTATGATTTGTTTTAAATCTGCCGGCTGCTAGTTATCATGGAGTGTTCCCTAGTCCTAGTGTTGTTTAAAAGGGTGAATAACTGCTCCTTATTTAGCCCTTTCTACCCCACTCATATCCCCTCTGTCTTCTCTTTTCCAAGCTAAAGAGGCCTAATCTGTTTAGCCTTTTCTCTATAAAGGAGATTTTCCATCCCCTTTACAATTTTTGTCACCCTTCTCTGTTCCTTTTCCATGGCTGCTCTGTCTTTTTTGAGATGGGGTGACCAGAACTGCACACAATACTCAAGGTGTGGTTACATCATGGATCTATAGAAGGACATTGTGATATTCTCAGTTTTGTTCTCTTTTCCTTTCCAAATAATTCCTAACATTCTATTTGCCTTTTTGACTGCTGCAGCACATTGAGCCAAAGATTTCAAGGTATGGTCCACAAGGACTCCGAGGTCCTCCTAACATAGAATCCAGCATTGTGTGCTTGTAGTTGGGATTATTTTTCACTACATGCATAACTTTGCATTTGTCCACATTAAATTGCAGCTGCCATTTAGAAGCCCAGTCTCCTAGTCTCACAAGTTCCTTCTGCAGTTCTTCACAATCTGCTACCATTTTAACAACTCGAAGCAATTTTGTGTCATCTGCAAATTTGGTCACCTCACTCATCATTCCTTTCTCCAGATCAGTGGTTCTCAACCTTTTTTCGGCTGGGACATACATGACAGATGGTTTTCACATGCATGACACACTGAACATGTGACTGTCATGGGGCTAAATGTAAATGCACATTCTGCATCCTCAGGAACCCCCTCGACCCCCAACAATGGGTACAGAGCAGAACTAGGGCATTATATGTACAACTCACCATACAAAAAAAGATATTCTGGTTCTGATGACATCTCAGTAAAAGCAAAACAAACTCCAAAATTCCCTTTACTACCAGGCACAATACCCCTCCTTATGAAAAGACAGTAATTTATCACTAATGCATATCCTATTGAGAAAACACAACAAATAAGATTGATAAAAATGCCTACATGCTAGTAAAATACCTCACCTCGGTCACACACCCAGAACTGACCTTCACCAAGTTCAGAAAAACCACAAATTATAAATATGGAGACAGAAACTGGAATGGAAAACCAAAAAAGCCACTCTGCATGTAGTGCAAACCTGGAGAAATGGAAAGAGAAATATAGCACTTACCATAGTCCCAAGATCTGCAATAATGCACAGAAACTAATCCGCACAAAGTTACACCTGCATTATGGAACACAATAACAACTCAACTTATGAAATGGCAATACTACAAATATTACACACCAAAGTTAAAATCTATAAAACAGGAGCTCAGAAAAAAAGAAGTACTTTGGCGTAAAAACCCAACATCTCCTAACCTCACGACATTCAAATCCACGATGCACCTATACAGAGCATCCATCCTCCAAGCAAAAAAAGATTTTTACTCACAAAAAATTCACCATTTCATCTTTGACCCCAAAGCGCTTTTTTCACTGGTCTCTTCTCTCACGAAACCTCCATCTACAGCCATACCAGATGATAAAGCGGCAAGCAAAGCGGGAGAACTCGCAACTTACTTCAAGAATAAGATCCCAAACCTACTAGCGCAGCACAAGAACAACAACAATTCTACGCTAGACACACCACAGATTACCTGCCCATCACAAAAGACATGCCTGAGCGAATTCGAAACCACCTCCTCCTTAGAGATAGAAAACATCCTAAAAAAAATCAAACCTTCCTCACACCCTCAAGATACCATTCCCATCAACTTCCTCATTTCATGCGCCAAAACCATATCCAAACACATTGCACAAATCATCAATTGCTCCCTATCTCAAGGACTAGTTCCCGACTCTCTCAAAATGGCAATCATAAAGCCACTCCTAAAAAAACCTAATCTTTCACCGGATATACCAGCAAACTTTCGCCCAATAGCAAATCTACCATTCATCGCTAAAATATTAGAACGAGTAGCAAATAAACAACTCACAGAATACCTTAACAACAACAGCATTCTCTCTCCAACCCAGTTCGGTTTCCGCCAATCCAGAAGCACAGAAACCCTCCTAATCTCCTTAATGGATTCCATCTTACTGAATCTTGAAAAAAGATGTCCCTGTCTACTCATCCTCTTAGACCTATCAGCAGCATTTGATACGGTCAATCATAACTCATTAATAGATCGTCTTTCAGACATTGGAATTAGAGATACAGCTCTCAACTGGTTTAAATCGTTCCTTAAGAATAGACAATACAAAGTCAAGGTCAACAAGGAAGAATCGCAACCAGTCGCTTGCGACTTGGGAGTCCCACAGGGATCGTCACTCTCACCAACCTTATTCAATATCTACCTCCTCCCACTTTGCCAACTCCTTGTCAACCTAAATCTCATACACTACCTATACGCAGACGATGTACAGATTCTAATCCCAATCACTGAATCTCTACAAAAAACTCTGGACTTCTGGAATACATGCCTACAAGCCATCAACAACTTACTCGCAAGCCTAAATCTTATTCTTAATCAAAACAAAACTGAATACCTAATCATTTCTCAAGATGGAACATACTCACTTCCCAGCACCAACCTCGTTCCTCAACTAACTTTTTCACCACAAGTCAGAAATCTTGGAGTCATACTTGACAACCAAATGAATTATAGAGCTCTCATCAACAATATAGTAAAGGATGGATTCTTCAAATTACAAGTCTTAAAAAGACTTAGACCACTCCTCCATCTCCACGACTTCCGACTGGTTCTACAAGCAATCATTCTCACGAAAATAGATTATTGCAACGCTCTTCTAGTGGGCCTCCCCGCAAACACCTTAAAACCATTACAGATGTTGCAAAACGCTTCGGCAAGGATTCTAACCAAGACTAACAAAAGAGACCACATCTCACCAATCTTAAAAAACCTACATTGGCTGCCCGTCAATTTCAGAATACGCTTCAAAGTGCTCTCAACAATACACAAAGCACTACATAACCTAACACCACTTGAGCTCAAAATCCCTTTACAACTCCACACATCTACTAGACCAGTGAGACAAGCCTACAGAAACAACCTCCAGACTCCACCAATGAAATCAACATTAAGCAAAAGAGCATTCTCCACAGCTGGTCCCAAACTCTGGAATAGTCTCCCATCAGAACTCAAATCAGTACAATGCCCCATTATTTTCAAAAAAAACTTAAGACGTGGCTCTTCCATCAAGCTTTTCCATAACATCAGCCTGCTGAATAATATCTGCCAAGGACCCCTCTAGGATATTCTCATTCATCCTACAAGAGAGCTATATAAGAACCTCAATTTATTTTTAACAACCAACAAGAGAATTACAGAAGAACTATCCAAGTTCAGCTCTGGAACTTCTCTGAAACCCCAAAGAATACCCCAAAAAATTACACTAGGAATACCAAAAGAATTCTTCCAACAATCTCCAACTCCTTGGCAGTCCAAAACCCAATACCCACCCTCTTGACAGTCCCACGCCATTGTTTAGTGCCTCTACCCACCTTTAGTCTTTGTATATAGTACTTTTTATGTTATCAACCCACATATTACTTCCAAGTTATTTTCTTCCTGTTCCTTGTAAGACATTTACTTGTCACTGTTGTTATTGTTCAAAATGTAAACCGAATTGATCAGTAATTCTGTTACTGGAAAATCGGTATAGAAAAGTTCTAAATAAATAAATAAATAAATAAATATTAAACCAGGCCCTAAACACTAAATTACTTCCTATTAGGAAAACAGAATAAGCCAAGCTGCTATAGATCCCCACACAGAAATAATTGTAAAACTATACTAATAAATGTTACAAAACAGCTGCTGAACAGAACAACATCCAACAATTAAAAACTCATAAAAAATTATTAAAAATTGTCCAAATAAACTATTTCAAAACAGCAGACACATCACATAATACCCAATAATTAAAATGGCAGTCAAATGAAAAATAAACTTAAAAAGCCACCTTTACTTACCCTCTTCAGCCCTCCTACTCCTTTCCCTTCCAGACCAAGAGCACACATCAGAAGCAGCAGTGGCTGCTGAAGCTCTGTTCTCACAGTCCTCTTCCTTAGGGCCCACAACTGGTCACTTACACAAAGTCTCTGTCTCACACAGACCAGTCACCTCCCTGACCAGTCTCTGTCTCTCTCACACACACACACACCAGTCACCTCCCTGACCAGTCTCTGTCTCACACACACAATTATTTACTTATTTTTATATACCGACATTTGATCTGAGATATCACATTCAGGTAATGTAGGTATTTCCCTATCCTCAGAGGGCTTACAATCTAGATTTGTACCTGAGGCAATGGAGGGTAAAGTGACTTGCCCACTGCTCTAACCACTAGGCTATTCCTCCTCTCACACCAGTCACCTCCCTGACCAGTCTCTGTCTCTCACACACACCAGTCACCTCCCTGACCAGTGTGTCTCACACACACACCAGTCACCTCCCTGACCAGTTTCTGTCTCTTACATACGCCAGTCACCTGCCTGACCAGTCTCTGTCTCACACAAACACATACCAGTCATCTTCCTGACCAGTCTGTCTCTCTCTAAAGAAACACATCACCTCTGACCAGGCTCTCTCTCTCTTACATACATGCTCTCAATCACACACAAATGTTCTTGCTCCCATTCTACCACACACACACAAAGCTGCCACTCACACACACACACACACACACACACACACACACAAGCTCACGTGGAGCCTCTTCTCATTGTCTGACCCAATAAGCCTGGCCTCTGCTTTTCAGCCGCTGCTGGCCTGGCCTCCAGTGGCAGTACATAGGGTCTCTCCGCACTTCAGCCGCTGCTGGCCTGACCTCCAGTGGCAGCACGCAGCATCTTTTCTGCTCTTCAGCCCCGCTAGCCTGGCCTCTAGCGGTGGCGTGCAAGATCTCTCTACACTTCAGCTGCCGCCGGCCTGGCCTCCAGTAGTGGTACTCCCCTACCAACTGCATCGGCCAGTCCGTCCCTGGGGAGAAAGGAAGCACAAGTGGGGCAGTGGGCCTCTGGGAGCTGCGACACACTGGTGTGTCGCGAAACACAGGTTGAGAATTGCTGCTCCAGATCATTTATGAATATGCTAAATAGCATAGTTCCCAATACATACCCCTGGGGCACTCCACTAAATACCTTTCTTCGTTCGTAAAACTGACCATTTGGTCCTAACTTCTGTTTCCTGTCCTTTATCCAGTTACCAATCCACAATGGGACACTGCCTCCAATCCCATGGCCTTCTAATTTCCTGAGCAATCTATCATGAGGGATTTTGTCAAATGCCTTCTGAAAATCCAAATACACTAGATCAGTGGTTCTCAACATTTTTTCTGTCGGGACACACCTGACAGATAGTTCTTACATGAATGACATACTGAAAACATGATTGTCACGGGGCTAAATGGAAACATCTGCATCCACAGGAACACACACCCCCACCTGACCCCTTAATGGGTGCAGAACAGATCTAGGACATCCCCATACAATTCACCATACAAAAAAGATATTTCTGGTGTCACCTCAATAATAGCAATATAAACTCTAATAGCCCTACTTATGAAAAGACAGCAATTTACCACCAATACAAGTCCTAATGAGAAAACACAATAACTAAGACTGATACACATGCCTACATGACCTCACCTCGGTAAAACACTCAAAAGCAACCTTCACCAAGCACAGAAAGACCCCAAATTACAAATATGGAGACAGAAACTAGAATGGAAACCTAACTTTCAAACTTTCACTAACTTTCAAAAAGGAGATAGAGCAGCTTTTAAACTAGAACAAGGGGGAAAGCCGACAGTCACTCAGCAGTGCATGGTTCGGAGAAATGTATCCTTGAAGGATACTAATGAAACAGGAGAGTTAGGGCATCCCAACAGAGAGGTTCCATTAAATGCAAACATAGTTCATATACCTATATGTAAAAAATCACCAAAGCTAATGATTTCCGAATTATCCCAAACAACTGAAAAGCAGGTTGTTAAAACAAGCAAAAAACACACTTTGAAATGTCTGTATGCCAATGCCAGAAGTCTAAGAAGGAAGATGGGAGAGTTAGAGTGTATAGCAGCAAATGATGAGATTGACATAATTGGCATCACAGAGACTTGGTGGAAGGAGGATAACCAATGGGACAGTGCTATATCAGGGTACAAATTATATCGCAATGATAGGGGTGGATCAACTTGGTGGGGGTGTGGCATTTTATGTCCGGGAGGGTATAGAGTCCAACAGGATAAAGATCATACAAGAAACTAAATGCTCAGTAGAATCTATATGTGTAGAAATCCCATGTGTGTTGGGTAAGAGTATAGTGATAGTATACTACCGTCCACCTGGACAAAATGGTCAGACAGATGATGAAATGCTAAGAGAAATCAGGGAAGCAAACCAATTTGGCAGTGCAATAATAATGGGAGATTTCAATTACCCCAATATTGACTGGGTAAATGTAACATCAGGACTTGCTAGAGAAATAAAGTTCCTGGATGTAATAAATGATTGCTTCATGGAGCAATTGGTTCAGGAACCAACAAGAGAGGGAGCTATTTTAGATTTAATTCTTAGTGGAACGCAAGATTTGGTGAGAGAAGTAACGGTGGTGGGGCCACTTGGCAACAGTGATCATAACATGATCAAATTTAAACTAATAACTGGAAGAGGAACAATAAGTAAATCTGCAGCTCTAACACTAAATTTTAAAAAGGGAAACTTTGATAAAATGAGAAAAATAGTTAGAAAAAAACTGAAAGGTGCAGCTGCAAAGGTTAAAAGTGTTCAACAGGCATGGACATTGTTTAAAAATACAATCCTAGAGGCGCAGTCCATATGTATTCCGCGCATTAAGAAAGGTGGAAGGAAGGAAAAACGATTACCGTCATGGTTAAAAGGTGAGGTGAGGGGTCACGTGATGCGGTGTAGCTGAGCGGACGTGTCTGCTTCAGCTCTGTGGCCTGATCTCCCGAATCGGCAATCAAAGCTTGTGCCCAGCGGCGATACGCATCTTAATTTACTGGCAACTGCATATCCCATGTCCATAGACAAGTTCATGCTAAAACCGGCGACCGCAATGCCCGTTAAGGGAACGAAAAGAGACAAGGAAAAAACAACTAGCGCTGGTTCCAAGATGGCGGACCCAGCTAGCCCGGCGGCTCCCCCGGCTCCAGCTCTCACCCCCACTACCAAAGAAGACTTAACTGTGAGTGTTACTAACGCGGTGGTGCTAGCACTCGACTCGAGATTTAACACTTTAGCAGCGCAATTTCAAGAAGTGAAAGATGCACTTACCGAGCTCCATCCGAGGCTTGATCTCGTGGAAACCCGCGTGTCAACGCTGGAGGATGAAAGGGCCGCAATGACCACGAAAATTGCTAGTTTGGAGAAACTAACAGAGGCCCAATCTGACAAATTAGACGATTTGGAAAACAGGGCGAGAAGGAACAATATTCGCCTCATGGGTTTTCCAGAAAGCGCAGGAGAGCAAAATTTGGAGCGATTCTTAGAAACTTGGCTGCGAGACACGCTAGATTTGCAGGACTTACCAGAACCCTTGCATGTTGAGAGAGCACACCGGTTAGGGAGAAAAAATGATGGCGACCGCAGGCCCCGGGTGGTAATCGCTAAAATTATGAGCTGGGCACACAAGCAAAAAATAATGCAAGCTTACCGGCAAAAACAGAAAATTTCGTTTCAAAACTCGGAAATCCGCATTTTTCAGGATTTTTCCGCTCAGCTAGTGCAAAAAAGAAAGCTATTCAGCCCGATCTGCACTGACTTATATAAAAGTAATATACGCTTTCAATTGGCTTACCCTGCAACATTGAAGATCCGCTATGAAGGAAAAGAACATCTGTTTACTGAAGTAGACAAAGCTAAGGCTTTTGCTCAGGACTTGACCAAACAGTGAGCCCTTCACATGCTTCTACTCTTACCATCGTTGGTATTTGGTGTGCTGTATGTTGCAATGCTACTCCAACCACCCGTTTGTTTTCTACCTCGCTTAATTGCTAAATTTCTGGGGGCGGCTGAGTTGATGCGGACCTAGCTGTGTTATTACACTTGGTTTATATAAGAGGCACTGGGACGCCGGACCTCGGTTTCTGAGACATTTTTACTTTTTATACTTTTCTTTGCGACCGGGGCACTGACGCGTGCTTGTGAACTGTACTGAAAACGACTCTTCTGATGCTAAAATGGCGCTTTTGCTACCCCTCTCTGGGACAGTGCGATACCGGCGAAATGATGGCGACGTGACCGCCTGAGAGCAACTGTTCCTTGCAGGCACCGTGCACTGCTTTACAAGCTGCCCCTAGGTCCCGATTTTCACCTGCCAGAGACTTGGCTATGAAAGAGGTTGGAGTGGAGGACTGCAGCATCTACGAAACGCCAGTTTGGAGTATGGCTCTATTTAAGCCGCAGTTATATAACTGTTCTTTAGTTTGTACTTTTATTATTCTGAGAATTTGTTCTCTGGTTGCCGATTCGGGAGGGAAGGTTACGTCGCTTCTTTAAACGTACCCCTAGTATCCTTCTATACGTAGGAGGACCTTCATTTTGATTACAGTTGGGGGGGGGGAGGGGGAACAGATTGATGGGGGGGGTGTTTTTATCTCTATTGTCTACTACGCTGTATCATGACATATCTGATGGTTTATGCACATGTTCTTTTTTATCTGTTGAAACCGTACAGGCCTCAGGGTGTGCCTCTGCTGGTAGTCTTGGGCTCAGGCTGGGGAGTCTGCAAGACGCTTCTCATAGCATATATGATCACATTACCATCTAATTTTCCCATGTCTCCATGCCTTTAAGGTTAGCTAGCCTGAATGTGAATGGCTTGGGAAATCCCATCAAACGAACAAAAGTCCTTACATTTCTTAAACGGTCCAAGGTACACATCGCCTGCTTGCAGGAAACCCACCTCAATGCCCAAGAAAGTTCCAAATTACAGAAAGACTGGGTAGGCGCAAATTTTTTTTCACCTGCAGTGGGCAAAAAAGCCGGAGTGGCCATCTTATTGCATAAGAGTGTCTCCTTTCAGTTGTCATCTGAATTAGCTGATCCGGATGGCAGGTACATCATTATTATAGGTAAACTCAATGGGAAGGAAATTACATTATGTAACCTGTATGGTCCGAACTCCCCCGATCCAGACTTCTTCACATCTTTGACTAATCTGTTACTGACACATGGAAGAGGGGGTATATTCCTTTTGGGGGACTTTAACTGCGTGCATGACCCTTTAATAGACAGATCATCTTTCACGCAGGATATGGCCCGACCATGCCACAAATCAAGTATTAGCCACCTGTGTCGAGATCTCCAGATCATGGACTTTTGGAGAGTCCTTAATAGTGATGCCCGTGATTATACACATGTCTCTAAGGCTCATGGCACCCTTTCAAGGATTGATTACATTTTGGGTTCCACTTCTCTGTTTCACCAAATCACGTCCGCTACTATAGGACCTGCGGGGGTTTCGGACCATGCATTAATTTGGGTGGATGTTGGTTGGGAAGACAGTCTGCCTCCCCATAGGTGGTGGCGGTTTCCGTCGTACTTGAAGGATGACATCCCTTTTCAACAATACTTACAGAGCAAGTGGGTTCAATATCAAGAACTCAATGACCAACATAAATCGGATTCCACTCTATTTTGGGAGACTGGCAAGGCAGTGATGAGAGGAGAAATCATTTCCTACGTACGTAGTAGGAATAAACGAATACATGCTAAAATCATTTCTTTATCGGCCGATTTACAGAAAGCTAAAGAAGTTATGATCAATCACATGACCACGGCCAATCAGGATACATATCACGCTGTCCTTCACTCCCTCCAGTTCTATCTGCACCAAAAATCCCTGAAAGATTATCAGTTCAGAGAACATATCTATTATAGATATGGTAATAAATCAGGTAAATTATTGGCGAGACTAGTGAAAATGCGGCATAGTAAATCATACATAGAAAGGTTGAAAACCCCACAGGGCACCTGGGCAGTTAATGGAACAGACATCTGTGAAGTGTTAAAAACATTTTATGAAAATCTTTATACTGAGGACAGGATTGGGGGAAGTGCGGAAGAGACCGCTTTTTTTGAACAGGTCACCCTCCCGCAAGTCTCCTCAGTACAGTTGGCCTCTATAAATGCTCCCATCACAGAATCGGAAGTTCGAGCGGCAGTCAAATCCAGTAAGTCCGGTAAAGCCTCAGGTCCCGATGGCTTCTCATATGACTATTACAAAAGTCTGGGAGACCATGCCACGGAAGCGCTCTGTTCATTTTATCAAGGAGCACTCTCGCGAAAGGAATTTCCACCATCGTTTAACCAGGCGTACATAACCATCCTGCCTAAGCCAGGAAAGGATCATACCTTGCCAGCCTCTTACAGACCAATTTCATTACTAAACTGTGATCTTAAGTTATTGGCCAATATTCTAGCAAAACGACTAAGCATGGTGCTGCCCTCTCTGATTTCCCCACACCAAGTTGGGTTTGTTAAGGGGCGAGCTGCCAGTTCCCATATTACCAAATTGATTACGGCTATCGCATTCTGTCAGAAGTCCAAAATCCCATCTATGGCAGTGAGCTTTGACTCAGAAAAAGCATTCGATAGAGTGTCTTGGAAATATCTTTTTTCGGTCCTGGGGAGATACGGATTGCATGGTAACTTAATTACATATATTTCTTTGCTATATCATTCACCCACTTCACATATTTTAGCGAATGGGCATGCTTCTCAGGCTTTCACACCACACCGAGGAGTTCGACAGGGCTGTCCGTTATCCCCTTTATTGTATATCCTGGCAATAGACCCTCTTTTACGCATCATTTTTGAGGACAACACAGTTACAGGCCTTACCCAGGGGGGCCCTACGTTTAAGGTAGCTGCATTCGCAGATGATATTCTCCTCTTTCTCACCCACCCCATAGATTCGCTACCCAAGGTACTAGCCTATCAAGCCTGGTATGGATCCTTTTCGGGTCTTAAAATTAACGCAGATAAGTCTGAGGCCTTGGAGATATGTGGAGACCTTATTACCTCCTGGGGCTCTACTTTTCCATTGAAATGGGCTAATAAATAAATAAAATACTTGGGAGTACACATACCTAGTTCCATTGCCACTATCTATGATACCAATGTAAAACCCCTTTTGCAAAAACTAGAGAAACGAGTCACTAGTTGGCTCTCCCTCCCCCTTTCTATAACGGGGAGGATACACTTATTTAAAATGGTGGAACTTCCTCGGTGGTTATATCTTCTTCAAATGCTCCCTATTTGGCTTAAAGGTCGTGATCTGAGCCTCATAAACAAATACTTACGGTCATTTATCTGGAGAGGAAAGAAGTCCCGATTGGCCTTGAGATTTTTGCAGATTCGTTCGGGTGGTGGAGGATTGGCTTGTCCTAATCTCCGAGATTATAACTTGATGTGTATGATGAGACATATTAGAGACTGGTCGCTTGGTACTGCATACTTTTCTTCTCCTACGTACATCCATGGTTGGTTAAGACATTATTCGTTACCAACTCTTTTACAATTAAAGCCGCACCAAATTCCTCCGGAATGCAAGGGATATTTAATACTCCAAGCTTGCCGCCAAGCATGGTTTTATTTATGTGACAAATTGGGAGTCCCAAGACGTTTCAATTACTTAACAGAGATATGTGATAACCCGCAATTCTTGCCTGGCAGAGGGCCCTCAGTGTTTCAGACATGGGCTCAGCGGGGTCTAGTGCGGGTCTCACAACTTTTCCATACATCGTCAACCACGTTGTACAGTTTCCTGGAGTTACAGGATCAATATGGAATCCCACGGGAGGATTTTTATGCTTATCTACAGCTTAGACATTATATACTGCAGTCTCATTTGAACACGGAACTGTCTTGTCACCAGCCTCTGCTAAAGGTGCTGTTATGCTCACGACCCACAGTGAAGTATTCTTGCTCAATGTTTTCTAAGGTATTATACCCCTATCTAACTCTCACCCCATATGAGGAGGTGTTGCGCAAATGGTCCACTTATCCACTTATTTCGCTAACAGTACCCATGGTTAAGAAATACTTCCTAACAAGTGGAAAAATAACTGAAAATGTTACGTTAAGGGAACTACAATTTAAGTTTATATGGCAATTATATTGTACGAGTGTTACAGCTTTTAAAATGGGGCTTGCAGTCTCCCCTATGTGCTTGAAATGTAACATTACAGAGGGGGATTATTTACATGCTTTTTGGACCTGTAATAAGATCAAGAAGTTTTGGAAGGAGGTTATAGATTACTGTTCGTCGATATTTCACTGTATCCTCCCCTCAGACCCAATGTTATGGCTGTTTGGTTTCTCTAGGGGCATGCGTCTCCCTTTATCACCCGCACAACTCACATTCATTCATAAGGCGGGTCTGGTTGCCAAACACATAATTGTCAGTAACTGGATATCCGTAGATCCTCCCAGCCTCCTGCACTGGAATAGGAAGCTTTTACAGATAGGCACTTTTGAGCATATGACAGCGCAAACTCTGAATGTCCAAAAACGGAAGGTTACTCTGGATACTTGGGCTGCATTTCTGCAGAGTCAACCAAGAGAGGTAGTTCAACACATTGGTCTCTTACAATCACACATTCCACAGTCATAGGTGATGGGTGGTTTATTGAAGACGGCATTAATTGGCATAACATCATACCCTTTTATTTTCCCCTACTATATTTTCTATTTTCTATTTCTATTTTATTTTACTTTTTATTTCAATTTATGTAAATACATTTACTTATCCTTTCTGGGGAATGATGACATGTGTGGGATACATGTATGGGATACGGTATGTAGTAGTGGTAGACTATGGAGGTAGCTTCGGGGGGGAGGGGGGGATCTGAGGGGACGGGAACTGGGAATAAAAGGAGGAGGATTCAAGTGCGATGTATGTTGATCAACTAGTTTCCATTACCCGCTTCAGACAATCTCCTTGTACTAGTATTCTGTATATCTTCCGTTCTCAGACCTATTAATTCCTTCATTAGTTAATGTACATTGGTGGTTTTTTTTTTACGGAGACTGTCTATTGTCTACGGATGCGTTTACATGCTAACTGTTAAATATTATTGGTTGTATACCTTTGAGTCTTCTGCAAAATCAATAAACATATGAAAACAAAAAAAAAACAAAACAAAAAAGGTGAGGTGAAAGAAGCTATTTTAGCCAAAAAAACATCCTTCAAAAACTGGAAGAAGGATCCATCTGAAGAAAATAGGATAAAACATAAGCATTGTCAAGCTAAGTGTAAAACATTGATAAGACAGGCGAAGAGAGAATTTGAAATGAAATTGGCCATAGAGGCAAAAACTCATAATAAAAAGTTTTTTAAATATATCCAAAGCAAGAAACCTGTGAGGGAGTCGGTTGGACCATTAGATGACAGAGGGGTTAAAGGGGCTCTTAGGGAAGATAAGGCAATGCAGAAAGACTAAATTAATTCTTTGCCTCCGTGTTTACAAATGAGGATGTTGGGGAGATACCAGTTCCGGAGATGGTTTTCAGGGGTGATGAGTCAGATGAACTGAACGAAATCACTGTGAACCTGGAAGATGTAGTAGGCCAGATTGACAAACTAAAGAGTAGCAAATCACCTGGACTGGATGGTATGCATCCTAGGGTTCTGAAGGAACTAAAAAATAAAATTTCTGATCTATTAGTTAAAATTTGTAACCTATCATTAAAATCATCCATTGTACCTGAAGACTGGAGGGTGGCCAATGTAACCCCAATATTTAAAAAAGGCTCCAGGGGCGATCCAGGTAACTATAGACCAGTGAGCCTGACTTCAGTGCCGGGAAAAATAGTGGAAACTATTCTCAAGAACAAAATTGTAAAGCATATAGAAAGACATGATTTAATGGAACATAGTCAACATGGATTTTCCCAAGGGAAGTCTTGCCTAACAAATCTGCTTCATTTTTTTGAAGGGGTTAATAAACATGTGGATAAAGGTGAACCAGTAGATGTAGTGTATTTGGATTTTCAGAAGGCGTTTGACAAAGTCCCTCATGAAAGGCTTCTACGAAAACTAAAAAGTCATGGGATAGGAGGCGATGTCCTTTTCTGGATTTCAAGCTGGTTAAAAGACAGGAAACAGAGAGTAGGATTAAATGGTCAATTTTCTCAGTGGAAAAGGGTAAACAGTGGAGTGCCTCAGGGATCTGTACTTGGACCGGTGCTTTTCAATATATATATAAATGATCTGGAAAGGAATACGACGAGTGAGGTTATCAAATTTGCAGATGATACAAAATTTTTCAGAGTAGTTAAATCACAAGCAGACTGTGATACATTGCAGGAGGACCTTGCAAGACTTGAAGATTGGGCATCCAAATGGCAGATGAAATTTAATGTGGACAAGTGCAAGGTGTTGCATATAGGGAAAAATAACCGTTGCTGTAGTTACACGATGTTAGGTTCCATATTAGGAGCTACCACCCAGGAAAAAGTTCTAGGCATCATAGTGGATAATACTTTAAAATCGTCAGCTCAGTGTGCTGCAGCAGTCAAAAAAGCAAATAGAATGTTAGGAATTATTAGGAAGGGAATGGTTAATAGAACTGAAAATGTCATAATGCCTCTATATCGCTCCATGGTGAGACCACACCTTGAATACTGCGTACAATTCTGGTCGCCGCATCTCAAAAAAGATATAGTTGCGATGGAGAAGGTACAGAGAAGGGCAACCAAAATGATAAAGGGGATGGAACAGCTTCCCTATGAGGAAAGGCTGAAGAGATTAGGGCTGTTCAGCTTGGAGAAGAGACGGCTGAGGAGGGATATGATAGAGGTCTTTAAGAACACGAGAGGTCTTGAACGAGTAGATGTGACTTGGTTATTTTCACTTTCGAATAATAGAAGGACTAGGGGGCATTCCATGAAGTTAGCAAGTAGCACATTTAAGACTAATCGGAGAAAATTCTTTTTCACTCAACGCACAATAAAGCTCTGGAATTTGTTGCCAGAGGATGTGGTTAGTGCAGTTAGTGTAGCTGGATTCAAAAAAGGTTTGGATAAGTTCTTGGAGGAGAAGTCCATTAATGGCTATTAATCAATTTTACTTAGGGAATAGCCACTGCTATTAATTGCATCAATAGCATGGGATCTTCTTAGTGTTTGGGTAATTGCCAGGTTCTTGTGGCCTGGTTTTGGCCTCTGTTGGAAACAGGATGCTGGGCTTGATGGACCCTTGGTCTGACCCAGCATGGCAATTTCTTATGTTCTTAAAAGAGCCACTCTGCATGCAGTACAAAACTGGAGAAATGGAAAGAGAAATATAGCACTTACCATTGTCCCAAGATCTGCAATAATGCACACAAACTAACCCGCACAAAGTTACACCTGTATAATGGAACACACTCAAACAGTAACAACCCAACTATGAAAAGGCAACACTACAAATATTTAACCAGGCCCTAAACACCAATATACCTTCTATTAGGAAAACAGAACAAGCCAAGCTACACAGAAATTACAAGCTTGCAGAATACTCTTACCTGGGTCACACACACAGAACACAGACAGACTGGCACCAAATACAGAATATAGTGACCATAAAGCTAATGTTTTTGTTTTTCCATTGTTGCACTGCATTCGCTCAGTCTGGTGTCTTGCTGTTTCCAGTTCAGTTTTTGTCTGCACATTTCTATTTATACATTCCTCAAGAAAAATAAATAATAATTCTAAAACTATACTAATAACTAGAATAAATGTTTCAAAACTGATAAACAGAATAACATCCAATCATTAAAAACATAAAAATTATTAAAAATTCTCCAAATACCAATAAAATATTTCAAACAGTAGACACATCACATAATACCCAATAATTAAAATGGCAGTCAAAAATTAACTTATAAAGCCACCTTTATGAATCCTCTCTGGGTTTTGAAACGAGCAGCCTTTACTGGAATCTGGGATTCTTTCATCAAATGCCTCCCGGCTGAAATACAGAAGAGATATGTAGTGGAGGCTTAATATATCCTGTGTTATGTATGTAAAGAGTGAAGTTGTATATTTAAAGTGCTGTCAGTAATGTCTTACAACTAGCAGTACTAATCGTGTGTTTAGTAGTCTCTTGGAGGGGACATTAAGAGGTAATGGGGATAAGGATAGGGGAGGGTTGGGGGATGGGTAGGGACGGGATACAGTGATGTACGAGAATCTGTGGGTTGTTCCAGTTGTTTATTCCTATTACTGTTAAATGTGAAAATCACAATAAAGAAATTTATATAGAAAGCCACCTCCAGCAACTCTCCTCCTCCTTTCCCTTGCAGGCCAATAGCATACAACAGAACTAGCAGTGGCTGAAACTCTGTCCTCATGGTCCTCTTCCATAGGGCCCTTGACCAGTCTGTCTCACACATACAGTTTCTGTCTCTCACATACCAGTTACGTCCCTGACCAGTCTCTCTTTTTCTCACACTCACCAGTCACCTCCCTAAGCAGTCTTTCTCTTTCTCACACATACCAGTCACCTCCATAACCAGTCTCTCTCTTTCTCACACACACCATCACCTCCCTGACCAGTCTCTCTCACACACACACACACCGGTCACCTCCCTGACTAGTCTCTCTTTCATACACACCGATCACCTCCCTGACCAGTCTTCTCTTTCTCTCACACATGTCTTCTTTCTCTTACTTACACTGTCTCAATTACACACATTCTGTCACACACTTACACACATGCTGGCTCACTCTCTCTGTCTCACTCACCCCCCCCCCCCCCCAGCACATGAAGCATCCTGGATCTGCACTGAATGACTGAGAAGGGCAGCTGGTGTGCTGCTATTAAAGCAGAGTTGTAATAGGCTGGAACTGCAGCAGGAGTGACTCCTCCCGGTCCCACAGCGCTAAGGCGGCAGCACTCAGCTGTTTTCCTGTGCCGTGATCATTGCAGTACAGAGCAGAGGGGCAGTCAGCTGAGGATGTGGCTGTGGGGATTTCCCTCCTTGTGGCTATTGGGGAAATCCAGTGATCAGCTGACCCCCCCCCCCCCCCCCCCAACTCTGCGGCTCTGAAAGACTGCCTCAGAAAGGAGACAGAATTTCTCCCACAATTGCGGGAGGTGAAGGTAACCTTGGGGCACTTGATCTCTGCAGCAACAACAGCATGGCCCTTTCCTCTTCTCGTGCATCCTGCTGAACATCACTTCTTCTTCTGGGCCGCAGGGGCAGAAAGAAAAGGCCATATTGCTGTTGCCGGCTTCCTTCCAACACTGCTGCTGTTCCTCTCTAGGCTTGAATGTGCTGATAGCCTGGGTAGGCATGGCAGCAGTGTTCCTCAAAAGAATTGTCTGCATCTCACTGGGGTGGAGGAGAGGCAGGGAAGAGGAGCAGGAGACCAGGAAGTGCTTGGCGACACACTGGGTAAGAACCGTTGTACTAAATCTACTCACCTTTTTCCTGCATGTTTATTTACATGTCCAAAAAATTGTAAGACAAGACTTCCCTTTGCAGAAACCATGTTTGACTCTTTCCCAATAAAACATGATTATTTATATGGTCGGTAATTTTGTTTTTAAAAATAGTTTCAGTCTTTTTGTCCAGCGCTGAAGTCAGGCTCAACCAGTCTATGATTTCCCAGATCACCCCAGATTACCTTTTTAAAAATTGGCATCACATTGGCCACTCTCCAGTCTTCTGGTACCCTGGCTGTTTTAAATGATAGGTTGCAAATCACCAGGAACAGGTCTGCAATTTCATTTTTTAGTTCTTTCAGACCTCTGGGATGAATACCATCTGGTCCCAGTGATTTGTTAATCTGTAGTCTGTCAATCTAGATTGTAACGTCCTCCAGTTTCACACTGATTCCATTTAGTCTCTTAGAGTCATCGCTATCAAAAAGTGTTTCCAGTGTGAATATGAATCCAACATCCTCCTTAGTAAAGACAAAGGCAAATAATTGGAAATAGGTGAATGTTGTCCCTCTTCACAAAAGTGGAACCAGAAAGAAGGTTGAAAGCTGCAGTCTGATTGGTCTAATCTAAGTGGTGGAATAATTAATGGAGATTCTACTAAAGGAAAGGACAGTGAAGTACCTAGAATCCAGTGGGTTGCAGAATCCCAGGCAGCCTGGCTTTTATCAGAGGGAGATCGTGTCAAGCAAATCTGGTTGATTTCTTTGATTGGGTGACTAGAGAATTAGATCAAGAGCATGTGCTGAATTTGGTCTACTTAGATTTCAGCAAAGCTTTTCATAATGTCTCATATAGGAGGTACATGAATAAAACGAGCGACCTCATGGTAGGCCCCAAGGTGATGGGCTGGATCTGAAACTGGTTGAGTGATTGACCACAAATGGATTTTACTCTGAAGCAAGAAAGGTGATTAATGGAGTGCCTAAAAATCATTCCTGGAGCCAGTACTATTCAATATCTTTGTGAGCAACATTGCAGAAGGTCTAGAAGGGAAAATGTGCATTTTTTTTTTAATGATGCTAAGATCTGCAGCAGAGTGGACACCCCTACAGAGGAAATGAGAAATGATTTAAGAAAGTTTGAAAAAATGGTTGATTGCTTGGCAACTTAGTTTCAATACCAAAAATATTGCAGTTCTGCATTTTGGGTACAGAAATCCAAGGGAGTGATACAAGATAAGGGGTGAGATGCTGAAGTCCATGGAACAGGAAAAAGACCTCATGGTGATTATATCCAACGATTTCAAGATAGGAAAGTGTGCGACAAGGTGGTGGCCTGAGCTGGAGGGATGTTAGGGTACATAAGAAAAGGTATAACTAATAGAAAAGAAGAAGTGATTATGTTGTTGTACAAGTCATTAATGAGATCTCACCTGAAATATTGCATTCACTTCTGGAGGTGAGACAGGCAAGATATGATGGCAACATCAAATATGTGAAAAGCATTAATAATGCACAAGAAATTAAGAACATGCCATACTGGGTCAGACCAAGGGTCCATCAAGCTCAGTATCCTGTTTCCAACAGTGGCCAATCCAGGCTATAAGAACCTGGCAAGTACCCAAAAACTAAGTCTATTCCATGTTAACGTTGCTAGTAATAGCAGTGGCTATTTTCTAAGTCAACTTAATTAATAGCAGGTAATGGACTTCTCCTCCAAGAACTTATCCAATCCTTTTTTAAACACAGCTATACTAACTGCACTAACCACATCCTCTGGCAACAAATTCCAGAGTTTAATTGTGCGTTGAATAAAAAAAAACTTTCTCCGATTAGTTTTAAATGTGCCCCATGCTAACTTCATGGAGTGCCCCCTAGTCTTTCTATTTTCCGAAAGAGTAAATAACCGATTCACATCTACCCGTTCTAAACCTCTCATGATTTTAAACACCTCTATCATATCCCCCCTCAGCCATCTCTTCTCCAAGCTGTGAAAAGGGGAGCTGTTCCATTCCCCTTATCATTTTGGTCACCCTTCTCTGTACCTTCCCCATCGCAAATATATCTTTTTTGAGATGCGGGGACCAGAATTGTACACAGTATTCAAGGTGCGGTCTCACCATGGAGCGATACAGAGGCATTATGACATTTTCCGTTTTATTCACCATGCCCTTTATAATAATTCCCAACATTTTGTTTGCTTTTTTGACTGCCGCAGCACACTGAACCGACGATTTCAATGTGTTATCCACTATGACTCCTAGATCTCTTTCTTGGGTTGTAGCACCTAATATGGAACCTAACATTGTGTAACTATAGCATGGGTTATTTTTCCCTATATGCATCACCTTGCACTTATCCATATTAAATTTCATCTGCCATTTTGATGCCCAATTTTCCAGTCTCACAAGGTCTTCCTGCAATTTATCACAATCTGCTTGTGATTTAACTACTCTGAACAATTTTGTATTATCTGCAAATTTGATTATCTCACTCGTCGTATTTCTTTCTAGATCATTTATAAATATATTGAAAAGTAAGGGTCCCAATACAGATCCCTGAGGCACTCCACTGCCCACTCCCTTCCACTGAGAAAATTGTCCATTTAATCCTACTCTCTGTTTCCTGTCTTTTAGCCAGTTTGCAGTCCACGAAAGGACATCGCCACCTATCCCATGACTTTTTACTTTTCCTAGAAGCCTCTCAAGAGGAACTTTGTCAAACGCCTTCTGAAAATCCAAGTATACTACATCTACCGGTTCACCTTTATCCACATGTTTATTAACTCCTTCAAAAAAGTGAAGCAGATTTATGAGGCAAGAGTTGCCTTGGGTAAAGCCATGCTGACTTTGTTCCATTAAACCATGTCTTTCTATATGTTCTGTGATTTTGATGTTTAGTACACTTTCCACTATTTTTCCTGGCACTGAAGTCAGGCTAACCGGTCTGTAGTTTCCTGGATCGCCCCTGGAGCCCTTTTTAAATATTGGGGTTACATTAGCTATCCTCTAGTCTTCGGGTACAATGGATGATTTTAATGATAGGTTACAAATTTTTACTAATAGGTCTGAAATTTCATTTTTGAGTCCCTTCAGAACTCTAGGGTATATACCATCCGGTCCAGGTGATTTTCTACTCTTCAGTTTGTCAGTCAGGTCTACCATATCTTCTAGGTTCACCGTGATTTGATTCAGTCCATCTGAATCTTTACCCATGAAAACCTTCTCCAGTACTGGTATCTCCCCAACATCCTCTTCACTAAACACCGAAGCAAAGGATTCACTTAATCTTTCCACGATGGCCTTATCTTCTCTAAGTGCCCCTTTAACCCCTCGATCATCTAACGGTCCAACTGACTCCCTCACAGACTTTCTGCTTCAGATATATTTTTAAAAGTTTTTACTGTGAGTTTTTGCCTCTATGGCCCTAGAACAAAGGGGGTCATGATCTGACACTCCAAAGGGGTTAAACTAAGAAGCAAAGTCAGGAAATATTTTTCTACAATAAGAGTGATGGAATGCCCTCCAGGGGTGGGTGGTGGCTAAACCTGTAACGGAGTTTAAAAGGGTCTTGGATAAACACAGGGGACCATTAATTGCTAAAAGTGGAGAGAGTAGAAAACATGACCTAGTTGCATGTGTTGTAGCACTGATTCAATGATGAATGTTGGGGCCACTAGAATAAATCATAAAGTGGTTAATATGAAATGTTAGAAGTTCTAGCAGAAAAACAGGCAACTGCATGGTCAGGTTTGTTTAGCTGGCTCTGATAGTAGAACTGACTACTGGTTCCGTCTAGCAAGCTGCAAGTTCTGTAATATCATGAAATCCTAGTGAGCCTGTCTGTCGGGCTATACAGGGGACCTAGGAGGCTGACTAGTAATGATAAGTAATTAAATCGGGCTATGTCAAAAGAATCAAACTAGCAGCTGGATCTATCTGGCAAGCTGCAACTTCTGTAACAACTAAAAGTCCTAGTAGAAATGCAGGCACTCTTGTAGCCAGATCTGTTTGGCAGATTAGGAAAGAGACCTAGGAGGCTGTGCATTCAGGGAGCAGTCATGCTTTCATTACTGGTTAATTAAATTATTTCAGAACTTTAGGGTTAGACTTGGATAAAGTGGGTCCTAGAGAGAACTAAATGGGGATCTTGTATGCTCTTTTATCCAAGATGATAGAGGACAAAAGACAAAAAAAGACTGTCCTGGATAAGGAGACATCTGTGGCTGACAGCAGGGGTGTATCCTTAGTGTGGACAGAATAACTGGGCAGACTGGATGGGCCAGATGGTCTTTTATGGCCATTATTTACTCTATTACTATGTTACATATCCCCATCTGTTTGACCTATTATTATAAGTAGTCACATGTCAGATGTCTGACCAAATGATGGCTATAAGTGTTAACATGTGAAACCATTTGATCTCTGGCAAAATTGTAATGTAACTTAGAACAGAAAAGTCCCTATCATAGCTTTGTATGACAGTTGTATTCCATTAGTTTTGCCCCATATAGGATGAAAAACTTACTAAAACAAAGTACCATTCTTCACGCCAATCTGGAAATCTCAGATTTAGAGAAACCCATAGTCAAGAGAGCCTGAAAAAAAGAGAAATGTATTTCTGGCAACAGTATAAAAAAAACCCCCCAAAAAAAAACCCAAACAAAAAAACACAACTTATTTCGAAAGACTACAGACAGAATAGCAGATTACAGTAAGGCCTGGAGCAGGATCATATCGCAAATGTTACTGATAAAGTAATAAGAGCCCAGCAGAGACAACATGAATGCAAGGATATGAGAAGTTTCTTTACGGATCGTTACCCTCCGTCAGATAAGGCATGAGACCACCAGATGCTGCTCTACGGGGGAGGAGGGAGCCATGCCCAAGAAAACTTTTTCCAACGAACCAGAAAATTTTCAGTTAGACTTGTGAAAATAAAACATTGCACGGTATCGGACTAGGTGCAGTGTGGAGGTGGGAGATAGAGAACCGGGGAAAGAAATCCCAAGGTTAGTATGAAGCACGGTTCACGGTGCCAGATTGCAACCCCTAAACCTGGATGAGCTGGAGGCAGACAGGAGCAGGATGAGGCTGGTGTGATTGTGTTTTGCCTAAGGTCTTGATGAATATTTGATTACTTCAAGGTTAGGTTTGTGCCTCTCACAAGATGGCACTGCTGTTAGGAAATATTTTATCTAAGTTTGTGGTCCTTGAAGTTTATTGCAGAGGTGTTCCTGGGTACGTTCACCAGGATACCGATCCAACGCCTTTCTTTTTAGAAAGAAAGGACACGTACGGCGGACAATAGCTGAGAGCATTGAGTCAAAGCCAAATGAAGTCTCAAAAGTTGTATAGTCTGTGAAAACCTTTTTTTTTTGGTGAATGGAATTTTGGGGGTTTTTTTCTTTTACTTTTTATATGTGTATATGTATGTGGATAGGGAATTGGTTCCAATTTTGGAACATGCCAACTTTATTTGTCCCAGAAGACATAACATAACTCCACAGGTAATCAAGAGTTCCTCAGAGTAAAAACTAGAATCCACACTAAATTTAAAAAGTAAAAATTCATTGATTATTTGTTTCTATGACAATAGATTTTCCTGATTGATCCTTCTTTTTTTTTTTTAATGTGGCCCTTTTATGAAATATGCTGTTTTTCAATTTTCGTTTCTAAGTTGATTAATTCCTATCAATTTTTAATTTGGTAAGTGGGGGCAAATTTAATTAGTGCATGCATCTCCTGTCAAATGGATATCCTATGGATTTAATGCAGAGATTTAGAAAAAAACTGCTTTATTGTGGTGTGCAAGTCCCGCCTCAAACAGCTTGCTGCAAGAATGGGCAACTCCAGGCCTCAAGAGCCACAAACTGGTCAGGATTTCAGGATATCTCTAATATATATGCATGGGTGAGATTTACATATACGTACATTCCTTCAATATATGTAAATCTATCTTAAGCATATTTATTGTGGATATCCTGAAAAACAGACCTGCTTGTGGCTCCCCAGGACCAGAATTGCCCACCCTGGCCTACTGTTTCAAATGTTACATTAAGCAGGGCTTTACATTGCTGAGATCTTTCAGTTTGTCACTGGTGCATAGAGCAAGCAACATAAAGTGCAGTAGCAATATAACCTCCTCTCATTTTGCACTAAGATTGGTGCATCGCTGATTTTGTGGGTCAGGGGTAGGCAACGTTGGTCCTCAAGTGCCGTCAGCTGGTTGGGATTTCAAGATATCCACAGTGAATATTCATGAGATGCATTTGCATGCACCTTCTGTGCTGCAGGAAAATGCATCTCATGCACATTCATTATGGATATCCTGAAAACCCAACGGGTTTGTGGCACTCAAGGACTGGAGTTGCCTGCACCTGTTGTAGGTCGTTCAGTTCCATGACAAACTGAACTCTAATTTCAGTTTATCCCTATTAGCAGGCCTATGGCTAAAAAAAGAGAAGAAATCTATGGAGAGTCTCCAGGTGAGATGGGGGAGCTCCCTGGAGTTTCCATTTCAGTTTAACCATATTCACAATCAGAGAAAGGGACATACAAAAGACAATTCCTTCAGCAGAACAGAGCTCCACTGCAGCATTCTCTCAAGAATTGTCTTTTGTTTGTCCCTTTCTCTGATTGTCAATATGGTTAAACTGAAATGGAAACTCCAGGGAGCTCCCCCATCTTACCTGGAGACTCTCCATTTGTGACAGAATCCATTGTGCAGCTCCCGCAATCCATCCTCATTTCATTGGAGGCTTGTTCTATTGCCAAGGAGATCAAGGGAGTGGTGCAGCAGCTGGAAAGTGACACAGAGGATTGCTCAGCCTTGATGTTAGAGCTTTTCCTTCTCTAGCGTTCCCAGAGGTGGCTTCATCATTGGATGTGTTAGTGTCGGCCCGAGGGGTATGAGAGAATGCGCTGGAGGACTGCGATGCCTAGACCATCTCACTGTGGCAGTTTGCAAGGGAGACAGAGCAGAATATTTAACCTGAGTAGATGGGAGGAAGCCAGAGATGTCTGGAAGATGAGAGGGATTGCTGAATCGTGGTGCTTTTCCCCAGGATGTCACATTTCCCTTCCCCCCTTGAAGATATTACTGCTGCTGCTCTGGCTGATAGATCTCCCATTCCTAAACCATCACCCATCACGCTTTTTATGGACTGTTCTGTCTTCCCTGGAACAATCTGTTTCTTCTTTAGTTGCTATTTTTAATAATACCTGTAGCTGGATACAGACTCAGGAAGTCCTTTTGTCTGCTCAATGGAGAAGATAGAGAATCCGGAAAGATCTACGGGTCAGCTATCACTGGTGCAATTAAGTCTGGTGTAAGACAAGATGATAGTCCATCACAGAATTGAGATCTTGGAAATGTTGTGAGATATTCAAATCTTTGAGTGGATTTTCCTATGATATCTTGATTTCTCCCATTGAGTTAATTAGGTCCTATATGAGGGAAGTTCTCAATGGTTCTCAAAAGGTATTGCTTCCAATTAGTAAGGCTTTTTTTTTTCTAGCTTTTGGAAAAGAGGTTGTGATTAATCAGGTTGGGTGAGAATAGACAAAACAAATTGATATCAAATTAAATTTAACTGAGATATTAGAATCTGTGGTGGTGGATGAAATGCATAGGGCCACATTGCTTGTGACTTTAGCATTCTCACAGAATCGTGATTCGTTCTTTCGTCTGTATTACTGGCAATCTCAGTCTTTATTTATGACCATAAAGTACGGATTTTTCTGGATTTATGTAGCTCCACATAGACGCATAGGAAGAAATGTCTGTCTGTGCATTAGGAAGTTTGGGATATGGGAACGAGTTTCTTTATAAGTTTTCTTTGCATATTTTTGTTGATATTAAATACTATGGAATATATCTTTTTTGAACGCTCTCAATTACCTTTCTTTTTATTTTATTTAAAACGTTCTTTTTTAGAGTCAAAAAAAGCCTGCAAGGATAGGCCTTTGCTGCCTTCCTCTTTTCCATGCTGTGTTTGTAGTGGCTATTTGTTGTGGGTTGCGATTCTCTCTAGCTCTAAATTTGGTTTATAGGGAGCAGGATCCTCTTTATTTTTCCCTTTTTTTTTTCCCACCATGACTTTCCTTGGCTTCCCCCTTTCTATGTATTCATGTAAAAATATGCTTTTTTATTGTTGTCTTTGTTGTATTTTCCATGAAGACTATTTTATTTGCAAGTGGATACTTGTGTGTAATTTATAATGCATTAAATAAAAAGTAAAAAAAAAAAAAAACCAGAGAGAGAAAAAGATGAGGGAAGTGCAATTAAAGCTTAAAAAGTAAAGCTTTGTTGCTGTCTAATTTGTTAGAGCCCCATAAGCAGCAAAAAGATGGGAGGCTGGCACAGAGGGGCTGTGAGCAATACGGCACCGTGCGCATTATGGTGCATAAGGTGGCAATGGATGTGTGCCCTGCTGGGCTTTGTAGGCTCTTTAGCAGGAAATCCTGCAGCAGCCTAGATTTCATAGTTACCCCTCAGTGGCATTTCGCTGCATTGCGATACAACCTACCAGTGATGGGAAAACTGCAGCCTGTCCTAACAAGCCTGAAGGGCTCCGGAGTCAGATTTCATGGGGATGGTTTCCCACACCTCAGATTTGGGTTTGTTCTTAGAATAATAGCTGCAGCGCCTCTTGGGATAAGGATTTTTCATCCCCCCCACCTCACCCCCCCTTGTATTTTACTGTTCTGGTAATCAAATTCATAGCATTATTGTGAAACCAATTCAAACCAGTAATTGTTTCCTTACCAACGATTTATTATTTTATCTTACTCTTGGGTTCTGCAGTATGTTGATACACTTTATTTAATTTCTGTTTGCCTTGCAGAATGCTTCTGAACTGTCCAGGCAATTTTCAATAAAGAACAGTGAAAAAGAGTTAGAAGAAATCATAATAGACTGTATTTTTAAATGTGGTGCCCGTGATATATTTTTTTAATTTGTTGAGCAGAAAAACTGGAAAACTAGACTTCAAAAATTTCCTTGGATGAAGACAATGTGAGCAGATTCTTTAACAGTGAGCCACATTCTTTTCTCACAAATGACTCAACGAAGCACTACTTGGTGCAAGAATTTTAGCTACCTTAATCTTGAGAAATCCGGGTAAGCTAATAAAGGCTGATGAAAAGGCAGAATTGGTGATAACATCAGTTCCAGAGAAGCCTGGGTTTTGGGGCGTTAAGGGATAACTGATTCTGGAAAGATTTTGCAGTAATTTTGACTGCATGATCCTTAATGCAACTACTTACTTGTTTAATGATTTCACTGTGGTTTGAGCAACATTATTTCATAATTTTTTATTTAATGGTTTTTATCATACCTGAAATTTTACCCTTAGCAGAGATGCACCTGATATTCAGGGACCCAGTTTTATATCAGGTCCTCCCCTGGTGATTTCATTGGGTCCGGAGAGAGGGTCATTTTTTTGTATTTTTTTCATTTGATACCCCCTCCCCCCATTCCACGATCATCCTATCTATCACCAGACCTCCCTCGTACTCCCAGGAAGCAGGAGAGTGGCACTCTTCTCATCTGGCTGGCTTCACGCTAGCACTTTGAACCATGCAGTGCTAACAAGAACCAAAATATTGCAGGGCACCAGGCAGTTCAAGCCACCAGACTGAGATCAGCCGGTGGAGGCAGAGATAGATGTAGGTAAGCACCACTCTTCTCCTCCTACTGGCCAGGGGAAGAGAGAACAGCCTGGCAGCCGATCTGGAGATGGGGAGTGGGCACAGTGGAAGCAGGACATCACAGGTACCTCTAGAAGTAGCAGGGGCTTCCATGGTTCCCTCTCCCCATCAGCAGTATTTCCTGAGGCAGCTGCAGGAGTTGGAGCCGCGGCTTAAGAACCTCTGTGCCCACCTGCCTATTGGCCTCTCAGTAGAGCATGGAGCTGCTGGGCCAGGTTTCCAGGGTTGCGGCTGCTGAATGGTGTTTCATTTTTGGGTGGAAAGTGCCTGCATTTTCTGAGGCGGGATAGATAGCCTCATGCTTTGGCTGCAGGGCTGAGATTCACGTTCAGGTCTCCTGTCTGACGGAACTGGCAGGGGTGGGTATGACACCGAGGCAAAGCATGCATGATCTATGGAGGGAGGGAACACACAGCTGCCACGGCTGCAGTGACTCCTACTGGCCAATGATTGGTACTAAGAAATAATCTCAGAATAGACTCCCTTCCAACTGTCAGGCCGAGTGTTCCTGTGTTGTCCAGGCATGCCAATCTGGGGCAGGTGATATATGAAAGAGGGGAAAAATGAGAATAAAAAAGTGTGGTGAGTTATAGCTCCTCTTTATCTTTTTTGAAAACAAGCACTGATGTTTTCCAGTATGGAATTTTTCACAAAGCAAATATGTATTCTTTTAGTAAAAGGGGTACACATCTAGAAGAGAGAAGAGGGGTTAATTTTCAAGAAAAGCCACCTAGGTGGCCAATATTTTGCCTCATAAATTTAGGAGAATTTTCAGCTGAAAGCTTTAGTTTGGCTGAAAATTCTCCTAAATCTAGCCAACCCAGGCTCAAATCTGAGCACCTAAACCTAGCCAATGAGTGCTAAAAAAAAAATCAGCAGTAGCTGGCTAAGTTCTCTCCCACCTGCCTGAATTAAAGGTACAGCAAGGGGCCAACAGCCCCCTGATCTGAAAAAATTCTGCCCCTCATCATCTCCTCTCCTGATCTCCCTCTCAACCCCATCTCACACACCCCGAGAAGCTTCACAAAACCTCCCTACGCCGAGCTGGGAGGGAGGACACAGGCTTGGCTCCTGCCGGCTTGGAATTTCTGGGGGATGGTTTCCCACACCTCAGATTTGGGTTTGTTCTTAGAAAAATATCAGCAGCTTCTCTACGTAGGGCTAGATTCCTTTGGAAGCTGACCTAGGAGAGAATAACATTACAGCTGGAGTGCAGTGGACAGTCCCACTATGCTAATACTTGAAGACAAAACATCAAAACATGTTTTAAAAAGTCTGATGTCTGTGATAATGGTGTCTTAGGGCCTATGGGCACTATGAGCAGTAACACAGACTGACATTGTTCTTCACGGTTGTAATTGCCAAAACTAGCGAATGCTCTTGAACAAGTCCTTCAGTGTACCAGGCACAAACAGGCATTTCTTCAGATTCTGACAAACATACATTTTGTTCCAACATTTTTTATTCTCTAAACAAACAGACTTATTGTGGCCAATGCAAAGAAAACGACTTTGTGTATATATGAGGCAGTTCCCCAATGACCTTCCACAGCACCCCAGGGCCATGAAGCCATACAGGATCAAGTCCAAAATAAATGTCCCCCTTCAGTACTCCGCTGCAGGGGAACAACTGGTAGTGATCAACAACTAATGAAGGAACTTGTTTTCCCTCATCTTAGACTGTCGAGCTAAAATTTTAGCCTTGGCCTCATCAACTTGACTTATTTAATGTCACTCAACTCACAGGGTGTGGCTGCAGCTGCAGTGACTGAATCAGGAGTGCCATGAGCACCCTTCGGACCGCCGCTCCTACCTTCTTCCCCGGTCCCCACTGTTCTGCAACGCAGCGGGATGCCACCAATACTTGGAAAATGCCACCAGCAACCCCTGCCCTGGGCTGTCCTGTCACTCCTTAATGCAGCTGGACACTGCTGATGACTTCCTATGTGGTGCACTGCCTTAGGCATGCGCAACCCTTTTCAGAATTTAAAGGGACCACGGCGGGAAATTCCCCGTGGCTCCTACTGATGTTATTTGCCACTAAGGCCTATAAAATGCCTCTCCTGACATGACTCCAGTGCCTCGGTAACAGGTCAGCCTGCTTCCAAGTAGTGTGAGTTGCCAGCGTCTTCGTTTTTGGTTCCTAAGTTTCCAGTTTCTGCCTTCATCTTTAGTTCCTGTGGCTCTTGTCTTCAGCTCAGTGGCTCCTGTCTTCGTTCTTCAGTCCTTGTGGTGATTTCTCCAGTTCTGTGTCTCTTTTTCTGCCCGTCTGTCTTGCTCTGCGCCTCCCTGCCTTGCCTCTTCAACCCGCCTTCCCTACAGATGGATACCTGGTATTGACCCCTTGTACACCGCCTGCCTCTGACCACTATATTACTCCTGGACTTCCAAGTCTATCAGAGGATATGCCTGGTCTGTCCGCTCCGATCCTGCTACATTGAAGAATCTCCATCGTCCGCAGAGGCCCCCTCCTAAGACCTGCTGGCCCTGGCACCCGAAGGTTCAACCCGAGGGGAACATGGGCTGCTAAAGGCGAAGCTCCAGTTGGGCCTCGCCTCTTCCAGATCTGCCTGCTGATGGTGACCTGCAGGGCTCCTCCCTGCAGGTAGCATCAACTCTGCATCGGCCCAAGGGTCCATGCTGGCAACAGTCATTAATCAGGCCCTGCACCACTGGGTTTGCAAACCGTGAAATTGCACAGGACAGCACAACCAGTAGGGCGGCATCAGGAGCAGGGAGAGGCCAGTGTTGCCACCGGGGGACTCAGTCCCACTGGCAGCGGAAAAGCAGGAGGCCTGTGGTGCCACTGGTGGACCCGATCCCACCAGTGAGCAGAAAAGCAGGAGGTCCGAGGTGCCGCCGGTGGTCCTGCTCCCATCGGCAGTAGAAGAGACCACAGCAGAAGAAGAAGACAGTCTGGCAACTCCTCCTCATGTGCTGGCCCGCAGTATTCCACACTCGCGGTGCTAGCATTTCCTGTATTCTCATCTTGCGATGCATGAGATGACAATACAGGAAGTGCTAGCATCATGAATGTTGAATTATCTCAGAGCCAGCACATGAAGAGGAGCTGCAGAACAGCTGCTCTCCCCAACGAAGAAGGTACAGGCTGGCAGCAACAGAGGAGGAGGAATTACCCATGAACCCTGACTGCCTGGTCTGCATGTTTGTGGAGTGAATGAGATGCTGCCTGTGATGGGTGTGTGAATGGGAGCTTGCCTGAGATGGGTGGGTGTATGAATGGGAGCCTGCCTGGGCTGCATATGTATATGAGTATGTGTGTGAATGGGAGGCTGCCTGTGATAGGGGTGTGTGTGTGAATGGGAGGCTACCTCATTTGAGTGGATATGTGAATGGGAGGCTGCCTGGGATGTGTGTGTGTGAATGGGAGGCTGCCTGGGATGTGTGTGTGTGAATGGGAGGCTGCCTGGGGTGAGTGGGTGTGTGAATGGGAGCCTGCCTGGGATGGGTGGATGTGTGAATGGGAGCCTGCCTGAGATGGGTGGGTGTGTGAATGAGAGCCTGCCTGGGATGGGTGGAAATGTGCGCGTGAGTGTGTGTATGTGTGTGCACACACATGCATGCATGGGACTGGGATGGGCAGGGAGTGTGTGTGTGTGTGTGTGTGTGTGTGAGAATGGGAGTTTGTCTGGGATTTGGGTGGATGTGAATGGAAGTCTGCCCGGGGTATGTGGGTGTAAATGGGAGCGAGTCTGTGTGTGTGGGTGTGTGTGAGAGAGAATTGGAGCCTGCATGGGTTGTGAGAGAGAGAGATTGGGTGCTGCCGGCAGCTGAAATAAAGATGAAGGCCTGACACTGCTGGTAGAACCCATCCTAAGAAGAGCTGGAGACGCCTGTGGGTTTGTCTGAGAGGGAGTGTATGTGTGTATGAGCTTGTGTATGTGTATATAAGAAAGAGAGAAGAAAGTTTGTGCATCCCACTTCCACTAATCCACAACAATCTCAGGGTGACTGGAAATCAAAGTTCCCAGGTATGAGACCGTGAGTTTTTAAAATCCTTTTAGTTTTATTTTTCAGGTGTTAGTTGATGTGTCTGCTATTTTGAAATATTTTATTGATGTTTGGGACATTTCAAAAAATCTTGTATATGAGTTTTTAATTATTTGATCTTTTATTCATCAGCTTTTTTTGAAATATAAGTATGTTTTTAGTATTATGATTATGTATTTATTTTATTTCTTGATTTTATTGTTTGATTGAGGAATGGTGATGGTTCTGTTTTTTCATTGTTGCACTGCATAGAGAGTCTGGCTTCTTGAGGTTTCCAGTTCAGTTTTTGTCTGCACGTTTGTATTTCTACTTTATGGTTGCTCTATTCTGTATTTGGTGAGGGTCTGTTTATGTTTTGCATATGTGACTGAGGTGAGGCATTTTCCTAATAGGAAGTGTATTAGTGTTTTAGGGCTTTTGGAGGATCAAATCCATGAACAACTCACATCACAATAGGCCTAATACCATATAGGTTCCAAGTGTCTTTTTTACAAGGATTTCTGGTTGGCATCACAGCAGTGCATGTAAATATAATGTAAGTGACATTTTTACCTCAGAATACTGTAGTTTGATATTTTTCATGTAAAATATAAATGCAGAACTCTTAACTGTGTGTGTGTGGAATGGGGAGGGCATTGTGCAAAGCTATAAAGTTTGCCTGGGGCACCTAATACCCTTGCACCAGCCATGGGTTGAGGGGGTGGGGGATGGTGTCAGTTTTTAAAGTTTGTATCCCTGAAGGGAGCAAGGTGTTTTTTTGGTCGGCCCAGGACAGAGAATGAACGGGGGGGGGGGGGGGGGGGGAGCGGCACAGGGCAGCAAAAAAGCTAGCACCAGTCCTGTTAATCATATCCCATCCTCCCTATACTCCAGGATATACATATTTATTTATTTACTTAGGTCTTTAAATCTCATCGGATAGGACTTTGGGTGCAGACTCTGCACCATTTTGATAGGTCTTTCTCTGGACCACCTCCACTCTGTCTAGATCCTCCCTGTGATACTCTAGATGAGGTGTCAGGGAAATTATCATCTCCTCTTTTCTACTGGTTATGCCTCTCCCTATGCACCCTAGCACTCTACTGGGTCTAGCCACTATTTTATCACATGGTTTTGTTACCGTGAAATCATCAGATATGATCATCTGAGGTCTCTCTCCTAATTGGTGGACAACGGTATCTCACCCTCCATTTCATATTGTTTCCTTAAATCTTTTGCATTAAATCTTAACTGCCAATCACATGAACATTTCTTGAGCTTTCTTAGATCACTCCTCATCTTGTCCACTCTATCAGAAGTGTCCACTCTGTTACAGATCTTTGGGTCATCTGCAGACAAACCTTTCCTACTAACCCCTCAGCAGTATTGCTCACAAAAGTATTGAACAGAACCAGTCCCAGTGTGAGAGTGCTTCTAGGGGTCTTTGTAGAGACAGACCAATTGGTGGCGGTGAAGAGGCAGAAAGGTAATAGTGGCCTAACAAAAACTGTTATGAATTGGAGAGTGGACCCCTGTTCCGAGGTAGAATCAGCACTACCGAGAAGGAAGTTAACCCTTGTCGGCTTCTACCGTCGGATGGCAAGGCCTGTAGGAGAAGCAGAACTGAAGACTTCACCCTGGAAGCTCATGAACCCCCCCAAGAGGGGCCCGTAGGGGCACAGCCGCTGGGACTTAGGAGACTCCTGAAGAATGAAGACTGTTTGGATGCAGGCGCCTCCGGCTGGTCGTGGGTTCCAGACGGCTGGCGCCTCCAGCAGGTCATGAGAAGTCCAGGAGTATAGCAGAAGAATAGTCGAAGTCCAGAGGAGGGTCGAAAGCCGGTCCAGAAGCAGACGGAAGAATGGTCCAAAGCCGATCCAGGAGCAGAGAAGAAGGGTCCAGAGCCAGTCCAAGTCGATACCAGAATACGCCACCACCGGTCCGAAGTCAGGGGTCCAAGAATCAATCCACAGGAAGAAGCAGAAGCGGGACGAAGCACCGAACCAGGAACACCAACACAGGAACAGAGCACAGACCTCAATACCAAGGCAAGGTCTGAGAAGCAGACCTTGCCTTTAAATACAAAACCCTGGAGGAAGTGCCTCAGAAGGGAGCCACGACACTTCCTGCGTGGCCCCTTTAAATCCTGTCTTCAGCCGCGCGCGCAGCCCTAGAGCTGCTGAGAAGGGGGCGGAGTCACGGCGTGGAGCAGAGACCCGCGGCTGGCCAAGCAACGACCCAGGCCGCGCGGAGAATGCAGTTAGAGGCTTCCTCCTCCTGCAGGAGCCTCAGCAGAGGCCCGATGCCGCGGGTGAGTGCTAGGTCCCGGCCGCGGACTGCCGCGGCCAGCAGCCATGACAGTCGGCCCCGGTCGCGGACTGCCACGGCCGGCGGTCATAACAGTACCCCCCTCCTCTAGGCCTCCCTTTAGAAAGCTTTGGTTTACTTGGATGTTCATTGTGAAAGTTCTGAAGAAGAGTTTTATCCAGGATGTTCTTAGCAGGTTCCCACGAGTTCTCCTCTGGTCCAAAACCCTCCCACGCCAGGAGGTACTCCCATATGTTGCCCCGTTTTCGGACATCTAGTACTTCGTGTACTTGATATATCATATCCTCCTCAGCTCGGGGTGGAGGAGCATCAGGAACTTTCCGATGAGGCCAGGTGAAAACCAGAGGTTTCAAAAGGGAGGTGTGGAAGGCGTTATGTATACGCAAGGTGGTAGGCAACCGCAGTTGGTAGGTTACAGGACCAAGCTGTCGCAATACAGGAAACGGTCCAATATAACGTGGCGCCAGTCGCATAGAAGGAACTCGCAACCGGATATGTCTCGTACTAAGCCACACTCTCTCTCCTGGCCGAAATCGTGGGGCAGGTCGCCGATGCTTATCGGCAAACATCTTAGCCGTATTGGCTGCTTTACAGAGCATGTGTTGGGTCTGAAGCCAGAGCTGCCGCAACTGTAGCGCCGTGAGTTGAGCTGCAGGCGAAGGTGCTGCCTCGAGGAGGCGAAGCTCCTGGAACTAAGTTAATGGCACAGTCAAACTCCCGATGCGGGGGCAAGATATCAGCCGCTGTTTTGGAAAAAACGTCCGTGAATTGTCCATATTGGGCTGATAAGCCTTCAAGATGAGTAGTGCAAATATAACTATCAGCTGGAGTATTTCCTTTCAGACAAGTTTCTTGATAGTGGGGTCCCCATTGAAGAAGTTTTAATGATGTCCAGTCAAACCGAGGGTTATGACGTTGCAACCAGTGAATTCCTAATACCACAGGATGGATGGCTCTTTGGATAACGTAAAAAGAAATCTGTTCCGAGTGCTTGGGAGCAATGTGAAAAAGTAGGGGAACGGTTTGATGAGTAATCCTCCCAGGCAGGGGATCTCCGTGGATGGAGGAAATGATTAATGGCCTGGGGCAAGGTTGAAGCGGAATGTGAAGCTGGTCCACTATATCTTGGAGAATGAAGCTCCCTCCTGCCCCAGAATCCACCAGAGCCAAAGTAGAAAATCGAAGGTCTCCAAGACCCAAGGAAACCTGAAGGGTGAGTGGGGGAGCCAGAGAGGTAATGCCTCCCCCGTAAGAACCTAGGCTTTGGAGTTTCCCGGACGTACCGGGCAATGGGCTATGAGGTGACCCATTCCCCCACAGTACATACAGAGTCCTGCTCGGCGGCGTCTCTGCCATTCCTCTGGAGAGAGAGGTCCACGTCCCAATTGCATTGGTTCTTCAACATATCCTTCAGGAGTGGGTGTAGTATGAGGGCCTGAAGCTACTGGACGAGGAAGGTTAACCGTAGTATACCGTCTGGAATTAGATCCTTCTCGAGCCCTCTCTTGCAGTCGACTATCTATCCGAGTTACCAAGTCTATAATTGCATCCAAAGATCTTGTTAGTTCTCGGGCCTCCATTTCGTCTTTTATTCGAGATGCCAGACCTTCTAAATATATGGATCGTAGGCAGTTCTCTTCCCAGTGAAATTCCGAAGCCAGCGTTCTAAATTCGATAGTGTAGTCCACTAAGGGTCGGCCTCCCTGCCGAAGTTGCAGAAGTTTGGAACCAGCGACCACCTGTTTTCCAAGATCATCAAATACAGCTTGGAATAGTTCCAAGAATTTTGGAAGATCTTGCAGTACTGGGTCCGATCGTCACCAAAAGGGAGAAGCCCATGCCAGAGCCTTCCCTTCTAATAGAGACAAAATATAGGTAGTCTTGGTGAGGTCATCTGGAAACAACGGAGCCTGAAGTTGAAAATGCATACTGCATTGGTCAATAAATCCCTGACACAGGCGCGGATCACCGGCGTAGCGTGGAGGGATAGGTAGAGGAATAGCAGCTCGGGTATTACTTGGCGTCATTGATGGCATTGGTGGAGGATCGGCCTGAACAGCTGCCATAGAGTCCAGACGTGCATTGAGTCATTCTAATGAAGATGCCATGGATTCCAGAATACGCTGTTGTTCCATGACCTTCTGAGCGAGACATGGGATGGCTTGTCGAGCCGAAGCCTCTGTCGGGTCCATGGCCTTGGTATTCTGTTACGAATTGGAGAGTGGACCCCTGTTCCGAGGTAGAGTCAGCACTACCAAGAAGGAAGTTAACCCTTGTCGGCTTCTACCGTCGGATGGCAAGGCTTGTAGGAGAAGCAGAACTGAAGACTTCACCCTGGAAGCTCGTGAACCCCCCCCAGGATGGGCCCATAGGGGCACAGCCGCTGGGACTTAGGAGACTCCTGAAGAATGAAGATGGTCTGGATGCAGGCGCCTCCTGCAGGTCGTGGGTTCCAGATGGCTGGCGCCTCCAGCAGATCATGAGAAGTCCAGGAGTAGAGCAGAAGAGTAGTCCTAGTCCAGTCCAAGGGTCGAAGTCCAGCGGAGGGTCGAAAGCCGGTCCAGAAGCAGACGGAAGAATGGTCCGAAGCCGATCCAGGAGCAGAGAAGGAGAAGGGTCCAGAGCCAGTCCAAGTCGATACCAGAATACGCCACCACCGGTCCGAAGTCAGCGGTCCAAGAATCAATCCACAGGAAGAAGCAGAAGCGGAACGAAGCACCGAACCAGGAACACCAACTCAGGAACAGAGCACAGACCTCAATACCAAGGCAAGGTCTGAGAAGCAGACCTTGCCTTTAAATAGAAAACCCTGGAGGAAGTGCCTCAGAAGGGAGCCACGACACTTCCTGTCGTGGCCCCTTTAAATCCTGTCTTCAGCCGCGCGCGCAGCCCTAGAGCTGCTGAGAAGGGGGCGGAGTCACGGCGTGGAGCAGAGACCCGCAGCTGGCCAAGCAACGACCCAGGCCGCGCGGAGAATGCAGTTAGTCTTCCTGCTCCTGCAGGAGCCTCAGCAGAGGCCCGATGCTGCGGGTGAGTGCTAGGTCCCGGCCGCGGACCACCGCGGCCGGCTGCCATGACAGTCGGCCCCGGTCACGGACTGCCACAGCCGGCGGTCATAACAAACTGAGCTGACCAGACCTAAAAGCATCACATTTTCTGTGGAAAGGGCTCAACTTGCATTAGCAGAATTAGCATATATGCAATAAGGTAAGATTATTAACCAGCTGAATATTGTTAGTCTAACAAAGTACCTAACCCATTGGTGTGTAAGTTTAGGGGAGGTGATGTATTTAACCATCTGTAATGGCTCAAACTCTGAGCTGTGGGTTTTCTTTACGTTGCTTGGTAAACTGCACTGCTCCTAGGGTATCTTATATTAAAAATTAAGGATTTTTCTCTTACTGGCTGTTGGCTTTCAGTGCTTATTAGTGCTCCCTCCACCAGGACAGTTCCTTAAGTCACACAACTGATGACCCATCCTTCATCAGAGTGAACTCCATTTACCACTACTCTTGCCTTTCAATTAACCAATTTCTAATCCAGTCACTCTACTTGAGGCCCTCCCCTGGGCAGCTCAGTTTATTTGCAAATCTCTTATGTGGCAAAAGCTTTGCTGAAATCCAGGTAAACCACATCCAGAGCAATACCTAAATGTAATTCTCTGGTCATCCAGAAAATTAAAAGCAATTCAAGAGTCTGTTGTAAAGCAAATGAGATTGCAGTAAACAATTTGAAGTCCAAGACAAACCTTAATACCAAAATCATCATAAATTCCTTCTCCAAACCATGGTGAATTTGTGTGCAACTGAGCCGTGTTTTTCCCTTTCACAGTTCTGTGTGTCAGCTTTAGTGCCAGGTTCTGTTCAGCTTCATCTTTTCATGCCAGGGGTGATGTAACCCAGATGCAATGAAACAAAAAGAATCTGTTTTACATTGATCTGTGCACCCCTTATCTCTTCTGATTATGTGTAAACATGTTTGTGCGTCTTGCCTTTGGTTACCTTTGGCTTTCATTTTAACAGAACCGCTCGTATCTCCTCTAGAATAGGGACATGTTTGTTTAAATCGTATGCAATAAATCTTTCTAAAGTGGATGTGCATAATTCCTCACTTTTGCTAGAATTATAACTGCAAGCGTAAGCGCTTTACACAAATTTTGCAAAACTATCCATAATGTCTGTATTAAATTTAACATGAATTTCTGGAGCTGGGGGAAGTACTCTATTCCTAACTAAGGCACAGTGCAAGTGGGGCTCCTTATTATAATTTAGTTCTCTGGTTTCTCTGTACCACCTCTAACACTTCCCTTCTTGTAAGACTTCAAACCATGAGGGAGTATCCTCACTATTTCCACATCCTAAAATTGGATGGAAGACTCTGCCTTCACACTCATGAGCAAGCAATTCTAATTGTTAATCCTCCTGCTTTGGCAAAGGTTATAGCGACCTCCTGTCCCCGCTGGTGTCGGGTGGCAGAGTGTTAATCCCCCTCTCCATATTGTGCAAGGTCTCAGTCTCAGTCAAAAGGTTAAAACTGGACCTTCCTGAGCTTTTTGCCAAAACCCCACACTAGGATCGTAGCCAAAAGGACAGGAAATGATCAAAATTTATATATATAATTTATTTAATTAACTTTATTTCCTAAACTTGTGGCCAGTATTAAAGCAGTAAATTTTTTTTTTAATTTTATTTTTATTAATTGACATCATCCAGAAATTCTGACAAGTAGAAAAAAAGATATACAAGAATAAAAAGAAGAAACATAGAAAATGATGGCAGAGAACCAAATGGTCCATCCAGTCTGCCCAACAAGCTTATGGTAGCATCTGCTGTGCCATACAAGTTACCCCCTTACTTAGTTTCCCAAATCGTCAAAGTCAGAGCCCTTGTTAATTGCTGACTGAGTCCAATTTCCTGTTACCTCTTGCCATTGAATCTGAGATCAATGTTGGAGCTGCATCCAAAGTATTAGGTTTAGTGATTAAGGGTAGTAACCGCCACACCAGCAAGTTACGTATTTGTTTTCCCAGACCGTAAAATCCAATGTCCTTGTTGGTTGCTGTCTGAATCTAATTCCCCTTTTCCTCTTTTCCCCCTGCCATAAAAGCAGAGAGCTATAATGAAGTTGCATCAACAGTATGATGGCTTATTGGTTAAGGGTAGTATTGCCACGCCAGCAAGTTACTCCCATGCACTCTATTTTTTCATTTCCATCTTCTAGCCTTTAGGGATCCACAGTGTTTATTCCATGCCCCTTTGAAATCTTTCACCCTTTTTGTCTTCACCACCTCCTCCAGAAGGGCATTCCTGCTATCCACCATCCTCTCCGTGAAGAAATACTTCCTGATTGTTCTAGTCGTCCTCCCTGGAGTTTCATTACGTGACCCCCTAGTTCTACTAATTTCTTTCCAACGGAAAAGATTTGTCGATTGTCGATCATTAAAACCTTTCAGATAGAGATCCAATATGGCGTCCTAAGGAGAGGTCGCAGCAAAATCGCTCTCCTAGACCTTCCTACATACCTTGCTTTTCATGCCCCACACAAAGAGGAAGGAACGAATCTGACCGGAGTCCTCCATTCCGGCAGGAATGACTCCCCTCCAACCGATGATAGAAGGCTTTTTTGCCCTGATTTCAGCATCTACGCCGGGAACGGAGTCCACTGGAGTGACTGGTGAGGAACACGCCAGTTCCTTCTTGGACGTTCATACATTCTTGAGCCCCGGGGCGCCTCAAACACTCTCCCCCCCGACCCGAAACAGCAGCCGAAATCCGGGTAGACTCCCCCCAAAGCGGGAACTAGGAGGAACGACGGAGGCAGAAGGAGGCTTGCTGGCAGCGTGTGCAATGGTGGTTAGCACTGTGGAGGTGAGGAAACAACAAGAAGAAAAGGTCTCTATAGGCTATGCTGAGAGACAATTTGAACGGGTATCTGGTGCTTCAAATTCCAGGCAGACGAGAGAGGAGGACTCGATAAATGAAACCGCTAGAGTTTCAGAAATTTGTTGAGGGGATAAGGCAATTACGACTCTCATTCCTCAGCCATTGAATATTCAAGAAGTAACATTGGAGACGGTATGGAGAGCCATAGTGATGCTTGAGAAAGCTATTGTATCTCTATTATGTTAACTTCTAACCAGGAGAACATTAACAAGGTGGAATCTACAGTGTTAACACATGAATCTAAAATTAAAGAAATGGATACAAAAATTGCTTCGATTCAAATAGTACAGATGAATCTAACAAAATTTGACTTGGAAACACCTAGAAAAATGGAGAACTTGGAGAACTCTCAAAGGTATTTGAACTTAAGAATTTTAAATTTTCCTCAAGTCAAATTAACTCCTTTGAGATATCAATTTAAAAAATATTTAATGGAGGTTTTATTGATACCTTTGGAAGCAATTTCTCCTATAGCAAATATCTATTTTGTCTCTAAATCTGAAATGGCCAACCCACCCAGATTGTTGGTAACAACCTGGCTGCACTTCTAGAAACATTGCATGAAGAAGTTGAGGTTCGCAGAACAGTCTTGGTCTCTCTTGTATTTCCCTTGGGCAGAGATATGATACTGAAATTATTTCTGCAAAATAGAGAGAAGACATACCACGACCAAAAGATATGGATATACCCCGATATTACTAAATTGATTCAAATTAGGAGGAAAAGTTGTTGGGTATGTGCCAAGAGGCAAGGGAGTTGGGGGCCAAAATAACTATTAGATACCCATGTAAATGCATCCTAAATTGGAATAATAACCACTCTGTGTTCTTTGAACCGGAGCCTTTAAGAGTATTTTTGGATGGCCTTAAGAATGGGGGGAGTAATGCCTAAAAAATGATTGAGCATTTAAATAATGGGTGCTATAACCTGCTTATTTTCTTTTTTTTCTTTTATTATTGAAGAATAAATGTTCCATTTAAAATATTGGATCCCCCAATTGCCACTTAACATAATGACATGATAGAAATGGTGTAATTTTGATATGGGATATGTTTAGCTTATATGTTCTTGATATCATCAATACCTGCTGAACTTTTATCATAACACTGTCGTATTTATGCATTTGGTTATTTATGTTCCGTTCCATAGTGAGGTATTGCCACAGTTTCTCACATATTCTTATTTACTCACTATGCTACTCTATTACATTAATAGACTGAAATGTTAATATTGCTCTGTGCAATCTCTCCCCTTTTCCAGCTCCAAGTTGATTTCCCTGATTTATTGTAACTTTCTCAATTCCTTTATCTGATTCACGATATTTAAAGTTCAAGGTTCTTTTTGAGAACATTGTTTTACGTTATGTTATGTTTTACACACTTTGTTAATTGTAAACCGGGTTGATGTGATGCCTGTCATGAAACTCGGTATAACAAAAACAATAAATAAATAAATAAATAAATATGCAGGAAAGAAAAGTTTTCTTCTTGTTGAAATTTAATATATTACTGTGAATCATGTTAAAAATTATATAAATAAAGAATTTTTAAAAAAAAACCTTTCCGGTATCTGAAGGTCTGTATCATATCTCCCCTGCACTTCCTCTTCTCCAGGGTATACATATTTAGGTCCTTCAACCTCTCCTCATAAATCATTTGATAGAGACTCCCCACCATTTTTGTCGCCCTTCTCTGGACTGCCTCCATTCTGTCTCTGTCCCTTTTGAGATACAGTCTCCAGAATTGAACACAATACTTCAAGTGAGGCCTCACCAAGGACCTGTACAAGTAGATTATCTCTTCCTTTTTCTTACTGGTTATTCCTCTTTCTATGTAACCCAGCATTCTTCTGACTTTAGCTATCACCTTGTCACATTGCTTCGCCGTCTTCAGATCGCTAGACACTATCGCCACAAGGTCCCTTTCTTGCTCCGGGCTCAGCAGCCCTTCACCCCCCATCACATACAGCTCTTTTGGATTACCACACCCCAGATACATGACTCTGCACTTCTTGGCATTGAATTCTAGCTATCATATATTTGACCATTGTTCAAGTTTCCTTAAATCACGTCTCATTCTCTCTACTCCTTCCAGCATGTCCACTCTTTTGCAGATCTTGGTATCATCTGTAAAAAGACAAACTTTTCCTTCTATCCCTTCCGCAATGTCGCCCACAAAGATATTGAATAGGACCAGTCCCATCACCAATCCTTGCGGCACACCGTTTAACACCATATCTCTTCAGCATAAGTTCCATTTACTATCACATGCTGTCTTCCATCCGTCAACCAGTTTGTAATCCAGGCCACCACCTTGGCGCTCACTCCCAAGCTTCTCATTTTATTCATAAGCCTCCTATGTGGGACTGTATCATCAGCTTTGCTGAAATCCAAGTAGATGACATTGAGCGCTGTTCCTTGATCCAATTCTTTAGTCACCCATTCAAAAAAGTCATTCAGATTTGTCTGATAGGACCTTCTTCTGGTGAATCCATGCTGCTGCTAGTCCACCAATTCTTCTGAATGTAAATAGTTCACTATTCTTTCCTTCAGCAATGTCTCCATTACTTTTCCCACCACCGAGGTAAGGCTAACTGGCCTGTAGTTTCCAGCCTTCTCTCTGCTCCCACTCTTCTGAAGCAGGACTTCTTTTCCAATCACTCGGCACCACTCCCGTTTCCAGAGATCTATTGAACAGGTCACACAATGGACCCCATCACATCTCTGAGCTCCCTCAGTATCCTGGGATGAACCTCATTAGGCTCCATGGCTTTGTCTACTTTCAGTTTTCCTAGCTCTTCCCATACATTCTCTTCTGTAAACAGAGTTTCGTCTACTCCACCCCCCTCCATTTTCTTGTTAACTAGCAACGGGCCTTCTCCAGGGTCTTCTTTAATGAATACCGAACTGAAGTATTTGTTTAATATTTCTGCCATTTCTTCATCTCTTTCCACACATTGATCCTTTTCACCTTTCAATTTCACTATACTACTTTGGACCTTTCTCTGATGTATCTGGAAAATGTTTTGTCATAAGAACATAAATTGCCATGCTGGGTCAGACCAAGGGTCCATCAAGCCCAGCATCATGTTTCCAACAGAGGCCAAACCAGGCCACAAGAACCTGGCAAGTACCCAAACACTAAGAAGATCCCATGCCACTGATGCAATTAATAGCAGTGGCTATTCCCTAAGTAAATTTGAATAATAGCTGTTAATGGACTTCGCCTCCAAGAACTTATCCAAACCTTTTTTGAACCCAGCTACACTAAATGCACTAACCACATTCTCTGGCAACAAATTCCAGAGCTTTATTGTGCGTTGAGTGAAAAATAATTTTCTCCGATTAGTCTTAAATGTGCTATTTGCTAACTTCATGGAATGCCCCCTAGCCCTTCTATTATTCGAAAGTGTAAATAACTGATTCACATCTACTCGTTCAAGACCTCTCATGATCTTAAAGACCTCTATCATATCCCCCCTCAGCCATCTCTTCTCCAAGCTGAACAGCCCTAACCTCTTCAGCCTTTCCCCTTTATCATTTTGGTAGCCCTTCTCTGTACCTTCTCCATCACAACTATATCTTTTTTGAGATGCGGTGACCAGAACTGTACACAGTATTCAAGGTGCGGTCTCACCATGGAGCAATATAGAGGCATTATGACATTTTCCGTTTTATTATCCATTCCCTTCCTAATAATTCCTAACATTCTGTTTGCTTTTTTGACTGCTGCAGCACACTGAGCCGACGATTTTAAAGTATTATCCACTATGATGCCTAGATCTTTTTCCTGGGTGGTAGCTCCTAATATGGAACCTAACATCATGTAACTACAGCAAGGGTTATTTTTCCCTATATGCAACCCCTTGCACTTGTCACATTAAATTTCATCTGCCATTTGGATGCCCAATCTTCCAGTCTTGCAAGGTCCTCCTGTAATGTATCACAGTCTGCTTGTGATTTAACTACTCTGAATAATTTTGTATCATCCGCAAATTTGATAACCTCACTCATCATATTCCTTTCCAGATCATTTATATATATATTGAAAAGCACCGGTCCAAGTACAGATCCCTGAGGCACTCCATCTCGCTTTACCTCTTTGGCAATCCTTCTGCTTGACTTTTTGCTTTCTTGATTGCGTTCTTCATCTCCCTCAGTTTCACTAGATATTCTTCCTTGTGTTTCTTGCTTCGAAATAAATAAAAGGTTATTCAGCACATTTATTTTTGCCAGAGGGAGAGGTAATTTGCCTTTATTAATCCTTGAGTGGGAATTCAATCCTGGCTTCCCTGGTTCAGGGCCCATTTCTCTGGCCACTAGGCTACGACTCCATTGCCATATCAGACAAAGACCACTAAGGAAAAAAAGGGGAGCCTATTAGAGGAAAATTATATTTAACAGAAAAGAAAAAATATTAAGGAGAACAAAAATGCAATATGGGCCTAAACCACCCTCCTTAATAACCCATTTCCACCTCATTTAGATCCCTCCTTAACATTCAGAAAAGTTTCCAAGTGAGTTGGAACAAAAAAAATTAACTTGTTATGATAGGCAATTAAACACCCAAAAGGAAATTTAAGATAAAAAGTGGATCCAAGGGCCAATACCTTCTGTTTCAACTGGAGGAAAGATTTCCTGCAAAATTGAGTGGCTCAAGAAATATTTGGAAAACTTTTCATCTTCTGACTGCAAAACAAAAAGTCCGTGTTCTTGAAATATTTTTGAAAAATCAGATCCTTGTCACTTTCTGCCACAAATGAAAATAATAAAGTAAGTGGTATATCGTCTATAGACACCACCAAGAAAGTAGACAAATAGGGACTTGACAGTTGCAAATTATCCATATCATCTTCATCACTCACTATTTTAGAACTGGAAATATAGTAAATGCTAGATAAAGGAATCACTTTATCTTCTGATATAGCCAATATCTCTCTATTAGAGGTGACATCTAGTTTTTGGAAAATTCAAAACTGCAAATTTTTCCTTCTCAAACTATTTTCCAGTCTTTTTATTTAATTATGCGACATTAAACCATCTTTGATAAATGAACACTTGAAGACTGTAAAGAAGATACAGTAGTTTCTATAGCAGCTAATCTAGTCTAATGATATTCCAATTTAGATCTAGATTCCCCCCTGTAATTAAGAAACTGAGATGTAGTATGGGTCTGTGTCTTGTTCATTTTCACTATCAACTCCCAAACATTATACAAAATAATATTTGAAGCATCGAGTCATTCCTAACAATAAGTCCTGAAGCTGATGTAATAATGATCACCCCTTCCCCCCGTAGCTGCCTGTATACCTGACATAACCTCAGCAGGAAAAGCTTGGGGTAATGTAGTGAAAATCCCAGACTCTCACAATGAGGGTAGATTCATCCTTTCTAGGAGACTGGGCTGTATTGTTGGTTGAGAGGGAGTTCAGCCCTGGCCCAGGCTTAAGGAGGCATCTGAAGAATCCATAATAGCAGTCCTACTGGGCTCAATAGTTGTCCTTTGCAAATATAGATCCCTGGGGCCTTTAACTTTGGAAATCACCAGAGAGGACATCCGAACTTTAGGCTTTCTTTTCTTTCCCATAAAGCAAAGTAAGTTGTTCAAAGAAAATAAATTGTCAAAGGGGTACGCCTCTTTGGTGTGCGGCTTCAGCAGTGCGCTGGTGGCTGTGCGCAGCTGATCCGATGTTATATGGACGGAGAAGGCAGCTCGTGCTGATGTTGACGACCCCAAACAAGGAGAAGCCCCACCACAGTATCGCTTAGTTGGAACAGCGAATAGAGATAGCCCCAGCTTCCTCACTTGTAAGCGGCGTTCCTGGTAGGTCTCCACAAACGCGATGGCCCCCGCGTAAATTAATTTTTTATATAAAGTTTCTCATGATGAAAATATATTGCATTTCTTCGATCATATTTATTGCATGAAGTTCTTATGCCAAAGAAACATTTGGAGCAGTGGTATTAGAATGACAATGCTAGGTTAGAATGAAATAGGGATTTATAAAAAAAAATAGGGGGAAAATCCCGGTAGTTATAAATAAAGACTCATGTTGTCAGATCAAGTCTTGATTCCAATTAAGCTGGAGGTCCAAAGCAGCAGGAGGATTCTATTTGTGTAATTATTTCATAATAGTATTATTAAATTAATGTTACTATTTGTATGCATAACTAGTGTTTATAATTCTTCATATAAAGAAACTGTAAAATTATTACAGAACATAACTTGTCAACGTTTGTTTCACTCTCTTGGTTGTTGTTGGTAAAAATAAAAAATAAAATAAAATAAGATGGGGCCAGGAAGTGGTGTTTGAGTTCCCGTACTCAAATGACAATAAAACTGACCACATTAGAAAAGTCACTCATGCTGTGTACTTGATGTGATTAGTGCAGCAATGCTGCAATGATGCTTTGGCGTAGGATTTCCTAGTAGAGATGCCTGTAAATCTCACATCACCTCATTATTCTAAAGTGACTTTGCTTTTCAGAACAATTAGAACCTTTTTTAAATTTTATTGTTGAAGGGTAAAAAATAACTCCAGTAGTCTCATTTGTTGTGGTAGTTGTAACTATGCATGAAGAGACAGAAATATTTTAAAGCAGAAGTTAGTGTTAGTGGCATAATGGAAACGTTATATCTTCATATGAACTTTATGCTTTTTATGCAAGTATATCTCTGAAGCACAATCAGATTTACCTTAAAACTACTGGTGATAATTGTAGACACATCCACTGACAATATTTTGGCATGGCAATGTCCAGCTGCTAAGACACTCTGATAAATACAGACTGAGGCAAGAGCCATTGTAATGACCGATGTCTTGCACATAGACAAGCTCCGGGTCTTTTATGGCCTAAAGAACTTACTGGAAACTGATGGATTTTAAATTGGTGCTACAGGCACCTGTTATCTACATTAGACTATTGCAATGCTATTTATTTATGATTGCCTGCCAACCTGATCCCTGAGACAACTACAGTTGCTTTTGAAATCTACAGTCTGTCTAATCCCTAGAAAAAAAAAAAATGCACTGACCACGTTACTCCGACACCATTCCAGTTTCACTGGCCACCTGTCCAATTTCAGGTACGGTTTAAAGTATTATTCGTAACTCACAAACTGCTCAGTACTAGTTCTTTCCCATGGATACGTTTCTTGCTAGGAATTTATCAACTAACACGAACCCAGCAAAGAGGCCTCGTTAAGGTACCCTCAATGAGAAACTGTGCCTGCGCCCTCCATTTGGAATACAATACCTGAAGCGTGAAGACAGCACAAAAACCTTTAAAGTACTCCCTGAAACCTTTTTTTTTTTTTTTTGCTGAGACTGGCTTTTGCTTGATTTTATATGTTTAGGACACTGCCGAGCTTGCAGGTCATTTGATTATGATCCTGGTGATTGTTGCTTTCGCCTTAGATTATAACCTGTCTTATTTCTTTAAGTCTGTATTAAGTTTGAATCTTTTATATCAATTATGTATGTTATTCTGTATATCGCTTAAGGTCTAGGCACAAGCGATTAACACATTTTAATAAATACAAAACAGAAGGCACTCACCTGTCCTCCACCGGCAATAGCTGGCACCCAAGAAGAGTTTGCATTCAATACATTACTGCCCAGCTTTATTTATTTGCATCTTTTGAATCATTGAGCTGTATTTAGGAGGAAGAAATTAAAATCAGGCTGCTTTGGTATTTTAAATAAATTTAAAAAACCCAAATATAATATAATAAAAACCATATTGCACATATGAATAGATAATTTGGAATCAGAATGATGAAGTAAAAAGCCTATTCACTTTGTACTATTGCAGTTTCAGCTGATTATCTCAGCAATAATTCCAGGTGGCCAGGGAAACAGCTTTTGAAAGGAAAAGTGGCATCAGGAAAGACTCTAGTCCAAGTGCATTACTGGAGATTTGCTAAGATGGCTCACCTTGTAATGCTTTGACACAAATGGACCCAGCACAGTTTTCTTTTCTAACTGTGGCTGTTAGGTGCTTGTGCACCTATTAAGATCACTGTGACTGCAGGCCGTCTTGGATTAGATATGCTACAGCAACTGGCTGGATGGTTGCTCCTCCTGGTATTTAACAGCGTTCTTCCTATCAACTCATCTGGGAAACTTCCTCCATTCCTGGTTTAGCTCTAGAAATAATGAAAGTGTCTTCTCATCTCAGCCATGTCTCTATCCATGCAGATTTTCAACTCAACTGTGGTTTCTCAGTTATTTTTTTTTATACGGGCCTAACCTTCTAAATCATGACTTTGGAGAACATATACCAGCAGATGACACTTGTACAGCTGATAAGCTGGGCTGAAGTTATTAAAGGCTAAAAGTGTTACTGATGGAGAACAGTGAATATCAGGTGTCTATGGGCCTACTTGGGATACAGTGTTGGAACAATTTTTACCCAGATGTTGGAGCAATTATGTTATTTTAAGCATGAGCATGTGGCACAAATAAAATATCACATTACCCAGAATCAGGCCTGGTGTCATGGGAGGGCAATAGGGGGCATTCCCTCCCCTCCCACGCCCCCTGCCCAGTTTCCTTCCTGCAGTCCTGGCCATGTCACAGGCTGAGCAGAAGGTATGGCCAAGCCCTTTCAACAGGAGGAGAGCGTGGATGCAGTTAGAGACTCAGCAAAGAAAAGGTGATGGGGGTTGTTTAAGCAGAACAGAGACCTAAAAGGAGAAGCATTCCAGTTTGTTAAATGCTTCCTGCTGGTAGAGGAATGAGGAGGAGAGTAGATCGTAACGCTTGAGCTGGGTTCCCAGATTCCTTCTTATTGACTAGTGAATTAACACTCTAGATCCTTTCGCTGTTCTCCCTTTCCAGGAGGAGGTTAACATCATTCCCTAATCCCTGGGAAAATTACCAGCTTAGTGTCCTGCCCGGGGTGTAGACACGAGAGCTGACTTGTAAACAGGATAGATGCAGAGTGAGTGAAAGAGCAGTGCTTGTGGTGCATTTTGTTTTCTTTGGCTTTCAGGACCAGACATGCTTTTGAAGTTGGTGTAGAGCTACTGCTCCCAGAGAGAGGGGGGGAGAGTGGAGAGAGAGCATGAGAGGAGGGGAGAAATGTATATGGGAAAGATAAGCAAGGAAAGAGATCAGGAGAAAGGGAAAAGAGAAAGCAAGAAAAAGAGGTGGAGAGCAAAGATGGGAATGGCAAAAGCCTTTGGTTAGTTTTACATTTTTTATTAATTTATTTCATTTTGTTTCTTTTTTTTGTTTGTTTGTTTCTTTCATTTCAGTGCATGCTAAAACAGACATGAACAAAACGACATGATGTGGGGATACATGTCACAAAATAAAACAACAAATGTTTTGGGGTTTTTTTTAAATGACAGCTACATCCTTAGTGGAGAGAAAAGAAGGAGAAAAGGGGGAGAGGCAGGAAAGGAAAGAGGGAAATGACTGAAGAATTCACTGTAGGGAAGAAACAAATCTGAATGGAAAATAAAAAGGAGACCGGTGATACCAAAGAGACAAAAAAAAAAAATAAGGCAGAGAGGAGAAAGAGGGAGAAAAAAAATCAGAACAAGGACTGGAAAAATGTTTTTTTCTGAAAAAGAACGTAAATTCCCTAAACCGTATAAAGAATGTTGGGAGCCAATTCAAGCATTATTGATCTGTGTGTATGTCCCACTTGTTCTGCAAAAAAGATGAATCTGGTTAGCTGATGCAGCCTTTTCTGTTGCTTATGGCCTTTCTTGGCAGGACACACCCTAAATAAGATCATTAATATTATGTAAAAAATAATAATACAAAATAAATGGTTTTAAGGTATCAGAACACTGCCTATTTTGAGATTAGGTTGGTAAAACTTTGCTCGGATCTTTTATGAACAGCACACGCGCTGCATTCGCTGTCCTTGCTGCTTCTGCTGTGAGAATCAGTGTCCCAGAAATCTGCCTCCCTTATGGAAGAAGCAGCAGAGGCACAAAGGGCAGGCAAGGGCACTGCCTCTGAGGTGGTGCACCACCTTCTCCTGCTGTGGCTCTGGCAAGGCCCACTTCCTGCACGACTGGGAACATGCACCAGCTGGGAGAGGATGTGGGCGCGGCCTGTGGCTCTTTCCAAGTCTCTGCATCCGTGCACATCCTCCGGTTGTGCGTTAGGTACCCCTGATGAACCTGCTGCCTCTGGGGTCACCGGGCTGGATTTAAAGTTAGCATACCCATAGGCAAGAGGGGCAGTTCCCTCCAGAAATTATTGGAGGGTGTGGGAGATGGTATCCCTGCCTCCGAGTCAGGTCCCTATCCAGATTGTTCCTCTTTCTACAGCCCTTATCACCTTGGAGTTGCCCCACTGCTGCAAAGGTCCTGCAGGAGAACTCAGCACAGGGCCTGTGAGGCCCTACCTGCTCCTCCCACAAGTGCTTCCTGTTACCAAATATAACCTGCACCATGGCTGTCTCTTGAAGAAACTGGCAGGATCTCTCAAAGGGGTAGGCCTCAGATGTACCTTCCCCACCGGTCCCTCTGCTCTCCATGCTCTTGTATGACCCCCAAAATAAAAACTATGGAATTCACTCCGATTGAGTCCATCCTTCTCATTTATTTTCTTGCACACATTTAACAAGACAAAGATTAAAGGTAGGAGGTGGTAGTTCACAATACAATTAAATCCAGAACTGCTGATGTACCAAAAGCTCTTAATCCTGTCTGCAATTTTATCATGCAGCATTAGGCATACTGCTCATATATTCTCTCTAAAACTTGTTCTATCATTCACAAATCTATATATAAATCCTCCCCTCTTGACCTCAGGATTCCTTTACAACTATATTCTTCCTCCCGCCTGTTGAGAGCTGCCCAAAAAGGCTCTCTAAAAACACCTCCAATTAAATCATTTTCAAATAAAAGAGCCTTCTCTACAGTCGGCCCGAATCATTGGAACTCTCTCCCTTCAGAACTTAGACTTGAACAATGTCCAATTACTTTCAAAAAAAGACTCAAGACTTGAATCTTCTCCCTAGCCTACGCCTAATTCGATCTTAATCCTTCCTACCCACTGATGCATATTTTCATGTTTTTCATTCCCAAACAACCACAAATAATAGCTCATATTGCTCTTTTCTCATGCAATTGCCTGTTACATGTTTTACTACCAATCCTTTACTGTTCCTGTTATTTATAGGTTCTTTGTCATTATGAGTTTAAATGTATAATATCCAAGTTCTGTCTTTCCTGTTCTCTGTAAGACTCAAGTTAGTCATTTCAATAGTTATATGTAAACAGAAGTGCTTAGTGATTTTGTCTCTAGAACCTCGGTATATAAAAAATGTTAAATAAATAAATAAATATAATCTGAGATCTTACTAAACAGTGAACTAATGCAACTTGCTAAAAGATGATTTGCTCCATGCTGCAGAAAGAGGAGTCCAGTTACAGATTTTGGCATAGTCCTCCCTGGAGCTTCAGGGAACAAGGTCAGAATATGCTCAAGTAAAACAATAACACATCAACAACCCCACAAGAGGCGCTAGAGTGCCATTTGAATTAGCGAGTTACACAAGGAAAACCATGCAATGGGTGGGGCCATCACAGGGCCTGGGGTCACTGAGTTTTCCTGCAGGACATTTGAAAGGTGACAGCATGGAAGCAGTTCGATTGTTATGACCGTCAGTCACAGACGCCTGCGATCGCTATTACTCACTTCAGGTTTCGCTGCTCTCTGGGAAAACTCGCGGCTGTGACTAGCCGCTTCCAACCCTCATGGCTCCATTCCAGGACTCCCCAGGGCGGCGAGGATGCCGCCAACTGCCATGTCTCTCCTGGCCCTTCCTAGGCGCGCGTGCTCCATGGCCCTCCTTTAAGGACGCCAGGGCGGGAACCTCAGGGGGCCTCCCCTTGATGACATCACTAGCCCTGGACTCCTGGCTCTAATCAACTTGGCAACGAGTTCCTTCCTTGCTGAATCCTGCTGGTCTCTCTACAGACGCTGGTTCCTGTTTCCTGCTTCTCCTGGTGTGAGACTCTCTTGGGTACCCGCTCCTCGGGGGCCCTGCTCCTATTTCTGGCTATCCACTCCTCAGCGGACCCTGCGCCTCTGATGCTGCCTACTAGCTCCTCCGCTCCTCGGGGTTGTTTCTGGAACTACTCTACTCATAGAGACTCAATATTGGTGTACTCCATCCTGTGGACCATTGCCTTACTACTCTACTTCGTGGAGACTCAACGTAGGTGTACCCCGCTCTGCGAGCCATTGCCATTCACCTGTGACTGAGCCGCACCCTCCGCTCCTCGGGGCAGCGCATCGTGTGCCTTCTGACTGTGCTGCACTTCCCTGCTCCTCGGGGCAGCGTCCTGCCTTATCTCTAAGATGGTACCGCGCTCCCCCACTCCTCGGGGTAGTGTTCTCTTTCACTGCCAGAGACCCCTAGGCTTCCCCGCTCCTCAGGTAAGTCCACGTCATTTTCCCGTGCTGACTCTCTCCATGGCTCTGCACCCTGGGGTCGCTCTCTCAGCACTCCCCCATACCCTGCCTGCATTCCCCGCTCCTCGGGGCCTGCTCAGCACTTCACCACTAGGAGGACCTATTCTGGCAATTGTATCCACATCCCAGTCTCCTGCTCTCTCTCTCTACTCTCTGGGCTGTGTCTCCTATTGCTGCAGACCTCACCTCCCGACAGTGAGGCCCAGTGGGGCTCCTCCCCATGGATGGTACCATCTCTCACCTCGGGCCAAGGGCCCACTAACTCACGAATCCTAACATAGATGGTGGCTTGGCAGCGGCGCATTGGCGCTTATGAAAGTATAGCACTGGCGGCAAATGCATATATTACCTATGCTTAAATCTGGGCCTGTGAGATGAGTGAAAAAGAAGACAAGAAGGTGAGAGGACCAGGGATCAAACACTGAAGAGAGGGAAGGTGGATCCAGGAGTCGAATTGGAGGGAAGGAAGTAAGGTAAGAGGGTAGAAAGAACCAAGGATTTTTTTTTTGTATTTATTAAAATTTATTGATCTCTTAACACAAAATAGGTCTAAGCGATTTACAGTAAAACATACATAAAATTGATATTAATGACAACACATACACAATAAAAACATAACAAGAACTAAAGATTGACTTTGGGGACGGGCAGGAAGAGAGGGAGAGAGGACTGGTCCAAAGATCAAGCTGGAGGATGAGAAGGAGTGAGGACTCTCACTGAACTGAGTCCTTCCCTAATGAGTGGATGCCCTCCTTAGTGTTCAGGCTGCAGCCGGCCCTATGAGGTTAAAAAAAAAACCCCAAAAAACTAGAGAAGAGCAAGTTGCTGGTAACTGTTGGCTTGTTAGACGTTTGAACATTTTTCTAGGCTGAACCTTACTGTTCCATGGATTTTATTTTTATTTATTTTTAAAAATGTTTACCCGCCTTCTATATAATTGCTCGAAGTGGCAAACAATAAAAACATTCATAGTCATAAAAGCAAACAAAAAAGTACAAATTAGACCCAAATCATTGCACTGGAAGAAAAGCTGCACTGGAGATCAGTTATACATCTATCTGAATACTGAATGGTGCTCATTGGTTTTTACTCAAATGGAGTGCCATTTAAGTCCTGAAATGCCTTTTCAAAAAGGAAACGTTTTATTGCCTTTATTAATTTTTTATTTTTTTTTAATCTAATCTTACGTAAATTATCTAGAATAGAATTCCATAGAGTAGGGTCTGCCACAGAAAAAGCGCTGTTGATGAGTAATGTCCAGACGGGCTACTTTAGCTGATGGAACATCAAGTAGATTTTTTGTGGAGGACTGTAGTTGTCTCATAGGCTTGTGCAAGCGAAAAGATGCATTTAACCATGGAAATTTATCACTGTGCACTAGATTATGAATCAGCGTTAATATTTTATATTGGAAAGGTAAGAGAAAGGTAACCAATGAAGGTTAAAGAGAGTCAGAGTGATATGGTCTCGGAGACGAGTACCTGTCAATATCCGAGCGGCAGTGTTTGGTTGCCAGAACGCCAAGGTACAGAGAATTGCAATAGTCTAATTGGAGATATTCAATGTGTGTACGCAGTAGTAAAACATCCATTGTTGCTTTGCAGTGCAGACTTTGCACAGCAACTTCAGAAAAGATTCCTTTCAGCTTAATTACCAAGTTATAGAGGTGCTGACAGTTTAACTCTTCTGTGCACAGATTGTTATTTGTACTGGATTACAGTGTTGACTTTAACAGGTAAGAATACTTACTGTGTTATTGCTTGCTCTGTAAAACCATTGTCAAACAATAAAGTGGCCAAAGAAAGCTTGAGAAAGCCATTGGTAAACAAGTCTTATACAGGCACCTTTTAGCAGTTAGCACTAATGGACTGGAAGGTATCTGCTCAAAGATTAGAGAAAACAAAAGCGGATTCTGCCCTAACAAGACACCCTGCCAAACACAGTTAAGGATACAGTCTAAAAGAGTTGCTCACGTTAAAAGGCCCATATACTAGAGATGTGAATCGTGTCCTCGATCGTCTTAACGATTGATTTCGGCTGGGAGGGGGAGGGAATCGTATTGTTGCCGTTTGGGTTTTAAAAATATCGTGAAAAATCATTAAAATCGTGAGCCAACCCCCTAAAACCCACCCCCGACCCTTTAAATTAAATCCCCCACCCTCCTGAACCCCCCCCAAATGCTTTAAATTACCTGGGGATCCAGCGGTGGTCCAGAACGGCGGCGGTCTGGAACGGCCCCCTGTGTACACAAAATTATGTACACAATTGAATCCTTTTGTCTTCAGCCGGCGCCATTTTGCAAAATGGCCGCCGCAAAATGGCGGCGGCCATAGACAAAAACGATTCGACGCAGGAGGTCGTTCCGGACCCCCGCTGGACTTTTGGCAAGTCTTGTGGGGGTCAGGAGACCCCCCCAAACTGGCCAAAAGTTTCTGGGAGTCCAGCGGGGTTCAGGAAGCGATTTCTTGCCGCGAATCGTTTTCCGTACGGAAAATGGCGCCGGCAGGAGATCGACTGCAGGAGGTCGTTCAGCGGGGGTTCCGGACCGCCGCTGAATGACCTCCTGCAGTCGATCTCCTGCCGGCGCCATTTTCCGTACGGAAAACGATTCGCGGCAAGAAATCGCTTCCTGAACCCCGCTGGACTCCCAGAAACTTTTGGCCAGCTTGGGGGGGCCTCCTGACCCCCACAAGACTTGCCAAAAGTCCAGCGGGGGTCCGGAACGACCTCCTGCGTCGAATCCTAAGGATGATAAGAAATCGCTTCCTGAACCCCGCTGGACTCCCAGAAACCTTTGGCCAGCTTGGGGGGGCCTCCTGACCCCCACAAGACTTGCCAAAAGTCCAGCGGGGGTCCGGAACGACCTCCTGCGTCGAATCCTAAGGATGATACTGCAAACTGCGTTTGCTCAGGTAACTGCTAGGAGCCCACATACATGCGATGGGTGTATTTTAAATCGTATGCACGCAATTGTGCGCACAATTTAAAATGTCTGCATATGTGCGTATAGGGGCACCCGCGCACTCGTTTTAAAGTTACTGCCCCTGTGTAATTATGCTCCTTAGAGATAGACGGCCCTCTAACTCTACACCATAAGAATGAGCAAAATATTCCAAGCTGCATGTACATAAGCAACTTTGCAAACTGCTTCCTGGCAATTTCTGGCTCGTGAAAGAGTTTAAAAGATGGTTGTTTTTTTTCTTTGTTTCCTAGAGACAGATCTAGGCATACCTGAGCAGCTATATTGTTTTTCCTCCACAGTTGTAAATCAAGAAGGTCAGCCCCTCATTGAAGGAAAACTCAAAGAAAAGCAGGTCAGATGGAAGTTTATCAGGCGCTGGAAGACACGGTACTTCACTCTGGCCGGCAATCAGCTCCTCTTTCGCAAAGGAAAATCTGTGAGTGTTCTGGGGGGTGCGGATATTTGTCATTGTTATCATTCACCTTCTTTCCCTTTCCCTTCTTCTGCAGGAGCCTGAAAGCTTTGGCTAGTTCCCCCCACCCCAGCCCATGAGTTATACATGAGCTTGGCTCTTGACTGGTGGAGTTCATGCCTTCCTATGTGGAAGTGAGGACATTAAGCTGTTGCAGGCAAATTCTGAGATGGTTTAGACCTGACCATGAACATACTGACTGCTGAGAACAAGTGAGCTGTTTCCATTTAAGTTAACCAACCTTATCCCACTCTGTTTTGGGGGTGATTTCTTTATTGGAAACCATCCCCTAGTGCAGTGGTCCCCAACCCTGTCCTGGGGGCCCACCAGCCAGTCGGGCTTTCAGGATATCCACAATGAATTTCCATGTTATGGAGGCAGTGCATGTATACATATTCATTGTGGATATCCTGAAAACCCGACTGGCTGGTGGGCTCCCAGGACAGGGTTGGGGACCACTGCCCTAGTGCATTAGGATTGATTCTGCCTTCCCGCCTCAAGTGGACCTAAACAGACCACCAGCAGGAGAAAGAAAGAATCATAGCGGTCTTATAAAAAAAAAAATATATATATATATATATATATATATATATAACTTACTTTTTTAAAGCCTGCTCCTTCTCTAACTAGTGCTACTTCTTTCCTTACAAGGAGGGGCAAAGTGGCAGTCAGGAAGGACAGTAAGACCAGCTCCTTCCTTGTGTTCCTGCTGTCTGGTTTACTGACGCTCAGAGTCAGCCCCGTGCACGACAAAAAGCAAAATGTTAGCCACAAAATATGTGTCTTTCACTGGCCTGTTTTTAGTCCTCTCCCTGAAAGATTGGATATGGGTGTTCGTTCTTAACAGTAGCCCTTGCGCTAGATTTCTTAAGGGGGGGGATAAACGAATACTTCCCTCAGACCTGAAGAGGTATCTTTCTTCATTCTGACAGTGGTTTCTGGCTTTCTAATGAGCTCTGAATGTGGTCAGTACATTAGGTAAGAGCAGGTACACAGTCTGATTAACAGTATCAGCCTCGGGGTGGCATTTTTACAGAAGACTGCGATATCCCATTTAGCTCCAGCTCTGGGAATTGCAGCTTTTTGTTTGCTGAGCTGGAAACGTTTGGCTCGGTGCCGCAGTGCACATGGGGGGTCAATATTCAAACAATGCTTAGTGCTTTATTTAAGAGATTATCAACCAAACTAACTGCCTGATTCCCTAGGGCTTTTCTCCCATTCTGAGTCTATGGGAAAATACCTTGATAAATCAGGCCCTTAGACACCTAAGCTTTTAGCTGAAAGTTTTCCCAAATTTAGCATTTTTAAACTAATTACATTTAGGGCTGCAATTCATTTTCCTAGTTTTAGGTCCCTAAATGGCTTATTTATCATCCTGCAACATATGTTCTTAGTGAATAGCCCTCATGACCGCTGCAAATAACACATTAATGCATGTTAATGCACATCACAGGTTGATAAATAGAGCCCTAAGAGGGTCATTTTCTATAGCTTTCGCAAGCGAAAAGGGACTTTTCGCATGCAATAGCTAGATCGGGGCGGAGTCGAAACCGGAAGGGGAGGAGTCGGGGCAGCACAGACATCGCTGACGGCGAAAAATTAAGGCCCCTGATCGCCGCCAGTAACGCGCCCAATAGCACCACCTTTCACGGTGGCGCTATTGGTTTGTGAAAGCCGGCAGCGATAGCACCACGATGGTGCAATCACTGCCAGCTTTCGCAGGCCCGCCCCCTGGTACCACGCGATTCACTAAGGCCTGAGATTTTAGAAAATCCAGGCCTAAGTTAGGTGCCTAGTGTTGAAAATCAGTGCTAAGTGCCTAATTCGTCTTCTTTCCCCTAACTGTGCCCTCCCCCCCCCTTGGCCACTCACTTTTTAAAATCCTAAATTTAGGATTTAGGTGCCTAGTGACAATAAACCCAGTCAGTTTTTAAAGGGGCTGATTTAGCTTCCTGATTCCTAAAGATGCAATAGGGTCAATATTCAAAAAATGTATCTAGCTAAGTCTCACCTACCCCCACCCTCCTTGCACCTGTAATCTGTCAGTACAAACTCACTTTGGGCCTGATATTCAGCGCTGGCCAGGTAAGTATCTTAGCCAGATATGACTTACCCAGCTAAATTACAAGGAATATTCAGTGGCATTAACCTGATAAGTAGCACCGCCCAGAACCTGCCACTGCCTGCTCACAAATTGGCCGATTAAAAGATAGCCGGATTTTCAGCAGACTGCTAGGTAAGTCTTACTTATTTGGCTATCCAGGTGCTAAATGCGCTTTCAGCATTGGGTCTCTCTTGCTTAAATTTGGCCGCCTAAGTCTCGCTACACAAACTGGCCACCTTCAGGACTGGATTAAGGCGATATGCGCCCACAAGTAGTGCGGGGGTGGGGGTGGGGGGAGGAGGACGATATTCTCCCTCTGTGAGGGATGGGCAAGGGGGGGCTATCCCCTTCTGCCCAAATCCCCTTCTTCCTTGCTCCTCACCTCCAAGTCTTGAAGATGATTTTGTAAATTTTGCTGATTTTGTAAATTTGTTAATTTTTATATTCAGTTTTTAACACAGTTCCTATCAATTTTCTCTCTCTCTCCTAGCACTTCACTACCTTTCTCCTTCCCGCAACTTCTGCGCTTGCTGTCACCTGGCCCCCATCCTCTCCTTTTTCCTTCCCTGCTCCACCTCCCCCCTCCCTGTTATTTGTAATTTCCTCTTCCGCCTTTCCAATGTTGATTGTGAACCGGCATGATATGTCCTATGAATGTCGGTATATTTTAAAAGCATTTTAAATAAAAATAAATAAAATAAATAAAAAGCAGCGCGGGTCCTTCAGTAGCCCTCTCGCACCAATGGGTCCTGCGATTTCCTCATCCCCTTGCACGAGTTTCCATGGTAACAGGCAGCCCACACAGGAGTAAAGGCAGGGCACCGCAGCATCCATCACCACGTGAGGGCTGCTGGAGGCCCCGCACTGCTTTTTCATAACTTTTAGGAGCTGCTAGAGAAGAGAGAGGGTGTCATCGGCTGCATGCTCAGATTTAGGGATGGCAGCGGTGGCAATGCTCCAGCGCCTATAAAGCATTTGGCACCAGAGAATGTTACTTACATTGCCTATTTCTAAATTCAGGCCTGGCTGCCTTAAATCCAACAGCACGAGTTTTGTACGGTTAGAATTAAGTGGATATTCAGCTGCATCTTTAACTGGTTAGCTGCGGCTGAGCATTCAGATAAAGTTAACCAGTTAAAATTCACCTGCTAAATTTTGCTGCTCGGCTTCTCTTCGAAAATGCCTGCATTTAGCTTAAGTCACATGTCATCCCTCAGCCATCTTCTCCTTCAGTACCCTTCACTTCTTGCACCTTACCCAAAAATCTCCCTGCTGGAGTTCTACATCTCGTCCAGTATCTGCCATGCAACCAACTGCGAAATTAAATGGACTGTAGTTCTGAGTGACTGTCACGGTTCCTGTAATACTTTCTGTGCACACATCACAGTCCAGAAGGATTTAGTAAACCTGCAGAGCTGAAAAGCAAGATCCCTCTCTCCCCAGCAAAGCAAGGTCAACGGGAACGTCTCCAGTTCACCGGGGGCGGGGGGGGGGGTGGATGTTACTACCTTGGGTTGTTAAAAGTCTCCTGGAATTGTTTTACCAATGCTTTGAAAACGTTTCTATTGTAAAGGAAAATAATGTATACATTTGTTTTGGGAGGGGGGCTTAGTTCTGGCAGAAATCTGAAGTTGACAGATAACAATGTTCAACAGCTCTTTCTGCTTTAAATTTGCCGTGAAGGAACAAATCTCTCTCTATCACAAGTTTGGCCAATGATCCTGGAAGAATATCTTGTTTTTCTTTTAGTCTAAACATTTTTTAACTAAAAATCTCACAGTACTGTCCTGAATCAAACCAATCAACACAGATGACATATGAACTCTACCTCTAAGGAACCGGCCATTTCTAACTGTTTTACCATTAACATGGAATGAGTGAAATACATTTGAAAACAGGACATTAGATATCTGAAATTATACATTGTATTTTATGCATATGACCAAAAGTATCTTTATTGTGTATGATTATGATATATCTGTTCAGTCATATTTGGAAATGTCTTGACTTCGCTCGTATGTACAGGTGCCATATAAAAGCTGGAAAAGAAAGAAAGATGCATATACTTTCTAGCTTTCCTCCATGGTTAATGAAGTAGATTAACTTACAGTACTCATCTGAATAGTTAATCAGCTTAATGCTATCTTTTTCCCATGTAATCTGGGAGCTCAGCTCTCCAGGAAGCCAAAAGTAATATGGGAGATATTACAGTGCACTGCTACTAGAGATCAATTTTCAGAACAAGGCAAAATGTGTAGCTTATCCAGCTGAAGTTATCCAGATACGTTATCTGGGATATTCAGCAGGATAAAATGTCCCACCGAATAACAAGGATTAAAGTTATCAGCAAACTTTAGCCAGATAACTTATAAACCTAACCAGCAAGCTTTGAATATTGCCAGTCGGGATGTTCATTCATTTGAAACATGGGTTCCTGTTTGTTTCATAATGCTCTCAAAATGAAATGGAAGAAAAACCAACGAAATTTCATTGGTTTTGTTCCTTTTCATTATGAAATAAACCCATGGCAACCTGGAGACTTCCCCAGCGATTCCCCGGCTTCCCTGGGGATGACAGTTTGTGGCCTCTGATTTTCCTCCGCCCCCAACAATATGAAATTGGGTCTCCCCGTGTGCCCCTCTCACCCTCCCCAAAGAAAATATCTGGGCCGGGAACCATCCCGGCCCCCACTTACCTCATCCATGGGGCCCACCAACCCAGAAGGGTAGGAGAGATGCCCACTCACCTCCTGCCTCTAGGTCCTCTGAATTTCAGTGGCACCCATCGGCCCTGAGACCAGCGCCAAACTGTGACATAAAATGGTGCGTTCTCAGGGCCGCCCAGTGCCATTTCTTGCTTTCTTTTATTTTTAAACAGGATGACTAGATAGAGGGGGGAGGGGCAGAGCTCCTTAATTTCAATTTTCAGCATATTTTGGCATAGAAATCCTTTTGAAAACAGCTCTGAAAGGGTAAAAGCATGCTGCACTTAGCATTCAATAAAGATGTGCATATTTAAGAATTCCTATCTCTGCAAAATGGACCCCAGCAGTTTTCAGGGAATGCGTATAATGCAAAAACACTCGCACTTAGCAGCAGCTTGTTGTGCAGCGTTAGCCGAGCAGTGTAGCGCACAAGTGCCAAATAACCGGACTCTCCGCAGCGTTGTCATGCTATGATATGATGCACTTAAATACTGCCTTCCTCAAAGTACTCCAACCCAACGTGGTAAAGTCCTAGCACCTATCTTTTAATTCTGTGACCCTACTGAAAGAATTAAGCAGCTACTGTCCCAAATCCTGAAACCTGTTTATTATGGTTTTTTGAAATGATCGCTGTTGCCTCTTTCAGAAGGATGACCCTGACGATTGCCCCATTGAACTGAGCAAGGTGCAGAGTGTAAAGGTCGTGACCAAGAAACGAAGAGATCGAAGCCTGCCACGAGCCTTTGAAATCTTCACCGAGAGCAAGACCTACATCTTCAAGGCAAAAGACGAGAAGAACACCGAGGAGTGGCTCCAGTGTATCAATGTGGCTGTCGCACAAGCCAAGGAGCGGGAAAGCAGAGAGGCAACGACCTATCTGTAAAGCTCTTGATCTGTTTCGCAAAAGGCATTTCCATCTCTCAGCTATAGGAACTTCCGTCTTTTGCTTACCATAAGCAAAGGAAAAAAAAATCAAGGGCCCAGTTCAAACCTCCTACATAGAGATGGAAATAAATAGTTCAACCAGTTTGGATTTAACCAGCTCCAAAATCTTCAGTGTAGACGGCATACTTTTTATTCCCTTTTCCCCAAGGTACTGTGCGTGCTAGAAATATTTCTCTCTCATTCTCCCAAACTAAAACCAGCCTGGTAGATGATGTAATAGCAATAACAGAAAAAGCACAAAATGTATATATGGCAAAAATGATCACTTTCTGTTTGACTTTATCACTGAAACAATTCTTGTAGCTTCCTTCATTTTTTTTTGTTTTTGTCTATGTTTATTTAGCTACACATTCACCTCTTCCCCTGCCATACTTCCTTCTGCTAATATCTTGAGGCTAATGTTGCCAGAGGTCATTTTTTTGTACATGGTTCTAATGCATTAAGAACAGGGGTCGCCGCGTCCTGTGGGAGGCTTACGAATGTTGGTGCATGGATTGCACTACGTAGCTCTATTCATATTTGTCAGAACTACCGGTAGAGCTGGGCAAACAGAGCCAACCGCCCTAGGGCTCCAAGCTGGGGGAGCCTCCACGTTTCCTTTGTGTCAGTTTGTGAGTCTACGCTCATACAAACCCAAAAGGGAAGGGGGTTCTCTGGGTCCTGCTTTCTCCAGTGACGGCTCTAAAGCCAGTCAGTCCAGACAATAATGCATCAAAAATAAAATAGGAGAGTACAAAAGCTGAATGGATTCCAAAGTCCTAAGCACCTATGCCTTGACATTCAGAGATGTAGAGAAAAATTTCTGCACAGGAGCAATAGTCTCCTTTTAGAACAGGTAAAAATGTTGTGGGCTCAAGCCATCCATTTATTTTGCTGAGGAATTTGCAGCGTTGAGACTACAAAGTATATAAAAGGATAGCATTGGTTGCTGAGTAGTTCCAAAAAGAGCTCCCAGTCACTAAGATCCAGCACTTGTCGGAAAGGTGGAATTAATATAAACGCACTGTGATTTTACAGATCTGTAGATAAAATAAATGTTTAAATTGCAATACACGAGTTCTAGATTTTGAAACATTCTGTTTGGTGATAGCTGCTGATGGTTAAAACATGTACTGATTTGTTATTCAGAACCTAAGGCAATCCTGATGTAACATTAGCCTATGAATGTACAGTACAAATTTGTATTTTTTCTTGACAACTAAAATTACAGTTGATGTAGAACAAAAAATAACATTAAATAAAACTTGGGAAATAAGCACACATCCTAGGAGATGAGAATTTTTTCCAGGTGCTGATCTATATTTAAATAATAATTAAAGACAGCATGATAAACACATACCTGTAGTCAGAGCAAGATAAACACTGATAAAACACCCCGATGCAAAAATAAAAATAGGTGTTTATTAGATAAACACCAGCAAAAACAGCAGTGCCCCTACTACTATCTCACCTCTCCCCTTACCTGCCTTGGATCCTCCACTCTGTTTTTGTGCATTTTCCATGCTGATGGCTCCTCAGCTGGGCAAATCTTTAGCATCTGAGGGGTCCTTCTCTCTTCCTGCTCCCACCAGCACCACACACAGCTGTTCCCAGGGTGAGCATCAGAGCTGGTGAGGACAGAGTGAGCAAGGGTAAAGGAGTGATGAGAGAGCTGACAGGTTAGTGGGGAGAGAGAGAGTGGCGGAGCTAGGGCCGTGAGTATTGTTTTGTTTTGGCAGTGCATTTGTGTTATGGAAATGTAAGCATTTGCTTCAGACATGGAAAAGGTTCCCAGCAACTGTACCTGCGCCATGAAAACACATTCTGATTTTTCGTAACCTCAAAGGACCCCTAATTAGCTGGAAAATAAACACCTAAAGATAGAAGCCCTAGATCTATTGTGTGTGTCATTGGATCTCCCTATCATCCTGGGAGTCCATAGTGCCATGGACATGTACAGCATATTACAGAAGATATGGATACATGTGTGCATGTGGAAGGTATCCAGAATCTAGTGTGAAATAGCAGTGAAGAGTGGAAATTTCATTTTTAGACATAAAGAAATTATATTAATGAAAACTGCTATGCAATACCCAGTAATGCAGCAAATAGTAATACCAAGCATACAGAGCATACGTCAACAAAAGCTACAAAAATGTAACTAACCTTGAATCTCCTCGGCATCACCACGGTTCAACGATTGCGCCTGTCACAAAAAATATAATAAACCAAGGTCATAGATGGGGTTTGGAAGGGGAAAAGTAGTGAACCCCCCCCCCCCCCCCCAACATTCTGAGTTCCAATAAAAAAAAATCTGCAATGCTGGAACAGTGGAGAGAGGCAGGAAGGACAACTGACCCAGGCATCATCGCTCTCTCTCTCTCTCTCTCTGGCCATAGCGGAAGCAGCAGCAGCAGCAACCTGACAGAAATCGAATGCTGGGCCACTGAGCCGGCATGCACACTCACTGGCTCTGAGGCAGACCCATCCCTCCCACAGGTTTCCTTAGTGGGGGCCTGTGAACCTTCTGGTGTTGTAATTATTTTTGGCAATGTTACCTTCTCTTGGTGCCGATTCCCCAACTCAGGTAATACATTTGCTTTGGAATATAATATTCAGTTTAATATCAGCGTGGTTTGCATTTGCAAATCCAAATTGTCATAGTAAATACGCCAGCGCTGTGGTTGCAGACTTTAGCACCTGTGCTAAATCAGCAGGACATGCCCTCTCTCTCCCGTTCCAAATGGTGACCTAATTTGAAATACTGAAAACTGGAAGAATTGGAAATTAGTGATCAAATCTATGTAAACATTGAGGTCGGTATTCAAAAGTCATTTAGCTGGATAACTGAAAAGTTAGCCGTATAAGTTATGGGCTAACTCTGGTCGCATCGAAGGGCTTTCCTAAATTTGGCTGGATTAATTTATTCGGCTAACCTTAAGATAGCTAGGGATATTCAGCAAATAGCTATATCCAGCTAAAACTAGCCACTCTGTGGCTAAATATTGACCTCCACATTATTTGTGGTAAATAAAATGTCTTAGTGTCCAGTCAGATGAATCCAGAACAACTGTGTTATGCACCTCTACCAGCAGATGAAGACAGAGTAAATTGACATCACAGTGACTATACCCCTGCAGTGACGTCAGCCTGCCAGTATTCTCCATCTCCAGCAGATGGTGGACGTGCATCTCCCCACTGGGGATTGCTTCATTTTAAAGAAAAGGGGAATTAAGGAAATAAATTCACCCTGCTCTCCTGCAGTGAATACCAAATGATCCCTCCCACAATTGAGAATTCCTGAGGTGATTTTCGTGGTCCCTCAGATGTGTGCTTTGGTCCGGTATCTGGTTTCAGCTGGTGTGGACTTAGCTGCTTGAGCAGTTGAAAGGTAGTGGGTGCAGAAAGCCAAGCGCGGCAGTGACGGCACATGCCCTCTCCCCCCCCCCAATAGCTGGAAGCCATCTCTGTACTCAGCCAGGTAAGGCTGAGCTCCGGTAATTTAAAAGAAAAAAAAAAAAAAGATTATACAGAGACCTAGAAGGAGATTTTTGTTGTGTAGGGTTTCCTCCTTCCCCCGGTCTCCTTGTTCAGCACGCCAGTCTGACATTCATCCCACTCTGTAGGACGTTGAGGGACGTGGGCAGCCTAGCAGGTTGAGCAGCCTCCTTAAGCTAGGCCCCACTCCGAGGCTTTTTGCTGCATGCCACGTGGTAGGCCGCAACAGCATTTCATCCGCTTTCTAAGGCCACCCTTCACAGTATTGTTGGTCCAGGATGTGCTTTTAGCTGTGTGCCCACATTATGCACCCAGTTTTTGGACATATAGTCGGGCCTTGTAATCTGTGCATCCACATTAAGCGATGACATAATAGCCACTCGCCTTCCTCTGCGCACTTAAGTTTTTTGTGTGCTTATTTTGGGGCGATTGGGTAGACATTAGATGTGTGATGCCTAAGTGTTGGACACATAGGGGTAGATTTTATAATTTTGAGCGAGCGCGTACAAAAGTAAGCTGGATTTTATATGATACGCGCGTATCTTATAAAATCTGGGGTCGGCGCACGCAAGGGGGTGCACATTTGTGCAACCTGCGCACGCCGAGGCCGCTCCGAAATCGGAGCGGCCTCAGAGGGAACTTTCCTTCCGCCTCCCCTCACCTTCCCCTCCCTTCCCCTATCTAACCCACCCCCCCGGCCCTATCTAAACCCCCCCTACCTTTGTTGGCAGATTTACGCCTGCGGACTGCTGGCGCGCCATCACCCGACCCGGGGACTCGTCCGGAGGCCTCGAACACGCCCCCGAAACCGCGTCACTCGCGGCATGCCCCCCCCCCCCCGACACGCCCCAACATGCCCCTCCATGCAAGCGTCCCGGGGCTTGCGCGTGCTGCCGAGCCTATGCAAAATAGGCTCGGCGCACACAGGGGGGGTTTGGGGTAGGTTTTCGGGGGGTACGCGCGTATCGTACGCGTGTACCCCTTTGAAAATCTACCCCATAATTTTTGGGCGTCTAGGTTAAACGCACATACTATAAAAACAAAACAGCTAGACGCAAGCCTCCAGCTGCCGCTCAGGTCACTATCGGCCTTAATGGCACCTGTACCTAAGAAGCCTAAGCATCTTTCTCTTTGCACTGCTTGTTGTATTTGGGTGTCTCAGCCAGGAATGCTTTGCTAATTTGTGCCAGCACTGTTTGGAGGCTCAGGGAGAATTGTCTTCCTCTGATTTCACAAAGCCTGGTTCTTCCCAGCCGGATGTGGGTCTGGGTAAAGACGACCCCAGGGGGAGGCACCTGATTTTGGAACTCCCCTAACTGGTTCCTCAGAAGGGGAAGGCAGCTCAGTGAGTACATCTCAGGTATCCTGGTCTGGATACTTTTACTTTTTCATGGGTAGAATTGTGGAGATATGCCTTGGACCGTTTCCAGAGAGATCAGAAATTCCCCCGACTGCATGGAGCGACAGCGGGACTTGAACCCTGGTCTCCTGGTTCATAGTCCACTAGGCTATTCCTCCTCTTCAGCCTTTCCTCATAGGGGAGCTGTTCCATCCCCTTTATCATTTTGGCTGCATAAGTGAATGCTGGGAAGCAGTTACCTAGTCAGGTTAGGGCTCATTCCACTAGAGCTCAAGCAGTGTCTTGGGCAGAATTTAGATTGTTATCCCTGTCGACATTTTCCGAGCTGTGACATGGTCCTCCTTATACACCTTTTCCAGGTATTATCGTCTGGATGTGCAGACCCGGGAGGATGCGGCCTTTGCATGTGCAGTTTTGACTGGACCATGGGCAGCCTCCTGCCCAATTCGGGAGTAGCTTGGGTACATCCCACTTGTTCTGGATTCATCTGACTGAACACTAAGAAATTACAACTTACCTGATAATTTCCTTTTCTTTAGGACAGTCAGATGAATCCAGTTTCCCTCCCATTGCTGCCAAATGATTGCATTATGGTCCTCTTGTGTGACTGTGTTACAGGGATTACTGGTAAGTGTTAATCCAGTCCCTAGATTTATGTTTATACATTCTTGTCTGAGCTCAACGTTGCTTGTTAGCTGAGTATTGAAATGGTTACTTGTTTTTAATCAATAATTTTGCAAGTCTGTCCACAGTTGCTTTTGAAGACAATACTGGCAGGCTGATGTCACTGCAGGGGTATATGTACTGCGACGTCAGTTTGCTCTGTCTCCATCTGCTGGTAGAGGTGCATAACCCACTTGTTCTGGATTCATCTGCCTGTCCTAAAGGAAAGGAAATTATCTGGTAAGTAGTAATTTCTCAATATTCTAAAATGGGAGCATCACACTTTTAGCGTGATTTAACATGTACAAACACTTGTTTCTGAGATGTGAACAGTCATATAAAATGCATTTTTTTGCTATCTAGGCCACAGTCTTCTGGATAATAACGTACAGCATTGATTCAGTGATACAACAGTGACGTTACTGGAAATAACTGCTACCACCCTTTGTTTTCTGTCTCTGTCAAGCTTAGGAGGAGGAATGGTAACAGATGTCATGGACATTGTAATACACAGCAACTAATAATATTCTTTCTGCAATCTATAATGCTCTTTCTTTGCCAAGAAGGGCAGAAAACAGTTCTGCTGCTGTGCACCATCTCTGACAGCGAAACTGCTCCTCATTCAAATAGAGACCTTGTGGGGAACTATGGACAAGCAGGGCTGAATTAGCCATGGCACGCAGGTGACGTCATCCTGGGAGAGTGCCTCGAAAGGTCTCTGTGGAGACAGGGGCGGTGCAGGGGCAGAAGGGTAATGAAAGCTGAAACTGCTCTGATCTGTACGTGTACTTACCAACAGGTCAATACAGTAAAGTGTGCTCCGTCGGAGCGCACTGTCAGCCTGCTCTGGACGCGTGTTTTCCCTTACCCCTTATTCAGTAAGGGGAGGAAAACACGCGGCCCACCCGCGGCACCTAATAGCGCCCTCAACATGCAAATGCATGTTGATGGCCCTATTAGGTATGCGCGCGGGATCCAGTAAGAAAAATGTGCAGCCAAGCCGCACATTTTACTCTAAGAAATTAGCGCCGACCCAAAGGTCGGCGCTAATTTCTTCCGGCGCCAGGAAAGTGCACAGAAAAGCAGTAAAAACTGCTTTTCTGTGCACCCTCCGACTTAATATCATAGCGATATTAAGTCGGAGGTCCCCAAAAGTAAAAAAAAAAAAAAAATTTGAATTCGGCCCGCGGCTGTCGGGCCGAAAACCGGACGCTCAATTTTGCCGGCGTCCGGTTTCCGAGCCCGTGGCTGTCAGTGGGCTCGAGAACCGACGCCGGCAAAATTGAGCGTCGGCTGTCAAACCCGCTGACAGCCGCCGCTCCAGGCCAAAAGGAGGCGCTAGGGACGCGCTAGTGTCCCTAGCGCCTCCTTTCCCTCGTTTGCACCGCGTCACCTCATTTGAATACTGGATCGCTCGCACCGGCAAAGGGCCGGTGCGTGCGCCGGGAGAGCGGGCGTTCGTCCGCTCTCCCGCGGTTTTACAGTATCGATCCGCAGGTTAGGTTGTGGAATGCTGAAATGTACCAAATGTCAGTGCCTGCATTCCATCCCTGCTCCAGGGATCAACTTGCAAGAATATATTATTTAGCATATTGAAAGAGGTTATGTTAATGAAGTAACTAACTCACTGGGGTCTAAGTTTAGGGGGGATGACATATATTCCCATAGGAAGATCTCAAGGACTCTCCCACGTGGTTACTGTATTGGCCCGTTAGTTAGCTAACATTGATTAAGCTCTTTTACTTTATTTGCGATATCTGTTTTCATTATGACTTTTGAGACTTGGATTCTGCCATATTCAGTGGCCTAAACTGTATTATTCACTGAATTATTTTCTTTACTGTTGATTTATTATTTTTTTGTACTGTTTAATTTTCTTCCAAGGTTTGTAATTTATTTATTTTTTTAATGCAAAGAAATGGAAAGCCTGACCCATGGGAAGAGAGAACAACTGGCTTCAGAAGAGGCCACAGCCAGCCCCGGCACAACCGTCTGCCAGCCCTGTATCAGGACACTGGCATCTAACTGTTCCCCCTCCATGAGCATCCTGCAGTGCGGAGGCAGTAATGGCAGAGTGACAGCTGAAGCCTCAATGCCTGCGGTAGTCATTATAGAAACTAACCGCAGCAATGGCTGTCACCATACACCAGCAAAGCAAGTTCAGATAACTAGTAACACCCCCCCACCCCCATGTGCCTCATCCTCTGAAGCTACTCCTATCTCTCCCATCACTTTCATAATAACCATTCCACCCAAGCACTGGGCCAGAGGTAGAAAGGCTGGAGAAATTATTGGGGAAGAGATAGACTGCCTTGAGAGCCTTCCTTTTAGTTCCCCCCTTGATGCCTGCTGTGAGGAACTTTACAGCTCAACTGCATCACCTGTCCTCCAGACTGTCCATGCCGTCTGAGGCCCTGCAGGACACAGAACACATACAGTGCAATGTTGCTGCACAATCATGGCATTTAATTGAAACTTGTGGAAGGAGCCGTTATTTGCAATGCTTAAAACACTGTGCAATACTCAATGTGCAGTAAACAACACTGTTTGAGAAACAATTGTCATCAGTGCAGTTTTGTTTGAAGAAACATTTTCTTGTCTAAATAAATGTGGAATTTTTTTTGGCATTTTTCTAGTGTGTTAGTATCTCTCCTTTGTGGCTCTTCTCTCTCAATCTTATGTTTTTATGACCTTCCCTCTTCTCAGGTTTACCCTGTCCTCTACGCCATACCTCCCACAACCTTTCCTGCTCTAACAGCTCTAATCTCCTCCATGGGTAACCACCTAAGCATCCTGTTAGCTGAGCCTGTGAAATAGCATGTATGCTAAAATGCTGACACCTGGTCCAGGGCAAATGTTACATTTTAGGCCTTAGTCTATGTGTGATAAATAGCACCTGGAGGACAGCGTACTAGGCTATTTAGCACATACCCACTAAAGCCTTGTTTGCATCTGACATTCTTTCATTTTTATGTGACTCCAAGCTAATTTTAGCATGTATATGCTAATGTCTTGTCAAACTGCATGCTAAACAGCCTTACTGGGCACACTAAGCTTTAATGCATAGACGTCCTACTGGTTTCTAAAGAGCACTAGAGGAAGCACAGAGTGCTTGTTATCCATCTAAATGGCAAATGTGGCATATTAAGCCATTTATCTTGCTAAATTATAGCTGGATAAAAAAGGGGCATTTCAGGAGCAGTCTGGGGAGGGATTGATTTATCCGGCTAACCTAGCCGAATATTGAGCAGATCTAAAGTTATCCGGCCTTGTGTGGTCGGGTAATGTACTACTTAACAGGATATCTTTAAAGATACCCGTCTAAGTAGCTCTGTCATTAAAGAAAAACAGCAAATAAATAAATAGACCAGTGGGCCATCTCTTCCATCCCCCCCAAAAATATCTTATAAAGCCCCTGTCGGGCCATGCCCTCCTCGCTCACCAAATCCTTTAAATATTAACAAGATTCCCATCCCAGCGTTTTCAAAAATCGGGGTACTTCCCTCCCACCCACAAAGATTAATAACATTGCAGGGCCCCTTCCCCTGATCCTCCTGATCCCTTATGTTTGATTGCCGGGAACAAGGGACCCTCTGCCATGCTCCCGGCACCTCTGCGCTGGAAGCGTAAGCTCACACTTCTTAGAGCAGCAGGATAACTTTAAGCTTGTATATTCAGGGGGACGTTTATCCCGCTGAATATATGGGACAAGATATCGGCTAACTTCAGCCGGATAACTTATCCACTAAACAGTCTATTGAATATTGGCCTTTTTGTTCCATTTCATTTCGTTGGGAGGAGGTTGTCGTCCAAAATCCATTTTATTGCGGGGATTTTTTTCAAGTGGATGTTTTTTTATTTTCATTTTTATTCATTTTGGCAATTAATGCATGCTATTCAAAATAGTGCACACTATTTGGAAACAGTGTATGCTATTTCAAAACCAAATTTTAAAAAAATCCAAATTTCAGCAGGAATTTATCCATTTGGTGTGAAAAGAGAGCAAAACCAGGATGTTTCATTGTGGTTTTCATTTCATGTTCAGATGCATGCACATGCTTGGAGTGCAGTGGTTCAAACAAGTGGCAGAGCTAATTACAGAAAGAACTTTGCTTTGCAAGTTGCCTTTTAACATAATTAAATCATAAGAACATAAGATATGCCATACTGGGTCAGACCAAGGATCCACCAAGCCCAGCATCCTGTTTCCAAAAGTGGCTAATCCAGGTCACAAGTACCTGGCAAGTACCCAGCTTCAAATGTCAGGTAACTGTGAGTAGCTTAAAGAATTAAAGAGGCAGCTAGCAAACCTTTTCTGACAGTCCCTGCAGGATTCCATATTTATTCCAGAGTGTTGCATTCCGTGCTTCTTTTTTAATACAGAAAACATCACATTTGACTATCGCCATGAGCAGTTACATACCTTGTAGCAGGGGAGCCACGGTGGAGTGTTACCTGCACACAAACGTTATTAACTAGTCTGTTTCAATACTTTTTTCAGTCCTGTCTCAACACACACTGCAATAAAGATTCCTGGCTGAATTTTAATTACCTTAAAGTATTCATTTAGGAAAGAAGACTGAAACACACTGGAAGCAGTCTAGAATTAATGCACGTTCTCTACAGGGAGAATGTATCGTTCCCAGGAGTTTACTATATTAGGAATTTAAAAATTATCTGCAATGGCTATGGGGGCAATTCCGAGGCTACCCCGCAGGCCCTTCAAGTTCATTTTCGAAGTGAAACTCCCCACAGAGGCTTCCTTTGAAAATTTTGGCTGGAGGGAGGAATGGGGATACTTTTCGTTTATTTATTTATTTAACTTTTTTTTTTTTTTTTTTTTTTTTTTTTTTTTATATATATACAGGCATTCATGGAGCATATCATATCAGTTCTCATAGAACAGGGGTATTATAAAATTAGAAAGAAGGTTAACTTACATTGAACAGGGTCATGAGAACTTGGTTAACTGAAAGGAAGGAAAGGCGTAGAAGGTCGAGGTGAGAAATCAGTAATTAACAGTGTAGAATGAAGTACTGTATTGCGGATCTAGATGCAATTGATAAAGCCAATAATATAAACTTAAAGTTAAAATTATAACATATGGCATAACATAACTGGTTGCTGGCTCTAAGGGAGCTAAACTAATTACTAGGGGTAAGGTGGCGAAAGGAGAGGAAAGGGGGGAGGGGTGGGTGAGAATTATATGTGTGGTAGAAGGCGGAGGGTAGGTAACAAAGGTAGCACTTAAGTGGATTCCACAGTGAATTAAATGTTAGCATTATATAGGTGACATGTTTATAACGTACACATTCCTAAAGTGTATATTTATAAAGTACATATAAATGAGATAATATCATTTATGGGATGAACAAACTTGAGGAGTAAACATATTTATGAGGTAGAAAATTTATGGGATGAAGTAGATAATATATCAAAAGGTGGAGTGTTTTAACATGAGGTAACATATTATGAGCAGCAATTAGGAACCATGAGGTATTTGTGGGAAGCAAACGAGTGTTAACCTAGAGAGTTGAAGGGGAATGGCAGATTGCTGGCTGCTGGCAGGGGTAGGTTGCTAGGAGAGTATGGAAGAGCACAAGAGGGAAAAGGAAAGGAAGGGGGAAGGGAGTTTCCTGTCCCACCCCTTCTCTAACCCTGCCCCTCCCTCGTTGTTGACTTTTTGGACAAGTATTTCACCCTCAGTGTACTGAGTACAATAAGCAATGCTGTTAGGATACAATATTATCACTTTTTTTTGTTGAAAAATAGACTGCATGGTTAATGTTTACCATTAAAGAAATCAGTGTGTGAATAAAGCTAGAGTCCCAAAATATCCATAGAAATGTACACCGTGAGTCACGATTTTTTAGTCTCATATGAAAAGACCTCACAGATAGGCACATTTGTCAATGCTAGTTAGCAATGGCTGTGTATACCGATAGAATAATCATAGGTCTTTTTTATGAAATCTTGTATGCTCAGTGTCATAGAAATCAGTGTAATTGTTTAAGATATCGCGTCATGCTGCATTTGCTACTTCATTTTACATTATATTTTGCATGGCATTGCATTATCTGAAGCTTTAAATGTAACTTAGCTTAGCATCTACAGAGGAACTGCTGCGTCCGTCGGGATCAGACGGCTTTGCCCCTTATGCCTCACCTTGTTCTCGGCTCCTCCCGCTAACCTTAGGAAGATGGCTACCGCAGCGTCTGCAAGCCGTCCTCTCCAACATCCCCAGAACGGCTATTGTGTTGCCTCCCGCCATGTTCCTCCCAAGGGCCTACTAGGGTGCGCATGCGCTACCCACATCTTTATTCCAGCTATGACGTGAACCTCGGGGGCATCCCCCTCGAGTGACATCACGACATCCGGGTATTTAGCCTATGCTTGTTTGCTAGCTCGTTGAGTTAGCAAGGATTGGTCTCGGCCAGTCTAAACTACTCTGCCACTTCCTTGCTGCCGCTGGAAGCCCTCTCTGCTCTTCGGGGTAATCTCTAACCTGGGTACCTGCTCCTTTCCTTTCCTTTCAGGTGCTTTACTGGGATCAGGTACTCACTCCTCGAGGGCCTGCTCTCCCTGCCTCGGTGCCTGTTACCATCTACTTCAGCCTGGTGGAATCGCCAAACTACAGCTACCATCTAGTGAGTAATCTAATTCTCAGTCTGTCTCATCTACAATTTTGCCATGCTGGGAAACCTATACCTGGATCTCCCTATGCCAACTTTGTGAGACGGGTTCCCTCTGCCGAGGGTCCCTGGACTGCTACCTCTGGAACAACTCACTAGTGACACCTCTGGGGGTATACAATTGCTGAGCATCCTGAGTCTAGCCCAGTACTGTGGCTCCCCACGGGGCTCCTCCCCGTGGGCGTGGTCATCTGCCACAGTACCCAAGAATCCACCCAAACACCACTAAACCATAACAGGAACGCCTAAGAGTCCGATTTGGAGAGGCTCAAGATTGTACAGCTATTACCCTTCTCTATTAATGACTGAGAGAATTGACATACCACTAAAGAAAACCATTCTTTGGTCAGTTTGGTCAATGCAAAGTTCTTGAAAATATTGCAGTGCAACAATTATGCCTTTTTTTTATTGGTTACACAGTTTGTGTTTCCTTTTTATCTAGGGTTATCATCAATCACTTAAATCCTTTCGTTGAGTGAATGTGATTGAAATAATATGGTTTGAATAAATGTGTAGCTGAAAGACTCAGATTCTCATGCCAAAAACAATTCTAGGAAATAAGAGGCTTAAATTCATTCTTTCCCCTCCTCCCCCACCTTGTATTAAATTAAACTGTGGCAGAAACTAAAGCTGAAATGAACTGGCACACTCTCTACTTGGGCGTCCTCATGACGTATTGCATCAGTCAAATCTCAGTTTCAAGTAGCTGATGTAAAAAAAAAAAATAAAGGCTTGTGTTTTCCGATTACCTAGGTCTGCAAGCTGCTAATGTCAGTACCTGAATCAATGCAGCTAGTGTTCATTATTTAGTATAAGCACGGGCACATAGATTCTTCTAGAGTAGGTCATGGAGATGTGGAATTGGACCTCCAAAGGGGAAAAAGGTTACTCTCCACTCCCTGCCCCATCAAATAAAGGGTAAGCCGAGGACTTGCAGTTAGAGAAAGAGACAGTCCATTCACAGTCATTATGTCTGCTCATGCTAAACAGATATCGCTCCCCCCTGCTCCTCTGTGACAGAATGCAGACAACATAAGAAGTGCCCAGCATCTTCCTCTGACCCCAACAGGGAGAACTATTTCTTATTGCTCACCCTCCGGGATAAGCAATGGCTTTCCAAAGTCTACCTGGCGAATAATTGCCCGTAGGCGTTTCCTCCAGGAACTTGGCCAAACCTCCTTTAAATCCCACTAGGCAGGACACCTTGACCACTTCCTCCCGCAACAGATTCCGCAGCTTGGATTGGGCGCAGAATGAAAAGACACTTTCTTTGATTCGTTTTGAAGCTGCTGGATGTTAGGTTTTTGGCGTGTCCCCTTGTTTTAGTATTAATTGAAAGGGTAAATAACTGCCCCCTATTTACATGTGCCACCCCCATTAATGATTTTATAAATACATACTCTGTTGTCTCTTTTCCAAGCTGAAGAGCTGAAACCTGTTTAGCCTTTCTTCATTAGGGAGCCATTCAATCCTCTTTGTCATCTTTCTCTGTACCTTTTCTAGATCCACTATATCTTTTTTTTTTTTAGATACGGTGACCAGAATGGCTCACAGCACTCAAGCTGCAGTCACACCATGGACTGATACAAAGACATAATGACATTCTCCATTTTATTCTCTATTCCTTTCCAAATAATTCATAACGTCTATTTGCTTTTTTCACTGCCGCCACGCAATGAGCCAAGGATTTTAATGTATTGCCCACATGAACTCCAAGGTCTTTTTCCTAATACAGAACTCAGCATTGTGTACTTATAGCTAGGATTATTTTTCCCTATGTGCATCCCTAGCACTTATCCACATTAAATTTCATCTGCCATTCAGATGCCCAGATTCCCGATTACGCAACTCTTTCTGCAGCTCCTCACAAATCTACTGTTGTTTTAACAACTTTGAATAATTTAGTGTCATCCGCAAATTTGATCACCTCACTCGCTGTTCCCTTTTCCATATCATTTATGAATATGTTAAACAGCAAAGGTCCTAATGCAGATTCCTTTGGTATTCCACTCCACTAATTAACTTTCTCCATTTGGAAAACTGACCATTTAGTTCTACCCTCGGTTTCCTGACTTTTACCCGTTACCAATCCACAAGAGGACACTGACTCAGATCCCTTGGCTTTTTAATTTCCTGAGAAGTCTCTCATAGGGGAATTTGTCAAATGCCTTCTGAAAATGCAAATACACCAGAACAAGCGCTTCACCCTTCTATATTTATTTACACCTTCAAAAACATCTAATAGATTTGTAAGCCACGACTTCCCTTTCCTAAAACCATGTTGATTCTTCCCCATTAAGCCATGTCTGTTCACAGTATAAAGCCAGTAATTTTGTTTTTCAAAATAGCTTTGACTATTGTGTCCAGCACAGACTCTTGTATCACTTCTGGAAACCTATTTAAAAATTGGTGGTCTACAAGAACTGTGGCTGCTTTAAATGATAAGTTGCAGATTACTAGTAAAAGATCTGCAATTTTGCATTCTTTCAGAACTCTGGGTTGAATACCATCCAGTCCTGCTCTTTTTTACTATTGAGTTTGTCAATATGATTGCCTGCCACCTGGACCTGATCAAAGCTTTGGACCTGATCACGTTTGCCTTCTGCCTGGACCTGGCTCTTGCCTTCTACCTAACTATACTTGCTTGCCACCCACCTGGCCTGCCCCAGTATCTCCAGTCTTCTGCCTGTCCTAACCCTGGCATGTCCTTGAACTTTTGTTCTTTCTCCATCACCCTAGGAACCCACCTAAGCCCTGCCCGCAGCCAGAACCCAAAGGCTCAACATGCGGGTGAGGCGGCTGGTATAGGTGAAGCTCCAGTCTGTCCTGATTCAGGATGTGTTTGCCCGCTATTGATATAGGCCTAGTAGGTTTGCCTACAAGGCTGCACCAACTATGCCGCAGCATCAAGGACTCACTTCCTTGGTGCTGTGGTATAGTTAGTCTTCACTATTCTCCTGGCTCTCCTACTGGCAGTACCATGTTGGCACTCTCCTCCCAAATGTAGCATACCTGGGTCAGTAGTGAAAATACTGTTGAACGATGCCTTCAGAACTCTGTCTCTCTCTGGTAATGGATGTGAATCTATTCCTCCTCAATGACACAGCTTCTCCTCAGGGCCATTCTATATAAAAGGCACATCTTCCTCTGGATAACCCAAATTCTGAGTCCCTGGGCCCTAGGGCTCTCAGTCAGTAAACACAGATGAAAAAATCTTAATCTTACTCAAAGAGAAAAAAAATGAGAGAAAGGAAGTTGGAAAAACATACTTCATCATTAAAAGGGTCTCCAAAAACTCTGGACCAAAAGGAAGAGCTAAGGCACTCTGTCTCCAATTCTTTACCCTTGCTTCAGACAACGCGAACCCTAGAGTCCTTTTGCCAGAAAAAATAATCAGAAATTGAGGACTGCACAGACAGGGCTATCCCACAGCAGGGTAACTCAAAAGTAAATTGAACTAAGAATCCACACCCTAAGATGATGGCAGGGGCTTATAAATTCTAGGAGCACACCATCTGGATCTTCCACACGCGGGAACCAAAACCCACAACTACTGTTAATGTTTAATCCTTCTGGTAAAGAATCATTTAGGTTCCTTGCATACGCTTATAGTAAATGCTGTGCTTGAACTTCATAGAAACTGGGTGTTAAATTTTTGTTTCCATTATAAAGATGATCCTTTTTATAAATTGTATTATTCAAGTATCACGAGTTACCCAGCATAAAAGGAAACAATTTCTTCCAATGCATCCCCAAGTATTACAGCTAAGGTGCAAATGTAGGTTAAATTACTGCTGTAAATGTGCAATTCAATATGTTTTCTTTGATCCCCCACAACGTATTGCTCTTCTTAGTTCTAAGATTGATTTGAGTGGAAATCAATAGTGTTATTTCTTCATCTTTGTGGGAAATATGCGCTTGCCAGCAAGCCATTTCATCAGGGTTAAACACTAACTTCCCTTCTCCCTGACATTTGCCTGAATAAAAGCATCACTTGTGCTTAAGCCCCTCTGCCTAGGAGAGGATACCTGACTTCATGTATTTCTCTGGCCTATAATTAATCCTGTTAGCCTGAAAGAAGGGCTGGGTGTTCCCTAGTCAGAGGCAGGACAAAGTCAGGAGGTATAGATTTCAGCAGCCAATGATATGATCCGTGCACACCCCCTGAGCCAAAGCCAATGGTGTAATGACTCTTCTGTTGCTATGGGAAAGTAGCCAATCATGTAATGACACATCATCTGCCTTTGTATGAATGTACAATAAAAGGAAGAGGCTCGGGAGGACAAACTCTCTTTGCCCTCTTTGCCTTCTCCCTCTTCCTGCCTGCCATGAAAGCTGTCTGAGGTCTCTTCATTACTCCTATATCTGGTGACCCGCGACAGTGATGATAAACTCCATGCTTATTTCGGCTGGTCATAGCCAAGGTACGTACCGTTCAACAGATTTGCAATCGTTAATATTTTAAAAAAAAGTACTTCTTTGTAATTTTTAAAAGTATTTCTCAGCAAGTTTGTTCCCCACACTCGTAAGAATGGGTAATGATTTGACTGTACAGCAGCGGCTACATGCCAGAAAGCTGCAGCAAATCATCAATAATCATTATTTCATCACCAGAAGAAAAATAGCGCAAGTCAGCCTGGGGGGACTTAGAAAAATTAATAAGTGAAATAGCTTGCCGTTGCCCTTGGTATTCGATGGAGTCTGGAACTCTAAATACCCAGGAATGGATCTCAATCGGCAATTATCTTCATACGGCTCCCAGAGCTCCCATAAAACTAAGATTAATCTGGCAAAAATGTACAGAAGCCATCGAACGCACAGAAAAAAAAGGTTTAAAAACAGCAGTTTCAAACCATGTGCTTTTAGAAGCAGGCAGACATACCCTTCCCCCATCTTCTCAGTCTTCCTCAGAGACAGCAAATTCTTTGTATCCTCAGCTCCCCATACCTACACCCAAAGCACAACCAATTCACACCTTCCCCATTTCTTTAGAAAAGCAACCCTTGAGAACAATAGAGCCACCACCTGGCCTGGGTGGGGTGATTAGCATTGAATTTCAGCAGAAACTGCAGAAAGAAAACTTTACAGAAAAAGATTTGTTGGAAGGACTTCAAGCCTTCCCCATCTCAGAAAAGAACCATGAACAAAGGGGGACAGAAAATGAAATAGAACATCTGGGGACACACACTCACATGGCTCCTGTGGCTTCCTCTGCATCCACCTCAGAGAAAATGCCCCAGGAAATAGAAAACACTGAGGTCAGAAAAACTAGCCTTCCTCCATCTTGCCTGCAACCCCCTTCCCCCACTAACCACTCCCTGAACATTCATTTGCCATTGCCTGAGACAGTCATTAATTCTGCATCACCAATTTGTGCAGGTAAATTACTATCTCAAACCACTGCTCCCAGTAACAATTTATGTGCAGCGGTCAGCATGAGATTCCACCTAGAACATGGAAATCTCACAAGGGAGGAATTATTGAAAGGGATTCAAACCTTTCCCATTACAGAAAGAAACAAAGAACTAGGTGTGGCAGCAATAGAGTTGAGTGCCATGTGCAGTGGCTATGCCCCCAGGTCTTCAAAGAAATCAGCGTGTAAGACCTTGGGCCAGGCAGCTGCACTCCTGTGTTACAAGCAAAGAAAATATCAATATGAAAAAAAGGATTTAATTAGACTCCTGCGTTACAAGCAAAGAAAATATCACTATGAAAAAAAAAATGGTTTCTCTTTACAAACAGTACAGATTTGGGAAAAAATGGTTTCTATTAACAAACAGTACAAATTTGGAAAAAATGGTTTCTCTCTACAAACAGTACAAATTTGGAAAAAATGGTTTCTCTCTACAAACAGTACAAATTTGGAAAAAATGGTTTCTCCTGGTCTTCGCTGTTCAGTTGCAGAGGGACTGCATACTTAAGGAGTAGTTTCTATTTGAAATTCAGTTACAAAAAATCTGCATACTTTGAGAGTATTTTCCCCCACAAAGTGAATGCTGAACCTTATGTTACAAACTGTACTGAAATTTGAGTGGTATACTGTGTGGATTGCATGTGAAAGTTTCCCTTTTGCAAGGTTTATTTGGCTCACATTTAAAATGACTCCATTTCTCTGAGATTTAAGTTTATAAGCAATTGCTTGAATTGCCAGCGCACAGATTTTTAAAAAAATAGTGTCTGTCTGCAGGGAATCAGTCCTTGCCAAGCCATTGTATATGGTTGATGTTAATTTGTTAAACAATGCTATCTTCAAGTTCCTATTGACTGAAGGATTAACTCCTTGGGTGTAGTTCTTTTCTTTTGAGAAACACTGCTCCTCCCCCCCTTTTCTGTAACTCTTGCTAGCCACTCATGGGGGAGGGAGGGAGAACTTTTGAAAAGAGAGAAAAAAACCTGGACTTAGTCCTGCAATTTCTCTCTCTACTTTCTATATGTCTTTAATCTTTTAATACTTTCAAACTTTAGCATGCAGCAGACAGAGCTGAGCAAACAGCGTGTTTAATTTCCTATTCTAATAATTATAAGAAGAAATTCTATTCTGATACTCCACATTGAATTTAAGCTCAGAGTATTATTGATTGCAACCTGGAACAATAGTTGCAATCTATAAAGTAATGATGGGGTCTCCACTAGGAGGCGCTATGTTATTCTACAAGTTATATTATTATTGTTTTAATAATTCTGTTGTATAATAGTTTTTATTTTTCAGGCCTACAGACCTTCTGTATTAAGGACACTTCAGTTTTATTTTCTTTTTCACAAATTTATACAGAATTCTGAACCTTATAATTTTTACTGACAGAGGTTGCTACATCTAAAGCAATCCCTCCCAAGCCTTTTCTTGCAAATCCAAATTGATTTTATTAAATTGAATCATAGAATTGATTTCTTCAAGGTTAAAAAAGTAAGAATTTCACTTTTATCCTTACCTTAGTAATTTTTTGCTGTATGCCAGTTTTTAATATTTTCCAGATTTACAGCCTTCCTGCCATGAAGAGATGTGAAGATGGACACTTTGCAGTTTATTTTAACATTTTCAAACATTTTTCTAACGCCTTTTGACTTTTGATTTTTGATCCTTGATCTAATTTTGTTTTTGATAACTTTTTGATAAGATTTTTAGCTCATATTATGTGTTATCTGTTGTCTGTCTTGATGCAAGAAATATTTGCAGGATGGATGAATATGTGTCAGTTTTGTGTAAATTAATATTTGCAAGATGAATGAATATATGTCAGTCTTGTGTAACATATGTTTAATGTAATGTCTAATATACTTGTCATTTGATTCTGCTTACTGCAAATGACTTTTCCTTTAAATGATTAATTTACATTTATTGCTATTTTACTGAATGAAAATTGATCACTGCATAAAAACTTTCTTGATAATGGGGTTACCCTCTGCTCTGAAAACTAAAAATGGCTCTGCTTACTGCAGCCATTCCTTTGCATGAATTTTGTCAATAATTGAACATTAAATACGTATTTGGCATCCCCTACAACACCACAGGGCAAGCCATTGTGGAGAGAGCCAATCATACCCTTAAGAGCTCTTGAAAACAAAAAGGAGGGATAATTGCCCCTGGACTTCCCCCTAAGAAGGACTGGCTGAACAAGAACAAAGTATTGTTTTAAATTACTTTAAATCATCTAAACATATCAAATTTAAGACCACAGCCATGAGTAATCATTATGGGACTAGGGTTAGTCACCCACAGCCATCAGTTTTGTATAGAATATTTAATGTCTGGTATGGTCCCGTTCCCTTAAAATGGGGAACGAGGATATGTTTCTCTGCTTGCTTCCACAGGTATCAAGCCGTGGAAAGATGGAAAGGTGTCCAGGTCTACAGGACCCGATCCCCAACTTCTCCCTGAGCCTCCACAGCCCTCAGAAGGACAGAGACCGGACTCCTTGCAAAAAGCAGCACCACATGACCTGGGGACAGATCAAGGCCCTATCCGACCAATCTGCACAACTCTTAGAACAGCAAGGCCTTGAGAAAACTCCAGAGAACTTATTAGCCGCTTTTTCTTGCCTGAATGCCAACTCATTAACTATTGTGTTCTGCATCCTCATCTTTTGCCCTATTTCTCCAGCTATGGTGATTTCAGAACAAGGACTCTGACAGAACAACATGCACAGAACTTTTCACACCTGTTGTATCGAACAGACTGTTAGATCTGCACACACATGCCAAGCCAAGCCTGCGGAGAACGACTGATGCATGCTGTACCATTTAACCTTACAGTATGGACTAATTATCCTTTACAGAGAGGTTTTCATTAACTCTCCAGTTAATAATACCATACTACACATTGGTAGCTGTATTCAAGAGACTGCCGCTCTATGTTGGGACTATGATACAGGGGATGGGAAGGGATTCAGGTGGGAAATATCCATATTGTAACTGAACCTTTGTATTAATCACTGAACACTTACATAATTATACCACACATATGTATGCAATTGGCAGATTTCAGGATGTGCAGTGGGAGACCCAAGCAAGTACAGAAAGTATAGAGGGGATGAAGGATTTACCTTTTGTAGTTATATAGCCCAAATGATAACCTATGACATGTCCACTAATCTGTTAGGAAACATATGGATGTTATGTGGGCGTAGAGCATATATGTACATTTCCCCAAGATGGAAAGACAGATGCACTTTAGGCTACATCCTCCCCTCATACTATGCAGTCAAAAATTTACCCAAAGCAAGGCTCCGTAACAAAAGGGAGGTGATAAATAATCCCATAGAAAAGTATACAGAAACTCAGATAGCTAGAAGCCTGTTTCCCCCAATGGGAACAGCTATGAATTACAGAGACTTACACATCCTAGCTAACTGGACGACTGCCATATTTAGTCAGACAGTCCATGCATTAAAACTACTCACAACAGAAGTCTCTCAGATTAGAGAAGTAGCATTCAGAACAGCTATACCTTACAAACCATTTTAGCCTTAAAGGGTGGTGTTTGTGCATTAATTGGATCTCATTGCTGTGTGTACATATCAGTTTATAAAGCAAACCTCACACATACCATAGAGCAGATAGCAACCATGGATGCTGATGCACCATTTTCAGACAGAATACCAACTTCTCCATGGGACTGGCTATGGTCCTGGCTCCCTGATATTTCTGGTCTCAAAAGGGTGATTTCTATTATAATTACTGTAATTAATTATTTGCCTGTGATGCTGTATTCAGTGCATACCCAAACCTCATATCCATATTGAAACCTTGCTCTCAGCCCGGATACAAAGATGTCTTGTAAGATGCCTAATAGGGAATCACGAGCCCTGCAGAGTTGGCACACCACCTGCACCAGCTCTGGGTGATATGGAGATTCAGAAGCTCATCGGTGGCTGGCACACCACGCCGAATCAGCTTTCTTCTCTCCATAATCCCTCTTCCCCTACTTCCAGCCCATACCAAGACATAACAGATTTCAGTAAGGGTCTAAAGCTTTACTGTGCTGCCCTAAACAAAAACAAAAAGGGTGAGATGTGGGAAATATGCGCTTGCCAGCAAGCCATTTCATCAGGGTTAAACACTAACTTCCCTTCTCCCTGACATTTGCCTGAATAAAAGCATCACTTGTGCTTAAGCCCCTCTGCCTAGGAGAGGATACCTGACTTCATGTATTTCTCTGGCCTATAATTAATCCTGTTAGCCTGAAAGAAGGGCTGGGTGTTCCCTAGTCAGAGGCAGGACAAAGTCAGGAGGTATAGATTTCAGCAGCCAATGATATGATCCGTGCACACCCCCTGAGCCAAAGCCAATGGTGTAATGACTCTTCTGTTGCTATGGGAAAGTAGCCAATCATGTAATGACACATCATCTGCCTTTGTATGAATGTACAATAAAAGGAAGAGGCTCGGGAGGACAAACTCTCTTTGCCCTCTTTGCCTTCTCCCTCTTCCTGCCTGCCATGAAAGCTGTCTGAGGCCTCTTCATTACTGCTATAATCTTAATATCTTCTCTTGTATAACGTTTAACCATAGTTCTTTTCCTAATTTTAAATTTGGTAGGACTCACTTTGTGTGGCTGCCCCTCCTCCCCATTATTTGTGGACTGGTTTAAGTGACAAGATTTGTCTTTCCCCTTAAATGGATTAATTTCTTCACTGGATGATTATTTCTATTTTTGTTTTTTTTAATTCCACTTTTTGCAGCGCTTCAAAGCGGATTACATTCAGGTACTGTAGGTATTTCCCTATCCCCAGAGGGCTTACAATCTAAGGCCTGGATTCATCATTCCTCGCAGAATGATGAATCCTGCGAAAACGGGGGGCTGGCCTGCGAAAGCCCGCAGCCTTCGCACCATGGCGGTGCGCCGGCTGCTGCACCGAATAGCGCCACCGTGAAAGCTGGTGCTATTTGGCGTGCCACTGCCGACGATAATGTTAGTAACATTATCGCCAGCAGCGAAGACGCCACCCCCTCCTCCTAATTTGCATTCTATCGCATGCAAAAAGGCTCTTTTCGCATGCGATAGAGGCTTATCCCACGCAATATGGCCGTATCACGTGTGATAAGCCTTTGATAAATGACCCCCTAAGTTTGTACCTGAGACAATGGAGGGTAAAGCAACTTGCCCAAGGTCACAAGGAGCAACAGTGGGACTTGAACCCTGGTCTCCTGGTTCATAGCCCACTGCTCTAACCACTAGGCTACTCTTTTCTCTTATGAAGCATGTTAATATTTTTAATTAAAATTTATAAAGAATAATTTGAAACTAAATACGCAAAGTTTTCAATCAAGTGAGATAAATACAGAAATAGTTTTCTAGGAAAAAAAACACAATGTCTTTTTGTTCTAATTTTATGCAATTACTGGCTTTTTCCCTGAACCAAAAGATCACTTGATGAGATTTCCAAGAAACACATGAAGTTTCAGACCTCTACAGACAAATCCAACAGGACAAGAAAAGACTAGGAATATCAATCTATAGGTCATGATGGGAAGCAAGTTTCAGAAAGAATTTTTGCTCATGGGGATGAGAGAGTTGAACCCTTTCTTCTTAATTAGTCTGTTTTAAATGTATATTTGTTTTACAAATGTATATACTGCTGTAGGCAAAGTTTAAAGATATTTATAGTATAAATATACACAGTAAAAAGATAAAACATAATACACAAATCATAAAAACAAAATAAAAATCAACATACATAATTAAAAACAATAATAAAAATCAGACATTTTTTTAAATAAACAAGCTTTTCAGGAACATGTGGAATCTAAGATATTGTATGTTTTAAGATAAATTCTGCAATGAATGGTATTCTTAAAATAATGGGCTGGATTTTAAGACGTACGTGCGGGCATACATTTGTGCTCACAACCCGGCACGCACAAATGTACGTCCGAGCCCTAGGGGAGTCTTGATTGCTTTCCCTGTTTCCTCCGCCTCCCCTCCCTTCCCCTCACTAACCCGCCCCCCAGCCCTACCAAAAACCTCCCCCAACCTTTATTTTATAAGTTGCGCCTGTCTCTGGGCAGGTGTAGGTTGTATGCACCGGCCAACAGCTAGCCTGCGATCCCGGCACAGCACCAAATGGCCACTGAGCCTGGAGGCTCCAGCCCTGCCCCCGCCCCAGACCACCCTGCCCACGCCCTGCCCCTTTTTACAAGCCCCAGGAATTACACGCGTCCCGGGGCTTTTGAAAATAGGCCCGGCGCGCATAACCCCCCCTACGTGCGTAAGGCTTCAAAAACCTGCCCCAATGTTTTCTCCTTCAAGAAAAGGTCTGCAAATTTTATTTTTATAAGAGTTCATTTTCAAAAGGATTTGTGCATGTAAAACTTGGTTTTATACACATAAATGGGCTTTTGAAACTTTTAGTGGCAAAACTCCTTTGAAAATTCACTCCATAGGGCTGAATTGTGAAAAGGTTTTATGTGTGTAAATAGATTTTACGCGCTTAAATGGGCTTTTGAAAATTGCTGCAATATATGCTAGTTTGACATGCATAATTCCTTTGAAAATTACCTCCTCTGAATTTTGGAATATAATTAAGATATGTGTCTGGTCTTCCATGACATTCAAAAGACTCAGAATTTCATGGAATAACAAAATAAGAGTTGTACAGTAAAACTGTATGTATGCTTATTTATGGGATCTCAGCATTTTTACATAAAGTAATCCAAAGGGCCACTGACCAAAACCCTGCACTAGTTTGTTGTACAACTGAGTTCAAAATAACCTAACAAGCAGTTTATTGCCAAGCATTGCTCTTCTGGACAAGACCAAAATGGAATCAGGATACAGAAACAGAGAAAATATTAATGGCATTCCAAGCCCCTTTATCCATTTTCTTCACCATCAACGGTATGACAAATTGACTTGATCTCTGATTCTACCCTGCACTTTCCCATCAACAAGGAGAAAATGCTTAACAGATGCATCGCCTTTTTTTGTGAAGAAATACCTCCTATGTTGTTTCTAAGTATTACTTCCAGCTCATTAACTATGAATTGGGTGCACACAAAAATGCCTTTGCAGGCTGAATTCTGCAAAAGAGATAACCACATCTCAATGACATGTAGTTTAGTTTTTGTTTTTCTTAGAAGCTTTTCATTGTAAAGTTTTGTACACAATTTTGCTACACTGCTCATTTGCATGTGTAGTAAAACTATGTGTGATACTGTCAATCCTGTATTACAAAAATCCTGCAGTTTACGACTTAAACTTCATTGTTATTTTACTCTATTGAGAGCCTCCCACCATCCTCCTCCCAGGATCTCCTCCCAGGATCTCCTCCATTTTTACAAAATTGATTCTGCTCAGTATTGAACTGAGCTCTTCGTTAATCAGTAGTCCCCAGATGGCTATCCATGTTGACATCAGCAGCACGTTCCCTGATTTTGACTACCAGATTCCATATTATATCTTTGTATGTGGGCACTGTTATTAGTTGTCTGAAGAGCATCTATTATACAAAACCCAGGATCTCTTTGCTCCTACTTGCATTTGCAATCAGAATGCTCCAACTGACATTCAGAATACTATAATAATTGGGGGGTTTTTTATATTCTGCTTTTTGTGACACTTCACAGTGGATTACATTCAGGTATTGTATAGATTGACGTCTCCCATTAGCAAAACCTCCCTTTTAGTTAATATTTGATGGATGGTTTCCACTAAATTTCTAACTCTTCTCCCTTGGTTGGAGGTCTTTACGTCAATCTTAATAACAGTTTCAATTTCCCATCTCTAGATTAATCTATAACGCCCAATGCCTTGTCTGTATTCTCTATATTGCTGATGGATTGGAAGTGATGAGATCAAGTGTAGCTAATACAGTAACATAGTACTGACGGCAGAAAAAGACCAAATGGTTCATCCACTCTGCCCAGCAAATTTCATATGGTATTAATTGTTACTCCGTGCAGGTCACCCCCAAGCCTTACTTTAAGGGTAGTAACCACTGCTCCAAGCAGGTTACCCTCATGCGTTTTGTTAAGAATAGTAACTGCCATTCTGTGCAGGTTACTCCCAAGTCTTATATTAAGGGTAGTAATATTTACAATCAAAATCAAGCAACTATCAAACCCATAACAAAATGAATTACTGCTGGCAACATTTTTACAGGGTGAGCAACCTTCTTGATAATTCAGACAATGCTGCTCAATCGTGCTGTTTTTCGACTTGACTATGCTTTTCCTCTAATGTCTGCATATTAGTACCCTGGACCATAAAAGTCAGGGCCCAATGTTGACTGTCATCTGAATCCAATTTTCCTATTTGCTAATAATCTTTTCTAAATATTGCAGATAATATGGCAATTGTTTATAGCATAATCCCATTCCCCTTTAAAGATAATTTGATTGATTTGAAGTCTTTGTCAAGTCACTTTTGACATTGCCTTTTAGTTTATGGTTAGAAAGTTCCCTGGTACACTTTGGGGCTTATCAAGGGCTCCCTTGCCATCAAGCAAGAAAACAATCAATAATACACCACAAATTTGAATTCATGTTCACCAAGAAGGGGCCTTCTGATAGCTAAGTAAAGTGACTGTAAAGGTACTAATGGAGACCGTATTCTCTACTCTTTTTTTTTTTTCAGAAACAAAGCAGAAGCTTCTATCAGCACATAGTGTTGATTAATGAATCAGCTACACAGCACAGAGAGGTAAAATGATATACTGGATGATGCAACTTCGGTCAGACTGCTGTCTTTGCATCCCCTTTGTTATGGAAGATACCACACGCGGTGTCCTGAGGTGCATGTTACAAATCCTGCATGTATTCAAAAATCAATTCCACTTTTCACAGGATAGCAGTTACTGTTATTCTTGTAGGACATGACCACAGTGATTATTTCTGAATGTGAAACGTGAAACTTTAAAAAAAAAAAAAAAAACAACCCAGATATAGGCTACATACATGACTCTGTCGTATTAAACCACCAGCAGTTCAAGCTGATTCTCACAATGAGCATTTTAGATAAGGACAGCCAAATAAACCAATTTCCAAAGTACTATGACTAAACAGAGTGGCAAATTACAGAAACATTTGACTAACTAAAAGGCTGGCAGATATGTTGGTTTAGATTATAAATCTTTCATTTCTTCCTATTAGGTGAAGCTATTAAGAAGCTAAATCATATTTCACATGGACATTGTAATAGATGACCAAGTAGTTTTTAATTTTTATTAACTTTGGCTCAACTGATTTCATTTTTATAACACCCAATGGTTTTGGAGCGAGTCTACATTATTATATTGTTGACTCCGTGCTGTTAGAATTTTACCCTAACAGTCGCATCATGCTTTCTGTAATGTTTTCTGTAACATAAGAGTATTTTTTTGCTTAAGGCACAGAATGGGAAGACCTTTTGTTGAAATAAGACCCATCATCTGTGTGCTCAGAGAATATTAACACTTAAGTGGTATACTATGCAGCTCCCACCCTAGAAAAATACCACCACTTGCACAGAGAGATTTTTATTGCATTTTTCCTAGGACTTAGTTCTTCAATATTACTTCTTTGAGCCCTCTAAAATGTTGGGGGAAGTGTAGTTCTTGACTTTTAAAAACTGCTGAAGATGAAGAAACAATAGGGGATCTATGTACTTTAAAACTTTTAAAAACTTTAAAAACTTTTAAAACTTTTTAAAATCTATGTACTTTAAAACTATGTACTTTAAAAATTTGCTTTAAAACTATCAGTTAATGTATCATTTTCAACATGGGCATTGCAGAAGATTTAACGCTCGATGTACTGCAGGGCAAGAAGGCTTTAGAGCATTTGGGTACTAACGGGTTTTTCCACTGTGTAACACATATGTATGAATGTGTGCTCATTTGCGTGCTAAGCAGCCCATTTACATAACGCTAATTCAGATTAATATGGAGTAACGTGGGAAAACGGAATATAAATATATGTCACAGGCTCTAATGGGCAGTAAGGTTTGCATTAGACCTAACATGGCTTTGTACAGAGACCCCACAGATGTTTTTTACCCAAGGAATCATTTACTTCCAAGGTCACTAACGATTAGATTTTGTGTAACTATCAACTGAATTCTCTTAAAATATTTTTCCAGTACAGCTGTTTAAAGGTAAACTAAGAAGAAGGAAATTATTCACAACATAGCATTAAATTAAGGTCATGCTTAACTTACATTTATTTTATTTATTTAAGCATTTTATATACAGTCATTCCAAAATAAGATCACAACTGTTCACAAAAGCAACATTCACATTAAAAGTTCACATAACATTAGAACATGTGACATTCGCATTAGAAGTTAACATAACACTAAAACATGTTAGCCTTATTGTTAAATAGTAATTCATGACAAGTTAGTTCCATTTAGGTAATCTTCTTGAGGTAGTCAGTGAGAAGTCTTAGCACTCTAAGTTTCTTAATAACTGTCCATCGTTCATCAGTCCATGTCTATATAATTTACTACAGTTGTAAATTTTATAATAGATCATTGACAGTGCCCTGGTACAGAGTGCATCACGTGAGGGTGAGTGAACATTGTAAATAGCTCATCTTTGTGTGACTTTTCCTCACTCCAAATCATGTCAAATCTTCACAGAGGTGTACTGTGCTGTTCGTACATCTCACTCTGCATGAGAAACTGGCCCCAAAACCCTAAACCATCACCAAAACCTCACCTCGAGTTACTAGCTGCCCTCCTATAGTGATATAAATAGTTGACTTATATGAGAGCTTCCTAAAGAGTCTCTCTCTCATATCTATGTGAAATTTATAGCATTGGAATGAATCTAGGCCTTTAGCATCTACTGCCTCAGGTACAAACTTAGGGCCCTATTTATTAAGCTTCTTTCCCATAGACATAGGGCCTTATTTTCTAAGGCTATAGCACGCTTGCGCTATCAGCGCAAGCGTGCGATAGCTAGAAAGCGTAGCGCAGGCCTGCGCTAGCTACATTGGGGCGGAGTTGGCCCCGGAAGAGGAGGAGTCGGGGCGCGACCGGGGCTGACTCCGCGAAGACGGCGCCGACAGCGAAAAGGTAAGGAGCCTTTTTGCTGCCTATTTCATGCCGAATAACTACACCTTTTATGGTGTAGTTATTCGGCGCATCGCCGGCAGCAATCATACCGCCGCGGTGCGATCGCGGCCAGCTAGCGCAGGATCCCGCCCCCCATTAGAGCCGGGATTCACTAAGCCTTGCGGCATTAGTGAATCCAAGCCATAGAATAGGAGAAAACCTTTAGTAAATCTGCCCCTTAGATTCTAGGGAAATACCTACAGTACCTGAATGTAATCTGCTTTGAAGTGGCTGACCAGCCATGAAATTCAGAATATGAATCAAATTAATTTAATGTAATACTGACGTGTATATATGTTTGACCCTGTAAACTATGCTCTCCATATCTACTAAAACTCCTTCCATCAGATGCCAAAATTCTCTAAAGTTTGAAACCTGTATAACCCCCTTTCTGGGGCACAACTCAATACCAGACTGGTTCCAGTGGTGTTCTCCATTGGAGGGGAGGATTTTTTCAGGGCTCAAGATGCTAGACTTAAACAGTAACTTTCAAAGTGGTGCGGGGGCACACGTGTGTGTTCATCAGCCCACATCCAGGGACGCAACTGTTTTATAATATATGTGCATATACGCACGCATGTTATAAAACAGCTTGGCCATGCGCACGCGTGTTCACTTTTAAGTGGATGCACGCCTGTGCACGCAAATCCCATTTCTATCAGGTAAGTGGGGGGATTTCAATAGGGACCAATGTCATTGCCCATTTTACCAGTTTGTTCCCAGTTAAGAAATAGTTCTTCCATTTTAGGAACGTGGACCCTTGAGTCGGCTGAGACGGATGGTGATGCTCTTTGGGAACCCACAGTGGACGTCGCAGCCAGGAGGCGGTGCTGAAGAGATGGCCCTGGAAGGCTTCAGCCTTGGAAGCCCGCAGTCCCCCCCCAGGAGGAGCCCATGTGGACCCGAAGCGCTGGGACTTAGGCGAGATCCTCTGCGACTGAGGACCAGAAGAGATAGGCCAGGGAAGCAACCGGCACCAGGAGGTTGATGAAGACTTCACCCTTGGAAGCCCGCGGTCCTCCCAGGAGGAGCCCATGATGACCCGAGCCGCTGGGACTTAGGTGAGGCCCCCTGGTGGGCGAAGAACCAGATACCTGTGGATGAAGAGAAGCCAGAAGCCGGAGTCCAGCCAAGAACAGAAGCTGAAGCCAGAAATCAGTGGACAAGCCAAGGTCGGAAGCCAGGAGTCAGAAGCCGAAGACAAGATCAGGGATCCGAAGCAGCAACTAGCAACTCTAAACAGAGTGAACCTCAGTGCAAGGCAAAGTAAGGGCCTAGCTGCAGGGTTTAAGTATCCCTGCAGCGTCTGACATCATCTGTAGGCAGTCCTGTGGTTTCCCGCACTGGCCCCTTTAAATTCTGAGCTCCTGCGCGTGCGCGCCTAGGGGGCAGGGCCAGACGAGGCAGATCGCCGGCATCTCTCTCAAGGAGGGAGCGCCGCGGCCAAGGCCAGGACAGGCCTTGTCGGCGTTCCAGCGGCCCGGGCTTGAAGTGGAGGTCCTGGGGCGTGGCCCGGGGCTGTAACATTCCAACCCCCTTGGTTTAATAGCCTTCCTTCCCCCGTTAGCCCCGACCTTTAAAACCCCGCTGATCTGCCTACATTTTTTCTCTTTTATAACTTACACATCATCCATAGCAGAAATAAACTTGTGCAGCTAGGGACCTCAATGCGCGACAGTGCACACAAGTATTTCTGCACCAATTTTAGGTTAAAATTACGAAATGCCCATGTCGTGCCCATTTTTTTAAACTTTTCATTTGTGTGTGCAGCGGGAGAAACACGCATATCCAGTCGGTTTTTAAAATCTGCTTGGCATGCACAAGCCCAACATATTCGCGCAGCCCCTAACTGACGTGCGCATCGAGCTTTTAAAATCCACTTTTAGTTTCTAAACTCCATTGATGCATCCCCACACCATTTATGGTGTTCCAAAATAATTTCTACTGTAAAAACCTTTTCTATTACTACAGCAATTCTTCAGTGCAAGCAGCCTGGCTCATGGTACGTTTTCTACTTCTAGCATATAAAGATCAGAATCCCAATGATGAAATTATGTGCTACCCTCCAGGGTTTTCCTCTCTTCCCTGCTGAAAATGAGGCTCTCTTTGGACTAGTGGTGGGTTCCCTCTCTCTGGCTTATCCTGTTGTACTTTTAGTTTCAATGCTTGATTTTTATTGCACTCTCCTCTCTTCGGATGAGCATTGGATAAGTAGCACTCTCTCTGCTCTCCAGGTTCTGGCACCAGGCTGGTACCTTTGAGGTATCAGCATTTCCTGAAGGCTGCAGGGTGGCCAATATATAGAAAGGGCTCCAGAGGTGATCCAGTGCGCCTGACTTCAGTGTCAGGAAAAATTGTGGAAAGTATTGTAAAGAATAAATTCACAGGACATATACAATGACATGATTTAATGGGACACAGCCAACATGGATTAACCCAAGGGAAGTCTTGCCTAACATCTGCTTCATTTTTTTGAAGGGGTTAATAAACATGTAGATAAAGGTGAACTGGTAGATGTACTGTATTTGGATTTTCAGAATGCGTCTGACAAAGTCCCTCATGAGAGGCTTCTAAGAAAACTAAAAAGTCATGGGATAGGTGGTGATGTCCTATTGTGGATGGCAAATCATTTATTTATTTATTTATAAATTTTATATACCGTCGTTCCATATCAAGATCACATCTGTTTACAAAATAACATTCATAATTTTCAGACAGAGTTAACACATATAGAGTGAAATGCTTCACTACAAATTATTCTGCTAGCTAAAACATATAACATATTACATCTAATCCATCTTAGCAATCAGTACATTGTAGTTCATGTTTCATTGCATCTGTCCTACTTGCTTCAAGCCCAGAAGGCTCTAATTATTCTTAGTATTGACATTACCTCACTATCTTCTCATAGTTTATTTCTCATGTATCAAATTAAACCCTCGCCCTACTTGATAGAGTCGTTCTCTTACACTCTGTTGATTTTAAGTAAGATTATATGCATTTTTAAGCAGCCATGTTTTTAGCTCACATTTAAATCTCTTTCCATCTGGTGTCAGACGTAACATCTCAGGTAGTGAATTCCAAAGCTTTGGGCCCACTATAGAAAACACACGGTATCTTACTTGGATCAGGTGTGCACTCTGTATTGGTGGTACAACCAAAAGTCCTTTATTTTTGGCTCTTAGTGTTTGCTGAGGTGTGTGTAGTTGTAATTTCACACCTATCAGGCCAGAATCACTGGAATAAATTATTTTGAATATTAGAATTAATACTTTGTAATATATTCAAGATTGTACTGGTAGCCAGTGCAGTGAAATCAGAGTGGGTGTAATGTGATCAAACTTCGTAGCTCCTAATAAGAGTCTAGCTGAGGCGTTTTGTAGGGATTTTAAAAGACATGTGGAAAGACCAGTAACAGAGCATTACAGTAGTCTAGGTTTGAGAAAATAAGAGTTTGCAATATTGTACAAAAATCCTCAAAAGTTAAAAAAGGTTTCAGCTGTTGTAGTACTTGCAACTTGGCATAACCTATATTGACTAATTTATGGATGTGCTTTTTCATAGTAAGATTTTTGTCTAACTGGATCCCTAACTTGATGTGAGGGGGTATTTTGAAAAGTCCCCAAGTCCAGAACTGGTGGTTTAACCATAGACTAATTTCTCCTTAGCCAAATTATTTCAGACTTATTGGGGTTTAATATTAGTTTAAGTTGAGACAGGACTTGCTGAATAGCTTTCATATAGTCTGATAGTGTCGACACTGTGTGTTCAAATGATTTGGAAAGTGGAATGTAAAACTGTATGTCATCAGCATACAAGAAGAATGAGATCCCTAAACCCGCCCGTAATTTACACAGGAAAAGCATATATTTATTGAACAAGGTTGCCGATAAGGAGTCTCTCAAGGTTCATCACTATCTATAAAGACAGTTTCAGATATGTGATTGCCCAGTTTAACTTGAAACGACCTATTAGATAGGAAGGAAGAGAACCATCTGAGTACACTTCCATCAATCCTGATGTTGATCAACTGAAGATATAACAGGGTATTTATTTATTTATTATTTATTTATAGGCTTTTCTTTGCCGACATTCGTAAGGCACATCATGCCGGTTTACATTGAACTGAAAGGAAGAAAGGGTATGATCCACAGTATCAAAGGCTGCCATTAAATCAATTAGCACAAGAAAATAAGATTCACCAGAATCATATCCTCGTAAAACATTGTCCATTAAGGAAAGGAGAAGAGTTTCAGTTGAATGATGTTTCCTAAATCCAAATTGATTTGGAAAAAGAATATTTTGGTCTTCCAAGTGGTTTGCTAGTTGGATTAGCTCAGCTTTTTCCAAGTACCTTTGAGAGAAATGACTAGTTGGAAATGGGATGATAGTTATCCTAATCATCAATTGTACTGGTTTTTTTGGGGGGGGTTTGGCTTTATCACAACTTGTTTTAATCCAGATGGAACAAGTCCTTCAGAAAGCGAAAGACTGATTAAGGCAGTGACTTTAGGAGTACTAACACAGTGCACTTCTCTCAGTGAACTGCTTGGGATTGGGTCACGTGGATGAATAGCCGGTTTAATTTTAGCGATAATCTGGCTGACTTCAAGATCGGTTACTCTGTCAAATGTAGTCCATTTAGCCAGGCCATAAGAGTCCTCAGGGGCTCTTGTAAGAGAACTGACAGGGAAATGATTTTTCAACCTTTTAATTGTATCTAAAATGGATGTGGCATATTCATTACATGTGGCCTTCGAAAAGCTATAGTTTCTCAAAAAGGAAGATAATGGGTCTTTAATTAGATTTTTAACTACATCAAAGAATAATTTGGATTTAAATATTGCTCCATGGATCTGTTTAGCATGGTAATCATTTTTTGCTTTGTTGGTTAATGTCTGGTATTTATTTAGGAGATCCCTATATTTTCTGAGGGATTCTGAAGTAGGACATTTCCGCCATTGTTTTTCCAATTTTCTTAATATTTCTTAATATGTCTTAAATTATCATTGTACCATAGATTCTTCAGATTGGAAGCATTCTTTTCTTTGTTAATGGTTTTCCTTAGTACAGTGTCATTAATAATTTGAACCCAGGAATCATAGGCAGAAGAAGCATTAGCTTGATTTAATTCAATGAGCTTATTTTCCATTGATTATGAAAGTATCTCCTTATCTATTTTTTTTCTGAAGGTAAAGGTATGATTTTGGTCTATGCTTTTAGGAGATGGGTTAAGGAAGGTTATTTCAGCCTTTATTGTTGGTCGGACCAGGGCAGTATGGTGTGGTAAGAATTAATTAGACAGTTACTGATATTGGCAACAATTAGGTCTAATATTGTTACGTTCAAGGACTGTGGTAGTCAGATAGTGGACCCTTGGGCCGGGCTGCCAGGGGTGACAGTATGGCAGACCAGGAGGCGAAGTCAGAAGCCTGGTAGGACTTCACCCGGGACCCGGAATCCCCCCGGGAGGAGCCCGTAGGGACCCAGGCCCTTGGGGCTTAGGCTGTGCAGTGAGAGTCCGAAGGCTGATCAAGGGGTCAGTCAGGTAGCCAGGAGAGAGCAGGCCCTGGAACGGGTCAAGCGGAGAAAGAGTAACAGAGTCCAGAACTGATCCGAGGCTGGGCCAACGCTCTGTGGACAAGGTCAGGGCAGACCGCTGGAAGGGCAGAGCTCTGTAGCAAGGCGGGACCTGGACCGGCAGCAGGCAGGCGGGCGAAGTGCTGAAGCAAACCGGGATAGTGACAGGCAGCGACAAGCAGGCGGAGTACTGAGGCAGACCGGTCTCGAGGCGGGCTGTAGACGGGCAGGCAGGGTACTGAAGCAAACCAGAGTCGAGGCAGGCGGCAGACAGGCAGGCAAAGTTCTGAAGCAGGCCGGAGTCGAGAACCAGGAAGTCAAACGAGAACGTCACTGAAGCAGGTACAGGAACGGAAGGCAACTAGTATTCAGAGAACCTCGTTGCAAGGCGTTTAGTCAGAGACTGGACGCCAGTTAAATGCGGACCACGGCGTGACATCAGGAGAAGGGGCCGTCCCGAACTTCCGGGTGCTGGGTGCACATAAGGGTCTTCCTTGCGCGCGTGGCAACGAGAGGGGCAGAGCTTCTGGTGGCCTAGACGGTGTTCTCCACGTGGTGAGGCAGCGACCTGGTGGCCTACTGGACCAGAGGCCCGGCGCGGTCCTCCGCGGACCGGGGTGGAGGTAAACGGATCCGACCCCGAACATGGGGGAGGCGGTCGGGGCCGCAACAAATATATGCCCTGCTTTATGGGTAGCTTTCGTAATAAATTGAGACCACCCTAATGCATCCATTGCCTCCAAGAACATTTCACAGGCTGTTGTTATAGTTTTCTTATCTACATGGAGGTTAAAGTCTCCTACAATTAAAGTAGATTCTGGTGACGGAAATACCTTAGTAAATAATTCAATCAGAGGTGAACAATCTTTTTTAACATACCGGAGGGACAGTAGACTAGTCCTAAATTTAATTTAGGAGATTTTAGAATTGCTACCTTGTAGGGAGGACTAATTTCTACTTTGTAGGGTACTAGCTTAAGTTCTTTTTTACTAATTATTAACAAACCCACACCTTTCTACTTAGGTCTAGGAAAATGAAATACATCATAATTGGGATGAGAAATTTGATTTATCAGAACATTATCATTAGCATTGAGCCAGGTTTCAGTGATGCAAAAAAAGTAGGATTTAAATCCTCTAGCAGGTCATTAATCAGAGTGATTTTTTATGTCAGAGACTGAACATTTAATAAGAGCAGAGTGAACATTAAGCAAGAAAGAATAGCAGAGATGTTATTTATAACTGGAAAGACCAAGTTTCTATTCCTTCTTCGATTCTTTTTTGTGATACTTCTTAGGTCTCCGTACAGACCTTGGCCTAGAATAGGTGTAATGAAGCAACTCTCATCCATGATTCAAATAAAGAGAAACCAGGGTTCAATTAAGTGAACCGGTAAAGGAGGCCAGGTAGTAGAGGCCGTAGAGATATCGCGATTGATGCTCCTTCAGTGTCGGGGTAGCATCTAACCAGCCCTGCACCCAATGATGACTGTTGCATCAGAGGTGGATCCTCGGGCCGAGGTGGGGTTGACGCAACCTGTAGGCGAGGACCTATGGGTCCCTACCATCAGCAGGTGGAGTGGGCTGAAGCTAGAGGCCGCTGGAGCGTCACCTATACCAGCCCTCGTTCCCCTCCGGTTGAGCCTTTGGGTGCCGGGGCCAGCAGGACTTAGGTGGGCCTCGAAGTTAGCGAGAGATGAGTAGCTGTACAGCCCAGAGACAGCAGTCAGTAGATGGCATAGTTCTATCCTGGACTGGATTCGGTACAAGAGCTCAGGTGCCTAAGGAACAATAGGGAACTGAAGGCACCCGAGCAAAGGAAGGCCTGAGCCTTGAAAGTCCACGTCCAGAGAATAGGCGAGGAGAGGCATCACTGACAGGCTGGATTCTGAGCCGGCTGTGAATGGTAGTTGTGGCAAGCAACGAAGAACTCCGGACGAAGGAGAGTCTGTAGCATAGTCATACAAAGCGAGGGTCAGGGCACGGAGAAGGCAGGTATAGTCAGTCCAAGCAATAGTCACGATATGGAGCAGGCAAACGTAGTTAGGCAAGGCAGTGGTCAGGACGTGGAGAAGGCAGGTGTGGTCAGGCAGTGCAGAGGTCCGAGGCTGGAGAGAAGTTGAAGAGTAGTCTGGCGTAGCGGAGGTCTGGGGCTGGAGAGAAGCTGAAGAATGGTCAGGCGTTGCGAAGGTCAAGTCCAGAGAGTCAATCCAACACATAGACAAACAGGAACTAGGAGAACAGAAACCAGAAACCACAGGAAGACAGGAACACACGATGAGACGATCCAAGGAATAGCAACGAGTACGAGGAGTACGAGGAGACCTGTTGCAAAGGCAACGCTATGGAGCATCCAGGTCCGCAGCCAGGTTCCCCCCACGGGCCCTTTAAAAGAATCACTGATGCCGCGCACCTAGGAAGGGGCGTGGCGCTGATGGCGGCGTCTCTCCGTGGGCCACTCTGAGAGGTCTGACGAGCAGGGTCACCCTAGTCAACAACACTGGGCAACGTGGCAGGGCCAGAGGCACCGGAGGGAACCCGAGGTTGGAGCTGGTGGCCCACCGCCACCAGCGAAGAGGAGCCAGGAGCTAGAGTCCGTCTGAAGAGGTGAGAGGGCTGTACCGCAGGGCTGCCGCGGGCAGCACGTGTAACATGACATTGGCGGTGGGCAAGTTAAGCTGCGCAATGCGGGCTTCTCCACTCATAGAAAATGAGGCAGCCAGGCAGTCAAGCAGATGAGGCCACTGCCAGCCAATCATCTGCCCAATGGAGGCGGCCAATTAGTAGAGGCAGCAGAGAAAGCACGGGCTTCTCCCTCATAGGATATGGGGTAGCCGAGCAGTCGTTCCTACTGCCAGTCAATCATTTTTAAGTTCCTCATAGACCCTGCTTTGGACACAGCCTCCAGCCACTAGGTCCATGGCTCTCCCCACAGCCGTCGTTGGTTCCTTCTTGCAAGGTGGGAGTGGTGGTGGTGGTGGAGTGCGAGCAGCATATCCATGATGGTGTCCAGTGCACGGAGGTCCTGCCCTGCTGCTGCTTCCTCCACTGCTGCTCTACCCCCACTTCTCCTGACGGGCTCTTGCACTACTCTCACTGCTCCCCTTCTCCACGCGTTGCTACTCGCATTCCAGTTCAGGCCTGGCTGAAGAGGAAGAAGAGGAGGTGGCAGCGGCACTTGGCAAGGCCAGGGGATTTCTAGCACTGCCGCTCGGCAGCCCGGACCGGCCGTCAGGGGCAGCGACATGCCACCATTGCTGATTTTGGTGAGCGGACTCCCTAAGGCAACACTACTGTTGCTCTGACCATCATGTGGGATGGGGTTGGCCCAGCCAAGCTCCTGGGTATCGTCGGCCCTGGTAGAGCCACTGAAAAGGAAGATGCCATCTCCCGGAGGGGCCAGCCACACACTCTGAGCCCGGGCAGAGGTTAGCAGAGGGAGGGGGCCACAGCTTGGGGAGGAGGTTGGGTGAGCTCACTATCTCCCAGCCCTCGCAACTCCATCTCTGGGTTTCCTTTTGGGGCACCGGGTCTTGTTGAACCCAGCCTGGGCCCCCCTGAGACTCACCAATGGCAAGCCAGCATCAGGACTGGTCTCCTACCGCCTCTTCACCCGATGTAGTTGGCGCCGTCTGCTTCATGGTCACCGCCACCGCTGAGGAACCCTCCAGTGCAGACACAAACACTGGGGCAGGAATCCTTCAATTCCCCAGATAGAGATGACAGTCCTGGGAGCGACTAGGAACACCCCTCAAAACCCAGCCCTCCACCCAGCACCAAGGAGCTCAACAAACACCTCCTTTCTGCTAGGCTAGGAAACAAAGAGTAAGATTAATTGGTCAGTTTTCACAATGGAAAAAGGTAAACAGTGGAGTGCCTCAGGGATCTGTACTTGGACTGGTGCTTTTTAATATATTTATAAATGATCTGGAAAGAGGTACGACGAGTGAAGTGATCAAATTTGCAGAAGACACAATATTATTCAGAGTAGTTAAATCACAAGTGAATTGTGATAAATTGCAGGAGGACCTTGCAAGACTGGAAGATTGGGTGTCCATATGGCAGATGAAATTTAATGTGGACAAGTGCAAGGTGATGCATATAGGGGGAAATAACCCTTGCTGTAGTTACACGATGTTAGGTTCCATTTTAGGAGCTACCACCCAGGAAAAAAGATCTGGGCATCATAGTGGATAATACTTTAAAATCGTCGGCTCAGTGTGCTGCAGCAGTCAAAAAAGCAAACAGAATGTTAGGAATTATTAGGAAGGAAATGCAAATAAAACAGAGGATGTCATAATGCCTCTGTATCACTCAATGGTTAGACCACACCTTCAGTACTGTGTGCAATTCTGGTCGCTGCTTCTTACAAAAGATATCGTTGCACTGAAGAAAGTACAGAGAAGGGTAACCAAAATGATAAAGGGAATGGGTTGACTCCCTTTTGAGATGACAATTGTTTATCTCATAATTCACTGCTATACACTCTAACTCTCATAGACTTCTGGCATTGGCATACAGACATTTCAAAGTGTGTTTTTTGTTTGTATTAATAGCCTGCTTTTCAGTTGACAGAGATTATTTGGAATCTTTTAGCTCAGGTGATTCTTTACTTATAGACACATGGATTACTTTTGCTTTTATTGGAACCTCTCTGCTGGGATGACCTAATTCTCCTGCGTCATTAGATTCCTTCGAAGTTACCTACCTCCAAATCATGTGCTGAGCGATTGTCGGCTTTCCCCTTTGCTCTAGTTTAAAAGCTGCTGTATCTCCTTTTTAAAGGTTAGTGCCAGCAGCCTGGTTCCACTCTGGTTAAAGTGGAGCCCATCCCTTCAGAAAATATTCCCTTTCACCAAACGGTTTCAAAATGATAAAGGGAATGGAGTGGCTCCCCTATGAGGAAAGGCTAAAGAGGGTAGGGCTGTTCAGCTTGGAGAAGAGACAGCTAGAATGGGTAAATGTGAATCAGTTATTTTCTCTTTCGGATAATAGAAGGACTAGGGGGCATTCCAAGAAGTTAGCAAGTAGCACAATTAAAACAAATCTGAAAAAATTATTTTTCACTCAATGCACAATTAAGCTCTGGAATTTGTTGCCAATGGACGTGGTTACTGCAGTTAGGGGTAGATTTTAAAACATGCGTGCGCACATCCATGTGCTTGCACTTCCCGGTGCACATACATGGATGTGCCGATTTTATAGCATGCACATACCAGCGCGTGCACATGGGCACCAGATTTTATAATCCGCGCGCAAGGGGGAGAATTTATGCAAATTCCATGCGGCGATGCATTCGGGCCTTCCCCAGTTCCCTCCCAGTCTGCTCCTTAAGCCCAGATTATAAAATCTGGCGCGCATGTTATAAAATCAGCACATCCATGTACACATGCCGGGAAGCACGCGCACATGGACATGTGCATGCATGTTTTAAAATCTACCCCTAACTGCACTAACCACATCCTCTGGCAACAAATTCCAGAGAGTAATTGTGCATTAAGTGAAAAAGAATTTTCTCAGATTTGTTTTAAATGTGCTACTTGCTAACTTCATGGAGTGTCCCCCTAGTCCAATTAAGGAGCGGACTGGGAGGAAACTTCCCTACCCCCCTACCTGAACTCCCTCCTTCTTCCCCTCTCCTCCCCTCTCCTCCCCACCCTCTAAACCCTATCTTTTATTTTTTGCTTGTTTTAGAACTTACTTCAGGTCCCCAGGCTGAATTAAGTTGTGAGCGCCAGCCAGCTGCCAGCGCGTGAGTCTTCGAGACAGTGTTCAATGGCGCTGTCCCGGCTTGCACCCAGCCTCCCTCCTCCTCACCCAAACCCTGCCCCCAGTCCACCCCTTTGAAGAGGCCCGGCAGTTGTGAGCATACCGGGGTTTATGCGCATGGCCAGGCCTCTTTGAAAATTTGCCCCGTGCGCGTGTAAACCACAGTGTAGCTGGGTTTTAAAAAGGTTTGGATAAGTTCTTGGAGGAGAAGTCCATTAACTGCTATTAATCAAGGTGTCTTAGGGAATACCCACTGCTATTATTAGCATTAGTAGCATAGGATCTACTTAATGTTTGGGTACTTGCCAGGTACTTGTAACCTGGATTGACCACTGTTAGAAACAGGATGCTGGGCTTTATGGACCCTTGGTCTGACCCAGTATGGCAACTTCTTATGTTCTTAAGACCATCTTGCACCATCTTGCACCATCAACTCATCCACACATTGAGTCTCTGGAGCTCTGCCTGCCTCTAGGGACGGGGGCATGGAACAGGGAGCACTTCAGGGAATGCTACCCTGGAGGTTCTGGATTTCAGCTTTCTATCTAGGAGCCTAAATTTGGCTTCCAGAACCTTCCTCCCACATTTTATTATGTCGTTGTTTCCCACTTGTACCATGACAGCCGGCTCCTCCCTATCACTGTCTAGAATTTTTTTCTAGGTGACTTGTGAGGTCTGCCACCTTCGCACCGGGTAGGTATGTTGCCAGGTGATCATTGCACCCACCAGCCATCCAGCTCTCTATATTCCTAATAACTGAATCACCAATTATGACAGCCAACCTGAACCTTCTCTCCTGAGCAGTAGCCCTTAGACCAGTGATGGCCAACCTTTTGAGCTCAGTGTGTCAAAATTCATAGAAAACCCGAGCATAACTCGGGTGGTGTGTCACTTCTAGAAAAATCCATAATTTTGTGATATTTGTAGCTCTAATCAATAACAAAAAGTTATAATTTTAATATATGTACTGTATTTATTAATAAAGCAAAAACAAATAATTCTTTACCTTACCTGCTTAGTGACTTTTTTGTTGCTGAATTTCATTGGCTAAATCTTCAATTGAAGGTTGGTATTTCGTACACTTCAAGCCCAAGCAAGCGTTACAAACTTCATCTGTCAGTCTGTTTCTTTTATTGGCTCCCATTCATTTTCACACCACTCCCTCCCCAACCCCCAGGCATGCACACATTCATTCTCACACACACAGACCCCCAGGCAGGCACCTATGCATTCACACACACACACCCCCAGGCAGAGTCCCATTCATACACATTCAACACACTAAATGCAGACCCCTCTCTCTTTTGCCAGCAACCTTGGAACCTCTCTCATTCCTCTGCTGCCACTGTCACTGCTGCCACATGGCTATTGGGGAGGTGCCGATTCCTGCTACTGACACTGAAGTCCATTCTGCTGCCTCCTCTGTGCAGGCCCTGTGGGCTTCCACTTTCTCCATGCTGATCTCGTACATTGTGAGATCCGTAGAGAAAGTGCTATTCTTGCACATTCCCAAAGATTACATGTGCCAATCACTAAAAGTAATCTTTTTTTTTTTTTTGCCTTTGCTGTCTGATCTTCGTTTTCTAATTGGTTGGTCACAGGCTTTATTTTCCCACCTTCCCTTTCTTATTTTTTTGCCAATTCCTTTTATATTGTCTTTTTTTCTGTTTCTTTTCTCTCCATCTTCTTCCCTCAAACACACAGTCAGGTTCTCATTCTCACATGCATTCTCTCTCTCACACACACACAGGCTCTCACTCTCACATGCTCTCTCTCTCATACAATCATTCATACACACAGTCTCTCACTGGCACATGCTTTCTGACTCTCACACACACAGGCTCTCTCTCACTCCCACATGCTGTCTTGCTCAAGCACAGGCTCTCTCTGTCACATGCTGTCTCTCATACAATCATTCATACACACAGTCTCTCACTGGCACATGCTGTCTCTCATACAATCATTCATACACACAGTCTCTCACTGGCACATGCTGTCTGACTCTCACACACAGGCTCTCTCTCTCTCTCTCACATGCTGTCTTGCTCAAGCACATGCTGTCTCTGCAAACATTCAGGTCCTCACTCTCAAACACAAACTCTCAACTCATCTCATACACGCATACACACACACCCTCTATAGACCCTCAGCCTCTCTCTCACCTCTGGGCATCCTCTTTGTGAGTCGCCGCAGGATGGGCCCTGCAGCAGCCCTGATCTTCTCGGGCCGCAGTGGCCCTGCTACCGGGCCTCTTCCTCTTCTCGGACCACTGCGACTTGGAATTCACGGCGGCCCGTAAGCACAAGTGCTGCTCCTCTTCTGCACGCGCTGATACTTCTCCTTCTTCCTGCTCACGCAACTCCAGCAACGTTTACTTCCGGGGCCGCACAGGCAGAAAGGAGGAGGAGCATCAGCGCATTTAAATGCGATCTGTTTCTTCGGGCCGTGGTGACGTGAACCTCACCACGGCACTGCCTATCGCTGCGCCGAATGAGCCTCCCTGCGCCCGGAAGCATTGGGGAGGGGGGGGAGGGGTCCGGAGGGTGGGGGGATACTAAAAAAACATTTTATAGGGTCGGTGCAGCCGGAAAAAAAAAAGGCTCAGCGCAGCCAATAAAAAAAAATAAAAAATTCCCGATAGTCCATGAAACGCTGCGCGTGTCAGCAAAAACATCTCGACGTGTCCCCTCTGACACGCGTGTCATAGGTTAGCCATCACTGCCTTAGACAGACATCCTCAGTGCGAGAGGACAATGCATCACCCTGAAAACAAGTCCTTGCTACAGGATCGCTTCCTGCTGCAGCAGCTTTATGCTCTCCATACAAGAGACCTTCCTCCTCCAAGGCAGCACCAGGGCTGCCAGACTGGAGTTGGAATTTGGCTACTTTGTCCCTGAAGATCTTATCTATAAACCTCTCTATCTGCCTTAGTTCCTCCAGTTCTGCTACTCTAGCCTCCAGAGATTGGGTGCACACATACAACTTCTCACTGGCAGGTAAACAATCATACATGTGACATTGGATGCAGAACACCCCCTCTTGCTGCTGGATTGCTGCCTTCATCTTAATTTTCTTGCGTTCTTAGTTAAGTTTAGGTTACTAAGGGAGTAGGAATGTGTAAATAAGCATCCTTTAAATTTATTGGTATATTCATTATTAATCTGGTTGTTGGGAAAACACAATGAACAGAACTGCATACAATACTCAAAGTGTGGTTGCACCAAGGATCTATACAGAGGCATTATGATATTCTCAGTTTTGTTCTCTATTTCTTTCCAAATAATTCTTAACATTCTAATTATTTTTTTGACTGCTGCCACACACTAAGCCAAAGATTAAAAGCAATTGTCCACAAGGGTTGTGACTCCTAAAATAGAACCCAGTAGAAAAACTAAATGAATTTTTTGTTTCAATCTTTACAGAAGGGGATATTGGGGAGATACCCATACTGGCACCATTCTTTGAAGGTAATGTTTCAGAGGAATTGGAGCAAATCACTATAAATCTGGAAGACATATTAGAGCAAATTGATAGGCTAAATGGTGGCAAATCAAAAAGATCTGATTATACTCACCCAAGAGTTCCGGAGGAACTCAAATATGAAATTGCAGATTTGCTACTGGCAATCTGTAATCTATCATTAAAATCTGTCACTGTACTTTAAGACTGGATAGTGGCCAATACAACTCTAATTTTTAAAAAGGACTCCAAGGATAATCCAAGAAACTATAGATCAGTGATCTTGATATCAGTGCCAGGCAAAATGATAGAAGCTATTGTCAAAAGCAGAATTGTTGGGCATATGGATAAACATGGCTTAATGGAGATAGCAGAGGAAAATCATACCTCATTAATCTATTATTTTATTTTTTATTTATTTATTTAAGTTATTTATATACCAACATTCAAGACTGTGGTCCCATCATGCTGGTTCACAAGAAACAGGGGTGAAATTATAATAAAGTGTTAATAAGGATGTGAATAAAGTGAGCCTGTTGATAAAGTGTATCTGGATTTTCTGAAGGCATTTTATGTCTCTCATGAGAGGCTGCTTGGGAAATTTAAAAGTCACAGGATAGGAAATGTCCTATACTGGAATGACAACTGACTAAAGGATATGAAACCAAAAGCAGGACTAAATGGCCAGTTTTCCCAATGGAGAGAGGTAAATAGTGGAAACCCCCAGGGATCAGTTCTGGGAACATTGTTGTTTAACATTTTAAGAAATGTGCTAGATAAAGGAACAATGAATGAGCTTATCAGATATGCAGATGATCCAAAATTATTCAAAGTAGGTCATCATAAGCAGATTGTGAGAAATTGCAGGAGGACCTTGTGAAACCGGGCAGATGAAATTTAATGTGGAAAAATGCAAAGTGATACAGATAGGGAAAAATAATCCAAACCACAGATACAACATGCCGGATTGGATATTAGGAGTTACCACTCAGGAAAAGGACCTTGGAGTCATCGTGGTCAATACCTTGAAATCCTCAGCTCTGTGTGCAGCAGCAGCTGGATAAGCAAGCAGAATCTCATGAATTATTTGAGAAGAAATAGAAAACAAAACTGTGAATATCATATAGCCTCTCTATGGATTCATGGTATTGTGTGCAATTCTGTTCACGCCATCTCAAGAAAGAAAGCGGAACTAGAAAAGGTACAGAGAAAGGCAATAAAAATGATAAAGGGGATGAAACTGCTTTCTTATAAAGAGAGGCTAAAGAAAGCCGGATAGAGCTCTTCAGTTTAGCCTATGAAGAGAAGGGATTTGACAGAGATTTATAAAATTATGAATACTGTGGAATAAAGTATTAGTGGACAGTTATTTACCCTTTCAAACAATAGTAGGACTAGGAGCTATTCCATGAAACCAACTGGTAGCAAGTTTAAAACAAATTTAATTATACAATCTCATTATCTTTATTCGATTAAGTGAGCAAATATTTTTCGGACAAAAAATGTATAAGCTCCAAATATAGGAAAATCAAGCTGCGTTTGCATGCTTCAGTGAGATGCTTGTAAGGACTCTGATTATGATCAGCACAGTAGCACCTTATTTACTTAACAAGGGGGTGCGATGAAAGGAGCTTTCAAAAACTGAAGTACTGATCTCGCCTTGTGAACGAAATAAGAATCAGAATCAAAGGTTGGGGCTGGAAACTTTAATGATCTGAATTGGTTTTAAATGCTGTTCAAACATTACTGCTTCTTCATTTGCCTTTCACACTAATTTACCTTTCTTTTGTCTCTGATATATTTAATTTCTTATAGTATAGTATTTTTTTGCTACCAGTTTGTGAAGTTCCAGAAAATCTCCATACCTCCTAAACAGCATTCAGTCAGTCCTCTTTTGGGGGCCAACTGCATTAATACTGCCCGTTAACACTTACACATTTGATGAACATATCACCCCCATTCTCAAGAATCTACATTGGCTTCCCATCAATTTCCGAATCCTTCACAAGTCCCTCACCATCTTACACAAAACCATCCACACTCAGTCCTCACTCCAGCTAAAAATACCGCTCAACCTACACTCTTCCAGGAGACCAATCAGAACGGCCTACAAAGGGACTCTCCAGCTCCCCCCACCAAGTCTGCGCTCCACCTCTCCATAAGGAAACGCGCCTTCTCTACTGCCGGACCTTCCCAGTGGAACGCATTACCACCAGAGTTACGCCAGGAACAATGCCCGCTCACCTTCAGAAAGAAATTGAAGACATGGCTATTCATACAAGCCTTTCCTTAATCTGCTGCGGCACAAATACTGACTCCTGATGCAGTTATCATTCATAACTTGCTATAATAATGCTATAATTTCTTTCCCTCACCCAATTCCTTCCTTGCTTTATCTCCTTCCCTTCCTTGCATAGTTCCACCGCCCTAGCATAGCCCCACTGCCCTGACAGCCTTCTCCTCCGTAAGATCCGAGTTAAGTGCGGAGTTAAGTTCGAAGTATCTATATCCTCATACCAGGTTTTGATGTATTTATCGGGATTACCCTTATGTTATTTTATTTTATTTTATTCTATACAATTTTATATGCAATTTTTCCCAGATTTGGTTCGATGCTAACTTGTTATATGTAACTTTTCCATGGTTTGGTTCAATGTAAACTGGTGTGATAAGAATCTTTGTCTTGTACGTCGGTATAGTAAAAGGATGTAAATAAATAAATAAATGTTAATGAGATGCAAACAATACTTTCAAAGGAAGAAATATGCCTGAAAATGAAAAGGATTTACTTCTGTTTCATGCAAGTGTAATTCAGCTTGTTCATATCTCAGTTTAATGTTATTTATGTTGGTAACTTTGATATAGTGCTAAATGAATGCACTAAATTAATAATTTGCATATTCAGTCCAACTTTGTTTAAAAAAATCTGTTTCTGAGCTCTACTGCACAGAGAGGGGCTTTATTCCTTGTGCCAAACATACTGCGAATAGCTGATTCCCAGTGAAGTGCTGCCCCCTGCTGCATGAAAGCTACAAAACACAGAATTATCTATCTTCATGGTTTCTATAGTGTTACAGGACATATGCAGTTCTGTACAAACACATCAATTTGTTTATTTCCCTTAAAATAAAATGCTCAGATTGATAAACAACAAGATCATTAAATATCAGTAAAATCCCTACTCAGTAAAGCTTAGAATCTAGTCAAGAACCACAGACCAGACAATAAGAGGTTCTGGAAGCTTTGTTTATCTAGAAAAACAATGACTTGTCAATGTCTAGTGACCTCTAAGTTTGGAGGTGTGCAAACCAGTATGTACCTAATTAAAACTCTGACAGGCCAATACAGTAAGCTGCAGGAAAATGGGCGCTGAGTGTTGAGAACCCGCTTTCCTAACGCGCGCCCAGCCACCTCTCCTGGGTGTGCGATACCGTATTTAAATGAGGAGTCGTGCTGAAGAGGAGGCGCTAGAGGCAATAGCGCGCCCCTAACACCTCCTCAGCAGCGGAAGCCCAGGAGAGGTGGTTGTCAGTGGGTTTGGAAAGCAGATGCGTCCGTTTTCCTAACCTGACCCGCCGGCACACTTTAAAAAACACTTTTTTTTTTAACCTTTTGGTTCCTCCTTTCTGCTTTTCTGTACACTTTTTTGGGCTGCTTAGAAATTAACGCCTTCTCTTGGGCGCACATTTTATTTACTGTATCCCGGGCGAATACCTAATAGCCTCATCAACATGCATTTGCATGTCATGAGCGCTATTAGCTTCGGGGGGGGGGGAGGGGGGCTTGGACATGCATTTTGGACACATTAAACCCCTTATTATATAAGGCAGTGGTCCTGGGGGCCCACCAGCCAGTCGGGTTTTCAAGATATCCACAATGAACATGCATGAGAGAAAATGTGCATGTTATGACTGTGTATATCCTGAAAACCCAACTGGCTGGTGGGCCCCCAGGACAGGATTGGGGACCACTGGTATAAGGGGTTGTGGATGCACGTCCAAAACACGCGTCTAACCTGGGTTAAACAGGGCGCTCAGCTGAGCGTGCTTTACAGTATCAGCCTGTGTGGGAGAGACACAAATACTACCTGCGTTAGGCAGAGTATCTTTCTTGCAGCAAGCTGAACACCTCCGCATATTTGTCTCTTTGTGTAGCTCAGGAATGTGCCATAGTTGAGGCCAGCATGAAAGAATGTATTACAAATTAGCAGGCAACAAGACAACACAATCGGAAATTAGCACCAGACTCTTTAAAGGAAGCAGCAAGCACAATACTTCTGAAACCATGCCAAATTTTTTCAGCTCCTCCGCCTAGTCTTAAAATGCACCTGTTAAACTGTATTTTGATGAGTAAGTGACAACAGGAAATGTCTCAACCAAGACAGATAAGCGTGCTGTGGAGCTACCTTTGCATGTGGCATTAACTAAACCTGTGATTATGTACAATTTGTTTCATGTGCTCTCCATTTCTATGCCTACACGCCTAAAAGTCAATCAAATTTTGTAGCCTTATTAACAGCTTTAAAGAAAAAAAAAGTAGTAATGAATCAATTGGAAGGGTGTCAAAACATTTGCACATGCATTGTTTACTGTTTATTATTTTCAATCTGTTAAAATCAGCAATTAAAGAGTAATTTTGCATTAAAAATTTCAGAAAGATGTGGGGGGAGATATTAAAAACTAAACATTTAAGTGAATTAGTTGGATGAGAATTATCCAACTAACTCACACAGGATATTCAGTGGCACGGCTATGCTGCTGAATATTCCTGAGTAAGTTGGCAATTAGCTAGATATGTCTTATCCGGCTAACTTTAGACTTGCTATTGACCAGCTAAGTCCGAATATCAGCACTTATCCATCTAAGGGGGTGATTCATCAAGCCACAGTAGTGCTCTAACATGCATTATATCACACGATATACACGATATTTTGCATACTGGGGCAGACTGTAGGAAAATATTGGCCCTGGAGATGTTTTTCAAAACAGACCCATGGATTATACGTCTGACATCTTTGTGAGTTTTCTATGCAGCACATGTTTCAACAGCTCCCAAAAGCATGACAAGCCAACCCTTGACAAGTCCATTATGTGACCTGGCACCAAAATATATCTATCATAAATTTCACATTTTTCTAAAATAACTAAGTAGAGCACACACTAAACCAGGGATGAGCAAATTGAACTGCAGTCCCCCTTCCATTCATTCAACTGGTTGGCCTGTTTGGTTAAATCTCACATACATATATGATTTGTGGCCTGGTGTTACCAACCAACTGCTCTTAAACCAGTTGCTAAGCAATGAGGCAATTACACTGCCAACTAGTGGCTCAGACACAACACACACACACACTCTCTCTATTTCTCTCTGAAATATACAACCATTCTGCTGTTGTGCTGCTGCTTATGTGCTCACTTACAGGTAAAATTTTAAAGGCTGGCATGCACAAATCCTAGCAGATACGAACGTGGCTGGGCCATGCGCACGCCGAGTGCATTTTCAGAGCAGCCCGGTCATGCGCGTATCTCCAGGTATGCATGGAAGTACTGAGCCTTTAAAAAGTGGTGGGCCAGGGGCAGGGTCTGAATAGGGGCTGGCCAGGACAGAATACATATTTCAATACAACTGAATAAAATTTCCAATAATGAAAAACAAACATTTTTAAAAATTTCACAAACCAGAATAAATATTTCAAAACAGCAGACACATCAAATACCCAATAATTAAAACCAATAAGGCTAAAAAAAATCCCCTGCTCTCCCTTAGGAACTTTTGATTCCAAACACCTTGAGAGGGTTGGGGGTGTGCATAGACTCTTTTTGCTTTCATATACACGCATTCTCTAACCCACACACTCACATGCTCACTAACACACACAAATGATCAATCACACATACACAGACTCCTCACACAAATGTCATTCAGACACGCTCTCTTCTCCCCCCCCTTCAGAGTTTAAAAGCTGCAGCAGCTGCTGTGAATAATCAAAAAAAACTTTATACTCACTTATTGGTGTTTAGGGGGGATCCAGGTAAAGCCCTGGGATAATGGTGTCTCTGTCTGCTGCCTATTGCTATGGGAGATTGTGCCTCTTGCAGTGGGAATCGCAAGTTGCAAGACCCTATACTCTATTTAGTTTTGGGTTGGTTTTTTTTTGCCTGGGCCCGCAGAGGAGACATAAGGCGCAGTTCCCTGACCTCTCGCGGCTCTCCTGGATCCTCTCCCCGACCTTCAGCCGCCTCTCCTCCCCGGCTCTGCGACCAACACTATGTCCCCAGCACTTCTCACACAGTAGGGGACTGACAGACAGAAACTTGATTATAGCGGGATTAGCGGCACTTGGTCCCCTTCATCCGTCTGTGCGTTTTTCGCGCAGTTCCCTGTCCTCTCACGGCTCTCTTGGATCCTCTCTCCCCGCCTTCAGCCGCTTCTCCTCCCCGGCTCTGCAGGGAACTGCGCGAAAAACGCACAGATGGAGGAAGGGGACCAAGTGCCGCTAATCCCGCTATGATCAAGTTTCTGGCCCTCAGGTTCCTTGCCGGCTACAGGAGGTCTTTGTGCCCACTGGGAATGCAGCGGAACGGGCCAAATATAAATATAGATGGCAGGCGGCCCCTACTGAGCGAGAAGCACTGGGGGCCTAGTGTTGGTCACAGCGGCTCCGCAGGTATGAGGGCCACTGTGACCAACCTCAACCTCGTGATTGGGTGATCCGGCACGGCCGAAGCCCCGATGGGCCAGACCGCCCCTGTTTGCATCTCCCCGCTCAGAGACACTCCCCTATTACAATGAGATCTTCTTTCCTTGTGATTTGTATACATGAATAATGCAAATGCATGCAAAGAAGGTCAATAATAGTCAATCTGATGTACATATTTTCTTGCGGCCGACTGAGAAAGTGGTCAGCCGCGATGAAACAACACCTATTTGAAATGCGGGTCCTGAGGCTCCTACCACACATTCAAAGCGGGAGGAAACAAAACTGCGGTAAAGGGGAAGGTCGAGTGGGAGTCAGCACGGAACACCCCCCCCCGTTCGACCTTCCCCGTTACACGCAGCATTTTTTTTCGGGCCGGTGGCCCTTTAAGGCAATAGCAGTCCCATGAGGTTGGGATGGTCACCATGTTAAAGGGCTGCTCGCCACATTCTTTTGTCCCGCAGTATTTGGCCAGGAGACAAAAGAATGCACCATACAGCCATGATGCTTTTTCAGGGGAGGGGCCCCCACTGTCGCGGCAGAACCTCTGCCCTGCGAAAAAAGCATCGCAGCTTAGTGCATCTAGGAGTAAGTTAGCCGGATAAGAAACTTCTCCCATTTCCTGGTCACCACTTTGCCAGCTAAATACTTATCCAGATAAGTGGCAGCCACTGATTGTGGCCAGATAGTCAGCCTCCACCACTTAGCTGGATAAGTAAGGGCTTATTTGGCTACATGGCGCTGATTAACAACCTTGTCACGTTCAGAGGTTGAGTCAGCTTATGTTCATTTAAAGATTCATTGACGCATACAAGTTGACCAAGGCAGGTGCCTGAACCTTTGCATACAACTGTAGATGCACTACACAGGAACAACAGGAAAGACCAGGAAGAGAAAAATGCTTTAAAATGAAAAAAAAAAAGAGTATTGAGAGGAAAGAGATGCAGAAACAACTTTGTGAGGAGCAAGAGGGCTATGTCAGGAGGGATTTGGGCTATGCGTCCTGGTTGTAAGTACTGGCATATGTTGGGGGAGGTAGAGGTTGGACAGCCTCACATTGCTGCAAGCTTCAACCAAAACCAGAAGATCTGGCAACATTCAGAGGACAGTTTTCAAAGGCCTTTACTTAGGGAAAATAATGTCTTTACCCAGATTGATCGGGTTGGCTGAAAGCTGCCCTCAGAACAGTGAAAAGTCCACGCCAGCTTCTTGCAGCGCGCATCTGTTTAACTGTGTTAAAATTAAGTCCCCCCCAGGGGTGAGGGGACGGTGTTTAGGTTGGGGAGCAAACATTGCAGGAGCACTGGCATTTTTGAATGCACACAGGCCGTTTTTATACCTCATCGGCCGCCTGCAGAAATAGGTGCAAGGGATGCGTGTCATTGGTGCGCGCGCCCTGGCTGTTAATTTTCCATAGCCCAATTACCCGGGCTTTCTTTTGCATAATTAGTTGCAAGGTACGTGCGTAAAAATGGGCACAGGTTACTTACAACTAGGTGAGGCTGTTCAAAATTGCCTTCCTATACTAGACCCCTGCTATCCATAGCACCTTCTTGCAATATTAAATGCTAATTGGTGGCAACATATACGCAAACAGGTCCAACTTAATTGTGTGCCTCGTAGCAGTTTATTTCGGATAGAACATGAACATGAACATGCTTTGTTGTTGTTATAGAATGAACTCCCTGCTGTCTTAAACCTTTCATTAGTAAGGCATATTCAATAACCAGGAAACTTGCAAATACAGAAAAACCCTATAATTACAAACTGTCTAATCACAATACCACATACCGAGCTATCCCCTGGGTGGTTTCTAGGATATTACTAAATATATACAAATATCAGAGCAGCAAATAATAATGCTAATGTGTTGGAAACTGCCTTATTCAGAATGAGAAACAGAGAAAGCTTGATTCACCTAAATTCATTTTTGGTCTCTGGAGGGAGAAAATCAAAGGTAACCTGCATAGCAAAAGTTGATCTTCAGAATATTTTCTGGAAAATAAGAATATATTTGTCATGAGCTAAGAAAGAAATATTGAGTGTGCAAGAGGCGAAGCTATGGCAGGCAAGCTGAGTCTTGAACCAGTGCCCCATGGGGTCTATAGTTGTCTGTGTGTTCCAGTGTTTGATTGGCCCTGGAGAGCGGTGTTCTTCAGTGTAAGAGCCATGAGTCAATGGTGACTCACGTTGCTATTGCTTCTTCTTTTTTTTTTTTTTTTTATCAGCTCCTAGTTGACGGTCCTTTTTTGTGTGCCTGTTAGCCCATAAGCGTCAGACGCCTACGCTGGCTAATGACGAAAAGTAGGCATGTTGGCCAGCACGGGTTGAAATGGAGGCAACGTCAGCGGTTCACTGTTGGCTGAAGAGAAGCAGTGACAGGCCAATGGGAGGAAAGAATGAGGAAGTGATGATGTCATCCTGTGTGGCCACTGAGGAGGAGGAAGAGGGAGTTAGTGATGTCATTCTGCCCTACCAAGGAGAACACACCATTGGTGACCACATAGGCCAAGGAAAGTATCACTAGAGAGGGAAAATGGGGACCAAACCAAAGTAAGAGAGGCTTTAGCCATGGAGTATGGGGTGGGAAGGAACAGCTATGGTGGATTGGTGGGGAGAGAAGCTGCTGATGTAGGGTGGAATGGTGGTGAGGAGAGAGGCTGCTTCTCTGGAGAGGGAGAAAAGAAGCTGCAGCTTTGGGAAGGAGAGGAAGCTGTTCCTGTGGGGTGGGATTGGGGACTGACAGTGGCACAAGATGGAGGGATTGAGAAATAATGTCAGGCTATCACCCTTCAGGTACTTATAGGGTCAGGGTAGGGCTGAGCTCCAGGTGTAGGTGCTTGGTTTAGGCTTAGGACAGGATGAGAACAGCTCAGAAATCTAGCAGGTTGTCAGCAGGAACAGGAGTTGGACTGACAGGCCAGGAACTAGAGTCACAAACAAGTTGAACACTGATTCAGACTTGAATAGTAAGCTGAGATGCAGGTCAGGAACAAGTTGCACACTGAAGCAGGCTTGAATAGTAAGCTGGACATGCAGGTCAGGAACGAGAGTCACAAACAAGTTGAACACTGATTCAGACTTGAATAGTAAGCTGGAGATGCAGGTCAGGATCTTTAATTTTTTTTTAAATTATTTATATGCCACTGTTCAACAATTCAAAGTGATTTGCATTCAGGTACTGTAGCTATTTCCCTATCCCCAGAGTGCTTACAATTTAAGTTGATACCTGAGGCAACAGAGGGTAAAGGGACTTAACAAAGGTTTCAAAGAGGGGCAGTGGACGTTGAACCCTGGTTTCCCTATCTTCATAGCCCGCTACTCTAACCGCTAGGCTATACCTCCACTCCTGGAGTGAAAGAACAGGTTACAAAATCAAAGTAGGAGGCTCAGTAGCAAGACACAGGTCAGTCTTCAAGTTGCTGCGAACAGCTTCCTGCTTCTCAGCAACACCTTTTAGCTGAGCTCCAGCAAATCCCTGATATCCATGGCTATGGCCTTAAAAGGCTGTCTGAACCCATCTTTTTTCTTACTGTTTCTACATTTTTTCAAGTTCCCAGCTGGCCTAAAGGTTAAGCATCCTGCCCTGAACTCTGGGGCTGACATTGGTTTAAGTCCCTGTCAGGGTCTTGCCCGAACAGTGAGAGTGGTGGCACAAGGTAGGGGTTTGAGAAAGCGAGAGAATGTGGTGGCACAAGGTAGAGGGGACTCAGAGGAGGGTGCTGTGGATATTATGTGATTGGCACCAGCCAGTCAGTAGTGTTATTGGCCCAGAGCCCTGCAGGGGAAAATTTATCAGCCCCCTGTTGCGTCCGTCAGTGCTAGACGGCTTCGCCCTGTTTGCCTCACCTTGATCACAGCTCCTCCCACAGCCCTAGGGAAAATGGCTGCTGCCACGTCTACAAGCCAACCTCTCCAGCGTCCCCAGAACGGCTATGGTGCTGCCTCCCGCCATGCTCCTCGGGCCGACTAGGGTGCGCGCACCATCCATGTCTTTATTCAAGCATTGGCGCGAACCTCAGGGGCGTTCCCCTCTACTGATGTCACGCCATCCGGGTATATAGCCTGAATTCAATTGCTAGCTCGCTGAGTTAGCAAGACCTAGATCCGTCCTGTCTAAGCTACTCTACCGCTTCCGTGCTGCCACTGGAAGCTCTCTCTCTGCCCTTTGGGGTATTGCTAACCTGAGTACCCGCTCCTCGGGGGCCCTCTGCTTTATTTCAGGTGCCTTACAGGGATCAGGTACTCGCTCCTCAAGGGCCTGCTCTCCCTGCCTCAGTGCCGCTACCAAGTTCTTCAACCTGGTGGAATCGCATACCAACAGCAACCATCTAGTGAGTAATCTAACTCTGTCTATCTCATCCACAGTACTGCCTTACTGGGAAACCTACACCGGAATTCCCCTATACCAACGGGGTGAGAATGGCTCCCTCTGCCGAGGGTCCAGAGACTGCTACTTCCAGACTACCTCACTACTGCCACCTCTGGTGGTACACCTCAAGCTGTTTAATAAAAGAGTTAAACTCTGTGTTTGTGCATCTGCGTTTAGCCTAGTACTGTGACGCCTCACAGGGCTGTGGTCATCACAGTACCCAAGAATCCACCCAAACACCGCTTAACCATAACACCCCCATAGATCCAACGTGGTCCCCACTTAAAAATTAACAAAGAGCACTTCAGTCAGGCCTAAGTCTAAAGTAGCCCAGCATGACCTGCCCTTATTGGCCTTCTTCCTCACCTTGGGCTGTGTTCCCTGCTGGTTTATTCATTATGATATTTTATATACCATCGTTCCATGTAAAGATCACAACAGTTTACAAAAATGTATCACATAAAGACGGGTTACAGAGGTCGTCTTCATCAACAAGCGTCAACTGACATGTTCCATTACATATTAACTAAAGATCTAGGACATAAGGCGAGGGGTACAGAACATATAATAATAATACAGCAGATTTCACGTAATAGCCAGCGAGTTGGGGATCTTACATTCACTCATTAAATTTATACCTCATGTTCCAATAGAATTATTTTGTCTTTCTTATCATTGGTGGTGATTGCTTATTCTGGAGCCCTGCACCAGAACTTGTTTGCCATGTATGCCTGCACCTTGTTTCTTAGACCCTGTGGTTCTTCTTGGTCTCTGTAATGCTTGCTTGCCTTGTTTTTCTCTTGGATTGTTCACCATCAAGATAGAGTGAAGAATAAACTAAATGTAACCCTACCTAGGGTTCCTAAAGATTCTTTGCGAGAGGGTTCCTGCTCTCTAGGTTCAGGGAACAGTGAATTCTGTGTCTGCAGAGCTCTTGCATTATGCAAGCATCTTTCCTATTTAAGGAGGGGGTAGAAAGGGGGATGTGGTGAGTGTTATCTAAGGGATGGATAAAGTGGGAAGTTCGTTCCCCACAAAGGGGATGGGTCATGGTTGGAATCGATATAAGATGCTTCCACAGGCATCTTGGGGGAGAGAGTCGGGAGTCTTAAGTGAGTGAGAGGGCTCCTGAGGCATCAGAGGAATTGCAGCAAAGAAGTCACTTAATTCAAAGAATTTGAGAAAGATTCCTACAAACCAACCAGAGGGAAAAAATCCTGAGGAACAAAGTTTGTAAATTCCTGCTGGGGAAGCTCCAGGAAAGAAGTTACCATTAGAACATGCTGCCCGAAGGCCTTGGGGCTAAAATGTTGACTGGTAATTCTCTCATTTTCAAAGAAGCTGATTTGAAGAGGGATGATTCGTGCAAGGGTTTATCTTTTGGACTTTATCTTGTTATCTACTTGAAGCTTTCCACCTGAAGATTCTGACTGCTTGCTTGTTTGGATTTATAATAAACTTCTGTTTTGCAACCAAGCTCAGGTGTGGATCTTGGACTTAGTTGGTGTTTGGTCATTCTTCCCCTGGGCCTCCCAGTAATATCTCTGGTCCCCACTGGCGATCCCTGGAGGACCGTGACTGTTACCGGGAGTACAGCAGGGTAGTGAACCACCTCTGCAGCTTACGAAGATGACCCAAGCAAGGAGGGGGTTACATAACCTTGTTCAGTTCCTTCAATGGTTCCTAGGCTGCTTGTGCCTGGTGTATGCCAGCAGCAAGCCTCAGGAATCTCGTCCCATGGTGACTGTCCATGTCTTGGAGCAGGGGTTACCTGACAAGCTGTGATAGACACTCAGTTTCCACCTTCTGCAATGCTCAGAGGCATGCTGACAATGACAAATACTCCTTCACCCACATGCATGCATGCCTTTTATTCACTTACAGCATCTCTCAAAGTCCAGGTCAGAGCACGTCTGCAGCCAGGAAGCTGCCATTACTTCCTGTGGGAGCAAATTTGACACTTTAATTACTTTTATACTCCTGGGAAAAATGAAGAAGGCTTGCTTGACTAAATCCTTTTCTTTTATTCCACTCTATAACATCCTAAACATTTTTAACAAATTGTGTCCATTTGTAAACACTGTATAAGCTTTTCCATGCTAAAGGAACTTTTTTGTTTTCCTAGGGTACATGGTACTTGCCTTTTAAAAAAGCTTTGACCTATTCTGACCTTTACATTAGCCAACACAAGCAGATCTGCCATCTACCCACCATAACCTCACTTCTCTTTGAAAACGTTTCACTCTCTCATACTCGAGCAATACCTCACATACTCACCCTTCGAATTCACATCCAGACAAGCCCTTCTTCATACAATCTTAACTAACACACAGCACACATCCATAGAAAGATGGATCATTATGATCGTACTGGCAACAAAAGACAAATACACTACAAGCAGGTCTCATTCACACAGACTACACATAGCACAACCTTTTATCAACTTCCTTTCACACAAACCATTGTAAACTCGTATCACTTGCGCCGCGCCATCATACCATGCACACAAATCCATCTACGCGTCAACATTCAGATGTTTCCACCACGCAGAGCAACAAACCAAACAGGAATTCAGTGCATATGCTAGATACACAAGCAATATAAAAAGTTTATTTACAGGACAAATACAACACTAAGGGGGGGGGAACCCAATAAAACCTCTGCTCTGGACTGCTTCCTGTAAGGCTGGCAGGATGTGCAGTCTGGCCCCAGCTCTCTTTGCTTTGGCCTGTTGCTGCTAGGAAGACTGACTTATTTATTTATTTATTTATTTATTTATTTATTTATTTATTTAGAGGTTTTTATATACCGCAGTACGTAAAAAGATACATCACCGCGGTTTACAATTAACAAAAATTAGCAACAGGCTTTACAGATAACAGATGACTTGAGACCCTCACCTCCCGGTTCTTCAGCCAGAATGCCATCGTGGAAAATAAAATCATGAAATGAGTACTCACCCCCTTCCTCAAACCATACGTAGCAAATCGCAAAGCCCATCTTAAAAACTGCATCTGCTCAGGAAGCAGCTAGACAAACGGGATCAGTTACGTAGAAAAGAGTAATGCCAGGAGATACAGAGAGCAAAACATAGGACCCAGTTTGGGGAGGGGGATGGGGGGGGGCGGGCGTTGTGGGTCAATCCTGAGTTTTGAGTTTCTATGAGCAATTGTCAAAATCCTTTAATTTAATTTGAGATTTATATTCCACCTTTCCTAGCTAATATGCCACTTCAAAGCGGATTACAATGAAGTTAAGGGTTAAAGCGTTACATATTTACTTGGATTAATAGTGAATAATAAAACATAACAAAACAAAAAAAAAAAACTATGAGCATTAAAACTACCCATGTAGTTTACAATTACAAGGGTTTTGAAAATTTCTCCTTACAACCAGATGTTTTGTATTTATCAACCTGTTTTGTTTTTTTTTCCTTTAAAACTAGCACTTATGGCTACCAATCTACCTCAGGAGTGAGGTGTCAAGAGTCAAGGATGATCTACGGCAGGGGTGGCCAATGCCAGTCCTTGAGAGCCATAAACAGGCATCCCAAGGTAGTCGGCCGGAGTAGATCCGAAGCCTTGGCAATAGGCAGCCCACACTTTTGGAAGCAATTCCACTCTGCAGGACTCTCTAGCGACCCGGTCTTCGTGTTGCAGACGCAGAAGCTAGCTGCGTGGCTTAATAAATAGTCCGCCTTCATAGAGTGCCACTTGTAACAGTCCCCCTAGGCTCAGCTCCGAGAAATAAAAAGTCACCAAACAACCACAACCAAGGACTAGTTTATTGGTTAATCCCTCTTGCCATCGTTTGCAGAGGAACCATGTTTCATCTTGGAATAATCCCCTGGGAAACGTTTCTATTCTGCTGTAGGCTCCAGGGCACCTCAGGGAAAGCCCCCTGAACTACCGGATGGTAGTTCTGTCCACTGCCCTGCCCGGGTCACACTTTCCTTTTACCAATCTTTTCACCAACAAACCCAATTTTAAGTTCACCCACGTCATAGGGAGAAAACAAACAAAAGAAAACTTTGCGCTAAGACTCCTTTTGCAAGCATCCTAGGCTTTAGCACAAACACCCCCCTTTTTCCCCACTGCTGTGCTCCAGGCAACAGCCTTCCCAATCCTCCAAACAAAACAAAGCAAAAATAATCCGATTAAACCAACTCACTCTATTTCCATCTCTATCTCTGTTTCTGTCTCCGGGCAATCCACTTCCATGTCCTCCTCTCCTTCCGTGGGGCTGGCCCCCAATTTAAACTCCCCAGCGTCAACCTGAACTTCCTCCTTGCTAATCAGGGGTTCAGATGTGTGTGCCCACTCCCTCAGCATCACGCTTCCCAATGTATGAGCAGCCCCCTCTCCCCATTGGTCTATCAGCGGCTCTAAGAGTCTGGGAAATGTAGTTATCCTCCTAGCCTTTGAGGTCTTTGCTGCCTGAATAAGAACATAAGAACATGTCATACTGGGTCAGACCAAGGGTCCATCAAGCCCAGCATCCCGTTTCCAATAGTGACCAATCCAGTAGGGATGTGAATCGGGCTTCGGACGATTGAAAATATCATACAATATTTTCAAAATCGTCAGAAATCGGGGGCTCCCCCAAAACGATAGGAAAACCCCACAAAATTGTTCGTGGGGGTTCTCTTATCATTTTGGGGGAGGGCGGGAAAAACGGCACACAAAAATAACCCCTAAACCCAACCCGGCCCTTTAAAACTAATCCCTTAGCTTCCCCCACCCTCCCGACCCCCCAAAAAAATTTTACAGGTACCTGGTGGTCCAGTGGGGGTCCCGGGAGCGATCTCCCGCTCTCGGGCCGTCGGCTGCCACTAATAAAAATGGCGCCAATGGCCTTTGCCCGTACCATGTGACAGGGTATCCGTGCCATTGGTCAGCCCCTGTCACGTGGAGGGAGCACTGGATGGCCCGCGCAATCTTTAAAAATGGCACGGGCCATCCAGTGCTCCTACCACGTGACAGGGGCCGACCAATGGCACGGATACCCTGTCACATGGTAAGGGCAAAGGCCATTGGCGCCATTTTTATTAGTGGCAGCCGACGGCCCGGGAGCGGGAATTCGCTCCCGGGACCCCCACTGGACCACCAGGTACCTGTAAAAAGTTTTGGGGGGGGGGGGGTCGGGAGGGTGGGGGAAGCTAAGGGATTAGTTTTAAAGGGTCAGGGTGGGTTTTTTGTTTATCGGCTCGGGCACAGCCGATAAACAAAACCGCGATCGGGCCGGACGAAAAAAAAAACCACGATGTGAATCGGAACCGGAATCAGAATCGATTCCGGTTCTGATTCACATCTCTACAATCCAGGCTATAAGTACCTGGCAAGAACCCAAAAACTAAGTCTATTCCATGCTACTGATACTAGTAAAAGCAATGGCTATTTTCTAAGTCAACTTGACTAATAGCAGGTAATGGACTTCGCCTCCAAGAACTTATCCAAACCTTTTTTAAACCCAGCTACACTAACTGCACTAACCACATCCCTGGGCAACAAAGTCCAGAGTTTAACTGTGCGTTGAGTGAAAAAGAACTTTCTCCAATTAGTTTTAAATGTGCTACATGCTAACTTCATGGCATACCCCCTAGTCCTAGCACTGAGTTTCACATGTATGATTTTTTACCCGCCGGTGAGAGATTGTATGTGTGCACTCAGTGCAAAGAGCTCTCAGGGAACGAGTCCGATCTCTAGAGGCTAGAGAAGCAGACTTGGAGGAGCTGAGGCAGACAGAGAGGTACATTGATGAGACCTTCAGGGACATAGTAGCCAAGTCCCAAATCCAGTCTGGCAGCCCCAGTGCTGCCTTGGATCAGAAAGGTCTCCCAATAGGAGAATATCACCCTGGTGTAGCAGGAAGTGATCCTGTAGCAAGGACCTGCTCTCCAGGTGATGTATTGTACTCTCGCACTGAGGACAAGTCTCCCAGGGCTACTGCCCAGGAGGGAAGGGTTAGGCCGGCCATCATAGTTGGTGATTCAATTATTAGAAATGTAGATAGCAGAGTGGCTGGTGGATGTGAGGACCGCCTGGTAACTTGCCTGCCTGGTACGAAGGTGGCAGACATCAAGCATCACCTAGATAGAATTATAGACAGTGCTGGGGAGGAGCCGGCTGTCATGGTACATCTGGGCACCAACGACATAGGAAAATGTGGGAGAGAGGTTCTAGAAGCCAAATTTAGGATTTTAGGTAGGAAGCTGAAATCCAGAACCTCCAGGGTGGCATTCTCTGAAATGCTTCCTGTTCCACGTGCAGGTCCCCAGAGGCAGGCAGAGCTCCAGAGTTTCAATGCATGGATGAGACGATGGTGCAGGGAAGAGGGATTTAGCTTTGTAAGGAACTGGGGAAACTTTTGGGGAAAGGGGAGACTTTTCCGAAAGGATGGGCTCCACCTTAACCAGCGTGGAACCAAGCTGCTGGCACTAACTTTCAAAAAGGAGATAGAGCAGCTTTTAAACTAGACCAAGGGGGAAAGTCGCCAGTCACTCAGCAGTACATGGTTCGGAGAAATGTATCCTTGAAGGATAATAATGAAACAGGAGAGTTAGGGCATCCCAACAGAGAGGTTCCATTAAAAGCAAACATAGTCCATGTGCCTATATGTAAAAAATCACCGAAGCTAATGATTTCCGAATTATCCCTAACAACTGAAAAGCAGGTTAATACAAACAAAAAACACACTTTGAAATGTCTGTATGACAATGCCAGAAGACTAAGACGTAAGATGGGAGAGTTAGAATGTAGAGCAGCAAATTATGAGATTGACATAATTGGCGTCACAGAGACTTGTTGGAAGGAGGATAACCAATGGGGCAGTGCTATATCAGGGTACAAATTATATCGCAATGATAGGGAGGATCAACTTGGTGGGGGTGTGGCATTTTATGTCTGGGAAGGTATAGAGTCCAACAGGATAAAGATCATACAAGAGACTAAATGCTCAGTAGAATCTATATGGGTAGAAATCCCATGTGTGTTGGGTAAGAGTATAGTGATAGGAGTATACTACCATCCAGCTGGACAAAATGATCAGACAGATGATGAAATGCTAAGAGAAATCAGGGAAGATAACCAATTTGGCAGTGCAATAATAATGGGAGATTTCAATTACCCCAATATTGACTGGGTAAATGTAAGAACATAAGAACATAAGAAAATGCCATACTGGGTCAGACCAAGGGTCCATCAAGCCCAGCATCCTGTTTCCAACAGTGGCCAATCCAGGCCATAAGAACCTGGCAAGTACCCAAAAACTAAGTCTATTCCATGTAACCATTGCTAATGGCAGTGGCTATTCTCTAAGTGAACTTAATAGCAGATAATGGACTTCTCCTCCAAGAACTTATCCAATCCTTTTTTAAACACAGCTATACTAACTGCACGAACCACATTCTCTGGCAACAAATTCCAGAGTTTAATTGTGCGTTGAGTAAAAAAGAACTTTCTCCGATTAGTTTTAAATGTGCCCCATGCTAACTTCATGGAGTGTCCCCTAGTCTTTCTACTATCCGAAAGAGTAAATAACCGATTCACATCTACCCGTTCTAGACCTCTCATGATTTTAAACACCTCTATCATATCCCCCCTCAGTCGTCTCTTCTCCAAGCTGAAAAGTCCTAACCTCTTTAGTCTTTCCTCATAGGGGAGTTGTTCCATTCCCCTTATCATTTTGGTAGCCCTTCTCTGTACCTTCTCCATCGCAATTATATCTTTTTTGAGATGCGGCGACCAGAATTGTACACAGTATTCAAGGTGCGGTCTCACCATGGAGCGAGACAGAGGCATTATGACATTTTCCGTTTTATTCATCATTCCTTTTCTAATAATTCCCAACATTCTGTTTGCTTTTTTGACTGCCGCAGCACACTGAACCGACGATTTCAATGTGTTATCCACTATGACACCTAGATCTCTTTCTTGGGTTGTAGCACCTAATATGGAACCTAACATTGTGTAATTATAGCATGGGTTATTTTTCCCTATATGCATCACCTTGCACTTATCCACATTAAATTTCATCTGCCATTTGGATGCCCAATTTTCCAGTCTCACAAGGTCTTCCTGCAATTTATCACAATCTGCTTGTGATTTAACTACTCTGAACAATTTTGTGTCATCTGCAAATTTGATTATCTCACTTGTCGTATTTCTTTCCAGATCATTTATAAATATATTGAACAGTAAGGGTCCCAATACAGATCCCTGAGGCACTCCACTGTCCACTCCCTTCCACTGAGAAAATTGCCCATTTAATCCTACTCTCTGTTTCCTGTCTTTTAGCTAGTTTGCAATCCACGAAAGGACATCGCCACCTATCCCATGACTTTTTACTTTTCCTAGAAGCCTCTCATGAGGAACTTTGTCAAACGCCTTCTGAAAATCCAAGTATACTATATCTTCCGGTTCACCTTTATCCACATGTTTATTAACTCCTTCAAAAAAGTGAAGCAGATTTGTGAGGCAAGACTTGCCCTGGGTAAAGCCATGCTGACTTTGTTCCATTAAACCATGTCTTTCTATATGTTCTGTGATTTTGATGTTTAGAACACTTTCCACTATTTTTCCTGGCACTGAAGTCAGGCTAACCGGTCTGTAGTTTCCCGGATCGCCCCTGGAGCCCTTTTTAAATATTGGGGTTACATTTGCTATCCTCCAGTCTTCAGGTACAATGGATGATTTTAATGATAAGTTACAAATTTTTACTAATAGGTCTGAAATTTCATTTTTTAGTTCCTTCAGAACTCTGGGGTATATACCATCCGGTCCAGGTGATTTACTACTCTTCAGTTTGTCAATCAGGCCTACCACATCTTCTAGGTTCACCGTGATTTGATTCAGTCCATCTGAATCAGTACCCATGAAAACCTTCTCCATTACGGGTACCTCCCCAACATCCTCTTCAGTAAACACCGAAGCAAAGAAATCATTTAATCTTTCCGCGATGGCCTTATGTAACATCAGGACTTGCTAGAGACATAAAGTTCCTGGATGTAATAATTGACTGCTTCATGGAGCAATTGGTTCAGGAACCAACAAGAGAGGGAGCTATTTTAGATTTAATTCTTAGTGGAATGCAGGATTTGGTGAGAGAGGTAACGGTGGTGGGGCCACTTGGCAACAGTGATCATAACATGATCAAATTTAAATAACTGGAAGGGGGACAATTAGTAAATCTGCAGCTCTAACACTAAAACTTTCAAAAGGGAAACATTGATAAAATGAGGAAAATAATTAGAAAAAAACTGAAAGGTGCAGCTGCAAAGGTTAAAAGTGTTCAACAGGCATGAACATTGTTTAAAAATACAATCCTAGAGGCGCAGTCCATATGTATTCCACACATTAAGGAAGGTGGAAGGAAGGCAAAACAATTACCGCCATGGTTAAAAGGTGAGGTGAAAGAGGGTATTTTATTCAAAAAAAAATCCTTCAAAAATAGAACATGCAGCCATGCAGGAGGACAATAGCACAATCATTCAGCAGCCAAGGGCGGGAAGGTGGATTCAGCTACCTTCATTAAAGAAAAGGACATTATCAGGTAATTTCTCCTTTCTTAGCATTCAGAAAGGTGGATCCACACCAGTGGGATGTACCAAAACTTCTCCCAAACAGGGCGGAAGGCTGCCCATGGTCCCATCAATATCACACGTGCAAAGGCTGCGTCTTCCCTGGCCTTCACATCCAGGCGGTAATGCCTGGAAAAGGTATGTAAGGAGGACCATGTCGTAGGTCGGCAAATCTCGACGGGAGACAGCAATCTAATCTCTGCCCATGACACTGCCTGAGCCCTAGAGGAGTGAGCCCTAATCTGACTAGGCAACAGTTACGCAGCATCCAGATATGCGGCCATGATTATCTCCTTAATCCAGCCGGCTATTGTAGCCCGCAATGTTGGCTCACCTAGTTTATTCCCACCTTGGAGTATAAACAGCCAGTCCATCTTACTGAGAGGTTCAGAAACCTCTAGATACCTCAAGATATGCCTCTTGACATCCAAGGACCATAACAAATGATATTCATGTGCATCTCTCTCCCTGTCAGAGTCGGCAGGGAAATTGATTGATTGATTCAAGTGAAAATCTGAGACCATCTTTGGAAAAAGGACGGAACAATATGCAACTGTATTTCCCCCAGAGTCACTCTCAGAAATGGTTCCTGGCAAGACAAAACCTGCAGTTTGGAGACTCTGCGTGCAGAACAAATTGCCACAAGAAATACAGTTGTCAAGGTAAGTAATCTCAAGGAAAGTACGCAGCGGTCAAAGATGGAACCTGCCAGAAAATCCAAAACCAAATTAAGACTTTACAAGGGCACCAGCCACCGCAGGGAAGGGCTTCACCCCTTTTAAGAAACAAGTCACATCTGGATGAGCCAACATGGGTCCACCATTGACTTGACATTGGAAACAGGCAAGAGCTGCCACCTTTACCTTCAATGAATTAAGGGCCAACCCTTAATCAATCCATCCTGCAAAAATTCCAAAATGAGCAGAATCTTAACCGAACGAGGATGAATGCCTTGATCCTCACACCAAGCCTCAAACACTTGCCAAACCGGCATATAGGCTAAGGAAGTGGAGAACTTTCTCACTCCGTAGCAAGGTGGCAATCACCACAAAGGAATATCCACAGTTCAGCAAGCAATCTCTCAAAGGTCATACCATAAGACAAAATCGAGTTAGATCTTCATGAAGATCAGGTCCCTGCCTTAAAATATCCCTGTGAACTGGTAATCAAATAGAAGAGTCCACCAAGAGCCTTTGCAAATCTGCATACCACAGCTTCCTGGCCAATCTGGTACCACCAGACCATCCCCATGTGACACTCGATCCTGAAAATCATTCTGCCCAACATGGGCCATGGGGGAAGGACATATAGGAGCTTGCCCTCCAGCCACTCATGCAAGAGGGCAGAAACTGTCTGCTGAGAAAGTCGGCTCTTACATTGTCTTTTCCTGCAATGTGGGAGGCTGAGATCTCCTGAAGATGCATTTCGGCCATTCCATGAGTTGGGCTATTTCCTGTGACACCTGCTGGCACTTGATTCCTCCCTGGTGATTGATGTAAGCCATGCCATTGCACTGTCTGACATTATCTGAACCATTCGATTCTGCAATCGGTCGACAAATTGTAAGCATGCCAACCAGATGGTCCGGTGCTTCCAGCCGATTGCTGCTCCAGAGAGATTCTTCTGTACTCCAGCACCCTTACACTATCAACTCCTGATAGTGAGCCTCCCAACCCTGGAAGCTCGCATCCGTCATGAGTACTAGCCAGTCTGGTGAACGTAGGAAAACCTTCTTCCTTAGATGATCCGCTTGCAACCACAACTACAATTGTATGCTGATCTCCACTGGTAGGTGAAGCCATATTGAATAGTCTTGAGACAGTGGACTCCAATAAGCCAGCATACTGTGCTGAAGAGGGCACATAAGGGCCCTTGCCCACTGAACAACCTCTAGAGTGGTCGCCATCAACCCGAGCACCTGTAGATAATACCACACTGTCAGGCGTATTGTTTCTGTCAATAGTCACACCTGCGCCATCACCTTCTGAATGCAGCCCTGCCTTGCTTCATGTTGAACCAAACACCAAGATACTCCAGTGTCTGGGATGGCTGTAGATTGCTCTTGGCCAAGTTCACCACCCAACCTAATTCCTGTAGCAAGAAGATCACCCTGCATGAAACCCAAAGCCTCTTTCCAGACTCTTGGGCTGAATCAGCCAGTCATCTAAGTATGGGTGAACTAGAATGATAACCTTTCTCAACACTACCTCAACCACCACTATAATCTTGGAAAAGGTTCTGGGTGTGGTGGTCAACCCAAAAGGCAGTGTTCAAAACTGATAATGTCACCCCAAAACAGAAAAACGCAGAAACCATTGATGCTCCAGACAGATGGGAATATGAAGTTATGCCTCCAAACAATCCAGAGGCATCAGAAACTCCCCTGACTATGCTGCCATTATCACTGAGCGTAAGATTTCCATGTGAAAACCAGTCACCTGCAAAGCACAGTTGACGCCCTTAAGATCTAGGATGGGGTAAAAGGAACCCCCCTTCTTGGCCAACGAAATAAATGGAATATCAGCCCATATTTTCTTGTGACATGGGCACTGGAACTAAAGCCCACACGCTGAGGAGTCTTGACAATGTACATTCCATTGCTTGTCTCTTCTGAGGAGAGTTGCAGGGAAACACCTTGAAAATCTCTTGAGGGACCAAATCGCAGCCCACATCTGCCAAAAAGATGGCTGCCAGTTTCATCACTGCCCTGGAATTCACACCAGATTCATCAACTTCCTGAGAGAGAAGTAAACACAAGTGAGCCACTAGGGAGCAACAAGAAGCTATCTGCAAATTCATTGCCATCGCTTCAAAGGCTTGCTTAAGGGTGGCCTCATTTCACCTATCCTGAGCATCCTTCAAGGCCACTCCCCCTTCTACAGGATAGTCTTCTGCTTGGTGATGACACACACAAGCACATCCACTTTTGGAAAGCGCAATTGTCCTCTCGCAGCCGGATTCAAGGGGTACAACCCTTCCAAGACTCGTCCCCCTTTAAAATTAGCTTCTGGGGCGCCCCATACAAGATCAATTAATTCTTGAATAGCCTCCATAATAGGGAAGAAACATGAGGCTTTACACAAAGAAATCAAAATGGGATCTTTGGCTCATACATGGAATCAGCCCCTGCAACCCCTAGCATCTTCAATGTCTGGGAAATCAGAGCCGGTAACTCATCTTGATGAAAAGAAACTCTTTACCTGAGCTCAGCCCGACCTGGCTGACTACAGAGTTCGTCTCCAGCTGCGGGGCGGGGGGGGGGGGGGGAGGGCATAGATCACCGCCAAGCTTGGTTTCCTGCACCCGTTTGCCTTTCAACTGTGTTTTGTTTGTTTTTTTAACAGCTAAGTCCATGCCGGCAAAAACCAGCTACTGGACCAAGGAACTCATCTGAGGGAGGGATCCGAGGATATCACCTCAGGAACTCAATTCAGGGACGGACCATAAGTTACCAGGACAGGAGAGTGGGGCATTAAACTTCTTTTCTCCTTCTACAACAAAACATTTAATGTGATTCCCAGTAGGGAGATGCACGTCCATCATCTGCTGGAGACGGAGAATACTGGCGGGCTGATGTCAGTGCAGACGTATATATAATACGTGATGTCATCTGCTGGTAGAGGTGCATAACCCACTGGTGTGGATCCACCTATTTGAATGCTAAGAAAGCATGAGATAGAGTTGCAAGCACTGTCTCCATTGTATGCAGATCTATCTCATGCATATTCATTGTGGATATCCTGAAAACCTGGCCTGTTTGTGGTTTTCGAGGACTGGAGTTGGTCATCCCTGACCTACAGTTTCCCTCCAGGTTCTGGCTCATTTGACAGCCCTGTTGAAAGGAATGTTTAGCTGCTGCCAAGCAATGTGAAAAAAAAATTAGTAATAACTTAAAGAAGAAATGGCCAAAATCAAAAGACACACTACGAAAGAAATTCATTTTTATGAAGTTTTTTTCCTTATTTCAAAAACCAATTAATAAGCTATCAGGAAAATGTTTCTGTGCCTCAGGAAAAAGAAATACACATTATTTGTTCTCCAAGTACATACAGTCAATCGTGTTATGAAAACTAATCTGGTGACAAAAGAAAGCTTAAGAACTCCGGGAATGAAGTTTAGTGAGCTGAAGGAAAGCTTTCATGAGGAAGCCATGTGTCAAATTGTGGTGGCCATGGTAACAGCAAAACAGGAACAGGCTCAGTCCAATTCAGAGGGCTCTGACAGATTTGGGCTGCAGAGTGAGACCTGCACACAGATGCTGGATCTCCTTCCCAAGGCTGCCCAGTGACCCTCCCCAAATTCCCTACCATCCCCCACCGAAAAGAGTCATGACTACCCCTCCAGAGATAACGTGGAAACTGTTGGACCTTCATGATTGTGTTTCACTCTCCAAGTCCGAACGTCGAGTCAGGAGAGGTTCAAGTCTGAAGCAGTGGCAGCTGGAGAGGTGGCCACACGTGAGCTCCCCGGACCAGCACTGGCTGGAGAGCAGGAAGGAACTGCTGCAGAAGGCTGCGTGGGCAGGCGAGTTGGAACGAGTGAATGGTCTGCTGAACTGTGGCGTACCTGTGAACTCCCAGTAAGTTTTAGTTTCTTTGTATTTGGGTTGGTTTTTTTCTCACCAGCAGCTTCCACCAGCTCCTCTGAGCATCCACCTCCATGGGAATCAGCTCCCTAAAGGGGATGTGGTGATGTGACCCTTGGCTAACCAGTGGCTATTTCCCCACTTGTAATCCTCCCTCCCACACACACCCTGTCCGACCCAGCTATCACAGGGTCAGTCCTAGGCCCGGAGCCACAGATTGTGGCCACCCTCTCCCCCAGATGCTGGGACACGTGCATCCTGAGCATGACCAGAAGGTGTCACCATTGTGCACTGAGCAGGATACCCTCTCTGTAGGGGAGGGGGGGGGGGGTGTCTGTGAATGCCATCAGCATAGCAAGCCCAGTCCCTGCCAGCAGGAAGAAATGAAGCTGGGCTCAGGAATCAAATTTTGATGCGGCCACCGAGGCATTGGGTCAGATCCAGTAAGTTACTTTTTGCTTAAAAAAAAAATTTAATTTGCATGTCAAAAATTATGATTTTTATTTTTTCAGTTCTATATCAGCAAGCAACCATAAAATATGGAAACATATTAACCACCCACTATGATTGTAATGAATTAATTCTACAGTGTGTCACTGTATATTGAATTCCGAGCCTCCATCTTAAGGAATGATGTTTCCAGTGTGCAGAAGGTCTGGGAAGAATAGACTTTTATATGCAAACAAGAAAATGATTCCAAAGCACTTGAGGATTCTCTATTTTGCTGTTGCTAGCTAATTAATGTACTATAACAGTATGTATGATTCAGCAGCTCTCTTTTCACTGGTCTAGTCTTAATAAATTTAAACTTGTCGGCTCTAGCAACTGCTTGCAAAGTATTAGAGCAGTGGAAGAGGTGAAACTTATACACTCCGAGGGGAGACGGAGTGCAGAGAATGATAAAATTGTAATGTAAATGCTGTTGGATGTTCAAATGCTGTCAGCTGATGTAAACAGCCAGCACAGCAACTCTGTTGCAACATGCAGAGGCTTGACTGTTAACCGCACAATAACAAGGTCGCAGGGTGACAGGCCACTAAAATCCCCAAAGTTGGCTAGTATTATGGCAAGTAAATGCATCAAGTTCAAAGCATAAATTACTCAAGCAGTGCAGAAAGAGCTCTCTCTTTTTTCCCCAAAAAAATTGCTTATGTATTTGCTTTGTCCAGATTTTGAAGATAGGCACAACTATATACTGTAAAAGCTAGAAAGCAAAATCATGTTTTTCCATAAAGCTTGTGGATCCTGCCCAAAAATTAAAAAAAACAAAAAACAAAAAAAGCCCATAATGGATCTAGCCCAGAATTGACTTGTACACATTAAACTTATGGGCCTAGTCCAAAAATGTAAAAATATATATAAAAAATAATAAAACAAAAGAAATAATTTAGAGAATCACTTACTTTTTGTATCTTACCCAGTTCCTCAGCTTACCAACTTCAGTGGAGTCCCTCCTCAGTGGAATTCCTGTATATTGAGATCAAGAAGATCTGATTCAAGACAGCTCTGACACCATTTGTTACTTTAGTTCCAGATCAGAAGTGTTTCCTGTGGCAGCGCTGACCCTGGGAGGGTGTGGTGCAGCCTGTAAAAGAGGGGATGGAGAGGGGGGAGGGGAGGGGGTACAGTACTTTAACTCACCCTGTGCAGAGGTCACTGCAGCTCCTGTCCCACCAGCCCTCATGAGGAATGGGAAGTGAAGTTGGACATTGCGGGGTAAGGCTACAGGTGCAGTGCAGTGCGAGCCCCCCCCCAAAAAAAAAAAATTCATGGATATCTCTGCCAAGGAGTGGTAGTGAGGCCAGACTTAAACCAACTTAAAATCATAAAAAAAAATTTTAAGAAAAAAAGCACTCAAAAAAAGTTGCTCTGCAACTCTTTTCTTACCTGTTATCTCAGTGGCAGAGAGCAGGATTGTGCAGATCAGACGTTTTCTGTGTATTATTTACTTTAAAAGACAATCTGCCCCAATTCTTAAGGAATTTATAAGTGTTATAGTCAATCTGAATTAAAAACGCATATGCAAGCCATCCAACCTCAGGGCTTTAAAGCAGCAGATCTCAAGCGGAGGATGGGAGGGAGGCAGTATGCTTAATGGTCTGATGTAACCTTAATTCCAGGACAATTATTAAATAGCTAATTTTACTTCCGTTGTGGGGGAGAGGGGAAGAAGGCTAAAAATATTACAGAGAAGAAAGAGGGAGCATGACCTTAAAATGTTAAGAAATACTGGTTTAAAGCACATCATATGCTCTTTGCAAATTACCTCGGAGTACAATTGCTGCAACAAACTATTTAAATGGACATAAACAGATAAGACAACCTTTCTTCTTGCTCTATGTTTCCAGTTCACTTGCATCAAGTATACAATTAAAAACTGAAATCATTTCCAATTGCATCTACCCAACCAAAGTTAAGGCTTCACTTACTATTTTTCAGTGAACTCCAAGGATTCCAATTTGGAATATCAAGCCCATAATTTTTGGAACTTTCTATTAAAGTAATTAAATAAATGCCGTCACGTAATAAACTTGTGAAAAGGTTATTGCTTCTGAACAATCATTTTTAAAAGCTTTTCTGTGTTCTTTTTTATCACTACTTTTATTGCCCCGTCTCATTCTTATTCCAGCAGCGATTCCTGTGTTAACTTTGTGTTGATCACGTCGGGGGACACTTTAATTATACTGGATGTTTTTAATACAGTCTTGGATCGTGATCCGCAATTGGCTCCACCTGACGAGAAATATGGATTATAGATGAGCTTGCAGATCTATTTTCTGGCACTTCTTTCCTGATAGTCTTTTGTTTGGTTTTTTTTTTGTTTTTTTTTTTAATCTCCCACATCAGCAGAAAGAAACATATCCAGTCACTTTTATTGGCTCGGCTGCGATATCACTAAGAGCAACAGAACCCAGCGTTCTCTTAGTTACTTGCCTTGTGCCAGTTATGTTTGCTAGCAATAATATTATGCGCCGAAAACTTCCTGCCTTGAATTCCTTTTGAAAAAGAATCAGTCTAACTGTTTTCTGTGTCTTGTGAAACCCTGACAGGGACAGCCGAGGGTGGTCTCCTCTCCACGTGGCCGCTTGCTGTGGGCATCTTCCTTTGATAAAGCTCCTCATTCACAAGGGGACGTGCGTTAGTTTGCGCGACACCTCCGGCTACACGCCGCTGCACAGGGCGGCCTGGAACGGACACGTGGAAAGCGTGGAGTGCCTCCTGCGGAGCGGCGCTGGGCCCGACACGCTCAACTCTTGCGGGGAGTCGCCCCTCCATTTAGCCGCAGCCAACGGACATGTGTCGGCCGCGGAGATGTTACTCAGATACAAAGCCTCGGTGCACGCCAAGGACATTAACAAGTGGACTCCGCTGCACTGGTCTTCCATCAATGGTCACACGGACATGCTTGATCTGCTTCTGTCCATGGGAGCTTCGCTAGAGGTCACAGGCCAGGCTGGGGTCACGCTTCTGCAACTGGCCGTCTTGGCAGGTTGTGTCCAAAGCGTTCAGTACCTACTGAAAAGGAAAGTGGATCCAAACTCTAGGGATCACGATGGCCAAACTGCACTTCATGTAGCTTCAGAATCTGGAAATAAAGAGGTAGGGAGCACAATCTGCAATTACCACCTAAGAGTCAATTATTCTCAACATATCTTTTTCATAGACATGAAATGGGAGAAACATTTTGGTTCTAAGACTTTTGTTTTAAGTTTGTTGTACTGCTGTAAATATGTTCATCCACTACACTAACCCAATGCACCTTCACACTTTTGTTTATTTATGTATGTATTTATTTATTTATTTAGATTTAGATTCCACTTTTCACACTTTTTACATTGCTTCAAAGTGTATTAAATGCAGGTACTGTAGGTATTTCCCTATTCTTTATAAATTCTGACACAAACCATTAAGAGTATTGATTTTACTTCTCAGTCATGGCCTGTAAAACACCAATCATGGCAAAGCTGGGTGTGATGTCATGGCTAGCTGGTTGCAAAAATTGGTTACAGCCTTCATGACATCACAAGTGCTTTTTATAATGACACCAAAGAACAGCGAGAAGAACCAGAAATATATTTCTGAGCAGAGCTGCTAAATACTGAAAATAAAAAGACAAGGAGAAAGCTAGCAAGTTACTCTACAAGCAGAGAAATACCAACAAACAGTAGTATGCACTTCATTTGTTACAAGACCATTGCAACCATTAATGATCTAAAGTTATAAGGCTGTGAAACTAGACACCAGAATCAACCAGGTCTTCAGCAACACAAGTTAAGAACATAAGAACGTGCCTTACTGGGTCAGACCAAGGGTCCATCAAGCCCAGCATCCTGTTTCCAACAGTGGCCAATCCAGGCCATAAGAACCTGGCAAGTACCCAAAAACTAAGTCTATTCCATGTTACCATTGCTAGTAATAGCAGTGGCTATTTTCTAAGTCAACTTAATTAATAGCAGGTAATGGACTTCTCCTCCAAGAACTTATCCAATCCTTTTTTAAACACAGCTATACTAACTGCACTAACCACATCCTCTGGCAACAAATCCCAGAGTTTAATTGTGCTTTGTGTGAAAAAGAACTTTCTCCGATTAGTTTTAAATGTGCCACATGCTAACTTCATGGAGTGCCCCCTAGTCTTTCTATTATCCGAAAGCATAAATAACCAATTCACATCTACCCGTTCTAGACCTCTCATGATTTTAAACACCTCTGTCATATCCCCCCTCAGCCATCTCTTCTCCAAGCTGAAAAGTCCTAACTTCTTTAGTCTTTCCTCATAGGGGAGCTGTTTCATTCCCCTTATCATTTTGGTAGCCCTTCTCTGTACCTTCTCCATCGCAATTATATCTTTTCTGAGATGCGGCGACCAGAATTGTACACAGTATTCAAGGTGTGGTCTCACCATGGAGCAATACAGAGGCATTATGACATTTTCCGTTTTATTCACCATTCCCTTTCTAATAATTCCCAACATTCTGTTTGCTTTTTTGACTGCTGCAGCCCACTGAACCAACAATTTCAATGTGTTATCCACTATGACACCTAGATCTCTTTCTTGGGTTGTAGCACCTAATATGAAACCCAATATTGTGTAACTGTAGCATGGGTTATTTTTCCCTATATGCATCACCTTGCACTTATCCACATTAAATTTCATCTGCCATTTCGATGCCCAATTTTCCAGTCTCACAAGGTCTTCCTGCAATTTATCACAATCTGCTTGTGATTTAACTACTCTGAACAATTTTGTATCATCTGCAAATATGATCACCTCACTCGTCGTATTTCTTTCCAGATCATTTATAAATATATTGAAAAGTAAGGGTCCCAATACCGATCCCTGAAGCACTCCACTGACCACTCCCTTCCAATCCTAAAAGAAACAGGGAACAGGCAAAAGTAGTGTGGTAGATTAGAAGAAAAGTATTTCCTCTTTGCATCGACAGTTGGCAAACTACTGCATGATCTCATCAGGGAGAGGAAAGCTGTGCATTCCTGCTCCACACCCGGAAAAAAACCGGCACCACAGAGCAAGGGACTGTTGCTTTCCAGCATCTGCCTTCCCTCGAGGCTGCCGTGACTCTTCCGGCACTGCTTACTGCTCTTTCCTTTGTGGGGCCCCTCATCTGAACCATTTGAAGACCATTTCATTTAATGGCAAGGCAGATCGGGTTCGCCCGGACAGTCGGGAACACGCTCGCCTCGGCCCCCAGGTAGCCATGCAAACCAAATCTCCCTACCTCTTTTCTCTGGCTCCTCGTGCATCTCCGGGGCAACAGATTTTGGTTGGCCCCGTACACCAGGGCCCTATTTTAAATCTGGCTTTTCCCCCAGGTTGTCTTTAAATCTTGGATCGAGCTCCGCGCTCCCCTTCCTGTCTCGAGAACCACAACCGACCTCTCTCTGTTGTTTTTTGCCTGTTGTGCTTACCATGGTTATTGTTCGATGAGTGTGGTGTTTTCTTTCAGTTTATGCAGTACTTGTGGCATGGGGTGGGGTACCCGAGCAGGAAATATAATCGGTATGATTTGGAGACTCTCGTGGTTGTGATGTGCTGCAGGGCCTGAGTTCAGGCTCTTGCTGGCTGTGACCTGCGGAACGAGTGGCCTACAGGTCAAGTGACCTGGGGGTAGGGTAGGGTTGGCTTGCCGGATTGTGGAGATTGACCTACCAGGGTCGGTATGCGGGATGGATTACAGCAAGTTATGTACAATGCTTATGTGTTTGGCTCAGGTACCTTAGTGTAATAAAGCTGTGGCCTTTGACCTCCCAAACTCCTGTGTGTATACAGTTATTAGTGTGAGAGGACGGGCATGAGGGCGTGAGACCAGTCCAAGACGTCTTCATATTATGTCTGATTAATTTCAAAACAAAGACTACAGAAGATGGTGGGAAAACCAGAGAGCTCTGTAAAAAAAAAAAAAATACAAGTACCTTGTACAAAGACTTGAGTGAATTTCCTGCGGATCAAGCAGCGGCCAACCAGAGGGCAGGGGGAAGCCCACCATCCTGATGCGTAAGATATTATGTAGTGGGCCACTGATTAAAAAATGTACAGCTTCTACATTCAGTGATACATGGGTAGGCTTTCATCTACGAGTGAAGAATTGTCATTGTAAACCGAGCCAACAGGTCGGCAAATCCTTGACTATCAAAGGCTAGCAAGCTCAAATTGCCCCAGCAAGTGGCAAGCAAATTACATCTCCCCTCCCCCTTCTGGGGAAAAAAGACAAACCAGCAGACATGAATTAGTGCTGTTTCCTACCTAAGAACATGTTCTGCTGAAACAGAATGTCCCGTTTGTTGCGCCCGTGGAATTATGGAACTAATTATCTCTGTGCATCTCAACATGCTGCTTGGTCTTGTCAGATACAGCACTATTACCCTACAGTCTCTAATACGAGGGGGAGTAGAGGTAACGACAGTATTAGAATTCAGGAAAACAAGGGATAAGCACAGAGAGAAATGTAACCAGAGATCAGGCAAGGTCTGCAATATTGTGACAGAACACCGCCAGATTGTTAGTCTGGATAAGCAAATAAACATGGGTGTAGCTTGCTTGTTATGGCGGTTAGTACCCCGAATCAATTAACCATGATACTTCACTTGGAATACATATCCAGCGCAGCTCACTGCTTCAGCGGCGGGGGGAATGAAGTAAAGTGGAATTATACTCAGACAACCAACAAGGACTGAATGGCACAGGCTGGGTAAACAAATAAGCGTGGGAGTAGCTTGCGTATTGCGGCAGTTACTACCCCTAACCAATTAAGCTAGATACTTCACTTAGATGCAGCTCCCTCACTACTCTCTACAGCAATGGCGGGGGGTGGAAGTGAAATAGAACCAAAAAGTTACTAAGGGCCAAGAGTAACAGATAAGTATGAGAAAAAAAAATAAGTGTGAAAGCTTGCTGGGCAGACTGGATGGGCCATTTGGTCTTCTTCTGCCTTCATTTCTGTGTTTCTATGTTGCTGTTGTCTAGTTTCTTGGGGAGTGATCTCACAGTGCAATCTCTTGCTGATACCAAAATATAGGCAATGTGTAGTGTTAAGTAAATGAAACATCAGTGCAACACATAACATCGCCTCTCCTCGCATCCCCATGTGTAAATGAACTCCCTTGCATTTTTAATATTAGATTTTACATTGTGTCAAAAAGTTCATGAAAGGGAGGCACCTGGCCAGATCACTCTTCTCTGCCCTCTCTCTTGCAGGTTACACGATTGCTGTTAGAAGGCGGGGCCTCGGTGGAGGCTTCAGATAAGGATCAGCTCAGGCCCTTGCATCGGGCTGCAGGGTACGGCCATGCGGTCTCGGTGCAGCTGCTCCTGCAGCACGGAGCCTCCGTGCACGACCAAGACCCGTTAAAGATGACCCCCTTACATCACGCTGCCTTTAGGGGTCACCTTCAAACCTCTGCCATTCTCCTTCGGCATGGGGCGGACATCAATGCCAAGGACTGGCTTGGAAAGACGCCTTTCCATCTGGCTGCAGAGAAAGGTTATTCTAAGCTGATGCAGTATTTCAGGGAAGCTGGGTCGGATCTCTCTCTTAAAACAAAATGGAATGAAACAGCTGGTGACCTGGCTTTGCAGGGTAACCATGAGGAAGTGCTCAATGTGATCAACAGGCATGGTATGGATCTGTGCTAGAGTTACTTCATTGCTTCTGATTCACAAACAAGAAAAATCTTTCAAACTGAAAAGCCATACATTTGGTTCTGATTTCAATACCTATTCAAGATAGGCAAATTTAGTCCTAGTGTAGGTTCAAAATATTCTAAACTAAGAGTTCCAAACACCAGTCTTCAAAGAACACAAACCGGTGGAGGGTTCAGGATATTCCTAATGAATATGCATGAGATTGATTTGCATTCAGTTGAGCATGCATATATAACTCATGCATATTCATTAGGGATATCCTGAAAACCTGACTGGTTTGTGGCCCTCGAGGACAGGAATTGCCCACCCTTGATCAAGAATGTATCCTGTATTGCAGGAGTTGGCAACTCCTGTCCTGGAGGCCAATGAAATAACCCATGCGTAAAAACGTGCGTCCAAACTGGGCCCCCATTCTTTTAACACACGCACAGCCACGTCTCCTGGGCACCCGATGCAGTATGGTAATGAGGTGCCGCACTACAAAGGGCGCGCTAGGGTCATTTGTGCGTCCCTAGCATGTCTTTGGCATCAGGCACCCAGGAGACGTAGCGGAACAGACAACCACAGGTTAGGAAAACAGCTGGTGGTGAACTGAGTGTCCATTTTCCTAAGCTGGCTGCCATCGACTTTTTTTTTTTTCCATGTTGCTGCTTTCTGTGGTTCCTCCTACTTAATATTGTAACGATACTAAAAGTAGGAGGAACCACAGAAAGCAGAATTTTCTTTGTGTTTTTAGTAAGCCCTTAACGCGCGGCAAGACTTAACGCCAGCTCCGGGGCTGGCGTTGTTTGCCATGTTATAAAGTGTGTGCTGGGCAATTTTTTGCATCCAGGGTAATAGCTAATAGCCTCACCTACATGGTATTTACATGTCATGAGCACTATTAGCTACAAGTGAGTTTGGTCATGTGTTTTGGACTCGCTAATCCCCTTGCTGCGTTGGGTGTTAGCCTAGCAAGTACAAAATGTGCATCCAATCACTGGTTAAGCCGTACGCTAGTCTGGGCGCACAATATTGCATCGGGCTCCTGGAGCATCACAAACAGGTCTGAGTTTCAGGATATCCACAATGAATATTCATGAGATACATTTGCATTCAATGGAGGCAGTGCAGGCAAATATAACTTATACATGCTTATTGTGGATATCTTGAAAACAAGATGATAAAGGGGATGGAACAGCTCCCCTGTGAGGAAAGACCAAAGAGGTTAGGACTGTTCAGCTTGGAGAAGAGATGGCTGAGGGAGGATGTGATAGAGGTGTTTAAAATCATGAGAGGTCTAGAATGGGTAGATGTGAATCGGTTATTTACTCTTTCAGATAATAGAAGGACTAGGGGGCATTCCATGAAATTAGCATGTGGCACATTTAAAACTAATCAGAGAAAGTTATTTTTCGCTCAACGCACAATTAAACTCTGGAATTTTTTGCCAGGGGATGTGGTTAGTGCAGTTAGTATAGCTGTGTTTAAAAAAGGTTTAGATAAGTTAATGGAGGAGAAGTCCATTACCTGCTATTAATCAAGTTGACTTAGAGAACAGCCACTTTACTGGCATCAGTAGCATGGGACAGACTTAGTTTTTGGGTACTTGCCAGGTTCTTATGGCCTGGATTGGCCACTGTTGGAAACAGGATGCTGGGCTTGATGGACCCTTGGTCTGACCCAGCATGGCACGTTCTTATGTGCTTAAGACCCGTTTGTGGCACTCCATGACCATAGTTGCCTACCTCTGCTGCATTGTCTGTCTAGAACTCCTTTTTTAGCTCAGAACTTGACTAGGAGAACTTTTTGATAATAGATGATTAGTTTTCTATCTGCATATTCTTAGTTACTTTTAGAGCAATTTTAAAAGCCATTTATTCAGGGGGGGTGGAAGATGCAAGACTTGAGTGAAAATCAGCCAGAGCAGACCCCCCCCCTCCCCTCCAAAGATGAAGAGCTGGAGGGGGGTGGTGGTTTTTTTGGTCTCCCTCTAAAGATTAAGGAGTGAAATGGAAGAGCAATGCGGGTGCCCTCTGTTTCTATACCTGCCTTCTCCAGCACCGCTGCAACTCCTGACCTGCTGGCATAGGAATGGGAAGTGACATGGGACCAGGGCTACCACACCAAAGTACAGCGCCCAGAGCAATCGCCCTGCTTCATCCCTCCTTAAGGCCGGGGACTGCTTAATGGCAGAAATCTGAATGAAACTGGATAAATTGTTGGAAAACTATTCTGGGGGGGAGGGAGCCATGCAGAAAGCAAGCAGATGTGGTGATTCATAAGGCCAGGTTCCCTGCAGAAAAGGATTAGTAAAAGACGTAGGGGAAGAGCCACCCAGGTTACCGCCAGTAAAAGGAGCTGCTTGGGTACAAGAGTTAAGTCAAGAATAGAGAGACAGGGCAGTTAGATACCAACCTGGGGGTTAAAGGTGGAAAAGGATGGAGCATCAGAGGGAGCCAAGACATTTTAAGGAAGAGGAGTTATTGCCCGGTAAGGAAAGAGAAATCAAATTCTGATCCAAAAGCATCGCCTTGGTATATCACACATAGACCCAAGGTCTATTAGGTTAGGGGACTGAACAATCTATTACTGTTACAGCAGCTTTCTAAAATCTATTGAAGTGATCTGAGCTAATTTACCTTTTGGAAAAAGCTTTTTAATAAAACGTCAGCATCTGAATGTTTATTGAAAAATTTGGATACCTGTGTATTTCAATCCAAAGCACTTGATAGAAACCGGTATGTATCGAAACCACTACATTGGGGTGAAGAACCACTGATATCTCTGAGCACAAAGCTGTTCTTTTGTTTAAGATCAACGCATTCAGAGTCCCAGGTGGCATGTTCATCAATTGCACCCTATGGGACAGAATATTTACTGGCAATAGGGCTGTCTTTTCCTTATGAAAAAAGAAAACAAAGGCTCAAAGAAAGCCCAGAAAGAGAACATTTTTTAAATAAAAGTTTTTGTTATCCTGTTTTCCAAAGGAAGAAGGCTTATGAAATCGCCATGCCCATGTGACCTCCCCCACTTCACCAATAACTTTTGTGTTTAGTGTCCTATCCATACCAAATTTCCAGCACATGTGAAGAGGCCCAAGGGGATCCAGACAGGGTATTTTGTTCTATTTGCATGTAAATGTATGTACGCGGCCGAAATGGAGGCTCAATTAGTTCTACCTGGAAATTCTTGCAATGTCCCTGTGTTGACTCCTGGCATTGCTGCTGGTTTGCCTATAACCTGCCAGAAGGAGACTAACAGGCCGATTCAGAAAAACGCACGGGAGAGCGGGCGAGTGCCCGCTCTCCCGGCGCGCGCACAGGCCACTCTCCTGGGCGCGCGATTCAGGCGGGTGGCCTATGCAAATTAGGGCCCTCAGTAAAAGGAGGCCCTAGGGACACTAGCGCGTCCCTAGGGCCTCCTTTTTGACAGCAGCAGCGACTGTCAGCGAGTTTGACAGCCGATGCTCAATTTTGCCAGCGTCGGTTCTCAAACCCGCTGACAGCCATGGGTTCGGAAAACGGACGCCGGCATAATTGAGCGTCCGTCTTCCGACCCGCGCGTCGCGGGCCAATTTTTAATTAATTAATTTTTTAATTTTTACTTTTTTTTAACTTTTGGGGCCTCCGACTTAATATCGCCATGATAGTAAGTCGGAGGGTGCACAGAAAAGCAGTTTTCACTGCTTTTCTGTGCACTTCCCCGGCGCCGGCAGAAATTAACGCCTACCTTTGGGTAGGCGCTAATTTCTGAAAGTAAAATGTGCGGCTTGCCTGCACATTTTACTTTCTGTATCTCGCGGGAATAACTAATAGGGCCATCAACATGCATTTGCATGTTGCAGGCGCTATTAGTTTTGGTGGGGTTGGACGCGCATTTTCAACTGAATAAGGGGTAAAGCTAGCGCGTCAAAAATGCGCGTCCAAATGCGGGTTAACAGTGCGCTCCACTGGAGCGCACTGTACTGTATCAGCCTGTAAGGATAAGAAACACTAGTTACCTTAGTCATGACTGCAAGCATCTCACATGGGAGAGACTCCTGAGAACTAGGAAACCCAGCTAGGATAAAAATGCAGCAGCAAAGTGGAGTCCATCTTGTCAATAGCAGAGAAGAGATGCACATTGCTATGCTCCGCGGCCACAGATGGCTGCGACCGCCATTACTCATCTCTCTTTTCACAACCTTGGCCCTGTTGGGCGAACTCACGGCTTCGGCCAGCTATTACCGGCCTTCTGGCCTCCGTTCCCAGGCCTATCCGAGCAGCGTGGAAACTCCCGACCGCCATCTTACCCGTGGGGTTCCTTAGGCGCGCACATGCGCTTCCCGGCCACCTTTAACCACGTCATGGCGGGAACCTCGGGGGCGTCCCTACCAGATGACGTCACTCTGCTCTCACACTTAATCCGGCCTGCCCAGACAGCCGGCAACTTGGCAACGAGTTCACTTGCTGTTCTTCCAGCTTCTACTCTACTTGTTCCAGTTCCTGCTTCCGTGGTGTGAGACTATTGGGTACCCGCTCCTCGGGGGCCCCCCTCGTCTCTTGGCTATCCGCTCCTCGGAGGACCTTTCACCCGGCTTCCAGCTTGCCTTATCCCAAAGGCTTCTACGGGACTTCTGCCTTCTTCTTGTCGCTGTGAATACCACTGCTGGATCTGTGCCTTGATTTCTACCTGGGAATCCCCGCCGGTGTACCCTGCTCTGCAGACCATTGCTGTGAGGACTCCCTTCCGGGTTCCCCTTGCTCTGCGGACCCACTCGGTGATATCATCTGTGGAACCCTCGCTGATGTACCCCGCTCTGCGGACCCACTCGGTGATATCATCTGTGGAACCCTCGCTGATGTACCCCGCTCTGCGGACCATTGCCATGAGGACCGACTTCCGGGTTCCCCCCTGCGCTACGGACCGGTGCCGTGTATCATCTGAGGAACCTTCGCCGGGTCACTCCGCTCTGCGGATCACTACCATGTTCTTCCACCAAGGAGCCTCCTTGCATTCTCCACTGCTGATCCAGTGTGTTACAGTGACTGTAATTCTCGGCACTCCCGCTCCTCGGGTATTGCCACCTCCTCCTTTGACCCTTGCCTCGAGCAAGACAGACGTCAGCAGTTGCTGCCGTTCCGTGGCCCACCTCCAGGGGTCACCCTCCACATCTGCTGTATCTCCATCCCACAGCCGAGGCTCTGCCTCCCGACAGTGAGGCCTCGCAGGACTCCTCCCCCTGGGTCAGCTTCATCATCCGGGTCCTTATCAGCGTTACCCACAGCAGGTACAGACGTACTCAGATGCTTACCCACGACAGCAAGCGGGCAGGAATCCGTAGCCTGCCATCCTGAACTGTTAGGTTTGGCCAGGACCACCAACTGCACCTGAAGAAAGGACTGCAGCCCTCGAAAAGCTTCTACCCAAGAAGAGGCAGGAGGATCCATACCACAACCAAGAGGCGTCAATCCTGCACCCACTAAGCTACCTGCCCCCACTGCCAAATCCACAGGCCGATACAGTAAAGTCCACAGGACAGCGGGCGAACAACCGCTCTCCCGGCACGCGCGATTCTGTATTTAAATTAGGCCCAGCGGGAAAAACGGACAAAAGGAGGCGCTAGGGACACTAGCGTGTCCCTAGGGCCTCCTTTTGGACTGGAGCGGCGGCTGTCAGCGGGTTTGACAGCCGACGCTCAATTTTGCCGGCGTCGGTTCTCGAGCCCGCTGACAGCCACGGGCTCGGAAACCGGATGCCGGCAAAATTGAGCGTCCGGTTTTCGGCCTGACAAGCCACGGGCCAAATTCAAAATTTTTTTTTTTTAACTTTTTTTACTCTTCGGGACCTCCGACTTAATATCGCCATGATATTAAGTCGGAGGGTGCACAGAAAAGCAGTTTTTACTGCTTTTCTGTGCACTTTCCCGGTGCTGGAAGAAATTAAGGCCGACCTCTGGGTCGGCGCTAATTTCTGAAAGTAAAATGTGTGGCTTGGCCGCACATTTTACTTTCTGTATCCCGTGCGGGTTGGACGCGCGTTTTCCTCCTTTTACTGAATAAGGGGTAAGGGAAAACGCGCGTCCAAGAGGAGGCTAACAGTGCGCTCCGTTGGAGTGCACTGTACTGTATCGGCCTGCCAGTTAGGGGAGCCCCAAAACCAGGCGAAACCTCTGGCAGTTCCCCCTGCTGTTCCATTCCCGCAACCTGCTGGGAAGGACCGGGCTTAGCAAAATCATTCGGAGACAACTCTCCCTGAGCCTCCAAGCAGCGCCGAAACAAATTAGAGGGGACACCAGGCTGTAATGCCTGAATATGGCAAGTAGCACAAAGGCTAAGGTGCTTAGGATAAACGCCCGCTAGCAGACTCAAAAGTGTCTGATAACTGTGCGCCCAGCTACGTGGCTGCCTGGACAGGGCATCAAAAACCAGCTTTGTCCAATAAGCGTACACTACGTACGTTCAAAATGTAGACGTCCAATTCACAGTTCAGGTAAGCACCCACTTGAAAAGCGCAGCGTCTAAACAAAGCCTGAGAGCGGGGCCTAGCCAAAAAGGCTACTCAACCTGCCACGACTCCCCAAGCTCCCCCAAAGACGGGAACAGATATTGGATCAGTGCACCAAGCTTGGAGACCAGAAGAGGAACAGAATCCCTAAAATTGTCCCCTTCTTTTTTTTTTTTAATATATATACTCTCTATCTGAGCTCAGCCCGTCCCAGCCAAGTACAGTCGGTCTCGGTCTGTGAGGGGGAGGGCAAAGGCCTTCACCGCCATGCTCGGCTTCCTGCACTTGCTAGCCTCTCAACTGTTTGTCTCTCTACAGGTAAGTCAATGCCAGAAAACCAGCTACTGGACTGAGGCAGCCTTCTGAGGGAAGGATCTGCAGATATCACCTCAGGAAAACTCAACTGAAGGAGGGACCATAAGGTATCACCACAGGGGAACAGGGCCAGTTAATTTCCTTCTTTTCTCCTTCTACAAATTGTTCTTTTTTAAGCAATCCCCAGTAGGGAGATGCATGTCCACCATCTGCTGGAGCTGGAGAATACTGGCGGTCTGATGTCAGTGCAGAGGTTTATATACTGTAATGTCAGCTTTGCTCCGTCTCCATCTGCTGGTAGAGGTGCATAACCTATAGGTGTGGATTAATCTGTCTGCATGCTAAGAAAAAAGCGTATGTGCGTCTCTCCACGTTCATTTTACTGGTGTCCTTCCACTTGCACAATGCACACGTGACAACCATTCTAGCAAAGGACAATTGTGTAAGATTTTTTATTGGGCAAACCTGTTTACCTGCAAAAAGGGTCTTCTGCAAAGTTCCACCCTTTAGTGTAGATAAAGATACACAGGCTGGTTCACAGCATATGTACTGTACTTTTAGCCAGAGTGGGAAGAAGGGGGCAAGGCTGCAATGTGGGACAAAAAGTTATTTATTTTCTTGATTAATTGCAGTATCTTACAATTGTAAATCAATGCGTGTACCATTAACATGAAATGAAAAGCTAAGAGTACAAGAATTGATTTCAATTTAAAATCACTGCACCCAGGGCTTCATTTGTAGCCAAAAAAAAGGAAGAGGATCTGTGGAGCGGAGGGTTCTAGGGGGTGGGGGTGGGAAGCAGGGCCAGAGCTGAGTGTGAATTTTCCCTCTCAAACACATAACATACAGCAGAATATAAATAACTAAAATAAATAAATACACATAGGTGAACATGCTCTTTCTCCTCATCACAGTGATCCTCCATCCCCAGGCCCAACAGTGTTTAACCCCCAACCATCTTTTGCTCACTTTGTCACTGGATTAGAGAGCAAAATGACTGAGCTTCCGGTTCACTCCTGGTCTCTTCCCTGCAGGCTGCCTAGAGGGGGAGGGGCTGGAGCAGAACACTCCTATTATGCCTCTTAAATTAGAAAAGAAATGAGGTGGGGAGGGGACTCCTCACCACGCCACTCTCCCACGAATTAGGTCCCAACTTAACCTACTGTAAAGCAGCTCAAGTCCATGGCTATTTTTGTACTTGTGGTATGTGGGCAAGTACTTCTTCAAAGAGAAACTCTTTGCAGACTTGCCCAGGCCGGACCACGCATACTCTGCAACCTGCTCAGGAACTTTGAATTCAGAAATTGCCCCCTGTAAATATTAGAATTTCTTTTAATGTTTATTTGACACCATTATGCCCTCTGGGCAAGCCAGTTTTTTCATGCCTTTCAGTAAGTCCCTATTTGTTAGGCTTCAAATCAAAAATGAGGCTTTATTTAATCTTTTTTTCAACGAAATATATGATACAGACAGCACCTTTTACTACCATATTTTAAATGTTACATATGCTGCACGACAACATTTTTGCATGTCTCTAGCGTGTATGCTGCCACGATGCCCTGCTTTTTCCTGGAAACGCCATCATGTTTGGTTGGCGAGCAGCTTATCTAAATCTTCAATCAAAATTCCTGGAAAATGCTGCAACAAAGAGCCATAGGGCGTGACTATTGCAAATTCAAGTGCTGGGAAGTTCACAGTACAAAGCCCTGAGCGAGCCTAAGTGAAAAAAACAAAAAAGCGCAAAGGCCCAGGATGACCCGCCTCATGTCACGTGCCCTCCTGAGGGGCCGATGCAATAATCTTCGTGGAAAGCGGGCACTGACTTTTCAGCGCCCGCTTTCTTAATGCATGCATGGCAGAAGGCAAACATAGAAACATAGAAATGACGGCAGAAGAAGACCAAACGGCTCATCCAGTCTGCCCAGCAAGCTATGCACTTTTTTTTTTTTTTTTTATTTCTCACATACTTCTGTTACTCTTGGCTCTTAGTAACCTTTTGGTTCTATTTCCCTTCCACCCGCACCATTAATGTAGAGAGCAGTGTTGAAACTGCATCCAAGTGAATATCTACCATACAGATCGAAACTCTAAGGCTGCGGTAGAAACAGTGCGGCAGTGCCGGGTGCACCCTCGTTCCCCGCACGCACAGTTCTCTTCACCTACCGCTCGATACTCTCTTCAAATTGCATGCAAATGTATGCCGCGGCTGCGAAGCGTTAGGCAAGCGTTAGGCCCGTGCAACCCATTTTACTGTATAGGCGCTAATACAGCGCCTATACAGTATCCTGGGTGCGCTGGTACCTGTCATTTCAAATGTCATTTGAAATGACAGGTACCAGGAAGTGGATGGTTCCCCCCCTCCTGAAGCAAGGCGCAGGGCGAAAATTAAAACGGGAATAAAGTGTAAAAAATGGGGTAAAACCAAAGGGAGTAAAGTGTAAAAAACCATGGACGACCTCCATATTAGCATTGCAGCGTAAGTTGTTTATATATATGTATAAATACCTGTCACTTTCCTGTCACTTTCCGAATCCCCCAGGCGTGCGGTCATCGAGGCGGCGGCGGCAGGAGCCGGCGGGCGGATGGGCGCCCGTTCATCCAGGCGGCGGCGGTGGGAGCCGGCGGGCGGGTGGGCGCCCGTTCATCCAGGCGGCGGCGGGAGCCGGCGAACGGATGGGCACCCGTTCATCCAGGCGGCGGCGGGAGCCGGCGAGCGGATGGGCGCGTGTTGGATCCAGGCGGCGGTGGGAGCCGGCGAGCGGATGGGCGTGCATTCATCCAGGCAGAGGGAGCCGGCCTCTGGAGGCTGCTTTCGCCGCCGGCTCCCTCTGCCTGGATGAATGCACGGCCCCCGCCGGCAGTGAATGAATGCCCGTGCGATTTCGGCGCTCAAGGCAGTCACATGTCCTGACGTCACGCCTTGAGCGCCGAAATCGCACGGGCATTCATTCACTGCCGGCGGGGGCCACAGCCGGGTGGGCGTGCATTCATCCAGGCAGAGGGAGCTAGCGGCCGTGCTTGAGCGCCGAAATCGCACGGGCATTCATTCACTGCCGGCGGAGGCCGTGCATTCATCCAGGCAGAGGGAGCCGGCGGCGAAAGCGGCCTCCGGAGGCCGCTTTCGCCGCCGGCTCCCTCTGCCTGGATGAATGCACGCCCACCTGCCCGCTCCGGCCGCGGCCTGGATCGAACACGCGCCCACCCGCCCGCCTGCTCCCGCCGCCGCCTGGATCCAACGTGCGCCCACCCGCCCGCCGGCTCCCACCGCCGTCGCCGCCTGGATGAACGGGCGCCCATCCGCCCGCCGCCGCCTCGATGACCGCACGCCTGGGGGATTCGGAAAGTGACAGGAAAGTGACAGGTATTTATACATATATATAAACAACTTACGCTGCAATGTTAATATGGAGGTCGTCCATGGTTTTTTACACTTTACTCCCTTTGGTTTTACTCCCATTTTTTACACTTTATTCCCGTTTTAATTTTCGAACACCACACTAACACCAAGTAGAGGGTAGGCGGTAAACTAACAGGTTAAGGACGCGGCAAAATAGCGGGTTACAAAGGAGATAATCTGAGCGCGCGTCACAGTATCGGAGGGGAATAGCTAATTCCTTCATTATACAGCTAATTCGTTCATTTACATATCATATACATGCTGCGTGTGGAAAGGGTTATGCGTCTGTTTTAAGAAGCGCTAAGGACGCGTGAAACTGGAGACTGTATCGCTGGATCGCCTTACGCGTCTGAATTGTGCGCTCACAGCACGTTACAGACGGGAAATATTCAACCGCACGTTACAGTATCGACCTGATAGTTAGGGGTAGTAACCGCCACAATAAGCAAGCTACACCCATGCCTTTGTTTACCCAGACTATGTAACTCAGTCCTTGTTGGTTATTGTCTGTATATAGATCCACCTTTCTACGTTCCCCCTGCCGTTGAAGCAAAGAACTATGCTGATGTGTGTTGAAAGTGAAGTATCAGACTTTCTCCCCTGCCATAGAAGCAGAGAGCAAAGGGGGCGCCATGCAATATGTAAATTAGGGGGTCACGCTAGAAAGGAGGCGCTAGGGTCACTTGCGCAACCTTAGCACCTCCTTGCTAACGCGACCCGCCGTGTCTGCCGATTATGAAGACTAAACTCGGTGGCCGTTTTCATTACTGGCAGACAGGCCAAATTATTTTATTTTTTTTACTTTAAAAAAGAAGTATAGAAAAGCAGTATAGAGATGCACATTTATCTTTTTGCATTTGGAGTGAATGAGTAATAGCCTCATTCACATGCATTTGCATGTGATGAGCGCTAATTCATTCACTCCGCGTCAGACGCACGTTAAATAGGGGCTAATCCCCCCTATTGCACTACTAGGGGGTGGATTAGCGCCTATTTAACCCGCGTTCGACAGCGGAATAAATTTACTGTATTGCATCGGCCCCTGAATGTGCCACCCGACACAACTGAAACTCCTGTGCGGCAACCAATGAAAACCAGGAACGTCACCCGAGAGGTGTGCTCTGATCCGAGAGCGGGAGGGTGCGTGCAACAGTGCGTCACAGGGAACGTTTGAGCTACGTTGACAGAACAGCTGTTAGTTGGTGCCGGGCGGAAAGGGAAAGCTAGTCCCGGCTAGGGAAGTGCCGGCGTAGGGATAAGCGGTATAAAGAGTACAAGAAAGGCAAGGAGAGCTCTGGACGAGAAGCGGTGAAATTCTGAGAAATTACGTCAGGAGGGAGTTGTAGAATGCGCCTTCCCTTGGGTCGGAATGCGCTCTGGCTTTGTCGGCGAAGACTCAGGCCACGATTGCAGTCAGTGCTTGGCAGCAGGCCGGGTCCCTTGCGCAAGTCGAGGCTTTCCTGCTGAGGCCCGGATGGACCAAACATTTTCTCCTAGTGGGGAAAAACCCTTTAGTGCAGCTGAGCCAGAGAACAGAGTCTGGAGAAAGGTTTCACGCCGGCACTCTTGCATCCTTCCCTGCAGTAGAGTCTTTGAAAATCCTTCATTTCGTGGGATTAAGGATTCAATTAGGCTGTTGCTCTTTAAGTCTTGAGTTTAACAGCCTCCTGTTACTGCCACGTGAGGACCTGGCAAGTGACGCTATTTTAAGAGCAAGACACTGCAATATTCTTGGCTCATTCTCACATGCCCTTCTTCATCCTTATAATTGCAGCGGTGATGTTAAATGGGAAAAGCAAACTACAACAAACTAGGAATGGCCAAAAGAATCTCCCCAGAAATTGGACCATTTGGTAACTGTTGATCTTGCTTCTCAGGTCCCTCTCTTGACAGATACGCCTTCGCGTTCATGTTAAGCAAATCCACCTCTGTATCTTTTGCCTTCCTATATCAAAGTGGATGTCTCCTAATTTAGGAAATTTAAAAGCTTATATTAAAAAATGTGATTATTATGATCAATTTTCAGGGGCAGCAGAATGCCTTTTTTGATTTGGGGGGAGGTTGGATTTAGGTATAGGCAACATAGACATGTGCCTTGGGCTCCAAATTCTGAAGGTGCCTGAAAACTGCGACACCCCATGCTGCTCCCTGATTTCTAGGGAAAATTCCCCCTACCCCATGTCCTCTGCCTGTGGGCTTCATAATTTTAAATCTGGCCCTGTGGGGGGAGGGGGAGGTAAGTCAACCATGAACTGCCCCTCCCCAACCCTTCCCTCTCTCTACCCTCTCCCCATCTATCTTCCCCTGTCCTTACCCCTCTCTCTTTCCCACTCTTCTTTCTCTTTTCCTTTCTGTCCCCCTTTCCCACCTATGTTGATCAGCAGCAAGAGGAGGAGTGCAGTGGTACCTCAGGAAGTGTTCCCCTGTTTCTCTGCTATCTGACCCAACTGCTGTTTTGAACCATGTGGCTGTACAGAGTGCCATATGGTCCAAAACAGTCTGGCCCAGAGGTAGAGGACCCTACTGATGCACTGCTGCTGTCTTTCACTTGATGCTGATCAGCTGCTGCTTGCCTGATCTGGCCCTGGGTCTCCCACAGTGATTATATCTACACAGTGCATTGAACCCGCTGGGTGGAGTGCTGCACAATACTGCATTGGCCCTACAGCAAGTAAGCCATTAGTATTCTGATACTGGCTTGTAAAGAATGCTAAATTGAAAAAAAAAATCATTGACCTGTTAAAGTTGGAAGCTTTCCAATACTCTTGGGGCATTCTTTCCTTTATCTTTTGTTAAGATTTATTTATCATATTAATTCAGCAATGTGTTCCATTTTCCTATGGGAACATTTCTTAACCGTATTATAACTGTGTTGTCATGCATGCTTTTAAAATGTGTGCTTCATGTTTTAAATTGTAATCCACCTTGACCCAGGAAGGCAGTCTAGAAGTGTCAAATAAATAAACATATAAAAAGCACACTGAGACAACTTAGGCAATTCTAGATCACAGGAAAATATCTACTCAAAAACAAATGAGATCATTGCACACAGTCCTAATGCCCAAGGATTAGAATTGACCATAGACTAAAACAAACCAAAAAACATACAGAAGAAATAACCGCTGCCTCTCAGCATTTCAGAAAGACTATTTAACATGCCAAGATGTGGAGGACAGTTTTTAAAGCCCTTTATTTGGGGAAATAAGAATGTATTCAGATAAAGTCGGCCTGTCTGCAAAATTGCCCTCCTTCCCAGCTACAAGTACCTGTAGATTTCTGTAGTGTGTGTGCTTTTAACCAAATTAACAAGAGCTGTTCTCAGGGGCATGTTTAGACTGGGAGAAGAAAGCTACACAGGAAGTAGCAAGGCATTTTCCAACTGAGAGGCTGCAGTGGGTGGGGGGGTGGGAGCAGCTCTTCCTGGGATCTTCTCTACACTCTGACCATGTCTCAGTACAGTTGGCACACTCGCTGCAGTGGTGTCCATACTAAGGACTCCTCCAGAAAGCGTACCCTCTCCAGGGAAGCCTCACGGGTCCAAAATGCCACCTGGGACACCGGTTGCTGCTGATAATCCTTGTCCTCTGTCCCCTAGAGCAGCCCCCAGAACTTTCTGAGATAACAGCTACAGGAAAGCTAGCAGACAAAAAAGTATCTGCAGGAGGTTGGGGGTGGGAAGGGGATTGCTACTTGGTACCAAATGTCAGAATATCAGGTTTAGGGGAAGCTGAAGATGCTTACCCGCAACATGAACTGATCAATTGGGCCAGTGTAAGACATTGTGGACTTGGTGGGATAAGCTCTTGGTCTCCCTTTCCTCTTATTTCCACAGGTCCAGAAGATATATATTGTATAACTCCACTCAGAGCTCAGGCACATGGAAGCAGTGTGGCCTGTGCCATGTTGAATCCAGTGCTGGCCTTTGGTCAGAGTGCACCAGGTGAGAAGCCCCCTGCATCATCAGTTTTGCTGGTCTGGAGTGTCAAAGAAAATGAGCCGCAAGGAGCCGATTTTTTTTGCCCAGGGCACCAGGGATTGTTACTGTTTGAATGCTGGTAGTTACTGCTGTTTTGGTGTGGGATGTTTGTTGTATTGTAATTTAGTTTACTATTGGCTTTCTGAGGGCCAATCCCACACCCAACATGCAATGGGCCTAATGCCATATGGGTTCCAAATGGTTTTTTTTTGTTTTTGTGTTTTTACTTTTTGGAGGGTTTTTTAGTTGGCATCACAATAGTGTATGTAAATATAATGTAATTCCCTGTATGTACCCAGATCAGTCCAAACTCTTGGGTTCTGTCTCCCTTCCAGCAGATGGAGACAGAGAAAGTTTTACTGACACTGCTACTTAACCACACGTGCTGTCTGCAGTTCCTCAGAATTTCTCTTTCTCCAGCAGATGGTAGATGGGTGCAAACCTGCAGTTCTGCAACTGAGACAATTTTTTTTTTCTTTTTGAGACCTTCTTCCTGGGGGTTTTTTTGAATCTTAGTGGGTTCTTCCCTGACCGGTTGAGGCGGGCGAGCCAGGGGTTGCTGATCCTTCTGTATGCTCGACCCATGTGCCCGAGGGGTGTAAATCTGGTGGTCCAGATCCCTCCCCTTCACAAGGCTGCTTAGGCAGCTGCAGGCTCCAGTGAGGCTTTTGGTCTGAGGCAACCTATTCTTTTTTTATAGGCTTGTATCTCAGCTACTGAATTTTCAGTAAAGTTTAAAAAAAAAAGAGTAAAGGCAGTTTTCACAGCTCTGCTGGTGAGCGGCTCCCTCCTCAGTTTTAAGCTGCTGAAGTAGGTTTATTCTCTATTTTTCTTTGCCTTTGTACTGCTGGGTGCTCGGATGTTTTTTCTCCCTAGTTCCGCTAGGCCGTGGCTCTGCATGCCACACGTACAGCGCCACGCGGCTTATCAGGCTTAGTCTTTGTGCTGCGTGTTCAGAAGGAGGGGAGGGCCCATCCATCAGCCGCAAAGCAGTGTCGAAAGCCCGCCGATGCCGCTGCTCCGGGGCACTGATAATTCCCGATCTGCGTGGGAACAGCGGCCATCTTGGATATGCATTCGGCCATTCCCGTGCTGCTGGGGGGAGGGGGATGCACCTCCATGTTTGTCTCCGGCCCGTTCTCTCTCCAACAGCGATCAGGGAGGCTTTGAGGTAGTGAGCCCCATGCTACCACTTTCTGGTTCTTTACTTGTGAAGGCTGGAACTGTTAGGCCTTTTTCTGCAGCTTTGTGCTGCTGCTACTGCTGCATGAGGCTTACCTGGCCAAGAAGCAGGCAGCTTGTGCAGCCAGGGAGCCACGGTCCCTTCCGGCCCAGCCTACGGAGGAGCATATGATGGACCCAAAACAGATTAGTTCTCGGAGAAAGCAGGTCACTCCAGTCCAAAGGTCATCGGGCCCCTTCCCCCCCTTGGGTTTTGACCTGGGGTGACTGATGAGTCTGTCGAGATTCCCAAAGGGGCAGAGGAGACTCAGGACATTCTGGCGGATCCAGTAGTTCTGGTGGCTGGAGATGTGGGTCAAGGAGATGATCTGGCAGTCCCAGTACCCGAAGGGGATGACTCGAAGGTGGTATGCCTTTTTAGAAAGGAAGAGCTTGAGGGCTTGCTGCCGCTAGCTTTTCAGGTATTTGGGGTTAAGTGCCCACAGGAGGACTCTGACTTGGATGGGGCAAATCTGGTCCTTGATGGGATGCGGGGAACTCCCATGGCCTTCCCGTATCACAAGCCACTACAGAAGTTGGTGGAAGCGGAATGGGGTGCTCCAGATTCTAGATTAAAGGTGGGAAGGGCCATGGCAAGACTATCCGTTGCTGGAACAAGCATTGGAGCTTTTTGCTCTCCCTAAGGTCGATGCTGCGGTTTCGGCAGTTACTAAAAGGACGACCATCTCTGTGGTAGGGTCAGCGGCGTTGAAGGATGTTCAGGATTGTAAGTTGGAAATACACCTCAAGAGGATTTTTGAGGTCTCTGTCCTGGGGTTGCGTGCGGCTATTTGTATTAGTTTTATGCAATGGGTATGTATCCATTGGGTGCAGCAGATGCAAGAGAACCTGACAACCACAGGTGAGGAGGCAGACAGGGCTGAGAGAGTTGAGGCGGCAGTTGCTTACAGAGCGGATATTCTGTATGATTTGGTTCATACCTCATCTCGCATTACGGCATCTGCGGTTTCCGCCAGAAGGTTGCTCCTGCTGTGAAACTGGGTGGTGGACATTTCCTCCAAGGCACAGTTAGGCTCACTGCCTTTCAAGGGTAGATTCTTATTTGGGGAAGACCTCGAGCAGTTGATGCAGTCTCTTGGGGATAATAAAGTCCTAAGGTTGCCGGAGGATAAACCTAAGGGCAAGAGGTTTTTTTCAGGTACTTTTTCGTTTTTGGCTATATAGGTCTTGGTCATCAAGACCTGCGTCCGGGCCCCAAAAGCAGTTTTCGGGGGAGGCCAGGGGTCAATTCTTTTGGGGTGCTCGAAGGCCATTCTGATGCGCCGCCGGGGGGAGTGCTTCCAGTGTTAAGTCCTCACAATGAGGCGAGGCTGGTCCACTCCATCATTGCCATTGTAGGAGGTTGCCTGGCAAGGTTTTACAAGGAGTGGGCCAGTATTACTCAGGACCAGTGGGTTCTCAGCATGGTAAGGGACGGTTACGTGTAGAATTTGCTCGCCCCATTCATGATTTGTTTCTAATTTCCCCATGCGGCTCCTTAGAGAAACAAGTAGCAGTTTGAGAGATGCTAGACTGAGTCGCCTGGGGGCGGTGGTTCTGGTTCCCCATGAAGAGCTTTGCAGGGGAAGATATTCCATTGATTTTGTGGTTCCAAAGAAATGGGACTTTCCACCTGATTATAGATTTGAAGAAGGTAAATGCAACACTCAAGGTTCCGCGTTTTTCAGGATGGAAACCTCAAGATCAGTGATTGCGGCGGCTTGTAAAGGGGAGTTTCTGGCATCTCTGGATCTAACAGAGGCCTATCTGCACATCCCCATTCATCAAGCCTCGCAGTATTTCCTGCAATTCATGATTCTGGGACAACATTTTCAGTTTCAGGCCCTTCTTTTCGGGTTGGCCACGGCGCCGTGCACCTTTACCATGGTGGTGGTGGTGGCAGCAGCACTCCGGAAGGAAGGGATTTTAGTGCATCTGTTTTTGGACGACTGGCTTATCAGGGCGAAGTTGGAGGTTCTTTGCACCAGTCGGTTCAAAGGGTTCTCGAGGTGCTCCAGTCGCTAGGTTGGGAAGTGAGTGTAGCAAAGAGTCGCCTGTCATCGACATAGTCCCTGGAGTAGCTGGGGGCTCGGTTCGACACTTTAGTGGACAAGGTATACCTCTCAGAGGAGTGCGTTCTGAAGCTGCAGAGGCAGATTTGGCAGTAGCAGTTACAGGTGCCAAAATATGGGATTATTTGCAAGTTCTGGGCTCTATGGCCTCGACACTGGAATTAGTGCCGTGGGCTTTTGCTCACGAGACCGTTGCAGAGAGTGCTTTTGTCTCAGTAGAACCCGGTCTCGGAGGAGTTTCAGCTTCCATTACCACTCAAAGGGCGTCGCTCGGGAGAGCCTTTCCTGGTGGCTTCTAACTTCCAATCTTGCTGGGGGTGTGGACTTCGAAGAGCCAGATTGGGTAGTAGTTACTACCAATGCCAGACTCTCTGGTAGGGGAGCAGTAGGTCAGCACCAGTCAGCTCAGGGTGGCTGGTCCGGGAAAGAGTCTGTGTGGTCTGTCAACCAGCTAGAGGCCAGAGTGGTCTGCTTAGCCTTACAGGAATTTCTGCCGTTAGTGAGAGGTCGGTCAATGAGGGTTCTCTTGGACAATGCGACGACTGTGGCTTATATCAGTCAGCAGGGCAGAACCAAGAGTCAAGGAGTAGCCCAGGAGGCACAGGAATTTAATTATTTGGGCAGAGCAGCACCTGGAGAAAATAGCGGCTTCCCACATAGCCGGGGTCGAAAATGTTCAGGCAGATTTCTTGAGTTGGATGGTGTTAGATCCAGGCGAGTGGGAATTGTCAGAGTCAGCGATGCAGCTCATTTATGAGCAGTGCCCCCTCCCCCTTTCCATGTGGACCTAATGGCCAAAGCCTCTCGATTTTTCAGTCTGAGGCGAGAGTATGGGACTGACGGAGTTGATTGCTCTGGTACTCCCTTGGCCGTGGGGGAGGTGCTACTTAATGTCCTTCCTCCCTGACCACTCATGGGAAAGGTGTTACATTGCATAGAAAAGCATCAGGGAGAAGTGGTCTTGGTGGCACCGGAGTGGCCACGCAATCCGTAGTTTGCGGATCTGGTCAACTCGGTTGTGCACAGACTGATTCGCTTTGGTCACCTGGAGGGTCTTCTACATCAGGCACCCATATTTTCTGACCAGGCTGCTTGCTTTTGTCTTTCGGCATGGCTTTTGAGAGGCAGCAGTTGAGATGTAGGGGTTATCCAGAGGCGGTCATTTCTATGTTGTTGCAAGCCAGGAGAAAGTCTACTAATATTTCCTATGTACGTGTATGGAAGGTTTTTGAGTCCTGGTGCACCACCAAAGGTGTTTGCACTCTCAGGTCGTCAGTCTCTGACATTTTGTCCTTTTTGCAAGAAGGTGTTGCCAAAGGCTTGTCTCTCAGCTCACTTAAACTTTAAGTGGCAGCTCTAGGTTGTCTTCATGGCAAGATAGATGGGTCCTCTATTTCTGCATAACCGGACGTTATTCGATTCCATAGGGAGACAGAATTTGCGTCCTCCACTTCGGGCTTGTCCATCCTGGAAACTTAATGTTGGGGTTATGTGAGGCTCCTTTTGAACCACTCCGGAGAGCGACACTGAAGGACTTGAATCTTAATGTTGTTTTCCTGGTGCCATATGTTCGACTAGGAGGATTTCTGAGTTGTAGGCACTGTCATGTCATGAGCCATTCCTTCAGATTTCGAATTTGGGGGTCTCGTTGAGGACAGTACCTTCTTTTTTTGCCAAAAATGGTTTCGGCGATTCACATGAATCAAGACAGTGGAGCTCCCAGCCTTTCCGACAGTAGATGCGTCCGCTTCACATGTGAGGGAACTCAAATTGTTAGATGTAAGAGGAGTTTTATTGAAGTACCTCAAGGTAACGAATGACTTCAGGAGGTCAGATTACCTTTTTGGTCTGTGGAGCGGTCCCAAGAGGGGTTTTCAGGCTTCTAAGACTACTGTCTCTCGTTGGCTTAAGGAGACTATAGGTTCCACTTAAATTATTCGTGGTCATCCGGTTCCGGAGGGTTTGCATGCTCAATCTACGCATTCTCAAGCGGCCTCCTGGGTGGAGGCTCAGCTCACTTCTCCACAGGAGATTTGCAGAGCAGTGACTTGAAAGTCGCTACATACTTTTGCAAAACACTATCATCTAGATGTGGGAAATACGGTTTCCCCATCTTTTGGTGAAAGTGAGCAGGCCTCTCCAGGTTCCACCCTGAATAGGGAGCTTTGGTACATCCCAGGAGTCTGGACTGATCTGGGTACATACAGGGAAAGAAAAATTGGTTCTTATCTGCTAATTTTCATTCCTTTAGGACCACAGATCAGTCCAGAATCTGCCCATTCTATTGAGTGGGAGAGTCGTCTGCTCATTCAGTTTTTTATAGCAGAGAATATTTTCATATTTTGTGTTTGAAAGTTTGGATGTTTTGGAAATTTGTTGTGATTGGCTTGGGTATAAATACTGAGGAACTGCAGGTAGCACCTATGGTTAAGTAGCAGTGTCAGTAAAACTTTGTCACCATCTGCTGGAAGGGAGGCCGAACCCAGGACTCTGCACTGATCTGTGGTACAACAGGAATGAAAATTAGCAGGTAAGAACCAATTTTCCTTTCTGTACCCTGCCTAGAATTGTAGATAGTTATAAAGGTTTTTTTAATTAATTAATTAATTAATTAATTAAAGGCTCATGGCCCCAAGATCCCAGTAGTAGTGGTTCCAACTGAGCTAGAAGCCCACAGGACAAAACTGCCAGATCAAAATAAGAAAAAACTCTCCTCCAACAGACTCTCCTAGTTCATAGTATTCTATATGTGGTGTGCAGAGTGAGGGTGCACTTTTTCACTTGGCCTTAGGTGCCACATCGCCTGGCTACAGCTCTGGATTTATCTGTCTCATGATCACTTCCTACTCTACACTTTCTCACTATGGAGTTCCCTATCAGAATATGTTTTTCTTGGGGTGCTTTTGTCATCTCTTGTAACGTCCTTAATACAGTGGAGCCTCTTTCATCAATTTTAATTCCTGTTCCAGGTACCTGGCAAAGGTTATTTCTGCAGGAGTGGGTGATGACATTCTTGTAGAGGAGCGGGACATGGCAAGTATCCACAATCCACAGTTCAAGTTCTCCCCGAATCTGCTATAAGGTCAACGCTCTTCCTTTTTGGAAGCTTCTGTTGCAGCTGGATACTAGGTAGAGCAGGTCTCAAGAGTTGGGTTTTTAACAAACTGTAATTCAGCCCAGGGCCGGCGGAAGCACTAGGCGAACTAGGCGATCGCCTAGGGCGCTGAGCATTAGGGGGCGCCGAGCCGCTGACGGCCAATGGCCGCCGGTGGACGTCATCCCAATGGCAGATACACACAGCAAGAAGATCGCAGGGCCGTGGTACAGTCGCGTCTAAACATGCTGGTGCTCCTCCTCCTTCCTGCCCGCGCGGCCCCGGAAGAAAAATGTTGCCGGAGCCGCGCGGGCAGGAAGGAGGAGAAGCAAGGAGGAGGAGGAGCATCAGCCAATGCAGGAACTTCTCCTCCTTCCTGCCCGCGCGGCCCCGGAAGAAAAATGTTGCCGGAGCCGCGCGGGCAGGAAGGAGGAGGAGGAGCATCAGCCAATGCAGGAACTTCTCCTCCTTCCTGCCCGCGCGGCCCCGGAAGAAAAATGTTGCCGGAGCCGCACGGGCAGGAAAGAGGAGGAGCATCAGCCGCGTGCCGGAAGGAGGAGGAGCATCTGCCACGTTCAGAAGAGGATCAGCGCGGCTCGAGAAGACCGGGGCCGCTGCAGAGCCCATCCTGCAGTGGCCCGTGAAGAGGAGGCCCAGAGGTGAGAGAGAGAGACTGAGGGTTTGTACAGTGTGTATGTGTGCGTGTGTGAGATGAGTTGAGAGACTGTGTGTGTGTGTGGGAGTGAAGACCTGAATGTTTGCAGAGACAGCATGGGAGAGCCTTTGTGTGTGTGAGAGACAGCATGTGGTAGTGAGAGCCTGTGCTTGAGCAAGACAGCATGTGGGAGTGAGAGAGAGCCTGTGTGTGTGTGTGAGTCAGCATGTGACAGTGAGAGCCCGTGTGTAGGAATGATTGTATGAGAGAGAGCATGTGACAGTGAGAGCCTGTGTGTAGGAATGATTGTATGAGAGAGAGCATGTGACAGTGAGAACCTGTGCTTGAGCAAGACAGCATGTGGGAGTGAGAGAGAGCCTGTGTGTGTGAGTCAGCATGTGACAGTGAGAGCCTGTGTGTAGGAATGATTGTATGAGAGAGAGCATGTGACAGTGAGAACCTGTGCTTGAGCAAGACAGCATGTGGGAGTGAGAGTTAGACAGCATGTGCAAGAGAGAGACTGTGTATAAATGATTGTATGAGGGACAGCATGTGAGAATGAGTGCCTGACCGTGTGTTTGAGGGAAGCAGACAGATGGAGAGAAAATAAATATGTTATAAAAGGAATTGGCAAAAAAATAAGAAAGGGAAGGTGGAAAAAAAAAAGCCTGTGACCAACCGATTAGAAAACTAAGATCAGACAGCAAATGTAAAAAGAAATAAATTACTTTTTACTGATTGGAACATGTAATCTTTGGGAATGTGCAAGAGTAGCACTTTCTCTATGCGGATCTCACAATGTACGAGATCAGCATAGAGGAACTGGAAGCCCATGGGGCCTGCACAGAGGAGGCAGCAGAATGGGCTTCAGTGCCAATAGCAGCAATCAGCACCTCCGCAATAGCCATACAGCGGCAGTGACAGTGGCAGCAGAAGAATGAGAGAGGCTCTGAGGTTGCTGGCAAAAGAAAGAGAGGGGGTCTCTGCCTTTAGTGTGTGCATGTGTATGAATGGGAGTCTGCCTGGGGGTGTATGTGTGTGAATGCATGGGTGCCTGCCTGAGGGTGTGTCTGTGAATGAGAATGTATGGGTGTCTTCCTGGGGTTTGTATGTGTGAGAATAGGTGCCTGCCTGTTTGTGGTGTATGGGTGTGTGTGAGAATAAATTGGTGCCTGCCTGGGGGTCTGTGTGTGTGAGAATGAATGTGTGCATGCCTGGGGGATGGGGAGGGAGTGGTGTGAAAATGAATGGGAGCCTGCCTGGGGTTCAGTGTGAGAATGACTAGGAGCTTGCCTGTGTGTGTGTGTGTGTGAGAACGAGTGGGAGCTTGCCTGGGAGTGTGTGTTTGTGTGTATGTGAGGGAGCCAGTGAGAGTGAGAGCATGAGTGTGTATGAGAAAATCCAGGGGAGTAAGAGTTTGTGTGGGGGTGTGTGTGGAGGGGGAGAGAGTGCCTTAGAGCCTGAGTGTGTCAGTGTCTGTGAGAGCGAGAGGTTATGGTTGGGTATAAGAGCATGAATGTGTATGTATGTGACAGTGTATGTGTGAGAGAGAATGGACATGTGAGTATGTGTGAGAGAGAGAGGATAACCTCCTAATCCTCGACAATATCAGGGTGACTGGAAATCAAGAGCTCCCATGTATGGACAGCAGGGGCTTTTTAAAATCCTTATTAATTTTAATTATTGTGTGTTATTTGATATATGTACTGTTTTGAAATATTTTATTGGTGTTTGGGAAATTGTAAAAAATGTATATGATTTTAATTAATAGAAATTCTATTTATCAGTAGTTTTAAAATATTTTATTAGTATGGTTTTACTATTATAACTGATGCTTTGTTTCTTGATTTTATTTGTTTTATGAGGAATGGTGGTTCTGTTTTTCCATTATTAATACACAGAGTCTGGCTTCTTGGGGTTTCCATTCCAGTTTTTGTCTAATTTGTGCTCCTTTATTTTGTATTCTTTATTTGGTGAGGGTCTGTCTCTGCTCTGTGTGTGTGACCACGATGAGAGATTCTGCTAGCATGTAGTGTCTGTATAGGGATCTATAGCAATCGGGTTTGTTTTGTTTCCTCAGTAGGTGGTGTATTGGTATTCTAGGACCCAGTGTAATATTTATCCTTGCTTATTCACAGGTAGGGTTATTATTGTTTGAATCCTTGGTGTTATTACTGTTATGTTATGATGGGATTGCAGTATAGATTTTGGGTGTCTCTTTTGCGGTGCTTTATGTTAGTTCACAATGTGTCTGGCAGTGGAAGGTGTTTGTGCTGCTGTTACTGTGAGGTGACACCAGAATTTGAAAATATCTTTTAGTATGATGAGCTGTAAGGGAAACATCCAAGCTCCATTGTTTGGGGGAATTTCAGTGGATGCACAGAGATACAGAACTGGAGGTGCAGGATTTGTATTGACATTCTGTCCCTTCCTATATATTCCAGACTTCATTCTCATAATCATATAGAATTAGTTGAATGAGGCTATCAAATAATTTTATAGTAGTTTTACTAGAAGTGTGAAACTGGCCAGCTTTTTAAAATAATGCAGAGGACCCTTTGGACTTTTTTTAACAACACTTTTTTTTATAACCAATTTTAAAGCAGGATCCATGCTATAGAGGTGGGTGTGATGAAGAAATGTCATTTTGGCTCCCCCCCCCACCCAAAACAAATTCTTCTGTCTAGAGATGCCACTGATTTTCTGTGGCACACAAATGCATTGGCCCCTGGGCGCTGGAGACCCTTGGTGCGCCACTGGGTGCGAGCCATATGGGGCCGCAAGTGGTGGCAAAGAGGAGTGGAGATTTGGCGGGCCGCAAGCAGTGCCCAATCTGCTCGCGACCCAGAAAACCCCAGTCAGCGGGCGTGATTGAGAATGAGGTAGGAGTCGGGGCCGAGACCGGGGGGGTGGCGCAAGGAAGAAGGCTCGCCTAGGGCGCCAAATCCCCTTGCACCGGCCCTGATTCAGCCCTATGTTTAGTTGGTTCCTTCTTTAAGCCAGACAGTAGATCATAGATGGAGGCAAGCAGGGAATTTCCACAAGGTTTGAATACATCAGATCCATTATACTATTCTTCTCATCCTTCATTTACTTATGTGTCAGTTACTCCAGAAATGCCAGGGACTGTTTTGTCTAACTGTAGTTGTTCACATCCCCAACATTTATTTTTCTCCTCTGAGATCCCAGCTCTCAGAGAAGAAGCTAAGAGTACAACACCCCTCCACCCCTGAAATTATGGCTAACTTTAGTGCTATGAATCACGCTAGAGATAGTAATGGGGACATTTCGAGGTCAGCTCAGGTAGCTTGCATATTTTGACAAAGAATTTTTTTAGTAGTACTGGAATTGGACATGATCTAATATGTGCAAATGCTTGGCTGAATTAAAACGCTTTCACATGCTTCCTAAATATCACAGAACTCTTACTAACTAGCTTGGAATGGGGAAATAACCATGTTCTAGTAGGCAGCATTGTAACATACATTACTACAAGTAAATAAATGCTTGGATGGGACCCAAAGCCGCTTTTATTACGCTACATTACGTCATGTACGGCTCACGCGCGCCAACAGCTCGTGCTACCGTTTTTCTCCGGAAAGAAATCTCCGAAGAGGGACTTCTTCGCGTCGTCAGGCTGACCTCGGCGGACGGATACCGCGCTGATGAAATCGAGGGCGGGGCGTCCTCCTGTCCCGCGGGCGGCCTCTGCGTCACAGAGCGGTCGCCGCTCCTTTCATTCTTTTTCTTTCTGCCGCCGCCGAAGCTGCTTGCGGATTATGGCGACCGGTGCTCATCCCGCCGCCGCCGCCTCTTCTTCCTCCGCGGGCCGCGCTGCCGCTGATGGCGGCATCCTCATCGGGGATCGGGTCTACTCGGAAGTCTACCTCACCATCGACAACTCGCTGATCCCGGAGGAGAGGCTCTCGCCCACCCCGTCCATGCAGGACGGCCTGGACTTGCACACGGAGACGGACCTGCGCATCCTGGGCTGCGAGCTAATCCAGTCCGCCGGCATCCTGCTCCGCTTACCGCAGGTGAGGTGGGGGAGGCCGCCGTTGGCATCTTCCGCGCCTCGGGCGGCGGTTTCTGGCCGCGGCCGGTATCGGGCACCTAGATACGCGAGGGGTTTTGTTTGCTTTTTTTTTGTTGTTGTTGTTGTTGTGGGGGAGTTGTAATTTGTACTTTGGGGCCGCGAAACGTTCTATTTGGGGGGGTGGGGGGAGGCTCTGTCTTCTGGGGCCGGGGAGGGACGCTGCGTCGGAAGACGAGAATGGAGGAATCGTTTCACACAAAATGGCGGCTCTGACCTGGCGCTTTCTCTTCGCAGGTGGCCATGGCCACGGGACAAGTGCTGTTCCATCGCTTCTTCTACTCCAAGTCCTTCGTGAAGCACAGCTTTGAGGTGAGTCTGTCTATTTCGCCTTAGTGGGTAGGAGGTGGTTAGGGCTGGGAGCCCGCGCTCTGCCAGGGGAAACTGAGCGGCCATTACGCGGCCTCCGCTGACTGAGCTCTGCCTGGCGCCAAGTAACGCTTTTCCCGGTTAGGCTAGGAAACCGCAATTGAATTTTGGCAGGATTTGAATTACGTAATGGGGTTGCCCACGATTATTTTGGTCAAGGTCACGAGTCCTGTAGTTAGTGTTGGTAATTGAACAAATTAATTACAAAGCTAATTTTAATAGCTTTTAATTTTGTTGAGAGACAGCTTTGATATGTATAATTTTTAGATCACACTTTCATGGCTGCTGAGGATGACTGATACTCTATTCTTTAATATTAAGTAGTTGTAAATTTGTAGATCATCTCTAGTGTGGTGACAGCTTTATATAAACTGATAAGACTTGAAATGCATCGATAGTACTTGAAAGACTTGCTGTTAGTAGCAGCACATCTTTACATGAAAATGGCCTTAACTAATACACTGCATAGGCTTGAGCCTTACAAGCATTAGTGAGTGGATGGTTCCTTTTTTTTAAGGGATACTTCTAAATGTCTGTTTTCATTGGCTGTCTTAAAGACAGGGCATTCAAACACAGCTGCCTGGCTTACGATATTAAATTCAAAATAGTTCATTGCTGGAGAACTTTGCTTGCAGCTTCATCCTAGGTTTGTTTGTAGAAAGTAAATTTTCATGTAAATGACTTCTTTTTCAGATTGTTGCCATGGCTTGTATCAATCTTGCTTCCAAAATTGAAGAAGCACCTCGTCGTATCAGAGATGTAATAAATGTTTTTCACCATTTACGCCAGTTAAGGGGAAAAAGGTAAGAGACTTTATTTTTTAATGTTTCAAAATGTTAATGTAATCCTGTAACAATTCAATAGTAAAAATCCCTTTTTGTGTTGGTCATTGATATGTTAACTGGATGGTGAAGATTGTACAGTTACATTGTATTCTTTTGACCTTCTGTTATGTACAAGAGCAGAAAATACATTGGCTACAAACACATCTCATACTCTGACATAGTGACAAATGAAAGTTTACAGTGTGTTGTCCTGTCTACATTTTGGTTGTCAGTTTGTGAGCCTGTAGTATGAGGATGTCGTTTCATCTTGCAGACTTATTTCTAGTAATCTCTCTTTGTGTGCAAAATTGAGAATGAATATTGCAGAAAATACTGCAGAATTCAAATATTGATTTGATGGTGTTAGTATTTAAAATACTAACTGCTTTTCTACTTCCCTTCCTGGTTGGTATGTGGAAGATCATGAGCACATACCACACTTCTTGGTATGCTGCCATGGTTGTTATTCCCTATTCATCCCTTTACTACTTTCTGAAGTGTTTGAGTGCAAGTTGTCTGCACGGCTGTGTTTTCAAGTAGATTAAATAAAAAAAATCAGAGAGCTTTTTTCAGTTCACTTTTAGCAGTCCAAGTATTTATAATTTCAACCTATATGAAAATACCAGACCTTAAAGGATTGAAGCCAAAACAGTTTCAAGGCAGGAGCGAGGCTTACAGGTATTATCTTCTGGTCAGGTCTATTTTCCGTAAGTGTAATTTTAAAATTCTACTAACTGTAATAAGTTAAAGCTGTTTCTGGGCTTCGATTGAGCAGTCTCTCATCAGTTAATGTAGGTAAAAATGTTGTCTTGACAACTGTACTGATAGATGATATGCATTTAAACATTCTGGAGATTTAAATATTTGATAGTAAATGTGCACCTGGCCTTAAATAACTGGTTTTATTCACTGTCCTATGTGCAGTATATTCCTGTGTCTGGAGGACTTTTTCCTTTATCATGCTGTATATGATGTAATAAATTACTGGATTGAGACCCCCTTTTACAAAGTGAGCAAGAAATTGTGAATTCCATTTCAAATAACTTGGGGAAATGGTTCTGCTGTTGGTGTATATTATGCAAATTTAAGAACAAATTGATTAGCATGGGTATCCTAGTTTTGATTTTTCAAAGATTTTCAAGTAGCCTTTTTAGCTACAGAATTTTTATTTTTGATATAGTGGCAACAGTTTATTTGTAACATGTACCAAATGTCCATTTCTTTAAAAAAAAAAAAAAATAATGGATAAATTATCTAGTTTTAAAACAAATCCTAGTTGGAGGAAATTTTCAAATAGTTGTTTAAGGCAGCCTGATTTCTTTTGTATGGTATGGGATGCTAATTCTGGCATGCTTGGCCTTCTTCATTGGCCAAATATCTTAATTTCCAGTCCTGAACTCACTGCCATCCTCCCAGCATTAGATTTCTTTCAGCTATATGCATCTCCATTACATGAAGGTGCAAGGGACTTTGGATTAGAAGTATTTGTAGTGGTATGGATAGTCATCAATCTTTAAAATGTTTGGCAGACTGTTTGTATGCTCCTAAGAATTGGTTGTCTTGTTCTGGTATATCCAACTTGAACAGATGTAGGTAGGTCCTTTTTCTTCACATTTCAGTGAGATGAACTGGAATTTCTTGCAGTTCTGAGACCTGGATACTTAGCATACTGTTTTGATCAGGAATATTTTTTTCATACCTAGGGAGGGGGTCATGACTAAAGGTTTTCTCTCATTTTTGTGTTATGGGAAATAGTGCCCCAAGTTTGCAAGTAGCATTGTGTATGCAGTGATGCAGATAATGGTGTAACAGTAAGAATGGTTTGGTTTTATAACAGCTTAAAATACATTTTTTTTTTTTTTTTATAACTAGGAGCTATTAATGCTCTGGGTAAATGTAGTTAGAACAGAACTAATCTGTCTTTCTGTTCACATGAGGGAAAATTAAGGAAACATTTTGATCTTTTTCAAAAATCACTTGCTGCCTTTGTAGTCTGCTTCCCACTGCAATTAAACATACAGTTGGGAAAATTAAGACTTCATATGGTGTTGCAGAGCAGTGAAAGAAAGATCAGAACAATGCATGCAACTCTGATACTATGTGAGATTTTCAGGGCTGTTTTCTGAAAAAATATTCCAGTTTTTCCTTTTTAATTTTACTCATATCTCTCTGAGTGATCAGAATGACAATACTCTCCAGATGTGTAATGGAAAAACTCTTAAGGATAACCTTTCAAATGACCACTGATTTGTTTAAAGGTTTTGGTGTGTGAACAGCTGTATAATTACCTAGGAAGCATTACAAAGTGCTGTATTTCATTTTTCAGATCAATAATTCAGCGATGGCTGACTTTGCCATTTCTGATCTGAAATTAAATAAAATGTTTCATGTTTAAAATTGAAACGGCTTGCTATAATCTAAATAAACCATTCAATGAGTTACTTTAAAGTGAAATCAATTCTATAGTTGTGATTATTCAAAATCCTAGAAAATGTTTCTGTATAAATCTTTCTAAACACGTAATAGGAATCTGGCCTAGTTAGTTGGAAAGTCTGTAAAGCATTGTCATGCTTGAAACAGCCTAGCCTTTGTTAAATTCAAAGGCATGCTTATCTGTGTGTTTCTTCTTTGGTAAATGCTTTTCTTCAGTCCAGTATGACTGCTTTTATATGCAGTGTGCTCCTAGTATTTTAAATAACTTGTTCCATAAGAGTGTATACTTATGGATTGAATGGATGAAATGTCATCATGCGTAAAGGCATCTTGTCATTTTCATGAATTGCCCACTTAAGTTATGATTGGAAATTTTCATTGAAGTAATTTGAAATAACTAAGTGGGCTTGAATTTTGTTATAAAAAGTAAGCAGAATATAGATGTTAGCCTTTTCTGTACAGGTATGCAGTGAAACACATTTGTACAGTACGTTATTAACTTTAATTCTTTTTTCCCTTGCAACCGACTATACAGCGACCAGCTACATTTACCAATGCCTGGGTGATGTGGAGTGGTACATAGAGATGAAGCTGTCGTCATGGCAACAGTGAGTGAAGTGTCGAAAATCCCCAAGGAGAAGCCAGTGCTCTGAGAATAGGTCACTGGAATCGGGGACTAACAGGTTGGCCGTTGGTGAACCACTTCGAAGAACTCCTGTATCTTGTTCTAAGCTTTTGTCTTTGCTGTCCAGGTGTTTTCAGTGCATTACCTGCATATATTTTTTTTTCTTTTGAGCTTATCTGTTAACAGGTTAGCTCACAAGAAACAGCTTAGGAAAAAGAATCCCAGTACTGAAGTATGCACAAATACTATGGAAGTTAGGCTATAGTGAGAACCAAAACCAGACTTACATTTATTTATCTTCATGGTTTTAATGAGCCTAATACAAACATTTTGTTATGCCTTAACACATTTATAGTAGAGAACTTGTAGGATAAAGCTAGAACTGATTTCAGCAACATTTTCATATCTTCTGAGTTAGATTAAATAAATTAATTAGCATTAGAACTATTAATTGTCCCAGAGATTTTCCTAGGAAGACTATTTTAGGCATGTCGTAGCTGGGTAAAGATCAGGGTTTTGTGCATTCAAACAATGTATTTCTACAATTCCTCTTTCAATACTGTTTATAACATCATGTGACACAGTTAAGAATTTAGGAACTTTTCTAATTCCATTAAAATGAGGAAATTGAATGGACACAACTGGCTTATTTAACTGGGACATTGCCAGTCAAATGTTTGTTTGAAATTCTGTGACTTGAATATGTTATGGTGACTTAGGATTTGATGTTTACTTACCTTTGAGGGTGATATATATCTACACTGAAAATGTATTTCTAATCTTTTGTCATAAAATTCCCTACATATGTACTCAATGCATCATTTCTAGTTATTTTAGGTAACCTGCTTTAAATTTCACTATATGCAGGCACATTTGTTTACCTAACTTTATTTATTTTTCATCTACTTTATCTGATTCTAAGCATTCAGATTTATTAGCATGAGATGTTTGCCTTTTCAGTTCCCAGTATCCATATGGTTCATTTGTCCCTTTTTGTGTACAAAGCAGTATAAGCAAATCATATTTTATTCTGCTGATCTTCCATAGATTATCATTATACATATTTTTATAATGGTTATAAAAACCTCAGAGGCCTTGTCAACATTTCCAGTATGGAGCTGGAAAGTGCTAATTCAGTAGTTAAATCCATCTGTCCGTCTGCTCAGAAACACAATTTTCCTGCTAGTGGCCTGAACTGGGAGAAAATGTTTTAAGGGAGAGGGAAGTTTGATGTTGAAAATGACCTTGATCTCATGGGTGAGGTCATTTTTAATAAGGCAAAAGAAGAGAAGCAATCTTTATGCATCAGTCTGCATGGTCTCTCTCTTACTGGGCCCAGAGACAAAGGAAGGAGGGACATGCTCAAGAGTTTTGAATTCCTGTCTTAGGATTTTGCCTGAGCCAAAGTCTACTACCCTTATTTCTAGGCCACTCGTCCTAAGTGTTCTTGCAACAGATTACATTGGGATAGGCATTTTCTGGTATCCAATTTTGAGGAAAAGGGATTTCTTGGAGACCAATGAGAATGCAGGAATTTACACAAGGTGCCTGCCAGCTTTTGATTTTGACCATGGAAGAAGCTATGCATGTTTACTGTGAAATACGGAGTTGGGTTTGTGAACTGCCAGCACCATGTCAGTTTAATATGATGAGTGCTTAAGGATGCCTTTTCTAACAAGGTTTGTCCCCTATTTTTATTTAGGAAAAGGTATTTGAAAATAAAGGGACATAGCCCTCAGGTTCTAACTGGGACTATAGCTCATACCAGAGTGGGTAGAGCCTCACTATACTGATACAGTATTGCATCAGTTCACTAGGAATATTAAACTGTTAAATTCACAATGATATACCCTATATATTACAGTTCATTGATTTAGAGCTTGGGTATAGTTTTCAGTGATACACTATTCTTCAACTGATTAAAATGTAGTAGATTAAACTAGTTTAAAGTGCAAAATAGGGAGTAAAAAAGAATAAGGTTACTTTAAATTGCCAATGATTGCAGAAGCTGTATTGAGAAGCACTTTAGATATATATGGCAGGTAGGCAAATAAATGCAAATAATATCATGCTCAAGGGTAAATAGTTTTTATGATACCATATACGTTTTAGAGATGGTTTCCTGTAACAGGGTAGACTGCCAGGAAGGTGTGGAAAACATGAGGGATCTAGCGAAGTTCAAGGAATGGTCAAGGGTCTGGCAGCTAAGATTTAAGGCTAAAAAATGCAGAGTAATGCATTTATTTAGGATGTAAAAACCCAAGGGAGAAGTACAGTTTAGGAGGTGAAATTCTTCCAAGCACAGAAGTCACTTATTTATTTTATTTATTTAGTTCTTTTATATACCGACATTCTTGATGAGGATCAAATCAGATCGGTTTACATGGAACATAGGGAAATAACATTAACATATCCAAGAATAAACGAAAGTTACAATAAAACAGGGGTACTCAAACTGGGGATAAGAGGAGCCAGATGGCAGAAGAATTCGGAACTAAACCATATCAATACAGCAATATTTACAAATGTGGCCAATACAGCAATATTTACAAATGCGGTCCAGGGGGAAGCGATGACTAGAGGGCCTTGGAGTGGGTCTGTAGATGGGGAGGTCCCAGGTTAAGGGAAGGCTTGTTGGAATAGCCAAGTCTTCACTTTTTTTCTGAATGTCAGTAGACGTTCTAATCTAAGGTCAGAGGGCATGGAATTCCAAATGTTCAGTGCCGCTGTCGAGAAGACTCTCTCTGGTGGCAGAGTGGAGTGTGGATTTGGCTGGGAGGGGGTGAAGCGATCCCTTGTAGGCTTCTCTGATCGGTCCTAGGGACGTGTGTAGAGTGAGTGGGTATTGGATATCTATGGGGGTTTGGTTGTGAACTGATTTGTGAATGATGGTGAGACATTTGTGTAAGATTCTGAAGCTTATAGGAAGCCAATGCAGATTTTTTAGGATAGGTGTGATGTGTGGTGGCCTTATCTTAGAGAAGATAAGGCTATCGCGGAAAGATTAAATGACTTCTTTGCTTCAGTGTTTACTGAAGAGGATGTTGGGGGAGGTACCCATACTGAAGAAGGTTTTCATGGGTAATGATTCAGATGGACTGAACCAAATCACGGTGAACCTAGAAAATATGGTAGACCTGATTGACAAATTGAAGAGTAGTAAATCACCTGGACCAGGTGATATACACCCCAGAGTTCTGAAGGAACTAAAAAATGAAATTTCAGATCTATTAGTAAAAAATTTGTAACTTATCATTAAAATCATCTATTGTACCTGAAGACTGGAGGATAGCAAATGTAACCCCAATATTTAAAAAGGGCTCCAGTGGTGATCTGGGAAACTACAGATCGGTTAGCCTGACTTCAGTGCCAGGAAAAATAGTGGAAAGTGTTCTAAACATCAAAATCACAGAACATATAGAAAGACATGGTTTAATGGAACAAAGTCAGCATTGCTTTACCCAAGGCAAGTCTTGCCTCACAAATCTGCTTCACTTTTTTGAAGGAGTTAATAAACATGTGGATAAAGGTGAAACCGGTAGATGTAGTATACTTGAATTTTCAGAAGGCATTTGACAAAGTTCCTCATGAGAGGCTTCTAGGAAAAGTAAAAAGCCATGGGATAGGTGGTGATGTCCTTTCGTGGCTTGCAAACTGGCTAAAAGACAGGAAACAGAGAGTAGGATTAAATGGACAATTTTCTCAGTGGAAGGGAGTGGACAGTGGAGTGCCTCAGGGATCTGTATTGGGACCCTTACTTTTCAATATATTTATAAATGATCTGGAAAGAAATATGACGAGTGAGGTAATCAAATATGCAGATACAAAATTGTTCAGAATAGTTAAATCACAAGCAGGTTGTGATAAATTGCATGAAGACCTTGTGAGACTGGAAAATTGGGCATCAAAATGACAGATGGAATTTAATGTGGATAAGTGCAAGGTGATGCATATAGGGGAAAAATAACCCATGCTACAGTTACACAATGTTAGGTTCCATATTAGGTGCTACCACACAAGAAAGAGAGCTAGGCGACATAGTGGGTAACACATTGAAATCATCGGTTCAGTTTGCTGCGGCAGTCAAAAAAGCAAACAGAATGTTGGGAATTATTAGAAAGGGAATGGTGAATAAAACAGAAAATGTCATAATGCCTCTGTATCGCTCCATGGTGAGACCGCACCTTGAATACGGTGTACAATTCTGGTCGCCACATCTCAAAAAAAGATAATTGCGATAGAGAAGGGCTGCCAAAATAAGGGGAATGGAACAGCTCCCCTATGAGGAAAGATTAAAGAGGTTAGGACTTTTTGGCTTGGAGAAGAGACGGCTGAGGGGGGGATATGATAGAGGTGTTTAAAATCATGAGAGGTCCAGAATGGGTAGATGTGAATCTGTTATTTACTCTTTCGGATAATAGACTAGGGGGCACTCCATGAAGTTAGCATGTGGCACATTTAAAACTAATTGGAGAAAGTTCTTTTTCACTCAACACACAATTAAACCTTGGAATTTGTTGCCAGAGGATGTGGTTAGTGCAGTTAGTATAGCTGTGTTTAAAAAAGGATTGGATAAGTTCTTGGAGGCGAAGTCAATTACCTGCTATTAATTAAGTTGACTTAGAAAATAGCCACTGCTATTACTAGCAATGGTAACATGGAATAGACTTAGTTTTTGGGTACCTGCCAGGTTCTTATGGCCTGGATTGGCCACTGTTGGAAACAGGATGCTGGGCTTGATGGACCCTTGGTCTGACCCAGTACGGCATGTTCTTATGGGATCTGAGGGTGATCTTATCTGATCTTAAGATGGATAAAGTGATGGCAAAAGCCATAAAGATGCTTGGCTGTACAGCAGAAAAAGGGAGGTGATATTGTTCCTGAATAGTTCCCGGGTGAGACCTCACTTGGAATACTGTGTACAATTCTAGAGACTGTATCTTCAAAAGGATATAAACAGGATGGAGTTGGCCCAGAGAATGACTACTGAAGTGGTCAGTGGGCTTCGTTCTAAAGCATATTGGGATAGACTTAAAGATCTAAACATGTATACTCTAGATGAAAGGTGAGATAGGGGAGAGGTGATGGTAAGGAAATATTAAAAAATCTCAAAGGTTTTCATGCACAAGAGGCAAGCTTTTTTTCAAAGGAAAGGAAGCTCTAAAATGAGGGTAATGGGATGATGGTGAAAGGTACCAGACTCGGGAGTAATTTTAGTAAATATTTCTTTACAGAGAGGGTGGTGAATACATGGAACAGTCTCCCAGCAGAGGTGTTGGAGGCAATAGTATTTGAATAAAAGAAAACATGGGATCTCTAAGGAAGGGATGTGAATTATAAAGCTAAATTAATTGGGCAAATGGTTAAATAAGATGGGCCACACAAGGTTGTGTGGGGTTTTTTTTAATTTTTTTTCTGTAGTCATGTTTTTGTTTCTGTGGGATGTAGTACAACTAAAATAATCATATCAGGTTGAACCTACTTTAATGGCTGAATAGCAGAACAAGTTCGCTGTATGTACCCAGATCAGTCCAGACTGCTGGTTTTGCCTCCCAGCAGATGGATACAGAGAGAAACTTGAAGAGCACACCCTCTTAATCTGGGGTGCCACCTGCGTCTCTTCAATATTTCTCTGTCTCCAGCAGATGGAGATGGTGCAGAATCTGCGGTCCTGAACTGATATTGAAGTTCAACAAAAAAAGAAAAAGCCAGTCTAAAATCACTTGAATAGCAGATCAAGCAGGACAACAAGTGGTGCTGATCTTCCCAGGGGCTGAATAGCAGAACAATTTCTGTGCTACCAATCTGGCACATTTTAAAAGCACTAAATTTACTATGAGAAGGTGGGGGAACTGACCCCAGATTTCCTACATCAGAGAAGGTAATTAGCCAGAAACCAAACAAAGTTCTCCAAGATCTACAGTATTTCTCAATGAGGATCTTTCATAGCAGTTAAAAGTCATGTCTGAAACTTAATAACTGAGCGATGCAAGACTCACTTGTCAAATTCCCCAATACCTCCCCCCCCCCCCCCCCCCCCCCCATTCCTTTAACCCTCCACAAATTATCAAACAACTTTATTTTTGGTATAATAAAGGCCGCAGTTTATTATCAAGACCCGAGCCCATTAATTTGAATAGAATCCAACAGTTCCCCCCCCCCCCCCCCCCCCCCCCCCCCATTCATGCAACATTTCAACTGTGCCCCCCACCTCTTCCAGTGGTAGAGCTCCCTCGTATATTGCCTCCGAGCATCGGCCCCCCTCTTGCTCATTGGCAATCTCGTGCAGCAGCCCCCCCTCTTTCAACTTTTTAACAATACAATAAAATTACAACATTTTGGGCTCTGGTTTACCGCCAACTGCGACAAATAGAAAAACACTTCAGCAGAACATACAATATCTCTCTGTCACTGGGCGGGCGGGTGGGAAAGCCTCGACCTGCCGTCTCAGCCGTTCCTCACCGACTGAGCGCGAAACCCCCCTTTCTTTCCTCTTCTTATCCCCTTTAACCAATCCCTGCCTTCCGTTTAAATTTCTCTCCCCCTATTGGTTGTACCTCCTCCCTACCCCCCTCTTTCCTACCTATCTTCCTTAACAGCACTTTCCCTTCACTCGCTTGTCTCCAGTTATATTCGCAGGGCAAGACAAGCTCGCCCTGCTTCAACCTAGCTTAGTATAGGATGTGCCATGCTGGTTGTTCATCGTGCACAGCATCCTGTCTGACAGTGGCCAGTCCAGGTTACAAGTACACAGCAGGTCCCAAAAAGTAATCTTATTTCTTTTTACTCCCAGAATAGTGATGGCTTTCCCTGTTCTATATGGCTAATGTTTTATGGACTTTTGCTCCAGGAACTTGTCCAAACCTCTTAAACCAGACAGCTAGTTGCCTTGACTACGTCCAGTGGCATCATATTCCGCAGTTTAAAAAATATACAATTTATACAATTAGATTTAAATTGGCTAGCAGTTAATTTCATATTATGTCCCCCTGTTTTACCATTATTTGTGAAGGTAAACTTTAATGTAAGTCCAGCATGGACTGAGTATTGCATGGATAGCATCAGTGCAAGCATCCCCACCCTGCCTGGCCAGTATGCCTCAACTGTGCTTTGGGTAAGGTAACTGTCTCCATGCCCATCCATGGTACCTCTCCCAAGATGTGGCTCTTATTACCAGTGTGTGATGATGGCAATGCGGGCACCAATTTACCAGGTCTAAGCCCACCAACTTATTTCATATAAGCCACTATTTTAAATGTTTTCCAAACAGATTTGTACTGGTGGTTTTAGAGGCATTTGAGTTTTCTTGACTCAGTAAAGTTTAGGTTCTCCCTAGGATGTATAATCCTAAATGATAGTGCTGTACACCCTTTGATTAAATACATTTTTAATATGTACCATGTCACTGAAATTTTGAGGCTTATAGCTGCTTCTACCCTTGTTTGCTCTCTCTACTCCCTGCAGAGATCATTGGAGCTGCTCATGGTGCATGCTGTTCACTGAGACTACAACTTGAAACTCTTCTGGGGGGAAAAAAGGTCATTTGGCATGTGCCATGTTGCAAATTTCAGAGAAAATACCATGCTAATTAAGCAGCTGCTCTCAGTTTTCAGTGGTGTACAATGCTGTGTATATGAACATTCATTGCCCTCTGGGAGAACTTTGATGCCTTTGAGTTAGTGAGGTGTTTTGTTGGGGGGAGTGGGGGGGCGTAACCTTAGAGTTTCAGGAGAGGTGCCAGTTGACAAGCCCTGGAAACAGTATTCTGTTTAACCATATAATAGCTGGCAAGGCAGGTTTCCCACCTGTAGGGGTGAGAAGGTAATTAGATGCCTGTTCAGTCTTTGGTGCCTTTGCGGAGACCTCCGTATCGTGATGGTAGGTGATAAATGGACAACTGACAGGTTTTTTTAACATAGACCTCCAAACTGTCAAGATGCTGTTTCTGACAGAGCCATATTTCATCCAGTCACCTCAGGTAAAAAGTTTGGGGGGGTGGGGGTCAATGAAATTGAATCTATTTAAGTGCAAAATGAAGGAAGTAGCCTGATTAAGGTCCTGGGGGAACATGCTTTTATATGCTTAAGATCCAAGAAGAAATATATTTAGAACTTAGAAATCAAATCAGTCAAAGATGCAGGGAATATTTTTTTCAATTTCTTTATTTTTATTTTTGTTTCCATTTTTATTTGGATTTTAGGCACCAGATGCCACATTTTAGGTGACTAGGCTTCTAGGATTTTCTCAACCCTGTGAATACATTATTATAAACTAGTGTGGAGAAAAAAAAGCTATGGTGCCAGCAGATGTTTAAATACGTTTTTGCTTGGCCTGCTCTACAAACCAAGCAGAATGGAAAAGCAAATTCTAAAAGCTTTACATTTGTATTTGGGCTGCAAAATAAATTTTGATTGTATTATTGAGTAGGAAAGATAGTTGTCTATACATATGGAGCTGGCAGAAATGCATCTGTTTTGTATATTGCTGTCTTTTTTTTTTTCCCCCGGCATCTTACATTAGGTTAAAAAGATTAGACCATCTGGATCCCTTAAGCGCACAAGTTGTGCTTAATCTTTTTTTTGCTGTCTAAACATTTAGTTGGTCAGGCAATTTATGGAAAGCAAATGGAACAAAATAATCTGATTATTTTTCAAATGTAAAAAGGACTATGTTGTAGTAGTCCACTGAAATTTTCCCACAAAGATGCCTTGTTAATTCGTTTCACTGTCTAAGCTTAGAAAAGTCTACTGGAAATTACTTCATCTGATACACATCATATTAAGAAAAGGAAATGTTTGTAACACACTTCCTTCCTGAGTAGGTTCACTGCAAGCATACATTTTGATTTACAAAGCTCTGCAAATAAAACAAAAAAAACCAGTTAAATCTTGCTAAGTATATCTGCAGAATTTGCTTGACAAAATAAAAATTAAGTTAAATCATTTCTTTAAAACATACTTCATAGTACATGCAATGATCCTCATACTCTTAAGTACTAACCTTTCTGACTTCAAGCTCTGTAAAGGTTTCCAAAGATGTGTGGCCTTGCAAGATTCAATGTGATCCAAGTCCCAGAGAGAGAATCAGTACACATTATAGCAGTATTTAACTTGTTAGAAGGGATCCATTTACTATGAAACTGAAGAAGAACAAAGGTGGTAAAAATGTATTGAAAAACAAATATAGAATGATCTGATTAAGAGACCAAAAAGCTGCTGTTTTTGAAGGTTTGAAGTTTAGTATTGCAACTGTGTACATACGTTTGTATTTGAAACGCTCTTTTTGGAATTGTGCGTATTAGTTTTAAATTCCTTTACATGTAGATTTAATGAATAAAAATAGCAAACTAGTAGAGTGGATTATTTAGTCCTAATCTGTTCTTCCACTTAGAATAGGTAATTATCAAGGGAAACTTAACTTAAAAAAACAAAAACCTTGATTACGTAATTTCAAATTGTTTGCGATCTTCTTGCATATAGTCAGTATACCGAAGGTATGTTGGGCTTCATTTTAGCCTTAAAAAAAAAATCCTGTAAAATTAATGGAATAGTTCTGCATTTGAAAGACTTAACAATTTTTGTAACATTTTCATTCACTTATATAGGGCAGCAGCAGCAGGTATGTAACAACCTGTTAATATGCACATTTTTATCTTGCTCCCTAGCCGTTAACTGTCAGAAAATTATCATTTTTCAAAGCAAATGTTTAACTAGCAGTCTTGCTTTGAATGCAGTTCAGAAAGTTACGGATGATTAGTAACTTCAGTTTTATTCCTGTAGGAGCATACATGCATAACTTGTTATAACCTTAATGCATAAATTTAGTAAATATTAGCATGCTTTTTGTAGACACTGCTTCCACAATTTATAATACTTCAATTAATTGTTTGTTTTAAGTTGATTCAGCTGATATCTAACAGCTGGAACATGCCTACACACCTGAGTCAGAAAATTACATCTCTGAATGTAGAAGAATTAATGACACTTGCTTTTTGCTTTAGCTGTGCAGTTCTTATCTTGTGCATCTGAATATGATGCTGTCCACCTTCTACTTATATTCTTCGCCAGTGTAATTTGAACTCTTGCAAACATTGAAATGACTTGTAAAAGCCAAAGTATGATGGTCACTTTTGTGTTTGAAAGTAAATGTGAACATTTTATTGATCAAATTGTTTGTTTTAAAGTAAATACTGCAGATATACAGCAAGTTTCTGGTTAACTGTATACATTTTATTCATTGCACGATATGCTTTGTCAGCTAGCATTGAATTCTTTCATAGATTTTGTTTTATAGCTAGATTACTTTGTACATACTGTGCTTGACCAACAATTGTGTAAAGCTCTGAAAAGATTCTAGATTAGTTTGGATTTCTATATAAAAGGTGTCTACTACATTTTGATATCCCCCACCTCCATGCACATAGTCCAAAACAATTTTATCTTTCAAGTTAAACCAATTTTTTTTTTTAACTTAGTTGCTTCCAGGTAGGACATCTGATGTGTGACTCAATTCCACTTTTTCATATGATCATTTGACAGGCTCTCTTGATAGTTATTTGAAATATTTCTAATCTCAGTAATGTGCTTTTCAAGGATGCCTGTGCTGATTTGACCAGTAGGAGAAAACTTTACTCACAGGATTAGAAAATGTGTTTTTTTTGTTTCAAGTGCTTTTCTGTGCTGATATGAAAGCAGTAACTGTAGTTCTTGAATATCACTCTTGCTGTTCCAGTCTGCTGGGCAGCTTTGCTGCCAAATACCTAAAGACTAGTAAAACAAAAATCTTGGTTATAGATAGGCTATGACCCTCTTAAAAGGAATTTTAATAGAGAAATAAGTATATATGATCTATACAGTGGTGGTATACAATTGTATATTGCAGCAGGATGCAGACTTTTCAGCAGTATTAGGGAGAATGTTTGCAGATCTATAGAATGTTTGAATTCTTGAGGTAGTGAATTTTGAGCACTTTCTGTAGTCTTTTTCCAAAAGAATGTAGTAAGCATATGAAATATAAATGTCACAGCAGCTCTTAAAAATAAACTGCCCTTTTTTTTTATTAGGCTGCAATCATTGTGAGATGCAGGCCTTCTGAAGTAACTTTAAAATAGCTGATAGCCTCATTCAGAGGATAAGTTGAGTATTGCTGGTCTAATTGTGATAAAATGTATAGCAGACGGAGGCTGAAACTGAACTTGGACAGCACAAGATTAATGCTTAAACTTGTTTGCAGGAGTTGAAAATTTAGTTTCTGTTGCCGTTTAGTTGGTTGGAAGGGAAAACTGATGCGGATATGGGTATTGGATATGCAAAGCAGTTCTGATTTTGTCTCCTACAAACTAGGACGCCAAGCCCCCTGATACTTGATCAGAACTACATAAACACCAAAAACCAAGTAATCAAAGCTGAAAGGAGAATACTGAAAGAGTTGGGATTTTGTGTTCATGTAAAGCATCCCCACAAGGTGAGTTGAAAGTTGTGAAATACTTTAAATCTATCTCTTGAGTAACATAGAATATGCATAACGTTTTAAAGTTTACATACCACCTTCCTGGTCCAATTTGGAATATTGATCCTGCTTTTGAAGGGGAAAAGGCTGAAACCCTGTGTGGTGATGATTTATTTTGTTTCATCCACAGATAATAGTTATGTATCTTCAAGTATTAGAGTGTGAACGTAATCAAACCCTCGTTCAGACAGCCTGGTAAGTTAATCTTTACTTTCTCTTTTGTAGCCAGGAAAATAGTAGCAGAAATAATGTAGTTTGATGTGCTCCAGACAAAGCAATAACCTCATTGCTGTATAAAATTAAAGTTCCAGCTTTCTGGGACTTGCATTGATTACTTGTTTCTGCATACTGTTTTCATGGTTTATCTAATCAGTTTCAGTGGAGAACTCAGTTTAACTTTGTTCTTTTTTTTTTCTACTCTTTAATTAAAGGGTAGTCCATGATGGTAAGTCATAGAACTCTGCCATCTGCACCACAGCCTCAGGATGGCCCGATTGGCTGCCCTTCTCTCCAGCCAATCCAGTGCAAGCTCTCATCCGAGATTCACTGAAGTGGTCGGTCCATATCCATCTGGCAGCATCTTCTAGTACTCTCGGGGTGTCAAAAGGATTTGTATATTTGCTTCTAGAAATAACTGTTCAACATACATATGTAATAAATGTATACCTGTTTAGTGGTAATATTTAAGATACTTTTGAGTAACATACTTTATACATTTTACTGTATACTCTGCAATCAACCTAAATATAATTTTATTTTCTAAATTTTGGTTGTAGACTTGAAATGTATGTAGCATATACACCACTTCTTTCAGTGGATAGGCATTTATAATATAACCCAACAGTTAAGAATGAATCTCTGCCTACAACATAGCAAATTTACTTCTCCCTTAATCTTGCAAAGGTATGCTCACAAATCACAACACCTTGAAAAAATATTCACCATGTAATTAGTATTGGTTCTAATCAGTCCATAGTTATGTTTTAAGTGACTACAAGGGAAATTTTACATTCTAGTTGATTTTGTGATACAATCTATTTCAGTACGAAGGCAGTCAATGATTGATACTTGGTAATCATTCAAAAACAAGTTTTTCAGTCTGGGTATTAGCTTTTTTTTTCTAGTCAATGATTAGAACAAGGGTGAACACTTTTTTTTTTTTATTTTTTTTTATTGTGAATAAAGAAGTTAGTCCCTCTATTTTTTTTTTTTTTTTATTCAGTTAAAATGTATATTAGAATAGTTTCATAAAAGTTTCAATATAAATGTCAAGGCAATGAGTAGGAGGAGAAGCAGTCCTGCATTTATATAGGACTATCATACATAGTTTAGATATGCAGAAAGGCATTGTAAAATTTTGATTCGTTCATAGATTTCACTGTACAATTTTGGGTTAGTTTTGACAGCATGCAAATATTCAAAGATGAATAACCAGTGTTAAGCTTTTAGATGTTGTAAAACTCGATATTGGGATTTAAACCATTGTCAGAACTTGTATCTGGTATTTGGAACCTATGTGCTTTTCCCTTAAGCTGAGAAAGCTAGTGCATGTTTTCTGGTAGAACATTGTGTGCCAGCAGATCAGGGAGCTTGGATTTAGAGACAAATCTCAGATGCATTGACTGGGCTGAATTAGACTTTTGGCAGTCTTAGGCAGGACTGCAGAGGAAGGGTGGGAGTACCATGTTGGCCCCAGCACATGGTCCTAAAGCAAATAGGAGTAGGCTCTTCAGTCTAGGTGCGTAGTACCGTCAGAATTGGCCCAGGTCCTTTTATGCTGATATTACTATGTTATGTTTATTATATTACCTATTCCTAAGTCTGGGCCTGATCATGGACATTTTTTCAGTTTGTCCTTTTAACTTACTATGCATTCATTTAAAAGAAATGATACCAACCCAACCCTGTTCTGTTGAGATTTTCAGTTCTCTTAGCAAATAGTAACTCTAATCCTTTACTGACTTAAGTTCTAGTTGAAATGCGCTGAGAATTTGAGTTGCAATTCTTATGAATTCCTACTTGGCACAATATTACCGTTCTAAAATATGTAATTTTATCTTAATGCTTTCAGTAAATTGGATGCAACTTCCTATAATAAAGTAGGAAAAAACTTTAATCCTAATACTGAATATTTTCAATTCATGCTCAGTCTAAAACAATAGATCCTATTGATTAAAAAAAAAAATCTAGTACTGTAGCAGAAAATAAGTGCATAGATGCAAATGTGCAACTGAAAGAAGTGGTTTTTATTATTTAGATATTTACAGTGGTGCATCTTTTCCTTTAATTGTTAATTACAGAAGAGAACAGCAAAAGGGCCAAGATAGCTCAGTTTCAATTCTAAAATGTGCAAAAGTTGACTATTTAGACTAGAGTAAATGAGACTTTATTTTAAAGAGAAGGAAAAAAAAATAAAGTAGATTGAGTCTCCAATTTTTATTTATTTTTTTAGTATACAGAATCTTTTGTGCCAGAATGATGGCCTATAATTTTATTTTTTCCCCTCAGGAATTACATGAATGACAGCCTTCGAACTAATGTGTTTGTGCGATTTCAGGCAGAAACCATAGCTTGTGCTTGTATTTATCTTGCAGCCAGAGCTCTTCAGGTAAATGCTATACCATGGACTTCATTATAATAATGACTGTTTTCCCCCAAAATTATAGAATACAGTGATTGAAATAGTGCATTCTGATGTTACTGCAGTGCTGTTTTCTCTGGGGTGCTTTTTACAGTTGGAATTCGAGGGAATAGGTTAATCTAGCTGTGATCACATCTATTCTAAAAGGCAGAACTTCTGCAACAAAAGCACTTTTTGATACTTCAGGAATTTGTGACCCTTTTATACAGTCCTGTTTACCTAGAGCAAGCTCTTTTATTTAATAGCACTATTGAAGAGTGATCTTGCTGTACATGGCTCTCTCCATGTGACCCATCTTACCTGGCCTGTTGCTATTGCATAGAATTCTGAAAATGAATAATTTAGTTTGATTGCATATAAAATAGCATAATAGGATTAAGTGCTACTAAGTGAAACCCATCGCCATTGAGCAAATTTCTAGTCTCTGTGGGCTAAATGTCATTTCCTGTTCGTACCCTGGATTAGTCCAGATGAGTGGGTTTATGCATCCCTACCAGCAGATGGAGGCAGGGAACAAAACTTTGAGGCACTGCTACATAACAGTGCCAGCTGCAGTCCCTCTCGGTATTTCTCTGCCTCCAGCAAATGGTAGAGGAGCAAACCTGCAGTCTGGAATTTTCAAAAAGGAAAAGAAAGATTTGAGAGAAGATTTTGGCTTCCCAAGGTGTTAGGTTTCTTTGTAGGCCATCCCTTGGGTAGAGCAGGTCAAGCAGGGGGATTGGTGATCCCTGGGGTAGCTTGATCCTTGTCTTCAGGGGGGTGATAGCTAGTGGTTCCCGTTCCCTCATCCCCTCTGGGCTCAGCCTTGGCCAGAAGCAGGGAAGTATTTAAATTTTCTTTCCCTTCTGTGTATTCCTCTTTTAAGTAAGTAAGTGAGTTAAAAAAAAAAAAGGGGGTAGACCCAGGAACATAAGGAGATGGAGAGGTTCATAGTCTGTACTCCACAGACTGAGTTCAGTTTTCACTGCCAGGAGGCAGCTCTAGGTGAGCGGGGCCAAATTGCCGTGTGTTTTGGGGTCTGTTCCTTGTTCAGCACCGGACAGCGCTGCTTGCAGTGCTTGCTGGCAGGGTTTATTTTTAGGCCTGTTTTTTTTTTTTTTTTTTTTTGGTCCGCATGGCACTTCCCAGTGTTGCGTGGGAAAGTTTGCCGTGGCTCTAGGCACTCTCGCCTCGATTCGACTGCGTTTTGCAGGGAATGTGTCTCCAGAGGGGTGGGGACCTCCGCAGGCGCCCCAGGAGATGGCGAGAGCCCGTGTTTGTCGGGGCAGGTTTTGGAGGCCCTGGGGGCTAAGGAACCGACGGCCATTTTATGCACACATGCTGAGAGCCAGGCTGCTGCGTCAGGGCTTTGGGACTCCCCTCCCACGCTTTTTCCTGCGGAACAAGACCCTGCTGGTGGCAGGGCGGGGCAACAGGTGTAGGGGAACACGGATCTGGATCCCCCTTCTTTAGATCCGGAAAGTTTCCTTCCGGATTTTGTCCTTTTGATGCATAAGGCCTATTTGGCCAGGAAGGTTGCTGGGACCAAGAGGTCTTTGCCTAGGAAGTCCCAGATGGCACAAAAGCCTAGGCAGGTGGAGTCTGGAGGGTTCTTGAGGCTTTTGGGTGTCCGAGGTCCCTGGTGTAGGAAGACAAATCTGAAACGGATGATCTGGATCAGGGGCAGGAAGGTCTGATGGAACTGGGCAGGGACCCTTCTGGTACATTGCTGGATTCATTACAAGATCCAGGTCAGGATCCTATTTATGCCGTAGGGGATCCTATGCAGGATCTGGATGAGATTCCAGCTGCAGATAGGGATGATCCTTGGGTGGTCCGTTTGTTCCGCAGGGATGAGTTGGGGCCGCTGATTCCTCAGATTCTGGAAGAGCTGGGGATTAAGGTCGCTCAGGAGGAGTTGGACAATGAGGGGGTGAACCCAGTCCTGGAAAAACTGTAGAGACCCCCCTAAGGATTTCTGTTGCTTAAGATGAAGTTGGATCGAGAGTGGGAATCTCCCGAAGCGGGCTTGAAGGTAGCTAGAACTATGGCCAAATTAAATCTCTTGCCGGAACAGACTCCAGAGTTGTTGAATATTCCCAAGGTGGATGCTGCAATATCCGTGGTTACCAAGAAGACTACCAACCTGATGGCAGGCACCGTGGCCTCGAAGGATATTCAGGATCAGAAACTGGAAATCCTCCTTAAGAGACTGTTTGAAGTTTCAGCTCTGAGCCTGCATGCGACGGTTTGCGGGAGTCTGCAGATTGCCTGTTTGTACTGGGTTCAGAAGGAGCACGATAAGAGGTCGGGGACAGCCGTGAAGATGGCTCAAGCGTCCCTCTTGGAAGCAGGAGCAGCCTATGTGGCGGATGCCTTGTATGACATGATTTGGACTTCGCCAGAAGTATGCTCTCAGTGGTAGTTGCAAGGAGACTCCCCTGTGAAATTGGTCGGTGGATGTGTGGTCTAAAGCCCAGCTGCCTATCTTTCCCTTTAAGGGGAAGCTGCTGTTTGGGGAGGATCTGGAGCAGCTCATGAAGCAGTTTGGGGAGTCGAAGGGTAACAAGTTGCCTGAGGACAAAAAGAGCCCCAAGAAGTTTTTTCCTCCACATTCTCGATTTCAGGAGGCAAGGAGGTTTCGTGGTGGCAGAAGTCTGGGGCTGGCTGCCCTAAAGCAGAGTTCTGGCTGACAGTCCTTTAAAGCCCAACACAGGTCCCTGAGGGACAGTGGGTCCCAAGTTGGGGGCAGAAACAAGATTGAGCAACGAAGGCATGCTGGTCCACGCCTCACCAGAGGCTATTGGAGGGAGGGTAGCCCTCTTTTACGAGGAGTGGACCAAGCTCACATCGGTGGTGAGCGAAGGCTACGCATTAGAATTTTTTCGGCTGCTCAGGGACACTTTTGTAATATCCCGCTGCATCTCCTGGAGCAAGCGGGAGACTGTGCGGGATACGTTTCAATGTCTGCAGCTCCTGTGCGCCATTGTTGCAGTGCCTCTTCTGGAGAGGGGACCGGGTCGATATTCTGTCTACATTGGGGTGTCCAAAAAAGAAGGGACTTTTCAGCCCATTCTCGATTTGCAGAAGGTCAGTGCTGCTTTCCGGGTGCAGCGATTTTGAATGGAGACGTTGCATATGGTGGTAGCGGCAGTATGCAAAAGGGTTTCTGGCATCATTGGACTTGTCAGAAGCCTACCTGCATCTCCCCATTTGGTCAGACCACCAGAAGTTTCTGAGGTTCATGGTACTGGAGGAACACTTCCAGTTTCGAGCTCTTCCCTTTAGGTTGGTGACAACACCGTGCACTTTCACAAAGGTGGTGGTGGCTCTCAGGAAGGAAAGTATCCTGGCACCCATATCTGGACAGTTGGCTGATATGGACAAAGTCAGAGGTGGAGTGTGCCCACTCCGATCCAGCAGGTACTGCGGCGTCTGGAGTCATTTGGCTGGGTGATGAACCTCGCAAAGAGTCATCTGCAGCAGACCCAATCCTTGAGATATCTGGGAGCTAGCTTTGATACCCAGCTAGGGAAGGTGTTTGACTACAGAGAGTCCTTGAGTTGCAGAGTCAGGTTCTTCAGCTATTGGATCTGTCTGTTCTCAGTCTCTGATTACCTGCAGGTGCTGGGTTCCATGGCATCTATGCTGGATTTAGTGCCATGGGCCTTTGCTCACATGCATCCTGTAGGGGGCTCTGTTTTTCCCATTGTGATCCACTGTTGGAAGAATTTCATCTTCCTTTACTGTTGCCGGAAGATGTCAGGTCCAGTCTTTCGTGGTGGCTGTCTCTGCGCAGTCTGGAGAAAGGGATGTATCTGGAAGAGCCCGCCTGGGTGATTAGTGACCACGGATGCCAGCCTCTCAGGTTGAGGGGCGATTTTGTCACGGAAAATCAGCCCAAGGTCAGTGGTCACCTGAAGGAGGCGACTTGGTCTATCCAGGGTGGTGCACAAGGCTTTGTTAGCATTTCTTCGCTCGTCCAGGACAAGTCTGTGCACTTGTTCTCAGACAGTGGCATATATCGGTCGGCAGGGTGGCATGAAGAGTTGTCTGGTGGTGCTAGAGGCGCAAGAATTATTCGGATGGGCGGAGAAACATCTGGTAGCTGCTTCTCTTGTGGCTGGAGTGGACATTGTGCAGGCAGACTTCCTCAGCAGACAGTGTTTAGATCCGGGGGAGTGGGAGTTGTTGGAGATGCCTTCGCCTTGCTGCAGGCACAGTGGGGTATACCAGTGGTGACTCAGTGGGGTATAGACCAGTGAATACCAGAGTGGATCGTGTTTTTACAGTCGCAGAAGGGAGGTTGGGTTGAAGGGCATCGATGCTCTTGTTCAACCATGGCCGGCACGCCTGCTGCTGTACATGTCTTCACCGTGCCCTCTTATAGGTCGTGTGCTGCGGCACATCAAACTTCATCCAGGCAGGATGATTCTGGTGGTGACCGAGTGACCACTTTGGCAGAAGTTTGTGGACTTTCTGAGTCTGGCGGTAGATGATCTCGTTCTCTTGTCTCACCTCTGGGTTGCTGCAGCAGGGACCATATTTTCAGACCGGGAGGATCGCTTCTGTTTAGCAGCTTGGCTTTTGAGAGATGGCGACTCCATTTGAAGGACTATTTGGAGCCGGTGATTGCTACTTTGCTTCAGGCAAGGAGACCTTTCACTGCAATGGATTATGTCAGAGTTTGGAGAGTCTTCAAATCTTTGTGCTTGCAGAACAGGGTGCAGCTTTTAAAGATGGATATTCCTCAGTTCCTGGCCTTCTTGCAGAGCAGTTTAGTGAAGGACTTGGCCCATATTTCCCTTTGGTGCCAGGTAGCAGCCTTGGGTTGCCTTTGTGGCAAGATTCAGGGTAGGCCATTGGCATCTAAATCCGGATGTGGCTCGTTTTCTAAAAGTAAACATCTGCGCCCTCTGGTGTGGAAGATCTGTCCAGCTTGGAATCTGAATTTGGTTTTTCGGGTACTGTGTGGCCCTCCCCTCAAGCCAACGAGGAGGGCGTTGAAGGGTTTAACCCTGAAGACTGTTCTTCTGGTGGCCATCTGCTCGGCTAGGCGAATATCAGCTGCAAGCATTGTCGTGCAGTGATCCTTTCCTCCACTTTTCGGAGGATGGCTTTTTTTTTTTTTTTTTTTAAGTACAGTTCCTTATTTTTTGCCGAAGGTGATATCCTGCTTTCACATTAATCAAGTCTTGAGCTTCCGGCCTATCCAAACTTGATGGCCGATACTCCAATGGCTAGGGAGCTTCACTTATTGGATGTGCGTCGAGTTCTTTTGCTATATTTCAAGGTGACAAGTACCTTTTTGGAGATTTGGATCATCTGTCCTGTTCAGTGGAGCAAAGAGAGGAAATAAGGCTGTGCCCCTACTGCTCAATGGTTGAGATGATAGCGTTGGCCTACATCTGTAAGGGCCAGTCAGTGCCAGAGTGGTTTGAGAGTGCATTCCACTAGGGTGCAGGCAAACTCGTGGGCGGAATGTCAGCTGCTCTCTGCGGGAGATCTGTCTTGCAGTGACCTGGTCTTCTCTTCACACTTTTAACAAACATTACTGCTTGGATGTGTGGTCCTCCAAAAGAAGCGACGAATGGGGAAAGTGTGGTGCACATGGGTTTTTTGAGTTCCCGCCCAGAATAAAGGGGCTTGGGTACACCCCATTAGTCTGGACTGATCGAGGGTATGAAGAGAAAAGGAAAGCTTTGGTTTTTACCTGCTAATTTTCGCTCCTAAAGTACCATGGATCAGTCCAGAGACCCATCTGTCGAAAGACTTCCTCACTTCTGGATGTGGCTGAGCTGGTTAATGATTTTCTCAGAGGAAGAAGTGTACATAGTTTGGTGTAGTTGTGTTAAATTAAGGGAGCCTAGTTTGCAGGGGGCTCCAACTTTACGTCTGTTTGCCCATACTTTATTGGGATTTGGTGAGGTAGATATCTTGGCTTCAGTACAGGTCAATATTGAGGGGACTGCAGGTAGCAGTGCCTCAAAGTGGTATTCTCTGCCGTCATCTCCTGGTAGGGATGCTTAAATTCACTGATTTGGACTGATCCATGGTACTTCTGCTAATTTTCATTCCCGGTAAGAACCAATTTTCCTTTTAGTGTATGTGTGAGGTGGTAAATGGCAGTGGTTTTTTTAAATACTAAATTCATTTAATTGGCTGTATAACCTTTTTTGTTTTATGTTTTAGTTTGCTTTTAAATAAAATTAAAATCTCATTTGCAGTTTGTGTGGCTCAAATCCTGTTCACTTTTTTCCCTAACAAGGGTTCCATACATGCAGGTTAGCATTAGCCTTTTACCTGAGTTATTGTGTTGTAGCTGCTCCATGGTTTGCAATTAGCCATATGGCTGTTGGAGCAGACTACAGACAAGAATAGTGGTTCATTCTAATGGCTATTTGGCAGTTGTTCTTAATTGACAGATGTTCATAAACATAGACTTGTAGTGTTCTTTGGTCTCTTAGATCCCATTGCCCTCACGCCCTCATTGGTTTCTGCTTTTTGGAGCCACAGAAGATGATATTCAAGAGATATGTACAACAACACTTAAGCTTTATACAAGAAAAAAGGTAGGTTTGTGTGATTGAACTCTCACGTTTCTTTAGATAAAACACATTTCAAAATCTTTTTTTTTTAATCTTATGATTTCTAGTCAGTTTCTCAATACTGTGCCTGTTTCCTTGAACAGCCAAACTATGAATTTCTTGAGAAAGAAGTGGAGAAGAGAAAAGTAGCTTTACAAGAAGCTAAACTAAAAGCAAAAGGCTTGAATCCTGATGGCACGCCAGCCCTTTCCAGTATGGGTGGATTTTCTCCTGCTTCCAAGCCATGTAGGTTCATTTTATTTAGTTTGCTTATTACTGTTTTACTAAAATATTAGTGTCAGTGTGGATAATGGCAATCAGTCAAATTGTTTTGCCATTTCAGTTCTCACTATATTTTATCAAATGAATTGAGTCCCATTTTTATTGATACATATATCTGTTGGCCTTGAAGGTATCCATTCAAAATGAAATATACAGTTGTGCTCATAAGTTTACATATTCCTGGCAGAATTTGTCAGATGTATAGTATTTTAAGAAAACATGAGTGATCAGACAAAACACTCTGTTTTTTTAAATTTGAAACACATTAAAAATATTTTATGCATCTCAGGAATATCAGTCATTAGACAATCCATAGCAATAAAGGAAATAAAATGGCCCTGTTCAAAAGTGTACATACCCTTAATTCCTCATATCATGTATTTCCCCCTTTTTTTGCATCAATGATGGCTTGCAGTCTTTTGTGATAGTTGTGAATGAGGCTCTTTATTTTCTCAAGTGGTAAAGCTACCAGATCCTGTGAATTGTTTTTTTTTCTGGCATGAGCTGTTTGAGTTTTCCTCAAAGTGGCTCAATGATGTTGAGAACGGGAGACTGTGATGGCCATTACAGAACCTTCACTTTCTTCTGCTGAAGGGTCAACTTGGCCTTATGTTTCAGATTATTGTCAAGTTGGAAGTACATCTCATGCACAGCTTCCTGGCTGAGGAATGCAAATTCTCTTCCAATATTTTCTGATAAGATCAATTGTGACTAAATTCCACTGTGCTGCTGTAACTCCCTAATCCCCATGTTTTACAGTAGGGATGGTTTTGACGCCTCTTCAAACATAGCATTTATGGCTGTGACCATAAAGTTAAATTTTGGTCTCATCACTCCAAATTTTGTTCCAGAAGTTTTGAGGTTTCTTTAGGTGATATTTGGCAAATTGTAAACATAGAAATGACGGCAGAAAAAGACCGAACAGCCCATCCAGTCTGCCTAGCAAGCTCCCACGCTTATTTTTCCCATACTTATCTGTTTCATCAACCACCAAGTTCAGAGCCCTTGTTCGTAACTGTTTGATCCAAATTTCCTGCCATCCCCTTCCATTGATGCAGAGTAATGTTGGAGTTGCATCAAAGGTGAAGCATAAGGCTTAATGGTTAAGGGTAGTAACCGCCACATCAAGCAAGTTACCCCGATGCCGGCTTACCCAGACCGCACAGATCAATGCCTTGTTGGATGATGTCTGAATGTAAATCCTCTTTTCCACATTTCCCCCTGCCGTTGAAGCAGAGAGCAACACTATATATGCATTCAAAGTATCAGGCTTAATTGGTTTAGGGTAGTAACTGCCACAATAAGCAAGCTACCCCCACGCTTATTTGTTTACCCAGACACTGTGTAGTTCAGTCCTTGTTGGTTGTTTTGTGACATTGGTAAAGCAATGGCTTTTTTTCTGGCAATTGTATCATGCAGCCCATTTTTGTTCAAGTATCTCCTTATTGTACATGCTGAAATACCCATACCACTTTGTTTAAGAGAAGTCTGTTTCAGTAAAAGTTGCTTGTGGGCTTTTCTTTGCATCCCAGCAAATTTCCTGGCAGTTGTCTGACATCTTTCTTGGTCTGGCTTGGTATTAACTGTCCCATAATTTTCCACTTCTTGATTAAAATTGAACAGCATTTTCAAATCTTTGGCTATCTTTTTAAAATCTTTTTCCTGGTGTATAGAATTGAAATACTTTCGCTCACAGATCCTATGACAGTTCTTTTGCTTTCCCCATGCTTCTGTAATCACTAGGGATGTGAATCGTTTTTTAACTATTTAAATTATCGTCTGATAATTTTAAAATAGTAATTAATCGGTAAGGGACTCGATACAATAGGAATTCCCTCGATTTATCGTGAAAAATCGTTAAATCGAGTACGGGAATTATTTGGGGGGAGGGCGGGAAAACCGGCACACCAAAACAACCCCTAAACCCACCCCGACCCTTTAAAACCAATCCATTACCTGGTGGTCTGGGGGGGGGGGGGGTCCCCGGCACGATCTCCCGCTCTCGGGCCATCTGCGCCATTTTGGCTACCACTGATAAAAATGGCGCCGATGGCCCAATTAAAAAAAAAAACCAAAAACAACCCCACCCCGACCCTTTACAAATTACCCCTGTGCTTCTCCCTCCCCCCCCCCAAAAAAAAAACCTTTTACATGTGCCTGGTGGTCTAGCGGGGGATCCGGGAGCCATCCCTTCAATCATACCCTCTGTGCCAGTGCCGGACTGGTTTCAAAATGACGCCAATCACCTTTGCCCTTTGTCACAGGGAGCGACGGTCGCTCCCTGTGACATAGTGAGGGCAAAGGCGATCGGCGCCATTTTGAAACCAGTCCGGCACCAAGGGTATGATTGAAGGGATGGCTCCCGGACCCCCCGCTAGACCACCAGGTACATGTAAAAGGTTTTTGGGGGGGTCGGGAGGGTGGGAGAGGCAAAGGGGTAATTTGTAAAGGGTCTGGGTGGGTGGTTTTTTTTATCGGGCCATCGGTGCCATTTTTATCAGTGGTAGCCAAACTGGTGCCGATGGCCCGAGAGCGGGAGATCGCGCTGGGACCCCTCCCCCCACTGGACCACCAGGTAATTTAACATTTTGGGGGGGGTTCGGGAGGGTGGGAGAGCAAAGGGGTCATTTTGTAAAGGGTCGGGGTGGGGTTTTTTTTTGTCTGCTCAGGCCTCACTAAAAAATTAACGATGTGAATTGGAATCAGAACCAATTCCAATTCACATCTCTAACGATCCGATTTTTTTCTCCCTCCATCCGAACCTGATCGTTAAAACGATCGGGCACACGATTCACATCTCTAGTAATCACCAAAGTCAGTGCATCCCTGGATGAAATACACAAGGGTTTCTCAAGAACTAAGAAATTGACTTTTATACACACGCTAATTACAATTAAACAAGGCACAGGTGTGGATATCTACCCTTCATTCTCATTTCCACCTGTGTCAACTTGAGTGTATATTCCCTTGAATGTTTGGGCTATGTATACGTTTGAATAGGTAATTACAAAATATGTTTGACCCCTCTAAATATATTCAATCAGTAATACCAAAATCAGGAGAATAATACAGTGTATATATATATATGTAATATATATTTCCATAATATCACATATGTATTTTTTATTCTACTTTTGAATAGGGCCATTTTATTTTCTTTATTGCTATGATTGTGCTATTCTGTTATGCATAAAATAGTTTACTTTGAAACAAAAAATAAGATGTTTTGTTTGATCACTTGTTTTCTTAAAATGCTGTTCATCTTACAAATTCTGCCAGGGGTATGTAACTTATGAGCATAACTATATAGTGCTACTTATTATAGCATTCTTATGTTCTAGACCTAATAGTTTAGGAAGATTATTTTTGAGGCTTGCATGTGCAGAAAGCTGGAAGCATTTTCTTATATAATGAATTTCTACATGTCTTCTTTAATTAAAGTGTACACACACTAGGATTTTACCCACCATCAAGGTACTGTGAAATATTAATGTTGTAGGCACTATCTTGCTTTTTGTTTAGTGTTTTTATAGCCTCAAGTACCAAACTATACAAATTTGAAGTTCTAGCTGTTCTTTAGAGGTTCCTTGGTCTGATTGAATTATACTTAGTCTAATGCCAGTTGTTCTCCAGATTATGAAAATTAGCATATTAAGATATGAAGTTGTGAACTGCAATTGAACTGGCCTGTAGATAAAAAAAAATTTTTCTATTAACTGTAGGACACTTTAAGGGTAGACTTTAAAAAGGCCGCATGTCGCCAGAGCTTGCGCGCGCCAAGCCTATTTTCAAAAAGGCCTGGCCATGCACGTAAAGGCCGGTACACAATGTCTGGGCCTTCCTGAAAGGGGCAGGCCAGGGGGCGTTTTCTGGGTGGGGAGGGGTGGGCTGGGACAGCACCATTGTTCGCTGTCTTGAAGTCCAAGCGCATGCAGCTTACTTCAGCTCAGGAGCTGAAGTAAGTTGCTGAAACAAGGTGTAAAAAAAAAAGGCAATTTAGGGGGTGGGAAGGTGAGGTGTGGGGGAGGGACCTCGGGGAGGCCGTGATGCATCTCCACGCAAATTTTGCTAAACTGTGCCTCCCCCCTTGTATGTCCATGTGTGCTCGCACATGGATGTGCGCACATTTTTTTTTTTTTTAATCTACCCCTTATTCCCTGTACGTACCCGGATCAGTCCAGACCATGGGTTAAGCCCCCGTTCCAGCAGGTGGAGACAGACCAAAGTTCTAAGGGCAGCCCGTATAAGGACGGAACCCACCCTGGAACCCTCAGTATTTGTCTCCAGCAGGTGGAACCGCTCACCCTTTGGTTCCCTGTTTAGCTTGCCCTCGGTGTTTTCTTTCCTTTCTCTGGGGCAAGCTCACGCAAGTACCCTTAATTTACTTCTTAAGTTTTAAATATATAAAAAAAAAAAGATTTTTTTCTCTCACTGTGTCAGGGCAGACAGTTCTGTCTCCCTCGCTCTTGGGGTTCCTAGGGGGGCTTTGCCCCTTGATTTGTCAGCCTAGGTTCCCTTCCTGGTGACCTAGTGTGGGTGATACTGGTGGTGCCAGTCCCTCTCCCCATGTTTGTATCTGCTGCCGTGCCCTGAGATTCCCATACCTCTGGAGCTTCAGGGAGGATTATACCCCTGCCTCTGTGAATGCAATGAATTATTAATGTGAATAAACTGTTTTTGTTTTCCCAAGCTTTCACAGAATATTTTTTTACTTATCTTTGTTTAAATTAAAAAAAACAAAACAGCAGTTTGATTTTGAGGAGGGAGCGGGGTTCAATCTCCCATCCAGCTCTTCAGGGGCTCCCAGCTCAGCTGTTTTCAATTAGCTTTGCAGCCGCTTTCCTGCTCCATGCCGCGGCCACCTTTTTGTTTAGCTTGTGGAGAGTTGGCCTCCCGACTCTCCCACGATGAGGTATGCTCCGGGTGTATTTCGGGGGGGTGAAGGCTCCTCTTCTGAACCGCCAAATTTTAGACCTCGGGGAAGGGCTCCCCGACGTGTTTCTAAGCCGTTCCTGTCCCGGGAACGCACGTCAGCGGTGGCCATTTTGGATGTTTCTGATGAAACACTTCCTGCTTCTCCGGGGGCTGGGGATCTGATTCCCCCACCCCCGATTTGAGCCCGATTCGCTCTGGGGGGGGCTCAGATCCCCCCCCTCACCTCCCCCTCCCCCCGTGAAAAATTTGGCCCGGAACCGTTTTTCCTCGGATTTTGTCCTTTTAATGCATGAATCTTACTTGGCCAGCTTACAGAGGGAGGTGGGCCCCCCCCCCCCCCCAAATTGTTCACCTTCCTCCGAAACCTGCTCTTTTTCCTGTGCTGTCCCCTGATGTTCCGGGCCCGGTTAGGGTTCGTGTGGTCCCGGGTGCTCCCCATCCCCCGGCAGACCCCCCCCCCAGCCTCCTTTAGACCCGCTTGACCTAGGGGACGATGATACCACTGCTCAAGCCCCCCCCCCCCGCTAGAGGGAGATAATCCCCATGTCCTGTGCTTATTTCAGCGGGAGGAACTGGGGCCTCTTATTCCCTTCGTTCTCCAGGAACTGGGAATTGAAGCCCCACCAGATGATTCTGTGGCGGCAGCGATGACACCAAACGCGGACCCAGTCCTGGCGGTATTCAGGGCATTACCGCATACTTTCCTGTTTCATCCAATGCACCGTTTGCTTCTCCGGGAATGGGAGTTCCCAGAGACGGGGCTTCGAGTTGGTAGAGCTATGGATAAGCTATACCCGCTCCCTGAGGACTGCCTGGACATGTTAAAGATTCCTAAGGTAGATACTTCTGTCACCGCGGTGACGAAACGTACCACCATTCCTGTGGTGGGCGCTACAGCATTATGGGATTTGCAGGACTGTAAGCTTGAATTTTATTTGAAACGCATCTTTGAAGTTTTGGCTCTGAGTCCGGGCGACGATTTGCAGCAGTCTCATGCAGCGGGCAAGCCTTAGGTGGATGCAACAGTTACTCAGCACCCAGGACCTCCCGTCTGCAGAGGCTGAGCAAGCTGAATGCTTGGAGGGTGCTATAGTCTATGGGCGGATGCCCTCTATGACTTGCTTCTTGTCTGCGGTCTCGGCCAGACGTCTTCTCTGGCTATGTAATTGGTTTGCTGATACTTCTTCAAAAGCTCAGTTGGGCACTCTTCCTTTCAAGGGCAAGTTGGTTTTTTGGTGAGGACCTGAAGCAGCTTATTAAATCCTCGGGTGAGAACAAGGTCCACAAGCTGCCAGAGGACTGTCCCAAACAGTCGAAGTCTTTTTTTCCGACCCTCACTCGCTTTAGGGGAAACTGCCGTTACGGCACCAGGGCTTCCCCAGGGGTGGTGTCTCCAGGTCCCAGACTTGGTCCCATTCCTTTCGCGGCAGTTGAGGCTTCTGGGATGGCCATCGGCAACACATGACCACTAAGTCAGCTCCCCAATGAGATTCGGCCAGTCCATTCCTCCGAACGAAACTTAGGTGGGCGTCTTTCTCTGTTTCTCGAGGAGTGGGCCAAAATCACATCCAATCTCTGGGTCCTCGAGGTGATAGAACACGGCTACATGTTAGAGTTTGCCAGGGACCTGCCGGATCTATATATCGTGCCCCCTTGCGGCCATTCCAAGCTACCTGCGGTCTGTCACACCCTGTTCAGACTTCAGGATTTGGGGGCGATCCTTCCGGTACCTGTGCAAGAACGGGCGCCGGCCAGTATTCAATTTACTTCGTTGTTCCCAAAAAGGACTATTCCTTTCGCCCCATCCTGGATCTCAAAAGGGTCAATCGGGCCCTCAAGGTTCCCCGTTTCAAGATAGAAACCCTGCGCGCGGTGTTTGCGGCGGTCCGTCCCGGCGAGTGCCTCGCTTCCCTCATTCTTACAGAGGCTTATTTTCACACCCCCATCCGTTGAACATCAAAGATTCCTTCGCTTTTCAGATCCTAGACCAGCACTTCCAGTTCCGGGCCCTTCCCTTCGGTCTCTCCACCGCTCCCCGCACCTTCACCAAGATCATGGTAGTCATTGCGGCAGCTATCCGACGAGAAGGGATTTTAGTCCATCCTTATCTAGACTATTGGTTGGTAAGGGGCAAGTCTGCTGCCCTCTGTACGCACGCGATAAACAGTTTTAGCCCTACTCACATCTCTCGGCTGGATAATCAACTACTCCAAAAGCAATCTTCGGCCCTCACAAGAGCTGGAATTCCTTGGTGCTCTTTTCAACACTCGGGTCGGGAAAGTTTTTTTCGGACTCGCGTACTCTCAACCTGATCAATCAGTTGAACTCTTGTCTCTCTACTGCTTCCCACGGTGTGGGATTACCTGCAAGTTTTAGGGACCATGGCTTCCACGTTCGATCTTGTCCCCTGAGCTCATATGCATCCTTTACAGAAAACATTGTTATCCCGTTGGAAACCAATGTCGGAGCAGTACCAAGAGATTCTCCCTCTCTCCGACTCTACCATAGCCAATATACAATGGTGGTTCTCCCCGGCACATCTTCTCAAGGGGATGCCTGTTTTGACTCCCTCTTGGGTCATTGTGACGACAGATGCCAGCCTCTCCGGTTGGGGGGGCTGTCTGCCAATCTCAAATGACTCAAAGTTTCTGGTCCCTCTCCCAGTCTCTGTGGCACATCAATCGTCTAGAAGCCCGAGCGGTTCGCCTGGCTCTCAAATTTTTTTCTTCCTCTTGATTCGCCACAAAGCGGTCCGGGTGCTATCGGACAATTCCACCATGGTGGCTTACATAAATCGATGGGGGGACTCGGTCGTCTAATGGCGCTAGAGGCCAGCAAGCTCTTTCTCTGGGCAGAGAGACACTTGGATCGCCTGGCGGCCTCCCACATAGCAGGCAAGGAGAATATTCAAGCAGACTTCCTCAGTTGACAACATCTCGATCCCGGCGAGCGGGAGCTGTCAGATGAAGCGATGGACCTAATCGTACACAGGTGGGGACCCCCCTCACCTGGACTTCATGGCGACGCTATCCAATGCCAAGGCTCCTCGGTTCTTCAGCCGGTGGAGGGAGCATTGGTCCTCCGACGTTCTTCTCTACGTGTTTCCACTGTGGCTATTAGTGGGGAAGGTTCTACGGAGAATAGAACTCCATCGCGGTCCGGTCATTCTCGTGGCCCCCGAATGGCCCTGATGGCAGTGGTTCGTGGATTTGGTGAATCTCACTGTGGACGGACCTCTTCGTCTCGGTCACCTGTCCCATCTTCTGCGGCAGGCTCCCGTATTTTTCGACCAGGCGGATCGCTTCTGTCTAGCGGCATGGCTTTTGAATGGAGACGTTTGAGACAAAGAGGATATAAGGATGAAGTTATTGCCATACTCCTCAGGTCTCGCAAACAGTCGACATTTCAAAAACCTTCCGGACCCTGAAGTAGGTAAGCAAACGTCTGCGAGGAGTTGGTGTTTAGGCACGTTCGCCTTCGGTTGCTGTTATTCTCACTTTTCTTCAGCGTGGTCTCTCCAAGGGTCTTTCGGTTAGCTCCCTGTGAGTTCAGGTTTCGGCTCTTGGTTCCCTCCTGGGCTCTATCGAAGGTCAGGCAGTCGCCTCTTATCCGGATGTTGTACGTTTTCTCAGGGGCGCTAAGCACCTGAAACCGCCTGTCCGGTCTATTTGTCCTTCGTGGCGTTTTAAACTTGGTTCTTCGAGCTCTTTGTTCGGCACCGTTCGAGCCTCTCCTTTGAGCACTCTCAAAGACTTGACTCTCAAGACTGTCTTTTTAGTCGCTATTTGCTCTGCTAGGAGAGTGTCTGAGCTTCAAGTTCTATCCTGTAGAGACCCTTTCTTGTGTTTTTCGGACTCGGGCGTCTCTCTCAAGACCGTACCTTCTTTCTTACCTAAGGTTGTTTCGTCTTTTCATGTTAACCAGTCTGTAGAACTTCCTGCTTTTTCGCCAGAGGATATCGCGGCATCTGGTAATAGTGATCTTCGTCGTCTCTATGTCAAACGAGTCTTATTGTACTATCTCGAGGTCACTAATGATTTTCGGGTTTCCGATCACATTTTTGTCCTGTGGAGTGGACCCAACGGGGAAGCAAGCTTCTAAGGCTACGATCGCTCGCTGGTTGAAGGAGGTGATTTCTTTGGCCTAAATTTGCAAGGGCTGACCAGTTCCTGAAGGCCTAAAAGCTCATTCTTTATGTTCTCAAGCAACTTCTTGGGCGGAGTCTCAATCGGTGTCGCCGCAAGAAATATGTAGGGTGGCTACATGGAAATCTCTTCATACTTTTGCTCGTCACTACCGACTCGATGTTCAGGCTCCAGCCTTTGGTTCCTTTGGTCTGCAAGTGCTTCGAGCGGGACTGTCTGGGTCCCACCCTCTGTAGGGAAGCTTTGGGACATCCCATGGTCTGGACTGATCCGGGTATGTGCAGGGAAAGGAAAATTAGTTCTTACCTGATAATTTTCGTTCCTGTAGTACCACGGATCGGTCCAGACACCCGCCCGTTCTTCTGGCTGCTCAAATTTTCTTCCTGTTTTTTATTTTTTCCTTCTTATAGGACTCTCTCTTTTGATCCCTGCATCATCTTCCTGGAATCTAATAGACACCGGAAGCATCATTACGATGATCGGGGGTAGATTTACAAGAGCGTTTAGTTACACAGTTCATTCAATTCTGTTATTTTGTTGGTTTAAATTAAATTACTAGTTATCCTGTTACTTGCTTGATCTTGTATTTTCTGCTTTGACAATGGTTATACTGAGGGTTCCAGGGTGGGTTCCGTCCTTATATGGGCTGCCCTTAGAACTTTGGTCTGTCTCCAGCTGCTGGAACGGGGGCTTAACCCATGGTCTGGACTGATCCGTGGTACTACAGGAACGAAAATTATCAGGTAAGAACTAATTTTCCTGTTTTCACCATGGAAAAAAGTAAATTTCCTAGCGTGTAGCCAGATGGACTGTGGACCAGTGGGTTATGTGCTCCTCTGCTAGCAGATGGGAGATCGAGTCAGATTTCAAAGCTGACGTCACCCTAGATATACCCCTGCCGTGACCTCAGCTCCTCAGTATCTCTCCGTCTCCTTAGCAGATGTGGACACTATCCCCTTGCTAGCACAGTGCTAGCGGGATTAGAAAAAAAAAAGAAAAGAGAAGCATTTTATCTTTAAGAAGATTTAGCCCCGCTCTCCTGCGGTGATACCTAAGGTTCCCTCACCCCAGTCGAAAATTCCTGAGGTGATTTCCAATCCCTCAGAGCTGTCCCTTGGTACGGTAGCCGGCTCCCAGCGTGGACTTAAGCGCTGAAGCGGCTGAAAGGCAGGAGGTGCAAAGCAGAGCATGGCAGTGAAGGCCAAAGTCCTCTCCCCCCACTGCTGGAGACCATCTCCGCACTTGGCCGATAAGCACGGAGACCAAGTAAGTTTAGAAAAATCTTCAATCCAGAGAAGAAGGGCTACGACGCGTCCTCTCCGGTCTCCTTGCTCGGTGCGCCTTTATAGACTCCGTTCTCGATTCCAGTGATGTAATATGGGGGGGGGGGGGGGACTCTGAACGGGTTGAGCTGCCTTTGGGCTAGGCCCCATTTTTGGCTCAGTGAGTTAGCCACGTGGTGACCCTCTGTGGCGCCATCTTGCGAGCAGTGGGCTGCGGCGTCATCTTTCCCCCTTCGGCTGTTGGTGCGCACGGGTCAGGCCTGCCTCTTGGGTGCTTTTATAGGTGCATGGCAACGTGCACAGCTGCGTGCACGCATGTCCAGGCGCATTAACTGTGTGTGCCGGACACCAAACACAGAGGCAATGACCCCGGCAGCAAAGAAGCTCAGACATTCCCTTTGCGTGGCTTGCCACTTCAGAGCAGCACAGCCCGAACTGGAGTCCTGCCTGTTTCAGTACTGTGAGGAAGCCCAGGGAGGACTAGATTCTCAAAAATTTTCCAAGTTTGGTCCATCCCAGTCTGAAGACGGGTTGGAGATGACCTTATCCGACAGCTCCCTGGAACTGAGCAATTCCGAGATGGCGTCCTGATTGCAAGAGGGCACTTCAGTAACCCGACTCCGGCTCCCCAAGGGATAAACATGGACCCAGGGGCCTTCTTAGTTGGTATTTTTCCAGGGACTACAAGCCTTGGTTCAGGCACAGTCAGCCCCGGCCACGACCCGGGTGGAACCACAGCCAAGGGCACCTGATCTCTTCTCCCCCCCCCCCCCAGCCCTGTCCAGGGGGCCTCGAGACATGTCTCGCCTCACCAAGGGTATCCCTGACGGACCCAGACACCACAGATGATGAGGGCTCACTGGAAGAAGGGGAAATCCCTCCATGCCTGGAACCATAGAGAACCATGCTTCGCTTCTTCCATGGGGATGAATTGCCCTTTAAGGGATCTCTCCTATTCGGAAGCGCATTGGAGAAACTAGCCAATAAGTGGGGCAAATCTCCAGTGCCTCATGTACAGGAAGACAGAGGAAAGAGATCCCAGCGCCCCCCTCCCAGGAGAACCGGGGCAGAGGCTCCCAATGCTTCCGGCCCTGCAGAAACCAGTCCTTCCAGACAGCCCGACCTTCTGGGAAGTCTCGGTCCTTTTGGAACAGACAACCCAAAAGAGGAACATTTATTTATTTATTTATTTATTTAATATCGCTTCAAGTTAGAGGCTTACAATGAACATGGTTAATCCAAATAACAGGGAAATATAAATAATAATGTTAACAATTAAGAAGTGATAATAAATAGATAATAACAAAAAATACATAAATAAAATAGAAATAAATAGAAATAAATAAGTAACATGCCCAGGTATAGGCCCATCCCAAGCTTCCCAATGAGAATGGGCAGACCCATCCACAGGAAGAGGAAATAGGGGGTCGACTCTCCCTCTTCAACCAATGATGGGTCAAGATCACGTCGGACAAATAGGTACTAAACATCATACGAGAAGGCTACGCTCTGAAGTTTTGCTGCATCCCTAGAGACAAGTTTGATATCACCCTGTCACTCCCATCTCAAGAGACTGGCAGTGGAATTCACACTGATAAGACTACTCAGTCTGAAGGCTATAACGCCGGTGCCTACACTCCAGCTAAATATGGGGCGTTATTCCATCTATTTTATGGTGGCCAAGAAAGAGTGGTCATTTCGACCCATCCTGGACCTCAAGAGCGTCCACCGTCATCTAAGGATCTTACACTTCCACATGGAGACCATCTGTACCGTAATAATGGCAGTTCAACCAGGAGAGTTCTTAACCTCCCTGGACCTACCTTCACGTTCCAGTCTATCAAGACTACCAGAGTTTTCAACATTTTGCGGTACTGGGCCTCCATTACCAGTTCCAGACGATCCCTTCGGCCTGGCAACCGCCCCCAGAAAGTTCTCCAAAACTGTGGTCGTGGCAGCAACACTGAGAAAAGAAGGGATACTGGTACACCCCTACTTGGACGACTGGCTGATCCGGGCGAAGTCACCGGAAGAGAGCCTTCAGGTGACCAACAGAGTCAGGACCCTCCTTCAGGAACTCAGTTGGGTCGTGAACATGGAGAAGAGCAGTCTACAGCCTTCTCAGTCTTTAGAGTACCTGGGGGCTCAGTTTGACACCAAGCAGAACAAGGTCTCTCCCCACCCCTGAGAAGGAGGAGGAAACTAATGGAACAAGTACGCCGATTGATGACCAGGACGCGCCCCAATGTATGGGACTACCTTCAGGTCCTAGACCTCATGGCATCAACTCTGATAGTAGTACCGTGGGCAAGGGCTCACATGCGGCCACTCCGCTCCTTACTGTCCCAAGATTACTCGACTTGTCTCCACCTACCAACAAGAGGTATGCTCTCGGCTCCAGAGGTGGCTGCAGGAAAACCACCTAAGCAGAGGCGTAAGCTTATCCCCATCGAACTGGATCATACTCACTACAGACGCGAGCATCCGAGGGTGGGGAGCCCACTGCCAAGAACTGATGGCCCAGGGACAATGGACCAAGGAAGAGGCGAAATGGAACATAAACAGCCTGGAAGCTCAAACGGTCAGACTAGCATGCCTGCAGTTCAGCTACAGGCTCCAAGGGCAAGGGATTTGAGTGAAGTCTGAAAACGCAACGACTGTTGCCTACATCAACCGCCAGGGAGGAACCAGGAGCCCCAGGTGTCTCTGGAGATAGACCCTCTCATTGACAGGTCTATCCAGTAAAGTGCGGCCGCGTTTACCCCGCTCCTAACCCGCGTTCTACTCACTTCCCAGCCGCGTTAGCCCTTCCTGCGATCCACAACCCCCTTTAACCTACTCCTACCGCGTCCTAAAATCCCCGGGCAGCCCCTTCCGCACGCGGCATGTATATTGCATGCAAACGAGCGAATTAGCTATTCCCTACCATCCAGTAACGTGCGCCCCGACTATCGCTATTGTACCCTGCCGTTTTGCCCAGAGTTTAACCTGCTAACTTACCGCCTACCCCTGCGTTAGAGGCAGGGGTAAGGGTAGGCAGCAAACTTTCCCCCAGCCCCCGCTCTCCTGCCCTGGCCGCGTCCATGGGTGCCGGTCCCCTGGGCAGCCCCAGTCCTCTCCCCTCCTCCCGAAGCCAAAAAAAAAAGCAAAAAAAAGTTGCAAGAGAGAGAGGGGAGAGGACGGGCAACCCTACCTTCGGGATTGCCAGTCCTCCCTCCCCTCCTCCCGAGGCAGGCGCGAAAAGCAGCCTTGCTCCGGGAGGAGGGGGAGGGGATTGGCAGTATAAAGCGACTTACTTTTGCAGCCCCCCATCCGGACATCAGCGAACGCGACCGCGGCTCCCCTCTCCTGCCTCCAGCTGCTCAGGAAGATGGACGTCACGTCTTGAGCGGCCATCAGCAGAAATGGATCGCGGCTCCCCTCCCCTGCCTCCCGGCAAAGATGGACGCCTGCACGGGGGAAAGCGGCCAATTGCACGCACAGGAGCCGCTTTCCCCCCGTGCAGGCGTCCATCTTCGCCGGGAGGCAGGGGAGCCGCGATCTGTTTCTGCTGATGGCCGTCTCCTCCGGAGGGCTGCAAAAAAAAAGTAAGTAGCTTGGTCGCTTCACACTGTCAATCCTCTCTCCCCTCCTCCCGGAGCAAGGCTGCTTTTCGCGCCTTGCCTCGGGAGGAGGGGAGAGGACTGGCCATCCCGAGCTTAGGATTGCCCGTCCTCTCTCCCCTCTCTCTCTTGCAACTTTTTCTTTTTTCGCTTTTGTTGCTTTGGGAGGAGGGGAGAGAGGGCTGACAATCCTGAGCGTCGGAGAACTGTCCACTTCCTGGTACCTGTCATTTCAAATGTCATTTGAAATGACAGATACCAGCGCGTCCGTGAAGCGTTAGGCCCGCGCAACCTGTTCTACTGTATAGAGCGCTATAGCGCTCTATACAGTAGAACGGGTTGCGCGGGCCTAACGCTTCACGGACGCTTCTAAGACGCAACTTTCATTAGCAAGCTATTTACATACAGGATCGAGCGGTAGGTGAGCTGCACTGTGCATGCGGCAACCGCGGGTGCGCCGGGCACTAACGCAGCTCTTCCTACCGCTCGGTACTGGATTGACCTGAATATGGGCAGAGGTAAACCTACAAGGGATCTCTGCCTCCCACATCACAGGAAAAGATATCTCAGTGGACTTCCTCAGCAGGGAAAGCCTGGACCTAGGGGAGTGGGCACCGTCGACCTGAGGCTTCCAGATTATAGTAAATCGCTGGGGCCTCCCAGTTATGGATCTACTGGCCACATTTCACAATGCAAAGTCCCCCGGTTCTTCAGCCGCAGGTTAGAGCAGCACTCCCAAGGGATCAACGCCCTCCTCCAGAGCTGCCCAGAGGAGGACTTACTGTACGCTTCTCCCCCCCCCCCCCCCCCCCCCACCCCCATGGCCTCTACTGGGCAGGATCATCCGCAAGAGAGAACACCACAGAGGGCTAGTCCTACTAGTGGCTCCGGATTGGCCCAGACGCCTGTGGTACGCAGACATGCAAAGACTCCTTGCGGGGAGCCCTTTGTACCTTCCCCTCCCCCCCCCCACACACACACAGGGACCTTCTCCAGCAGAGCCCGATCCTTCACGAAGATCCGTCTCTATTCTCTCTTACGGATTGGCCCTTGAGAGGACTCACCTGAAGAAACATGGTTACTCGAAGACCGTGATCACCACCTTGCTACGCACGCAGAAGTTCTCAACGTCCCTGGCATATGTACGAATCTGGAGAATATTCAAAGCCTGGTGCGTGGACCGCGGGGTGCCCCCATAAACAGCCGAGATCCCCATGATGCTAGAATTCCTACAGGGCGGCATGAAGACAGGGTTGTCACTCAACTTCCCAAGGTTCAGGTAGCAGCCCTGTCCTGCTTCAGAGCCAAAGTAAACAAAAGCAGTCTGTTTGCACACCCGGACTTGGCCCGTTTCCTAAAAGGGGTTAAGCAATTCCAACCACCCCTAAAGTGCTTGTCCCCCTATGGAATCTCAACCTGGTATTGGACTTTCTAGCAGGGCCTTCCTTCAGGCCATTGCACAGTATGTCACTACATCTTTTAACACTAAAGACGGTCATCTTGGTGGCAATGTGCTCGGTCCGTCGCATCTCGGAACTACAGGCACTATCCTGTCGGGATCCATTCCTCCGCTTTACTCCAGAAGCGATACAGCTTCGCACTGACCCTATCGAAAGTGGTCTCAGGGTTTCACTTGAATCAATGCATCTCCCTACCATCACCGGAGGAACATAAGGATTCGGAGACTCCCGACTTCTTCGCCATCTAAACGACTGCAGACTCCTATTACGATACCTAGAACAATCAGAAACCGGTGTGCAAAACGGATCGCTTGTTTGTTCTTCACAGCGGGAAGAAACTAGGCAAAGTGGCCTCATGAGCAACTATAGCTCACTGGATCAAGGGCATAATCAAGGCGGCTTATATAGAGGCAGGGAAGCCTTTACCGCTGCAGGTTAAGGCTCATTCTACTAGGGCCCAGGCAGTATCCTGGGCAGAGGCCAAACTGTCACCGGCTGACATCTGTCGAGCAGAAAGGTGGTCTTCCCTAAACATCTTCTCCAGGTTCTACTACCTGGATGTCCAGGCTCGAGAAGACACAGCCTTCGCAAAGGCAGTGCTAAGTGGGCCACGGGCAGCCTCCCGCCCCATCCAGGAGTAGCCTTTGTACATTCCACTGGTCCTGAGTCCATCTGGCTGCACGCTAGGAAATGGAGAAATTACTTAACTGATAATTTAGTTTTCCTTAGTGTAGACAGATGGACTCAGCATCCCACCTACGGCTGCCCAGGAGAAGCGCCAAAGAAGAGCCTGGAAGGCGAACTTCTATACTATACAAATACGGGTAAGCTATTACCCTACCCCTAGTTCAGGACTGGTGCCAGCGTTATGTTGGTTGAGTGCACTGGCAGTCTCCAGTTTTTAATCAGTCTGATTTCATTAACCAATATAAATGTCCACAGTGGCTTTTCAAAGATAATATTGAGGAGCTGAGGTTACGACAGGGGTATATCTAGGGTGACGTCAGCTTTGAAATCTGACTCGGTCTCCCATCTGCTGGGCCTGAGTCCATCTTTCTACACTAAGGAAAACAAAATTGACAGGTAAGTAATTTCTCCAATATTTGCCAAAAAAAACCTCCACCATTCCTGGTTTTTTTTTTTGTAGCATTAATTTTTCTGTTCAAATTTCTTTAGCTTCACCAAGAGAAATGAAACTAGAAGAAAAATCGCCAGTTTCTGTGAATATCAAAAAAGAATTGGAAGAGAGGCAACAGACCTCTAAGAGCCCTTACAATGGGTAAGTGTGCTGTATTTCAAAGAGCTTATAACTTGTAAATCTGGCATTGACCTTTTTAACAGAGCAAGATTTTAATCATTCCCATCACTCTTATAAATTTCTAGGAGGCAGTAACAAAGTAAAAACATTCTCTTGGAAATCTTAAGTGCCTCAGATTCTTTATTGAATCATTCAAATACTTTCTCTCTCTGAAAGTATAGGCATACAAATCTGGTAGTGAATTGAGGGAAGTCAAAACATATTCCTATTTTTAAAAACTACATTAAGATAACAAGAAGCCACTTGGTTTTGACCTAATTAGGGACTGTTTTTGTAGTTTAATTTAGGGATTACTTTTCAGATTGTACAAACCCTTTGGTATTAAATTTTAAATCAGATTTCAAGCTTCTATCCTGTTAAGTATTTAAGTAACAAGCTTGAAATAGTGTAACTGTTGGAATAAACCCAGGCTTTAATTTCTGTGATTTGTATAGTGTATTATCCTACAGAGTACTACCTATATATATCAACACAAGTGTGTTTTAATCAAGCTTTTCTCCTTGTGAAAATTAAACACTAATTTTTTTTTTTTTTGTTTGAACACAAACTAAGCTTACGAAAAGAAAGCAAAAGAAGCAGGAACAGCAGAAGTGGCAGTAGGTCAAGGTCAAGAACGAGGTCAAGGTCCAGGTCTCACAGTCCTAGAAGACAGTAAGTTGATATAAATGCTATTTATTTCTAATCTAAGCTTTTGCCATCCTTCAACAAAGCAGTTACATCAGTAATAGATTGGACCAGGTTTTGTGTCTGGGGAAAAATGCTTAGTATAGCTGGTGCATAATGTTATACTTCTTGTTTGTCTTTCTGTGGTAGAAAAAAAGGCAACCTTGTGTGTTTTATATTTCTGCCATTTCAAAACTAGAGTTTAAAGGAGCCTTCCCGTGATAAATTAAAAGTGGGTCTCCAGCTTATCTGTGTGTATTTTGCTGAATGGCCTTTTGGTGATCTATTTGGTTTATTGGTAAAATCGTCTGGCATGCTTAGAATTGCTGCATAGCAAAAATATTATAGAAAACCTAAGATTTCTTTGATATTGGTGATCTTTTATCCTCTATCAGAATTTTCATAAATTAATTTAAATGTATTTAAGGAAATATCAAACCTATGGGAAGAATGCTATTGGGGAGTAAATTGAATCAATTATATAACATGTTGAGGATTCAATTTGATAAGTGCCATACACAAGACTCTAAACTCCATACCTCAAGAAAAGAACTCATAAAGAAAGGCTTATTAAAAATTTTAGAAAATTCTTATATACACAATTATTATACATCCATTGAAATTTATCTCCTAAATCTAGCCCTTGACTGTTTAAACGGCAAAAAGATCTTCCTTGTAATCTGAGTTAACAGTAAATCTTTTTCCAGATTTGCCCAAGTTAACTGAGCACATTTCAGTTAAAGATAAAACATTTTGCGCTCCCCCTTCCTGAGCATGGATTGAATTTATTTGTGCAGCAGCTGGTTAAATTAAAACCAGTAAACTGAACCAGGTCTTTAATCTTTTTGGCAATTTTTTATTTGAGAAATAATTTTTTAATATTGTACTTTGCTTTTTTCTTAAGCTACAATAATAGGAGGAGTAGATCTGGCACATACAGCTCGAGATCACGAAGTCGATCACGCAGTCACAGTGAAAGTCCACACAGACATCATAACCATGGCTCTCCACACCTTAAAATCAAGCACCGCAGTGATGAACTGAAGAGTTCCAACAGACATGGTCACAAAAGGAAAAAATCCCGTTCTCGTTCTCATAGCAAACCCAGGGATCATGCTGATGTTGGCAAGAAACACAGACATGAACGGGGCCATCATAGGGACAGGCATGAAAGATCCCGCTCATTTGAGAGACCTCATAAAAGCAAGCACCACAGTAGCAGTCATTCAGGACATAGCAGACACAGGCACTGAACGGAGTTTGCTTTACTTAGATAGGAGTTTAGTTGTTAATCTTTCATAAGATAGGCTGTATGGACTTGTAATTAAGATTTGAAAAAAAAAAAAAAAACCATGATTACACTTTGATTTACAAAACCTGATCTCAGATATTTTTCTTTTGAAGAAACTATATCTTTTTTTTGCACATTGAAATACCTTAGCAGTATCGGAATATAATTAAAATCTGTGGTCAGGTTAATTTGTATGTATTAGAGCTGTGATTGTTTATGGGGGGGAGGGGGGAGAAGAAACTGGAGAATAGATTTGAAGGGAAAAAACTTATTTTTATACAAAAATGGCAGACCTTGTTATTTAAGTATAGTTATTTCTTTAAACAATGGTGGATACTTTCTTACACTGGTTTTAGTCTGCATGTATACAAACTGATTTTTACAAGGAAATAAAATGCAAAGGTGTTTTTATTTTGAAATAGTTTATTAAAGTCTTATAAAGTTTCATCTCAGAAATATTCTGGTTCATACTAAATAGCTGTTATCTGTGTTTAGAATAGAGAGGAGCAGAGCTCCTTACTATAAGGCTGATGTACTAATATTTGTTAACATCTGCTGTCAATTAGTGATAGACTGAATTGATGTGCTTCAACAGCTAATACTGAGATGCAAATGAGACACTGGTTAGCATATATGCTTAAACATGTGCATGTATGTGACTGGTGTTTAAAAAAAAAAAAACAACCTTTCCTAAGATGTCTGAAGCATTTTCTGCACAGTCACACTGGGAATGAGCAAATTTGCATAGTTTTGCATCACCACCTCAGCATAGGTTTTGTTTTGATAGTGTTAACTACTTGTGATAGCATTTAACCTGACCTTTTAGTTAATAAAAGCATTTGCCATAAATGGGAATGGGCTGGAGAAATAGCAGTAACTGTCCTTCAGAAGGTTGAAAAATTGAAACAGATTGTGATAATGATCTCTATTCCAGATGATCATAACTTCACTGAAATGACCTTTCATGTCAGCAATCTGTGTACACAGCAGCACTAATCTTGTGATGGGTCAAGTTCCTGCTTTAAAATAAACTAGTAATGTGTGCTCAATGAAAAAAAAAAAAACCAGTACAGCAGTATAGCCTTTTGTGGCATCAATTCAACTATTGCGACATCACATATATATATATATATGTTCCTGACAGTCTCATTGTGTCCTTTTATGACACAAGTCACTATATTTCCTCCCTGCCAGAGAGGAGGAAAAAAATCTTTACAGTCTGGCTTTTATCTAGAGCCTGTGCAACCAGTGGGGCATGATAGATTGCAGAAGAGAGATTCTGGAACATTAGGAGATAAGGGAAAAAAACAAATTTGAAATAAGTAAAAGTAATTTCTCTGAGGACAAACAGGATCATAGTCCTCACACATGGGTGACATCAGATGGAGCCAGTCCCAGAAATTTGTTCTTGAAGATTCTAGTTTTGAATATGCCTTCCTGCGCATGTGCAGCTTTAGTCACACTGCCCCCCCTAGGCAGAGTCCCTCACTTTTGGTCTTCTAAGCTGTGTGGCCATGGTATTCAGCTTTGCGCTCTCCTCAGTTTTTACGATTTTCTGCAGCTGTTCCCTGTATGTACCCGGATCAGCCCAGACTCCTGGGTTTTACCTCCTCTCCAGCAGATGGAGACAGTTTTGACTGACCTGCCCTATATCCTGAGGTGCCACCTGCAGTCTGCAGTATTTTTCTGTCTCCAGCAGATGGTGGAGGTGCAAAAATCCTGCAGTCTGAGTTAAGAGAGATTAAAAAAAAAAAAAAACCAGAGGACTAGACTTTTTCCTTTAGCCTCCCAGGAGATTGTCAGGTCCTGGTGGGACCATTCCCTCTCGTATTGGAGGCAGGCGAGTGGAGGGTCAGGGACCTTGTAAGCTCTGCGCATAGGGTGATACTGGGGGTCCGGTTCACTCTCCTTGGGGAGGTGGACCGGTGGAATTATTGGGAGCCTGGTTTTATTTTATTTTAAACAAAGTTTAAACAGTCTAAAAAAAAATCAGCAAGGGTCCAGAGTTTTGGCATCTCGGTAAGGTAGGCTCTGCGATAGCTTCTCCAGCTTTCTCCCCCACCGCTGCTGCTGGGGCTTTGCTTGATCTTTGAACATAAGAAAATGCCATACTGGGTCAGACCAAGGGTCCATCAAGCTCAGCATCCTGTTTCCAACAGTGGCCAATCCAGGCCATAAGAACCTGGCAAGTACCCAAAAACTAAGTCTATTCCATGTAACCATTGCTAATGGCAGTGGCTATTCTCTAAGTGAACTTAATAGCAGGTAATGGACTTCTCCTCCAAGAACTTATCCAATCCTTTTTTAAACACAGCTATACTAACTGCACTAACCACATCCTCTGGCAACAAATTCCAGAGTTTGTGCGTTGAGTAAAAAAAGAACTTTCTCCGATTAGTTTTTGCCCACCCCCTATCCCTTCCATCTCCATCCTCCCTCCTTTTCACCCCCCAGCCACCCCTTACCCCCTTAATTTCCCCCTCCTACTTCTTCCCCCCACATCCGCCTCCCCCCTAACAATTAATCATGCAATTGATCTATTGTAAATGAGTACCTCGCCTTAACTTATAATTTTAAAACAGTTACAATTATGTTCCTTTTATTATATTTATCAAGTTGATTGTTCCTCTCTCTCCTTCTGCCCTATCCTTTCTTGCTGCTCTTCCCCTGCCCACCTCTCACCTTTTTCTTGCCTGCTCCCCTTCTCCCCCACCCCTGTTCATTGTATTTTCTACCTGCTTCAGTTATTTGTGAACCGTCATGATATGCCCTATGAATGTCGGTATATTAAAAGTTTCATAAATAAATGTGCCCCATGCTAACTTCATGGAGTGCCCCCTAGTCTTTCTACTATCCGAAAGAGTAAATAACCAATTCACATCTACCCGTTCTAGACCTCTCATGATTTTAAACACCTCTATCATATCCCCCCCTCAGTCATCTCTTCTCCAAGCTGAAAAGTCCTAACCTCTTTAGTCTTTCCTCATAGGGGAGTTGTTCCATCCCCCTTATCATTTTGGTTGCCCTTCTCTGTACCTTCTCCATCGCAATTATATCTTTTTTGAGATGCGGCGACCAGAATTGTACACAGTATTCAAGGTGTGGTCTCACCATGGAGCGATACAGAGGCATTATGACATTTTCCGTTTTATTCACCATTCCCTTTCTAATAATTCCCAACATTCTGTTTGCTTTTTTGACTGCCGCAGCACACAGAACCGACGATTTCAATGTGTTATCCACTATGACACCTAGATCTTTCTTGGGTTATAGCACCTAATATGGAACCCAACATTGTGTAATTATAGCATGGGTTATTTTTCCCTATATGCTGAATTCTATGATGTAGTCAGTTAATGGACAGGTGCCCTGTTGGAGGTGGAGAAGTGAGGATCCGGAAGTGGATTTTCTGCCAGGGTCGTCGAAGACGGAGCGAAATAAGGCAAGAAACCAGGGCAGGTTGCGAAGATCCAGGTCTGCACCCTCCCAGAGAGGTGATGCCTAGGCCAAGGCCTTGCTATCCAGGAGGGAAAGGATGTAGGTAGTCTTGGTAATCACATCTGGAAAGTAAGCCGGTTGCAGGCAGAAGTGCATATTACATTGATTCAGGAAAACTCTGCACATAAGAGGGTTCCCAGAAAAGCTTGGAGATGCCAGTAAGGGCACGGTAGGCCGAGGAACCGGCATAGAGGTGGAAGAGTTGAGCTTGGGAGATGTCCTGGTAGCAGTCACGGCGGCATCTAAACGAGTGCTCAAGTTATTAATGGCTGCTGTTAGTGTTTCCAGGAACTTTTGTTGCTCATTGATTCTTTGTGCCAGGCCAGGAATGGCCTGTAGAGCTGAGACCTCTGCCGGGTCCATGGATTTGGCAATCTGTTAGGATTCGTGAGTTTCATTGACCCTTGGCCCAAGGTGGAGGTTGATACTACCTAAGGGGTGGAGCCCCACAGGTCCTCACCGTCGGGCAGCAGGGGACATGACTGTAATTCAGTAGAGTACGTCCTGCGTCACTACCACGTGATCGCAGGTACCTGCACTGAGATATACTGTGAGGCGTCCCGAGGGGCGGGAGAAAGAGGCACAGTTCAGGAGTCATAGTACTTAGGCAGGACTGAAGAGACAGTGTACCAGCGCAGGAACCTCCAAGTCAGAGGAGCGCTAGGCAGGCCCCAAGGAATGGGGAGCACAAAGACAGGAACTTCTGGAGGACTGATGCAGAGACTGTTCTGAGGGGCGGGACAGCGTAGCAACAGAGTCTCTGGTGTGATGACATAGGAGCTGCTCCGAGGACGGGGAAGCACAGAGTCAAGTCTCTGATGTAGTGACGTAGCCTGCCCCGAGGAGCGGGAAAGCTTAGAGTCAAAGTCTCCGGTGTGGTAAGGTAGAGACTGCCCCGAGGAGCGGGACAGCGTAGAGATGCGATCTCTGGTGAGCGCAGGAGCTACCCCGAGGAGTGGGGAAGCCTGGAGACCAGGTCTCCCGAAGGAAGCGCAAGCAATTCCCC